>NC_089229.1:44570497-45210163 GCF_963924675.1 Phocoena phocoena | reverse complement strand
CCTTTGTATTTCTGCCATGACAGTTGTTACTTCTCCTTTTTCATTTCTAATTCTATTGATTTGAGTCTTCTCCCTTTTTTTCTTGATGAGTCTAGCTAGTGGTTTATGAATTTTGTTTATCTTCTCAAAGAACCAGCTTTTAGTTTTATTGATCTTTGCTATTGATTTCTTCATTTCTTTTTCATTTATTTCTGATCTGATCTTTATGATTTCTTTCCTTCGGCTAACTGTGGGTTTTTTTTGTTCTTCTTTCTCTAATTGCTTTAGGTGTAAGGTTAGGTTGTTTATTTGAGATATTTCTTGTTTTTTGAGGTGGGATTGTATTGTTATAAACTTCCCTCTTAGAACTGCTTTTGCTGCATCCCATAGGTGTTGGTTTGTCGTGTTTTCATTGTAAATTGTTTCGAGGTTTTTTTTGATTTCCTTAGTGTTCTCTTGGTTATTTAGTAGCATATTTTTTTAGCCTCCATGTGTTTGTGTTTTTTACAATTTTTTTCGTGTAATTGGTATCTAGTCTCACAGTGTTGTGGTCAGAAAAGGTACTTGATGTGGTTTCAGTTTTCTTAAATTTACCAAGGCTTGATTCATGACCCAAGGTATGATCTATCCTGGAGAATGTTCCATGAGCACTTGAGAAGAAAGTGTGTTCTGTTGTTTTTGGATGGAATGTCCTATAAATATCAATTAAGTCCATCTTGTTTAATATGTCATTTAAAGCTGGTGTTTCCTTATTTACTTTCATTTTGGATGATCTATCCATTGGTGAAAGTGGGGTGTTAAAAGTCCCCTACTATGATTGTGTTACTGTCAGTTTCCCCTTTTATGGCTGTTAGCATTTACCTTATGTATTGAGGTGCTCCAGTGTTGGGTGTGTAAATACTTACAATCGTTATATCTTCTTCTTGGATTGATCCCTTAGACATTATGTTATGTCCTTCTCTGTCTCTTGTAATAGTCTATTTTAAAGTCTATCTCGTCTGATATGAGAATTGCTACTCCAGCTGTCTTTTTTTTTTTGCTGTACGCGGGCCCCTCACTGTTGTGGCCTCTCCCGTTGCGGAGCACAGGCTCCGGACGTGCAGGCTCAGCGGCCATGGCTCACAGGCCCAGCCACTCCGCGGCATGTGGAATCTTCCCGGATCGGGGCATGAACCCGTGTCCTCTGCATCAGCAGGCGTACTCTCAACCACTGCACCACCAGGGAAGCCCTCCAGCTGTCTTTTGATTTCCATTTGCATGGAATATCTTTTTCTATCTCCTCACATTCAGTCTGTATGTGTCCCTGTATGTGTCTGAAGTGGGTCTCTTGTAGACAGCATATATACGGGTTTTGTTTTTGCATCCACTCAGCCTGTCTATGTCTTTTGGTGGGAGCATTGAATTCATTTACATTTAAGGTAATTATCAGTATGTATGCTCCTATAACCATTTTCGTCATTGTTTTGTGTTTGTTATTGTAGATCTTTTCCTTCTCTTGTGTTTCCTGCCTAGAGACGTTCTTTTAGTAGCATTTATTGTAAAGCTGGTTTGGTGGTAGTGAATTCTCTTAACTTTTGCTTGTCTGTAAAGGTTTTAATTTCTCCATCGAATCTCAATGAGATCCTTGCTGGGTCGAGTAATCTTGGTTGTAGGTTTTTCTCTTTCATCACTTTAAATATGTCCTGCCACTCCCTTCTGGCTTGCAGAGTTTTTGCTGAAAGATCAGCTGTTAACCTTATGGGGATTCCCTTGTATGTTATTTGTTGCTTTTCCCTTGCTGCTTTTAATATTTTTTGTTTGTAGTTAATTTTTGATAGTTTGATTAATATGTGTTTCTCCTTGGATTTATCTTATATGGGACTCTCTACACTTCCTGGAGTTGATTGACTCTTTCCTTTCCCATGTTAGGGAAGTTTTCAACTATAATTTCTTCAAATGTTTTCTCAGACCCTTTCTTTTTCTCTTCTTCTTCTGGGACCCCTATAAGTCGAATTTTGATGTGTTTAATGTTGTCCCAGAGGTCTCTGAGACTGTCCTCAATTCTTTTTATTGTTTTCTTTATTCTGCTCTGCGGTAGTTATTTCCACTATTTTGTCTTCCAGGTCACTTATCCGTTCTTCTGCCTCAGTTTTTCTGTTACTGATTCCTGCTAGAGAATTTTTAATTTCATTTATTGTGTTGTTCATCACTGTTTGTTTGCTCTTTAGTTCTTCTAAGTCCTTGTTAAATGTTTCTTGTATTTTCTCCATTCTATTTCTAAGGTTCTGGATCATCTTTATTATCATTACTCTGAATTCTTTTTCATGTAGGCTGCCTATTTCCTTTTCATTTGTTTGGTCTCGTGGGTTTTTACCTTGCTCCTTCACCTACTGCATATTTCTCCGTCTTCTCAGTTCAGTTAACTTACTGTGTTTGGGGTCTCCTTTTCACAGGGTACAGGGTCATAGTTCCCATTGTTTTTGATGTCTGCCCCCAGTGGCTAAGGTTGGTTCAGTGGGTTATGTAGGCTTCCTGGTGCAGGGCACTGTTGCCTGTGTTCTGGTTGGTGGGGCTGGATCTTGTCTTTCTTGTGGGCAGGGCTGTATCCGGTGGTGTGTTTTGAGGTGTCTGAACTTATAATGATTTTAGGCAGCGTCTCTGCTAATGGGTGGGTTTGTGATCCTGTCTTGCTAGTTGTTTGGCATGGGGTGTTAAACACTGGAGGTTGCTGGCCATTTGGTGGAGCTGGGTCTTAGTGTTGAGATGGTGATATCTGGGGGAGCTCTCTGATTGATATTACATGGTCCCGGGAGGTCTCTGGTGGTCCAATGTCCTGAACTTAGCTCTCCCACCTCAGAGGCTCAGGCCTGACACTAGGCTGGAGCACCAAGACCCCAGTTACATGGGGATTTTCTTGCCTTTTGGGAGGTCTGAGGTCTTCTGCCAGCCTTCAGTAGGTGTTCTGTAGGAGTTGTTACACACGTAGATGTATTTTTGATGTAGTTTTGGGGAGGAAGGTGATCTCCACATCTTACTCCTCTTCCATCTTGAAGGTCCCCTGGCCCAGAATTAACTTTTAAAACCTAACTTTGTTTATATCCATAGGCTCCCACAACTACATCTATCCACCTACCAGTATCTGTGTCACTCCAACCTCCTTTTCCTCCTGTTTTTTTGGATGAACTCTTTATATCCTAGCCACAGCCAACCCTCCATTTGTGGGTGAAATGTTGTCTCCTTTCACTTACTAAATAAAACACCCCAGATATTCTCCCTTCTCTCTCTAGTATCATCACTTTACCCTTCCCATTTGGTCATTCTTATGAGAATATCTACCCAAACCCCTGTCTTTCTATTGTCCCATTTCTTTGCTCTCATTTACAGAAAACTTCCTCTCCATGGTAATTTATACTCAGTTCCTCCAATTCTCCCATTCTCTCTGAACAGCTTCCAATCAGGCCAATACCCACCATTAACTTACTGAAGCTATTTTTGTTAAAGTTTGGCAGTGACCTTCACATTGAATAACTCAACAGTCAGTTCTTAGCCCTCATCTTAACTGAGCTATAGCCAGAATTTGTCACAACTGATTATTCCTTACTCCTTGAAACAGGCTCTTCAGTAGGCTTCTGGGACATCACAATCTCCAGTTTTTCTCCTACCTCACTGGCAGTTTCTCCTTAGATTCCCCTGCAAACAGTCATGTCTTGTTTCCTCATTTCTTCCAAGTCTCTGCTTAAATATCACATCACAGTGAGGTCTTCCTATTTCACTTGTATTAGGATTCTCCAGAGAAACAGAACCCATAGGATACACACACACACACACACACACACACACACACACACATACATTTATATGTGTATATACATGTAGGATATATATATACACACACGTTTATATGTGTATATACATGTAGGATATATATATACACACAGGATATATATATATATATATATATACACACACATGTAGGATATATATATATACACATAGGATACACACACACACACACACACACACACACACACATATACATTTCTACAAGAGACAGACCGAGAGAGATATTTATTATAAGGAATTGGCTCACGTGATTATGGAGGCTGAGAAGTCCCAAGATCTGCACTTGGCAAGCTGGAGACCCAGGAGAGCTGGTTAGGTAGTTCCAGTCTGAGTCAGAAGATCTGAGAACCAGGAGATGGTCTATGTTTCAACTCAAAGGCAGAAGAAGATCAGTATCCTAGCTCATGCAAAGCTGGACTTTAGGCAGGTGAAGTTTCCTCTTACTCAGACTTTATTATTCTATTCAGTTCTTCAACTGATTGAATGAGGCCCACCTGTATTAGGAAGAGCAATCTGCTTAATTCAGTCTACAGATTCAAATGTTAATCTCATCCAGATATAGACATACTCAGAATAATATTTGACCCAGTGTCTGGGCAGTCCATGTCTCAGTTAAGTTGACACATAAAATTAACCATTACACCACCTAGTTTAAGATGGCAGCCCACACTGGCACACCCTATCCTTTCCCTATCTTGTCTCCATAGCACCCATCACCCTCCACATATTGCTGTGCTTCACTTATTTGCTGATTTGGTGACTGGTCCTTCCACGGGGTAGTCCCATGAGGGCAAAGAATTGTGTGATTGTTTATGATTGAACCTCCTGTTCCACAGCAGTGTTTGGCACATAGTAGATGAAAATTAAATTTATTGAATAAGTGAACAGTTGTCACCCCCTTGCTTAAAACTTTTCAGTGGTTTTTTACTGCATTTAAGGTAAAATCCAAAATGTTTACCGTGTTCTACAAACCCAGTGTGGTCTGCTCATTCCTTCATCTCTAACTTCCTGTGTTCTCTCTCATGACCTCATAGATCTCATGCTCTGTGAGGTCAGGGATCATGCTGTGTTATCCACCTCTAAATCCTTAGTGCCTTGCACAATTCTTGGCACACAGGAAACACTCAATATATATTTGTTGCTTGATGAAGGCTTGCAAGTCAGAGGTTGTGTAACCAGAGGCAGCCTGCCGTTTCAACTCATAATTCAGTGTGTGGAAATCATCCATCCACAGTGAATTATAATGTTAGCATCTGATCCTGAACTTCAGTACTGTGGGGATACTGGGATCTGAGCTAAGACACCTTGCTAGAAAGCTCTATCTCTGCCTGAATTAGGTATGTGGCTTTGGGCAAGTTCTGAATATCTGTGAGCCTTACTTCTTTCCTCATTTATAAAATGAAGAGATTGGACTGGATCAGGTATTTTCCAAATACGTTCTGTAGAGATGAGTGTGTGGGGTTGCCTCAGGCCCCATTCCCTGCCTTTGACCAAAGGGACTCCAGTCCTATATGGTTTTTAGAGTAATAGGTTCCCACATACGATTTCATGTAAAAATGGTCATGGGAGGTATGCCAGTTCTTTAAAAAAATAGCTAAGAAAGCCATTGGACACACCAGAGGAAGGTCAAGCTGCTCTCAGCTCTGACTTTCTGTGATATTAAGTGCATTTGGAAGTCAAATGAGAAGGGAAGGGTTGAGTGCCAATGTCTGGGAGGAGAGTTCTCAGCCAGATGATACCTGGGTGGGGCCTGTTGGCAAAACTGTGTGGAAACCATGTGTGCCAAGTAGTGGTGGCTTGTTGGAGGGACAAAGAAAAGACCACACGGGGGGAAAGAATATGATATGGATTGGGGCTAGATTGTGCAAGGTCTTGGATGCTGTCACGCGCAAAATTCTGTAAATGTTAAGGAGGCACTACGGTGGTCTAAACAGATGACTTGATAAAAATGGCCTTTAGAAAGATAAGACATAGCACACTAGCAGGCCACTCCAGGAACTGAAATAAGCCTTCAAGAGGTAGGTAATCTGATTAAATTACTTTGTTTATTGTTCATTCAGTGATTTGAGGGCTTGCCATTTAATTCTTGAGTTATGTGAAGATTCTTCTGGTCTCTGTACACCAGTGCATTCTGATTAGGAAGCTCATACAATTTTGGTGTTCAGATCCTAGTATGAATTTAAATTCTAAAGAGCTGGTCTGTTTGAGATTCCTTCTTTTTTGTGCTAAATGTCATCAATTGTGGTAAAATTAAGCTTGAACTCCTTTTAGTGTTTGCATATATCTTTTTTGGTGAGGAGGGGTGTTCGTCTCTCATCTAAATAGAGGGTGCCACTGAGTAGTCTTACTGAAATCCAAGGTATTCTGAGTGAATAACAGAGTGACTTGAGAAGCCCTCTGATCTCTTGTGTATTGATGGATGAAGATGTATTTCATATTGACTGTGTTCCTTGATTGGAATAGGAACAATGTCATCCCTAATCCATTAAACTGACATCTCTTCTAATTGAAAGCCAAACGGGTTTGTATAGTAAAGATTGCTTGTGGATTTGTGTATGTGTTGAGGAGAGGAAAGTGAGGTAGAAGAAAAAGTGAGGAGGGAAGACTGGAAAGTAGTTGTTGCAACCCCAGTGTATTTAAGGGGCTTGAACTCTGACATAAGAGGGCTCCATTGAGGGAGCGGCCCACAGATGTGGGCTAGAACAAATACCGGCTGCCTGAGAAAACAGGCATCTCATTTTGAGTTACATTTCCTACAGAAGTGTCAATTGTGATAAGGGTTTATATCATTTATTATGAAATAAAAAAATTTATTCCCTGAGCCTAAGTGGAGAGTATTGACTACTGGGATAAAAAAATTAAGATGATAGTTAGAAAGTTCACTTTGGGGATGGGATTGGGAAGTGCAGGGAATGAAAAGGACATAAAATGGAGAAATCACTTTTAGGGTCCAGGTTGTGTTATTAACACCTAGTACAAGCGTGAAGATGCAGTTGTCCGAACTGACAGCCCAAATTAAGCTTTAGGTATTGATTAATTCAGTCTCTGTGTGGCTTATCAGGCTTGCAAGGGTCTGGCTGTTTAGTGGAGAAGATGGAAAAATAAACAAATGCCTATAATACAGGTAGGGCCTAATTTTATAGGCTATTTTTGAACTCACAAGGGCAGCACCTAACCCAACCTTGTGGGTGTGGGAAGCATTGGGAGTGGCTGTGAGCTAAAGAGAATATTAACAGGGAGTTTGGTGTAGGACAATGATAAAGGAAGACTTCCTATTTATATGCCATTAACTACATTAGTTTAGTATTCCTGGAGACTCTTTGTCTCTGCCTCTGTCTCTCTGTCTCTTAATGTGGAGATCAATGTGAGAATGGAACTATGAAAGAATAGAAAGAGATGCAGTGGAGTAGTAAGCAGGGTCCAAGTTGTGACAGTCTCACAAATATTAAGGAATCTTAGTCCATGAAATGGAAATAATTAAGGGAGAAAAATAAAATGCTACAGCTGTAAACGACAACAAAAATAGCTGTAAAATCCAAATCCAGGAGCTTGGTACTTAACAATAAATGTTTTTAGAAAACAATTTTAGGGGAGCAGAGAAAGATTTTTAAAAAATGAAGTAAAAAAGTGGAATAAAGAGAGGTCTATATTTTGGGCTTTTTTTTTTTTTTTTGCGGTACGCGGGCCTCTCACTGTTGTGGCCTCTCCCGTTGTGGAGCACAGGCTCTGGACACGCAGGCTCAGCAGCCGTGGCTCACGGGCGCAGCCGCTCCGTGGCATGTGGGATCTTCCCGGGCCAGGGCACGAACTCGTGTGCCCTGCATCGGCAGGCGGACTCTCAACCACTGCGCCACCAGGGAAGCCCTGTTTTGGGCTTTTTAAAAAAATTAATTAATTTTATTTTTGGCTGTGTTGGGTCTTGTCACTGCGTGCGGGCCTTCTCTAGTTGCCACGAGCGGAGGGCTACTCTCTTCGTTGTGGTGCGCGGGCTTCTCATTGCAGTGGCTTCTCTTGTTGTGGAGCACAGGCTCTAGGCGCATGGGCTTCAGTAGTTGTGGCATGTGGGCTCAGTAGTTGTGGCTTGCGGGCTCTAGAGTGCAGGCTCAGTAGTTGTGGCACACAGGCTTAGTTGCTCTGCGGCATGTGGGATCTTCCTGGACCAGGGCTCAAACCTGTGTCCCCTGCATTGGCAGGCGGATTCTTAACCACTGCGCCACCAAGGAAGTCCCTTGGGCTGTTTTTGATGTTAGTTTCTCCTCCAGTTTAAGCTGTTAAGCTCCTAGTTAATTCCGTGAATTATCTCTGGCAGTACAGGATTTGGAAACACAAGGGATGACTCTGGGACCTCTTTAGGCTCCAGGCCCTCTGAGATGAATTTCAGATGGATTACAACAGGGGCCACCTCAAGTACTTGTAGGAATGGGGTAGTTAACCTAGTGGAGTGCAGCATGCTCGGATGGAACAAGCTGGGATCAGCATTCCCCGTTAAAGGGAGAAGCAGCTGCTCGACTCCAGCTGATGGCTGCCATATGGCAACCTTGCCCTGGTGTTGCCACAGCTTCTGTTTTGTAAAATATCGACAACTAAGTAAAATTTCCTCTGGTCCTTGTCTTTGCTTATATCACAGATACCGCTTATCATTTGTAATGTTAGAGTCATAAAACTGTGCAAGCTATTATGAATTTTCACTAAGAAATAATCAACAGTTCATAAAGTTTCTATTTTTAATAACTCCAGAACACTGTCTTATTAATTTTGAGTGAGAATATAAAATGCTAAGTGGAGCAGATATTTGCATTGGCCTCAACTGTGCTGCCTCTTTCTGCCAGCAACCTATATGGGAAGCCAATTAATTATGATGGTTGCTGAACCAGATTTGGAATGTAATTTGCATCCATCTCTGTGGTGGACCTAAGTCTTGGATGTGCCCAGGTTCTACGACTCTCCTTTTTCTATCGGTGTTTTGCCTTGTCCTCTGACTCTTGGTTACGGCCAGTGGGAATGTTGATAGAAGTTCTGGGGGAAGAAGAGTGGGGTCATGGTATTTATTCCCTTGGTTGCCTCAGAGGGTATCTACATCCTGAGAGTTGTTGCGACATTTAAATGATGTAAACTTAGTACAGTCCCTAGCACGTGTAAGCTGGCAACAAAACTTCTTTTAATTAGTTTTTGTTTTTATAAGCATAATTGATGTGGTTTAAGAAGTCAAATAATATTTCTCTGTCTCTCCTGCGGAAAGTGGATCTTCCAAGGCGATCTGCTTTCCCCAGCTCTCTTTTGGGATTTTGGTCCTCCATCCATCCCATCTTCTTTTCAGTCTAATAGAGAGGTTCGTTTTAGCTTCACTGCTTCTAGTTTCAGATTTCTGCTATTCCCACTCAGAGGGTAAAAATGAATTTCTTTTTGAATAAACCCCCCTAGAATTGTCTTAATGTGAGCATGACATCCACTTCCTGTTGGAACCCTGACTATTTGCCATCTCTTGGTTGGACTACTGCTCTATCTCCAGCCCTGTTTCAGGCAGAGCCAACATAACATGCAGTTCTGAATATACCACTTCCCTTCTAAATATCTCTCATAATCTACCCCCTTTAACTTAGCTTCAATTTATATCTTCTATTTAACTCTTTTTAAATTACGACTTTACCTGTCCTCGCCTTTCTCCAATCAGGTGGAACTAGAGCCTTACTCTTAAGCAAAGCTAAACCTCCTTACTTGAGTGGTAAATTCAAGCTTTCCCCTCCCCGCAGTCCTCTGAATCAACAACTTCCATCTTACCAAATTCAGTGGTTAATTCTCTCCATCCGTCTCATGTTCTCTCTTAGGAGCATTCGAGTCAGTTGATTAATTCCTCGTTCTTGAAACACTTCTTTTTTTTGCCTTCCTTTTCAGTACACTTCCCTGGTTTTCTTTCTCCTTCATTGTCTGTTTCTTTTCAGTCTCCTTTAATGGCTTCTCATCTTCTTTTCTTCTAAATATTGAAGCACTCCAAGGCCCTGTCCTTGCCTTCCTTTTTTATATAGACTCTTCCTCTGGGTAACCTCACCCATTGCCTTGACCTCAAATAGCATGTCTATGAAGAAGATTGCCACGTTTATCTCCTGAGACTTGAACACTTCCTTAAGCTCTAGACTTCTATACTTAATTTGCTATTGGACGTCTCCACCTAGACATTGCATACTTATCTCAAACTTAACAAGTCCAAAATAGAACTTTTTATTTACCACTTCCGCTAATTTAATTTAAAACTTTTTCCTTTTTTAATACATATTTAAGACTCTAAATTTTCCTATAAATACTACTACAGCTAAATTCATAAATGTTAAGTAATGATTCATTATTTTCTCTTCTAAATATTTTCTAGGATCCTTTATGAATTATTTTTGATCCATGAATTGTATAGAAGTTTATTTCAAATATTTCAAGTTTATGAGTCTTTTGGAATTAAATTTTGTTATTCATTTCTAATTTTATTGCATTTTAGTTAGAGAAGGTGGTCTGGATAAAGGCATCCAATCATTATTTTGTGTTGAGATTTGCCTTGTGGCCTAGTGCATGGTAAATTTTTTTTTTTGCGGTACGCGGGCCTCTCACTGTTGTGGCCTCTCCCGTTGCGGAGCACAGGCTCCGGACGCGCAGGCTCAGCGGCCATGGCTCACGGGCCCAGTCACTCCGCGGCACGTGGGATCCTCCCGGACTGGGGCATGAACCCGTGTTCCCTGCATCGGCAGGTGGACTCCCAACCACTGCGCCACCAGGGAAGCCCCCGGTAAATTTTTATAAATATTTGTTGTTTGCTTAAAGCAAGAGAGAAAGACTCCATGGTGCAGATTGCAGGAGAGTACCTGTAAAGCACATGATTCTGCGAGGAGCCCCAGAAATACCAAAAGTCTGAAGCTATTTTATGTTAATTTCTTGGCTTTGGTCTTCTGGATGCCACATACTACACAAGCCTGTTGTTTTGATTTCTCAGAAGAACTTTTTTGGTTGTTCACCTGCTTAGAGCTCAGTAGGAGTCAAGTTCCATCACTATCTCCCTGCGCTGGTAGGTGCATTTTTTCTAGACTACCCTTGAACTGAGCTTACAATGCCTGGAGTGCCCTCTGTTTACAAGAGTATCTCAGGAATCTCCACAACACACAGGCCAGATGCATTCTTTTCTCCTTGCTTGCGTGTCAGATCCTAAACTGGTTTAGTATGATTTTAAATTGATTTTTTAAAATATATTTTATTGGGCTTCCCTGGTGGCGCAGTGGTTGAGAGTCCGCCTGCCGTTTCAGGGGACACGGGTTCGTGCCCCGGTCCGGGAAGATCCCACATGCTGCGGAGTGGCTAGGCCCGTGAGCCATGGCCGCTGAGCCTGCGCCTCCGGAGCCTGTGCTCCACAACGGGAGAAGCCACAACAGTGAGAGGCCCGCGTACCGCAAAAAAAAAAAAAAAAAAAATATATATATATATATATATATATATATAATTAAACAAGTTTTGACAAATATAATTGTATATGTTTAAAGTGTACAATGAGGTTATTTGATATACATATATATCCATTGTGGAAACATTACCAAGATCAAGATAATTAACACACTAATCTTACATAGTTAACTCTTTTTTGTGTGTGTAATGAGAATGCTTAAGATTTACTCTCAGAAAATTTCAAGTATGTAATACTGTATTGTTAACTATAGTCATCATGCTGTACGTTAGATCCTCAGAACTTATTCTTCTTAAAACTGAAAATTTGTACCCTTTGATCTCTATCACCCCATTTTCTCCTCCCCCAGCTACTGGCAATCACAATTCTAGTCTCTGTTTCTCTGAAATTGGCCTTATTTATTTTAGATTCTACACAGAATTGATACCATACAGTAAATTTGTCTGTCTTTATTTGGCTTATTTCACTTAGCATAATGCTCTTCAGGTTCATCTATGTTGTCGCAAATGGCAGGACTTTCTTTTATGGATATATGTATGTATATATATATATATACATATGTATATATACACAATGGAATATTATTATATATATATAATAGATATATGCTTCATTTTCTTTATCCATTCATCCTTTATAGGACACTTAGATTGTTTCTATATCTTGGCTATTGTGAATAACACTGAAATGAACATGAGGGTGGTGCAGATATCTCCTTGAGTTGCTGATTTCAAGTCTTTCCAGATATATACCCAGGAGTGGGTTTGCTAGATAATATTGTAGTTGAATTTTTAATATTTTGAGGAAGCACCTTACTGTTTTCCATAATGGCTATACCAAATAACATTTCCACCCACAGTGTTTATAAGGATTTCCTTTTCTTCACATCCTTGCCAACATTTGTTATCTCTTGTTTTTTTGAAAATAGCCGTACTAACAGGTGTGAGATGATGATATCTCATTATTGATTTTGACTGGCATTTCCCTGATGATCAGTGATGCTGACTCATCTGGGACTTTGTTAATATATTTCCATACCTTCTTGTACACCAAAATTTTACTTATTCTTCAAAACTCATGTCAAATGCTCCCTCCACTCTGAAGCTGTGAAATTACTCCTTACTTTATGCTACTAAAGCACTGATTTTTTTTTTTTTTAGGACTCTTTTTAACTGCGGTAAAAAACAATAACATAAAGTTACTTTCTTAATTTTAACTGTACATTACAGTAAAGCATATGCACATTGTTGTACAAAGATCTCTAGAATTTTTTATCTTGCATGATTGAATTTCTATACCCACTGAACAACATCTCCCCATTTCCCCCTCCCCGCAATCCCTGGAAACCACCATTCCTGTTTCTATGAGTTCGAGTACTTTAGATACTTCATACAAGTAGAAACATGGAGTGTTTTTCTTTATGTGATTGGCTTATTTCACTTAGCTTACTGTCCTCAAAGTTCATTCATCTTGTAGCATATGACAGGATTTCCTTCTTTTATAAGGGTAATATACATTGTGGATCACATCTTCTTTATCCATTCATTCTTTGGTGGACATTTAGGTTGCTTCCACATCTTGGCTATTGTGAATAATGCTGCAGTGAACACGGGTGTGCAAATATCTCTTTGAGATTCTGTTTTATCTTCTTTTGGATAAATACCCAAGAGTGGGATTGCTGGCTCATATGCTTGTTCCATTTTTAATTTTTGAGGAGCCTCCATGCTGTTTTTTTCCATAGTGGTTATATCATTTTACAGTCCTACCAAGTGTATAAGGGTTTTTATAAGGTCTAATTTCTCCACATCCTCACCAACATTTATTCTTTTTTTTTTGAAATAGTGTTAATCCTAATGGGTGTGAGGTGATATCTCATGGTGCCAAAGCACAGATTATTGTTTAATTCTATCTTGCACTTTAGTTAGTTGTTTACATGATTTTTGCTTCCCTAACCATAGAGTAAGCACTGCCTGCTAACATTACCTCATAGTGCCTTGTTGTAGATGCTCAATGCATACTTACTAACTTAATTCCTGTTGGCAAGTAAATATTATACATCTTATTAATTATACCTCTGCTAGCCTATGTAGAAAGGGTTTACCTTTTTAACACAAGCCATATCCTTTATTTTTTAAAGTAGAGGAACATGGACTATGTTTCAATATTACTCCTTTTCCTATGGAATTTGATTGACTTGTTGGTGGAGCTATTCTATTACTATTCCAAAATAAAGATTTTTAAAAGAAATAAACATAATTATATCATAATAATAAAGTAATAGCTTTAAGATAATATTATATGCTATAAATTAATGCTAAATGCTTCCTTATGTGTAATGTGTATATCTATATATAGCAATGTATTTGGGAGAAAGTATTTTGCATATGAAAAATTGGAAAATTGGACCTACTAACTGATGGCAACTCATAGTAAGTGAATAACCTTCTTGAAAGCAACTGGAACTACATGATTTATTGAACACAATGGGATGAAAAGAAGACTTTTTACCTTTTCTCTTTCTCTAAGGTCCTCAACATTTTCTATTACAGCTTGCTAAAGTGTGTCAATAAATCTTTACATATTACTTGCAATGTTATTTTATCTTCCTCTTGGACATCTGCTCATACTTCATCCTTTTGAGAATTTTTTAAAGGCTGTTTCCTCCCTAAGATTGCCTGCTACAGCTGATGACTGAAAAAGATATGTACAAAATAGAAAATAGAAGGACAGCATGGCTGTTACATATGGTCCAGTCATATTAGCTTAGATCAAAAGTGCTTATTCTGTTTTTTACCCCTTATGTCGCCTGGTCCGTGGAATCTGACTTTAGGAAAGCAAAGCACAAGTGCAGTGAGATAGTTAAAAGGTCATAGTTAAATTTATTAGGGCTTGAATGGAACCACATCTAGAGGGACAAGCTCGAGTACCAAGTGTTGGTATTAGTGGCAGAAATACACAAAGATTTGTACATTGCGAGACAAAATTCCATAACAGAAAGGAGAGCCACTTTAGCCTATGGTTAAAATTCAATATTTATAAAAGCGATTACAAAAATAAAACCCCAACAGAAAAGGTCTTGATACATTTTAAGCTATTCCAGCACAATGTTTGTGTTCCCCTTTTTTAGTAGAATAGGTTGATAGCTGTGTGCAACGTGATTGAAGGGGCTGGTGTATATCGCATCACTTTTGCTCTTCTCTGTTCCTGAGTGTCCAGCCAGCTAGGATGTCACCCCGGGCCTTCCATTCTCCACAAGCAGTGAGGTCACATTCACATAAATATCTGCAGCTTGCTGCTTGGTGGTGCTCACCTGCACAACTGTGGGGTCACAACTTTTTCCTGCTCCCATTGAAAATCTCCCCTGTTGATTTCTAGGCATCTCTGGGAAAGTTCTCAGGAGATCTGAAGAGCAAGATCATTAATCTGCTTGTGTCTCTTTGCTGTCTCCTGCCTGTGAGTCACCCAGGGAAGCATCTCACCACTGTCACTTGCTGGTGCTGTGCTGAATGTCTCAGTCCCTTCTGTTGCCCTTTCCCCAGCTGTTCCACATTTTATCACTTGGGCTCCGCTCAGCCTGTATAAATCACAGTCTCAAGGAGTTCTTCCTCAACACAGCCCCCTCCAGCTCCACCTTCAACCTTCAGCTATTCTCCAGTCTCCACCTTCTAAATCCTACCCCTGCCCTTTACACCCACACACCCCCCCCCACGCACACACGCGCACACACACACACACACACATACACACACACACACACACACACACACACACACACACAGTCCTCATGTCCTTCATGCAGTTCTGGCACTCAAAGGCCAAACCTCTCCAGCCAAAAAACAAGAGTCTTTCCTCATTTCAACTTAAGCAAGTGGGTTGGGAGGAGAAGAAAGAGGACATGCTCTGTATAATTGCAGTCATTTGTTCTGGTTCCACCTGCATATCCAACCTGATATTCATGATATTAGAGAAAGGGGAAATCAGAGTGAAAGAGGTTAAATAGGGAAAGGGGGGTATAAAATAAGAAAAAAAGAAGCGAAGAGCTCAGCCACTGCAGTTTCTTGGAAGGTGAAAGGAAATGAAAGGGGCGCACAGCAGTGGTGGGGAGAACAGAGGCTGGGTTTCACGTGCAGCTCTACGACTTACGTGACTTGGGGCAAGTCACCAAAATCCTCTGCACCTAATGTTTCTCATCTTCAAACTGAGAATAATCATAGTATCTACCTCACAGGGTTATGTTGAGGATTGAATTAGTTAATATACGCAAAGTACTTGTTAAGTGTTATGTTAAGTATTGACCATTATTAATTATTATTATTATTTGCCATTGAGACTGTAAATGAATTCTAGATTCTATATCTTTGTCTCAATCAGGAGTTAAATTAACCTATACGTATCTGTTTTGAGGCCACAGTCCATGTCTCTCAGAAATACTTGTGTTTAGCAGGCCATTAAAACAACCCATTCTGCCCAGGATCTGAATCCCCAACCCAGCTCACCAGGGCTGCTCTCATGGCTTCTCTGAATTATCTGAGCTCCTGGGCTCCTGCCTTTCTACTTCTCCAAGCCTGCTACCTCTGTCTCCCTTGGCCTTTCCAAATCAGCCTCCTTGTCTATTTCTCATCATGGGTAACTTCTAGACCTCTTCTGCTTAGCTGGACTTATAGTCTTAACCTCTCTGAGTCAGTCGTCTCGTGTTGTCAGTGGTACCCTGCCATGACAGGGTCAGATATTTGGAGACTAGAAACAGATGGATTATGATGAATGCGATATATTGTGCCCTTGCTCATCTTGGTAACAGGTGGCTGCTCAGCCAGCTGGGGTCTTTTTGAGAACATCCTCCCAGGCCTTCTTCTGACCACATGCACTCCAGTCCAGATGGTGACATGGTTCCCTAGAGTCCTGAATCAACTTAACGGGAGATGGCAGAGCTATACTGATTTTGCCTAGGGTCTAATACAAGCACTGGATTTTCAAAATTTTACTTTCTAATTCAGGAAAAAGGAACAAGCCTTATGTGAAAGTCATGTTCACAATGTGGTTTCAGATTCTCTCACAGGAAATCTAAATTTATGTGATTAAATTAGCAGTCATAAATGCCAAGGCAAGAAAGCAAATTAATTTGTTTTTACTATTGGAAAAGAGTAAAGATGACTTTGGATAATCTAATGTATGAGGTCATTCACTTTGTCTCTCTGATTTCCCTTTGTAAAGATTCCTGCTACATTAAGATGGTGGCAAACATATTTGTTATGTTAAGATATATTGAGTACAGGTTCACCTCGGTCAGAGATGTTGCCAAGTGTGTCACCTAAGGTTAAAACTCCTTTACACTGTATTCTGGAACTAACCTACTTTCCAACAAATTGTGGCTTATAAGAAAGTACATGTTTGCTTAAAGTTCTCTCTGCTTATCCAGTGCTTTCTGATGCATTTATGCAAGTGTTGATTAAACCCTTCATGTTGCTTGAATGCTTATGATCACTGAATTGTTGGTTAAGGAAATCAAGGAAAAGTGTTCCAAGTCCAAGGCATAGACATTTTTGTGGTTTAAGAATAAAAATAATATGACATCATTTAAGACTGGCTAAGACATTTATAATAACCACAAAGGAATTAGCTTCTGGACTTTTCCCAGCTAATTAAAATATTTTAACTACTTAAAATCTTGATCTTAATATTTAGATATGAACTTTGGAATATCTAGAACCACAAAGATTCTAAGTTCTAGAAGATAAATTTAAATTACATATATATATTTTTTTTCTGATAGAGTAGCATACCTATTTTATGGATGTGTATGTACCATTAATCTATGATATTAAAAGCTTCAGTAACGTTCTTCTGACTGACATGGCTCCTAACTGAAACATGGCAGAATTCTGATGGGGGCCTCCATCATTTCCTTGTTCATCATCAGTGTTAGATGCGCCTCCTATTTTCCATTTCTAACCCTGGAGATTAAGTTTGGTGAAGAGGAAAAAAAAAGTGAGGAAAGGGAGGAAAACCAATGAAGGACAGAAAAATCAGGGCAGCAGCAATAATATTGCCCAAATAATCCTCAATATTTTGGAGGATCACGTTTTTAAAAAGGTAAAATCATGATTTTCCTACAAATATAGAATGAACATGTGTCAAAGATTTTATTTAACTCATTAACATTAATGAGGGAACCAGTAAGATGTTACAACTGGTTAAAAAAAGAGTTTAACTTACAGAGATTTACATTCTCTATTGGACAAAATCTCTTTGCCTTTGTGTGAAGAGGATTCATTCACATTGACTATGGGCAAGACACATTTTCATTATGATCAGTTTTCTAAACAGGCTAGTCAAAGATAACCAAAAGCGGAGATAACCCTAATAATTGAGCTAGGCCCAACACCAATTTCTTTCTTTTTTTAAAAAATTATTTTGAAGTCATTAACAATTTTTCCTGATATTTGTATACATAATACCTATTATGAACTGAATTGTGTCCCCCCAAATTAATATGTTGAAGCCTTAACCCCCAAAGTGACTGTATTTTGAGATAAGGCCTTTAAAAAGGCAGTTCAGGTTAAATGAGGTCATAAGGGTAGGGCCCTAATCCAATATGACCAGTATCCTTATAAGAAGAGGAAGAGACATCAGGTTTTCTTGCACACAAAGGAAAGGCCAAGTGAGGACACAGTAAGAAGGTGGCTATCTACAAGCCAAGGAAAGAGGCCTCAGGTGAAACTAAACTTTCCAATACCTTGATCTTGGACTTCAAGCTTCCAGAGCTGTGAGAAAATACATTTCTGTTGTTTAAGCCATCCAGTCTGGTATTTTGTTATGGCACTCCTAGAAAACTAATACAATACCTAAATCCCACTATAATATAAGTAGATCAAAAAATTTCAAAGGGAGTGCTGCTTTATTCCCAAATTAATGAAACTGTGAAAACTTAGAAGCTAACTGACCAGATAATTGATACTGATGCATTGGTGCCACCTCCCTGCCAGCACATTTGTCCCCTCCCACTTAAAGGAATACTGTGGAAACAGGAACCCTCCCTCTCCTTACTTCTTCCAGAGACAGCTTTGCCTACCAGTCCAGCACCCTCCTCTCTTATTCTCCATTTCACCCTCCTCACCTCCCAACTCTTCTTCTCTCTAAAAACTTAGCCTTTCCCCAGTGTCTAAGCAGAGGATAGGCACCAAGGTCTATAGGTTATATGTCACTAAACTGAATCGTCTTGGATTTTGTTTTAATTTGGTTTCTGTTTGAAAAAAGAAAGAAAGCAAATGGAATCTTGCTGGCTGCTATTCACTACCCCGTGAACCTTGAAGGTCCATCTCAGAAACACATCTGAGAGCAGCCCAACCCCTGGACAACTTCCGATCATAACTGTCCTGAAGATATTATCAACACAATCTGAAACTCTCATTGTTATTCTTCAAGACTTGTTCTTTTGGTACCTGCCTGAAGGCATCAGCATCCTTAGGCCTTTGCCTCTAGGCTCTTTTTTTTTTTTTTTTTTTCTCTTCAACTCCTTCCTTATAAACCAAGAATTTTGAAATCTTCTAAGGGGATGTTTCTGAGCTCATAATGCTTTTTGCCCTAAAAGTTTACACTGATAGAAATTTCAGTAACACTTAAAGAAACCCATCATAATGGGAATAGCAGGGTAAGCAAATCAGTGGACCTTAGACAATAGTTAACTGGTGAAAATTATAAAAAACAGTCATTTAAAGTCTCTGTGAATTATCCTGAGGGTATAGAGCAAATGAAGAAGCATGCATTTAAGAAAATCTTCTAAATCTTGGTAAGAACAGCTTCAGTCTGTGGTATTTCAACCACAATCTGCTCCATCACCACCCCCGTGTTACGAAAATCCACTTGGTGTGCTCTAATCTGGGCAGGTGTGGTCAAGGAGATGGAAGCTTCCAGTCTGGGGGTACAGTTTTGTCCCTGGAGGGGCAGGCTGCCAGCATTTCTCACCTCTCCTTCCCCACCAGCCCCAGCTCTATTTCAGACAGGCAACTGCTGAGAGGACCAGGTTGCCCTTACCCCATCCAGCCCCCATTCATAGGGTAGAAAATCTGTCCCAGGTGTGACAGGCCTTGAATATTGGGGCCTTAATCACCCCCTCCCCAGCAATCTCATATAGTAGAAGTTCCACACCAGGAGTGGTGAACTGAGAAGACCAGAGGCTGTCACCATAAAACTGAATTTATTGAAATTCCTGAGAGCCAGTGGAAAGAATTACATATAAGTTGAAGAAAACAATTGATTTTGTCATGATATAACCCACATTATATGGACCACCTAACTAGGAACTGAGGCAGAAAAGAAAAAACTTTATATAACTAATACTATTTAGATCTTCTTTACTTCTATATGCATATTTACTATGCTAAAATTGCAAAATCGAGGGCAAATTGAAACGTGAATGAAAACAATAACAGCTTTTATAATCCTTGGTCACTCATATCTATAACCAGACATTTATATTTTTAAATAATTTAAAACTTTATACACTGCAGTCAGTGCAGATGGAGAATACATGAACAACCTTGATAATTTTAATACAGTTTGTGGGAAAGTGCCTGAGAAATCATGAAGGGTTAATGCACTTAATAATCTCAGATATTTTGGAGAGGACATGCTGGTCTCCTGATCTCTGCCCGAGCTCTCTTTAGAGAGCACTGCCTTCTGAATGCTGAAACACAACACTTCCTGCCGTGTAAAGTAAAACCATTAGTTCTCTTTGACCCTATTCCAGGATAATTTGACTAGAAATTAGTAACTGTCAACCGGAGATATTTTGCTGGCACTAAGGCAAAATGATGCGTGATTCCTCCTTTGGTTGTACACCACATTTACGTCGGAAGAGTTAGTTACTGGCTGGAGTGGGGAAAAGGATTTTTGTGTTTTTTTTTGTGGTACGCGGGCCTCTCACTGTTGCGGCCTCTCCCGTTGCGGAGCACAGGCTCCGGACGCGCAGGCTCCGCGGCCATGGCTCACGGACCTAGCCGCTCCGCGGCATGTGGGATCTTCCCTGACCGGGGCACGAACCCGTGTCCCCTGCATCGGCAGGCGGACTCTCAACCACTGTGCCACCAGGGAAGCCCGGAAAAGGATTTTAATTTTCAAAACAATTATTGTTTTTTTCTGAGGTCATGAATTTGGTTTTCTAGATGTTTTTGATGTTTTAAAGTGCTGCCTCACTTAATAGCAGAGGTTTTGGTTTTGGTGACTTTGTGATAAAGGGTTCAATGTTTTACATTGAACTCGGTTTTAACAAAACATTTTAAACAAAATTATCCCATGACTACAATATAAAGCAATAAAAACAAACAAACAAGTCAACGACATGTGTTTACCAATGCTGAATGTACTGGCATTTTCTTGAAGAAAAGAAAAATAGACACTGTAAGATAAAGTTTCAATTGTGATTGAAATCATGTAACTATACTTTTTCTCCTCTCAGATGATTTATCTTCATCCTACCCCTGGCAAAAGAAGCAAGTTATTTTTTTCTTTCTTCATACATATTCTCCTGTGCTATTCATCCACAGCGGCAATAGTCCTGAATCTCTGAAAGCTTTGGAGACATCTCAGGGAACAAGAGTTTTTAAGTCTTTTGACTTTTTCATCCCACCAAATTCTCATTCATTGAGTGCCTTCTTTGTGTTAGGTGCTTCCGGGATGTGACCTCACTGATCTCCTAACACTTTGAGGTGCTATTTTAATCTTTATAAGAGAAAAATAAGGCTCACAGAGGTCTGGTAACTGCCTAAGGTCACAGAGCTAGTAATGGGAATCACATGGGTTAGAGCCAGCTCTGGTTCCTAAAGTCACTGCACACTTTCTGCCATGATATTCAACAATTGTTTGCCCATCTTCAACGCTTTTACCAAATTGTTATGACACTAGTGTAGTCTGATATCGCTCAGCTAGATTCTCAGGGCCCATGAAGATTTAGATAATTTGGGCTCATGAGGCAGGTTTATTTTGTGTCTTCATCAAGAGTTTAAAAGGACAGGTGGAAATGTACCCGTGGCCCAGCAGTGCCCTGGAATTCATTTGGATGGTGGCAGTGACACCTGAATTCCTTGGGGGCCTCAGAAATGACTGGAGACTGACAATCTGGAAACTAAGTGGCAAACTTTGAACACAGAAGAGGATTGTGGTTGTGCTTATATTTCACTTCTGAATCTTCCACTCCAATTGCACTTTAGCCAGAAGGAGAAATTTGGATGGGCTACTGATTTAGGTGGAAAAAAGTTTGGGCATTGCCACAAGATGTAGCTGGGTTTGCGTTTCATCTCTGCTGTTATTACTAAATGAAATCAGGCAAGTTAGCCAATATGAGTCTCTTTCTTCATTTGTAAAATGTGAATAGCAAAACTTGTTTCTCTGAATTATCATGGAGAACTATATAATTAAACTACACAAAGACTAGATAGTTGGCACTCAAATATCAGTAGGCTTCATACTTCCCAGAAATCCAGTGAATAAGGACAGTCAAGGAAAGACTGCTTGGGTAGATTTTGTACTTGATTCTATGAGACTCTAGTCTGGCAGCCAGGGACTCATGGGTGGCTACTAAGGCATGCCAGCTCTGTAGTG
Source organism: Phocoena phocoena (assembly GCF_963924675.1). Taxonomy (NCBI): domain Eukaryota; kingdom Metazoa; phylum Chordata; class Mammalia; order Artiodactyla; family Phocoenidae; genus Phocoena; species Phocoena phocoena. Next base: position 45,188,331 of record NC_089229.1, on the reverse strand, counting down.
TTTTATAACTTACCAAGCGTTTTCAACCCATTACTTCATTTGATTCTTATAAAATCCTTGTGGTAGGGGCATGATTGGCACTTTATATGTCCACTGTTTAAACCCCATTTAATACAGATGAGGGGACTGATGCTCAGAAAGGTCACACAGCTTAGTTAAAGTCACAGAATTGTCAGGTAGAAAAGCCAGGAGAAAGGCCACATCTTCTGTCTTCATTAGGGGGTCTCTCCTGAGAGGTAGGGACATGATAGTGCTATAAGCATTCAGATCAACTTGAACCCACAGTTCCTACTTCTCTCATTCCCTTGTGAAATATGTGCTTTAAATATAAAAAGCATACCTTTTAATGGACAATGCAGAATATATTTTCATGATATTTTTGTAAGCTTGACAATTTATGCTGATTGATTTGTTGTATCACCAAAACAAATGTCATTTCTATATTTTCAGTTACCGTTTGCATTTCCTCTAAGGTTTTATACCAGTCTAGTCATCTAATGAACTAAATCTGTATTTATTTCACTTCAGAAAGGTGAGAGAATTTCCTATTATAAATAATTTAACTGAAAAAATTTACATAAATTGAATTTTGGCATTTTTTTAAAATGGTATTGGCCATGTAAAATAAACAGCAACCTAACTTGATGGGTTTTTTTTTGCACCTTTTCATTGAAAAGATTTTAAGGTAATGTTTTTTTTTTTTAAGTAAGATTGCATTAAGGGAATTATTCAGATGAGCAATTATAGTTTTATGATTTCATTACATGTACCATAAATGATTTCTTTTGGCATGTCTGTTGGTGTGCTTTGTTACCTTAAGAAAACAAAATAGGAAGGGGATAATATTTACTGATAAAAAACATTGAAAAAAAAGCACTCAAATGAAGGTGTAGGGAAGGTAGTCATATACACAGTATCTCTACCATTTCCCACTCAGGAAATCAGACCTGGTAATGAACTTTGATTATTCCATTCAATTTCAGCCTGTAGCCGTAATGAATCAAATTACTTTATAACCTCATTAATGCTAAATAGCTCTCTTTCTAGCCTTTGGTTTCCTAAATAACTATCTATCCACGTCTTGGTTAAGGACTTTCCCTAGTGCCTTTAGTAATTAATGGATGGTAGCATTCTTCAACAGATTCTTAAAAAGCCAGAGATCATTTACTGTATTTGGAAAAAGCCAGTGGATGTCTGACAGGACATGAAAATTCCTTACATCTGTCAGTCTCTTATTTGGTCACCAACGTACAGCATGTCAGTTAGATGGTCTCTGTAGGAGAAAATAAGCATTGTTAATCTCTGTAAGAGCCAGAAATTGCTGCTCCATCAGTCCAACTTAACAGCTGATTTTTATGCTGGAAGAAAAGTGCATATACATTTAAAGTAGCAAGATCTCTGCAGATTCAACAGTATGCTAAGTCAAAGAGAGATGCTTTTGTTGCACAATATAATGAATCAGATACATGAGAAGCATAAAAAAATTTTCTAAACATAAGCCTAAGTGTCGGATTGCAGAACAACTCAACTTTTTTTTACTATGTTTGATGGGAAACTGTTAGAACCAAATATTGGACTTATCTTGCAGAAACCCAGAGTCAAATATATTCATTACTCATTTGTCTGCATATTATTAAAGTAAACTTAAAATGAGTTTTAATTTCCTTTGTCTACAACAAAGAATGTGCATATGATTATGAATCATGATATAGCTCAGTTCATGATTTAGCAGTGGCCAAAAGAGTAGTCTACTACATCAGTAGCCCTGAATTTTACTTTCATTCATAGGTCAATAATGAAATTATATTATATATCTATTCAAATAAAGATACCAATGTAAGCTATAGGCAATATAGGTTTAGGAAAAAATGTGCAGTTACTTTCTATATCATCATTATTTTATGTCAGTGAGTTTTTTTTAACATCTTTATTTAAGTATAATTGCTTTACAACGTTGTGTTAGTTTCTGCTGTATAACAAAGTGAATCAGCTATACATATATCCCCATATCTCCTCTCTCTTGCATCTCTCTCCCAGCCTCCCTATCCCACACCTCTAGGTGGTCACAGAGCACAGAGATGATCTCCCTGTGCGATGCAGCTGCTTCCCACTAGCTATCTGTTTTACATTTGGTAGTGTATATATGTCCATGCCACTCTCTCACTTCATCCCAGCTTACCCTTCCCCCTCCCCGTGTCCTCAAGTCCATTCTCTATGTCTGCGTCTTTATTCCTGTCCTGCCCCTAGGTTCTTCAGAACCCTTTTTTTTTTTTCTGGATTCCATATATATGTGTTAGCATACAGTATTTGTTTTTCTCTTTCTGACTTACTTTACTCTCTATGACAGACTCTAGGTCCATCCACCTCACTACAAATAACTCAGTTTTGTTTCTTTTTATGGCTGAGTACTATTCCATTGTATATATGTGCCACATCTTCTTTATCCATTCATCTGTCGATGGACACTTAGGCTGCTTCCATGTCCTGGCTATTGTAAATAGTGCTGCAATGAACGTTGTAGTACATATCTCTTTTGGAATTATGGCTTTCTCAGGGTATATGCCCAGTAGTGGGGATTGCTGGGTCGTATGGTAGTTGTATTCTTAGTTTTTTAAGGAACCTCCATACTGTTCTCCATAGTGGCTGTATCAATTTACATTCCCACCAACAGTGCGAGAGGGTTCCCTTTTCTCCACACCCTCTCCAGCATTTATTGTTTGTAGATTTTTTGATGATGGCCATTCTATGTCAGTGAGATTTTAAAAGCAAGTAATGAAAAATTTTATCAGTGTGGTTTCTGGATCAGGTATACGTTTGGTCAAACAAGTCTGATTAACATACAGCTTTTATAGCTGCATATAATTATCAGCTTTCAACTAAACGAGTTAGGAGTGCTATCACTTTTATTATTTTTTTTTTGCGGTACGCGGGCCTCTCACTGTTGTGACCTCTCCCGTTGCGGAGCACAGGCTCCAGATGCGCAGGCTCAGCGGCCATGGCTCACGGGCCCAGCCGCTCCGCGACATGTGGGATCTTCCCGGACCGGGGCACGAACCTGTGTCCCCTGCAACGGCAGGCGGACTCTCAACCACTGCGCCACCAGGGAAGCCCAGGAGTGCTATCACTTTGATACTCTTCTTCTAGAATAAAATACCAAATACAATGTCATTTCTCAGACTGCAGATTCTTCCCCTTTCTTACATTTTCTTAATGCCATTTTTTTGGTCACTCTCCAATTTGAATAATTCCCTGTGTTAGTTTCCTAGAGCTGCCGTAACAAATTACCACTAGCTGGGGGGTTCAAGATAACCGGGATTTATTCTCTCACAGTTTTGGGAGCCAGAAATATGAAATCAATGTGTCGGCAGGATTTGTTCCTTCCGGAGACTCTAAGGGAGAATCCGTGGCATGCCTGGCTCCCAGCTTCTGGTAGCTGCTGGCAGTCCTTTGTGTTTCTTATGGCTGTGCATAGCTCAAATCTCTGGTTCTGCCTTCATATGGCCTTTCCATCTGTGTCTCTGTGTCTCAAATCTCCTTCTGCCTTTTTCTTATAAGGACTTCGACTGTTGGGTCTAGGATGGCCTCATTTCGAGCCCCTTAATGTAATTATATCTGCAAAGACTCTTTTTCTAAATAAGGCCACAGTCACAGGTACCATGGGCCAGGACTTGAGCATATCTTTCTGAGAACCAGTATTCAACACACTACAATCCCTAATGCTCTAGTTTCATGAACTGGTTCAAGTCCAGCCTAAGTTTTATCAGCAGAGAAGTAAGAGAATCAATCACAATGAAATGAATTCTTCATAAAGTCAAATGAATTAAATTTAGATAATGGCCTTTTGTTCTGAGATTACTCCTTAATTTCTTCTTGTTAAAATGTGATGATAATAATAGATGGCAGTTGTTTAAAAAAATGTTTTGAGGGGCGGGTCACGTTTTGGTAAAAACTGTACTAATGTAATAAAGCTCCTAAACTGATTCTTCATGTTTAGGGAAGGATCTCACCGGGCTCAGCCTGGATTATGTTCCTTGCCCACACTTGAATCAATCGCTAGGACTGTGAGTGAGGTACTATGATTGACCCACCTTGGGTCACATGACCAGCACTGAGGCTCATATGATAGCCTAGCAGGAGGTGTAGACAAAAATAAAACATATCGTTAGTCCTCTGCTATTGGGACACTGAGCATTGCTAAAGGGCATCACAAAACCACTTTGGTTTTGTGCGCTACAAATTCATGGGATTCAGTCCCAGGTCTTCACTGATAGTCTGTGGTCCTTTTGCCCATTTTCGTATTGATTTTGTACATTCATTCACTGGGGACCTGCTGAGATGTTGTGCTTGATGCTGAGGATATAGCAGTAAATAGTTTGTAGGCCCTTCCCACAAATAACTTGTGGGCAAGAATGATTTTAAACATTTAATTAAAATATAACTACACTTACTGGGGTATGAGAAAAGTACCATTTGCAGAGATGAAGAAATAACTAACCAAGCTTGGAATAGGTTAAGATTTACAAAGGAAAGGATAACTGTGGAGTGGGCCTTCTAGGCATAGATAATAAATGAGATGTAAAAAGGCATGGGCGTTTGAAAGGGCACCACATGTTTGCCCTTTAGGATGGTTTAGAAAAAGGATGTGTGGTGGGGAAAGTGCCAAATGAGGCTAGAGGCTATGGAGTGGAAGCCTAATATGACTTGGATTGCATCTTTTAGCAAGCCTCTTAAATGTCTCCGCAGCCTCCAGATTCCCCTTTTTCAGTCCTGAAAGTTGTTGTCAAGTTATTCTTAAGTTTGCTTTGCTCATTTTCCTGCTGAAAAGCTAACATAGGCATTCACGGCCTAAAACATATAGTCTAAGTTTGTCGCTGTGTTTTAGGATTAGTACAGGTGAAGCTCTTGAGACAATGCTTGCCACATGACAAGGGTCCATTTCACGTTAATTACTCTTGTGCTTGTTGTTAGCCTGGCGTTCCTGCACTCTCCAGGCTATTCCAGTTTTTTCTATCATTTCCCACTCTGTCCAAACCAGGCTACTCACTGTTCCCCAAGTATACTCGTTTCTCTCCACCTTTGTTGATCTTCTGTATTATCTTCATGGGTTGGAATCTTAGCCATACTTCAGACTCCCACTCAAAGGTCACCCCATTTCCGTTAGTCAGAAGTTATTTCTCCTTTCTTCTCATAGTGTTTTGCTTGAACTTCTTTGATGACATTTAACATGGAGTCTTATACTGTAGTTTTTTACGCACATGGCTGTTCTACATCAGCTTGGCTCTAACTGGTTCATTTTTATTTATCTGCTTTCTCTTCTGCCAAAGAATGTTACTGGATATTTTTGCTGGGGTCTTTTTGTTGCCTTTTCTTATTGTGAAAGACGGTAATAGATAGGATTGTCTCTAAGAGAGTCATAAAGAAATCTAACAACTTTTATTTTTTTATTTAAAAATGTATAATTATTGATTAATTTTTTCCCCTGAAATCTTTAACTAATGCACCAAGACAAGAAAATGAAATGAGGAGCAAGGAACATTGGAAAGGAGGCAGCAAAATTATAATTGTTTGTAGGAGATATGATTATCTAATTGGAAATATCAATCCAGTTTATTTGGGAGAATGAACTGAAAAACTGTTGGGATTATTTAGAAACTTTAGTGAGGTAGTCATGAATAGACAATACTTTTACAATATGGTTGTTAGAAATATGTATGTGTATGTGTTTGGGGAGAGGACAACAAAATCTAATAGTACTAGCAACAGAAATAGAAAATGCTTGAGAATAATTCCAAGAAATGTTCAAGACTATGAGAATAAACAAACCCAAGAATTACTGAATAGCGTGGAAGAAAACTTAAATAAGTGGAAAAATGTATCAAGTTCCTTGGGACTTCTTAATATTGTGAAACAAGCTAATCTACCAATTTAAGACAAGCTCAATTAAAATTTCAGTGGTTTTGTTATTTATTTATCATTAGACCTTGAAAATGGTTCTAAAATTCACCTAGCAGACTAGAGACTTTTGAAAAGGCCATTCAGGGTGGGAATAGTCCTACTCACTATTAAAATATATTACACAGCTATATTTAAAATAGCATAGAAAAGGTGCAGGGGTAGGGGCACAGATTAATAATTTAGAGGAAAAAGCCCAGAAATAGACCCAAGGAAATGAAAGCATTTAATATTGTAACCATGGCTTTTATAGTGAACAAAGAAAAGTTGAATTATTTCATAAATGGCATTAGGACGACTGGCTAACTTTGGAAAAAAATGATTTTATAGCACCAGAACACCATATGTTCAGGTATCTTCTAAATATCAGTGGCTTAAAACAGTGACAACTATTTTATTATCTCTCAGAGTTTATGTGGGTCAGAAATTTGGGAAGGACACAGATGAGTGGGTCTGGCTCAGGTTCTCTCAGGCAGTTGCAGTCAAACGGTGGTGCTTGGATCTGGAATAGTTGGGTATCAAAGCAACTGGGCTCTTCCTGAGCATCTCCAGTCTCAGGGCCTCTTGATATGATTTCTCCTTATGAGCTAGTCTGGGCTTCTTCACAGCATGGAAACCTCGGGGGCTAAGATTGCTTACTTTTTTTTTAAACTGGAGTTTAGTTGACGTACAATATTATGGAAGTTATAGCTGTACAATATAGTGATTCACAATTTTTAAAGGTTATACTCCATTTATAGTTATTATAAAATATTGGCTATAGTCCCCATGTTGTACAATATATCCTTGCAACTTATTTTATACCTAATAGTTTGTACCTCTTAATCCCCTACCCCTGTATTGCCTCTCTCCCTTTCCCTCTCCCCACTGGTAACCACCAGTTTGTTCTCTATATCAGTGAGTCTGCTTCTTTTTTGTTATATTCACTAATTTGTTGTACTTTTTAGGTTCCACATATAAGTAATATTATACAATATTTGTCTTTCTCTGTATGACTTATTTCACTTAGCATAATGCTCTCCAGGTCCACCCATGATGCTGCAAATGGCAAAATTTTTATTCTTTTTCATGGCTGAGTAATATTCCATTATATATATATAAAATCACATCTTCTTTATCCATTCATCTGTTGATGGACACTTAGATTGCTTCCATAAAGATTGCTTACTTTTTTGGCATAAAGAATTATTTATTGACATTAAAATTTTACACATCAGTGTATTATAAGGGTCTTTCACACTGTGGAGATTAAACTGACATTTAGTGATTATAGAATTTTATACTGCTATAGTGATGGGTGACATAGATTTTTGCATGCTCTGGGAGCATACTTTAACCTTAAGGGTCTACATGTGATGTTCACCCCTGCCCCCCCGCTGTACAGACCATGCTGACATGTAAGTCAGTGAGTGGAGATTTTTGTTTTAATATCTCTGATTTATTATGATTAGTAATTGGTTACATTGGATTCCTTAAAAATATTTAGGATTGTGCTTTAGGTTAAAAAGATAAACATAAATGTTTTATTGAATATGAAAAGATGTAGTATATCAGTCTAAGAACAAAATATTACCCCAATAATTATTTTTTTAAAAATGAATGTTTCTTTTAATTGTGGGAAAGGGAAAAAAGTGTTTGGAAGGTTCTAGGTGTGAAGGCATTTTTATTTTCAGTTTCCCAGAGCTGTAAAAGTTATTAGATTATGTTCAGACTGCTAACACATTGGCTGAAGTCTTAAGAGCAAGTATTACAGCAAGCAACACAGAAGTCGAATTCCTTTAGTGACTGAGCTGTAGAAGTCACGTAGTATCTCTTCTGCCACATTCTATTGGTTAACACTGAAAGACAAGCCAGTCCAGGTTTAAGGGTAGGGGCCATCGACCCAGTTTCCTGTTGGGAAGATAGTCAATGTCATTGTAAGTAGAGCATGTGGGATGGGAGATATTGTTCCAGCCATCTTTGGAAAATACAGTTTGCCACATTCTGTAACTTGTTGCTGATTGAAACCTCATAGAATAATCTGGGGGAAAGTTTCCCCATCTCTCTGCTCTGAGAGCCAGCATCATAGATCCATGTTTTTCAAACTTTAGCATGTGTCAGGATCACCTGGAGGGCTTCTTAAAACACAGATTTCTGGATCCCACCCCAGAGTTTCTGATTCATTATGTTCTAGGGGTAGGAGGGTGAGAATGTGATGCTGATGCCACCAGTCTGAGGACCACTTTTGGAGAACCATTATTCTAGATGATAGCATTTGTTCTTTGCTTACTACTGTCCCTTAGATGAATACTATGGGTCATGTTAAAGCAACTTTTTTCCATGTGTTGAATTACTCTTCAGAATTATTCTAGACCCCATCTGCATTCATGGTTGGCCTGATTAGAGGGCTGACAAAATTAAGAGGAATTTTCAGTCTTTGTGAGTCTTAGTGGGCTAGTCTGCATCCCTCCCCTCTGGAGTGACAAAGATTCTTGAGTTTTTGGTGAAAGGGAATATCACAGAAGATAATTGTTGTTTTCCGACCACTTTAAAAAATTTTTGCCTCAGGTGCCAATGATGAAACTTCTTCACCCAGGGGGCTGCTGATAGCCTAAGACAAGTTCTATTCACATAGGTATGGATGACATCCTTGTAGTGTCCTGTGTGACAAAGGTTTCTTTATTGCCAAACACTCTTTATCAAGTCAGCATAGTGACCTGAGAAACAAATTAGAAGAGGCAGTCTGGGATCTCATCAAATTGAAATATTCTTATAATGTCCTTTCATGGCTTAAAAATTTCAAGTATGATTAATCCATGTGGGGGAACCCGAGTTTAGCTGTAAAATCAGAAAATGAGGACAGATTGTACAATATAGTCTCCTGAATTTGGTGTTGATTTCTTGGAGGCTCAGCATTCAGAGGACATCTGGAGATATATTTTCTCTAGTTTTGCAACCCAAGGTTAACAACTCTGAATTTTGTAGAAACCAGGATTCTCTGACAGTAAAACTTATGCACAGTTGACTTAAACACTCAAACCAAATAAATCAGGCACAGAGGGGAGTCTTTTCCCATGACTGTTCAAGGACAACTCTGATACTTGTCTGTATTAATCTAGGATTATATTCCTGTCTAGTTGGACTAGATAAAAAGTTGTTCACCTTTTTTTTAAAAGGATGAATTTCTAACCTCAAGTTATAGAGCTATTAGCTTAATAGAAATGTATCTCCTACCTATTTGCCTATCTATTATCTATCTATATCTATCTATCTATATATCTATCTATCTACCTGCCTTAGTATATTCAGCAAAATGAACTCAGTAAGATATAGATATAAAATATCTTAATTTTCTCCTATAATTGACTTTAAACATATTCAGTTGAATTGCCCTTTTTCACCCCATATCTACAATTGGACAGATCGCATTGTTTTCTAGTCTCTTCTAGGTATACAAAGTTCAGTTTAATGATTCTATCTTTCAGTCAATTCAAAGCACTACCTATTCTCTGATTTGCCCTTGACCAGGGAGTGATCCTTGCTAGGGAAGGGGGAGGAGCCTATCTTCTTCCTTCCCCTCTTTTCTGGGCTACTGTGTATCCTTTGGGGTGTTCAGGTCTGGCAAGAAGAATGGGAAAAGGGGAAATTAAGCAGCACTGCTATGGTCCTCCCTTGATGGCTTCTGTATAACAAGTACTCAAATCCTGGCTTCCCTATAGGATGTGTGTGTTTGTTCTTCAAGGGCTACATGGGAGAGTCTTCACTGCATCATCCTGACATGGGACATGGACTCCTGTGAGACCTCTTCCATGTCCCATCAGCCTTGGACCCCAGTGGTACAGCCTAGAACCTGTCACTGCTGGGCCTCCCTTGTCTGTCAGGCAGCCGCTTTAGTTATCTTCTGTGGTGTTCCCTCCCACTGGAAACTCAAGCATCCTCAAATCCTTGCCGCTTCCAGTGGTAGGGGTGCAGGCTAGTGTACTGACCCTGCTCCCTCATTTCGCTTTATTTCATTCTAATTGCTTTGCCCCCATACACCTAGGCATGGGTGCAGATCACCTCATGTGCTATGTAAGTAGATACCCCATTGGGAATTGTGATACTAGTCTATCTTCTTTGCAAGCATTTCCCATCCCTACAAGTGGCTTTTACCTCTATCATTCTCAAAGGTCCCTTTTCATAACAAACACTTTGTATTTCCTTCTTTTTCTTTTATTATGAAATGAAATTCAGATAATAAAATATCATAAAGGAACATATTTTAATTAAAAGAAGAACATAATTTAAAAAGAGCAAGATGATACTTTAACTATAAATAAAGGAAAAAGAAAAAGGAATGTAATTTATAATAAAATAACGTGTAATACATATTAATATGTAAGTGCTCAAGCACGATTATACTAGAAAACATAATGAAGTAGTCAGATGCTTGCAGCTACTTATGATGAATACTTGGATTAAAGATAAAAAAGTCAGAAGCCATTCTGTATACAGGCAGGAAAATTAAAGGGCAGAGAAGCAAGGGAACCCTAATTAAAACTAGTGAAATGTTAAGTAATGATAACCTGACTTATATGTAAATGATAAGAGAAAAAGGGAAGAGCCTTTGACAACGTACGATAAGAATGCCATGGCAAATTACAAACTGTCAAATGGAGAAAATGAATTAGCGAGGAGCTAGTCTTAGTTATAAGTGTAATGTAAAAATAATTTCTTGCATATGACATAGGTTGGGTCAGTGATGAAATAACGAAGAAAACATATTTCCTATCTTGAAATGCTACCACATATCCAAGCATGTATTCGGTAGTTGAATGTCTGGTAAGACATGTTAAAAGTATGGAGGTGTGAAGCAAATCTTCATTGCATGGGACTCTCCCATGCTTTGAGGATGTCTGGCACACCTGGCTTTTTCCCACCAAATGCCTGAAGTGTCCCACAAACATAGCAAGAACAACCAAAAAACAAAAACCTCTCAAAATTTTCAGAATGCTCCCTTGTGGGAAACGTGTCTTAAAATCGTTTTTTGTTTGTTTTTTTTAAAAAGTAAGGCAGATTATCTCTTTGATGTACCCCAGTAGGAACTGCTTTTGTTGAATTAAGCTTTAGTATGGTGCCACTGGTGTACCCTGAAACTTGACACTGCATTTTCAACAAACGTAGTATTGAGGATGCTATTCATATTACAGAGGGTCTTCTATGCAGAAAATAAGATGTATTTCTTTGTGACTCAATACTGGGATACTTCAGCTTCTCTTGAGTACTATTCACTTTGAGTCATGTACTACTCATGTTTTCTTCTTTGTGTTGGGCAAATGAAAGCTTAGAGTCAAATTTTTGACCTGTGTTCACAAGCTGATGGGATGGCATAGAATGCCTTGTATGTACTAATTTCGTTCTTAATTTTTAACTTATTCTCTACCGTCTTTCCTCTCTTACTTTTATCGCTTCATGAATGTATCTTTTTTAAAAATAAATTTATTTGTTTATTTTCAGCTGCATTGGGTCTTCATTGCTGCACACGGGCTTTCTCTAGTTGTGGCGAGCGGGGGCTACTCTTTGTTGTGGTGCATGGGCTTCTCATTGCGGTGGCTTCTCTTGTTGCGGAGCACGGGCTCTAGGCATGTGGGCTTCAGTAGGTGTGGCATGTGGGCCCAGTAGTTGTGACTTGTGGGCTGTAGAGCACAGGCTCAGTAGTTGTGGTACACGGGCTTAGTTGCTCCACGGCATGTGGGATCTTCCTGGACCAGGGCTCGAACCCATGTCCCCTGCATTGGCAGGCAGATTCTTAACCACGGTGCCACCAGGGAAGCCCCCTGTATCTGTTTTTAAAATAAACATTTTTCCCCCTTGGGACAAAATAACTCAAAATTACCAGTTTTAAGATTGCGGACTGAACACATACTATAATCTCCCCATCCTTGCACCAAATCCCTTCATAACTATGAGGATAAGATAAGAAAGGCAGCTTTGGTGGACCGGAAGCTGTGAGGATGGAAACCATTAAAAAGCTTGGGACCTTTGCAGGTGATGTCTACCCGAGAAAGGACCATAGAATGCAGAGCCCGGGGATAATGGGTGTGGTGCTGTGGGGAGGCCAGCTGGTCAGACTGATTTTTCAATATTACCTAATATTCCACAGCAGTTGCTATATGTCACCAACTGGACTTCGGTGAATGCAAAATATTATTTTTGCTTGGAATTTGGTGTCAGAACATCAAGACCACGTGGTTCCCCAGTGAAAGGTTGTTGGGAGGGATTACTTTTTTTGTGTAGTATTAAGTTCTGTGTCCTTAGGAAAGAGTGTATTTGTCTGTAGATTTTCATCACACTGGTGGTTTCCCTAGATTGCTGTCATGAGTTGCTCAGACAAAGATAGCAATCAATAAGCTTTACTACAGTAACAACAAAACTGACTGATAGGATGGAGTGTCATACTTATGAAGATTTTGCAGCATATGTATCTTATAGGCCATCTTAAAATACTAAGGTGGGTCATAAACAATATTAATGGTGTAATTATTAGTCATATCTCTCCGCTAATGCAACTACATATAATGGTTACGTTTTACTCATCTTCATTCTTTTTAAAAATCCTGTTAGCTCTCTCAGCATTTCAGCATTTAATTCTAATGTTTATTCTATTTTGTTTATTAATGCTAGGTATAAGTAATTTTAGGTTTTCTTTGATATTAATAATTTCCACTGAATTTAAGTCAGCTTTCCTATTCCTATTGGTAATTCTGTGTAAGAAATTCTGCAAAGAAATACACCTCTTCCTAGTGAATAATAATGTAACAGTAGGCTGTGTGTCATATAGCAAAATGATGCAATTGAGCACCTGTATCAGGAAATGTTCTCTGAAATCTGAATTACTCTGCTGGCTGTAGCTAGGGACGAAGTCTTGTAAAAAGAAATTTCTCTGTGAAGTCTGTTGGCTCAGGGAAGGACTGAATGTGCGACCTTAGCCTCCCCGCCCCCAATAAGCATCACACCCTCTAACCAAGTGAATTGCTTATATAACATTTATTGCTAGTACATACAATAATCTATTCTTCATTAAAAGCCTGATGCCAACAGCTTTCTTTATAGTGTTAATTTGGCTCCAACTGTCTTGGGAGGTAGGGAGAAAAAACCTGTGGAAGATAGAAGACAGCCAGGAAACAGGAATGCATAATAGGATGAAGTGTAAGTTAGCTTTAAACACAGGCACTGAAATTCATTCAAAAGCTTTTTGTCTTGGTTTAGAAAAAACAGCTGTGTTCGTTTCCTTATGTAAAAGGTGAGTTATTAAACACTTAATGTAGTAATATATGAAAATTTAAGTGTATTGTGTCTTTTTTTTTTTTTTTTTTTGCGGTACGCGGGCCTCTCACTGTTGTGGCCTCTCCCGTTGCGGAGCAGAGGCTCTGGATGCGCAGGCTCACGGGCCCAGCCACTTTGCGGCATGTGGAATCTTCCCAGACCGGGGCACGAACCCACGTCCCCTGCATCGACAGGCGGACTCTCACCCACTGCGCCACCAGGGAAGCCCTGGGTCTTTTTTTTATAACATCTTTATTGGAGTATAATTGCTTCACAATTGTGTGTTAGTTTGTGCTGTATAAAAAAGTGAATCACCTACACATATACATATATCCCCATATCTCGTCCCTCTTGCGTCTCCCTCCCACCCACCCTATCCCACCCCTCTAGTTGGTCACAAAGCACTGAGCTGATCTCCCTGTGCTATGCGGCTGCTTCCCACTAGCTATCTGTTTTACATTTGGTAGTGTGTATATGTCTATGCCACTTTCTCATTTCATCCCAGCTGACCCTTCCCCCTCTGTGTGTCCTCAAGTCCATTCTCTACGTCTGTGTCTTTATTCCTGTCCTGTCCTGAGGTTTTTCAGAATCATTTTTTTTTAGATTCCATATATATGTTTTAGCATACGGTATTTGTTTTTCTCTTTCGGACTTACTTCACTCTGTATGACAGACTCTAGGTCCATCCACCTCACTACAAGTAACTCAATTTCGTTTCTTTTTATGGCTGAGTAATATTCCATTGTATATATGTGCCACATCTTCTTTATCCATTCATCTGTCGATGGAGACTTACGTTGCTTCCATATCCTGGCTATTGTAAATAGAGCTGCGATGAACGTTGTGGTACATGACACTTTTTGAATTATGGCTTTCTCAGGGTATATGCCCAGTAGTGGGATTGCTGGGTTGTATGGTAGTTCTATTTTTAGTTTCTTAAGGAACTTCCATACTGTTCTCCATAGTGGCTGTATCAATTTACATTCCCACCAACAGTACAAGAGGGTCTCCTTTTCTCCACACACTCTCCAGCATTTACTGTTTGTAGATTTTTTGATGATGACCATTCTGAGTGGTGTGAGGTGATACCTCATTGTAGTTTTGATTTGCATTGCTCTAATGATTAGTGATGTTGAGCATCCTTTCATGTGTTTGTTGGCAATCTGTATATCTTCTTTTGAGAAATGTCTGTTTAGGTTTTCTGCCCATTTTTGGATTGGGGTCTTTGTTTGTTTATTTGATATTGAGCTGCTTGTATATTTTGGAGATTAATCCTTTGTTAGTTGCTTCATTTGCAATTATTTTCTCCCATTCTGAGGAATGCCTTTTTGTCTTGTTTATGGTTTCCTTTGCTGTGCAAAAGCTTTTAAGTTTCATTAGGTCCCATATGTTAATTTTTGGTTTTATTTCCATTTCTCTAGGAGGTGGGTCAAAAAGGATCTTGCTGTGATTTATGTCATACAGTGTTCTGGTTTTTCCTCTAAGAGTTTTATAGTGTCTGGCCTTACATTTAGTTCTTTAATCCATTTGGAGTTTATATTTGTGTATGGCATTAAGGTGTGTTCTAATTTCATTCTTTTACATGTAGCTGTCCAGATCCCAGCACCAGTTATTGAAGAGGCTGTCTTTTCTCCATTGTATATTCTTTCCTCCTTTATCAAAAATAAGGTGATCATACATGTGTGGGTTTATCTCTGGGCTTTCTATCCTATTCCATTGATCTATATTTCTGTTTTTGTGCCAGTACCATACTGTCTTGATTACTGTAGCTTTGTAGTATAGTCTGAAGTCCAGGAGCCTGCTTCCTCCAGCTCTGTTTTTCTTTCTCAAGATTGCTTTGGCTATTTGGGGTCTTCTCTATTTCCATACAAATTATGATATTTTGTGTTCTAGTTCTGTGAAAAATGCCATTGGTAGTTTGATCGGGATTGCATTGAATATGTAGATTGCTTCTGGTAGTATAGATATTTTCACAATGTTGATTCTTCCAATCTGAGAACATGGTATATCACTCCATCTGTTTGTATCATCTTTAACTTCTTTCATCAGTGTCTTATAGTTTTCTGCATACAAGTTTTTTGTCTCCTTAAGTAGGTTTATTCCTAGGTATTTTATTCTTTTTGTTGCAGTGGTAAATGGGAGTGTTTCCTTAATTTCACTTTCAGATTTTTCATCATTAGTGTATAGGAATGCAAGAGATTTCTGTGCATTAATTTTGTGTCCTGCTACTTTACCAAATTCATTCATTAGCTCTAGTAATTTTCTGGTAGGGTCTTTAGGAGTCTCTAAGTATACTTTCATGTCATCTGCAAACAGTGACAGCTTTACTTCTCTTCCGATTTGGATTCCTTTTATTTCTTTTTCTTCTGTGATTGCTGTGGCTAAAACTTCCAAAACTATGTTGAATAATAGTGGTACGAGTGGACAACCTTGTCTTGTTCCTGATCTTAGAGGAAATGGTTTCAGTTTTTCACCATTGAGAACGATGTTGGCTATGGGTTTGTCATATATGACCTTTATTACGTTGAGGTAAGTTCCCTCTATGCCTTTTTTCTGGACGGTTTTTATCATAAATGGGTGTTGAATTTTGTCAGAAGCTTTTTCTGCATCTATTGAGATGATCATATGGTTTTTCTCCTTCAATTTGTTAATATGGTTTATCACATTGATTGATTTGCATATATTGAAGGTCCTTGCATTCCTGGGATAAACCACACTTGATCATGGTGTATGGTCCTTTTAATGTGCTGTTGGATTCTGTTTCCTAGTATTTTGCTGAGGATTTTTGCATCTATGTTCATCACTGATACTGGTCTGTAGTTTTCTTTTTTTGTGACATCTTTGTCTGGTTTTGGTATCAGGGTGATGGTGGCCTCATAGAATGAGTTTGGGAGTGTTCCTCCCTCTGCTATATTTTGGAAGCGTTTGAGAAGGATAGGTGTTACCTCTTCTAAATGTTTGATAGAATTCTCCTGTGAAGCCATCTGGTCCTAGGATTTTGTTTTTTGGAAGATTTTAAATCACAGTCTCAATTTCACTGATTGGTCGGTTTATATTTTCTATTTCTTCCTGGTTCAGTCTAAGAAGGTTGTGCTTTTCTAAGAATTTGGCCATTTCTTCTAGGTTGTCCATTTTATTGGCATATAGTTGCTTGTAGTAATCTCTCATGATCCTTTGTATTTCTGCAGTGTCAGGTGTTACTGCTCCTTTTTCATTTCTAATTCTAGTGATTTGAGTTTTCTCCCTGTTTTTCTTGATGAGTCTGGCTAATGGTTTATCTATTTTGTTTATCTTCTCAAAGAACCAGCTTTTAGTTTTATTGATCTTTGCTATTTTTTCCTTCATTTCTTTTTCATTTATTTCTGATCTGATCTTTATGATTTCTTTCCTTCTGCTAACCTTGGGGATTTTTTGTTCTTCTTTCAGGAATTGCTTTAGGTGTAAGTTTAGGTTATTTATTTGAGATGTTTCTTGTTTCTTGAGGTTGGCTTGTATTGCTATGAACTTCCCTCTTAGAACTGCTTTTGCTGCATCCTATAGATTTTGGTTTGTCTTTTTTTCATTGTCATTTGTTTTGAGGTATTTTTTGATTTCCTCTGATTTCTTCAGTATTCTCTTGGTTATTTAGTAGTGTATTGTTTAGCTTCCATGTGTTTGTTTTTTCTTAACAAATGTTTTCCTGTAGTTGATGTCTAGTCTCATAGCATTGTAGTCAGAAAAGACACTTGATATGATTTCAATTTTCTTAAATTTACCAAGGCCTGATTCGTGACCCAGGATATGATCTATCCTGGAGAATGTTCCATGAGCACTTGAGAAAAAAGTGTATTCTGTTGTTTTGAATGGAATGTCCTATAACTATCAATTAAGTCCATCTTGTTTAATGTGTCATTTAAAGCTTGTGTTTCCTTATTTATTTTCATTTTGGATGATCTGTCCATTGGTGAAAGTGGGGTGTTAAAGTCCCCTACTATGATTGTGTTCCTGTCGATTTCCCCTTCTGTGGCTGTTAGTATTTGCGTTATGTATAGAGGTGCTCCTTTGTTGGGTGCATAAATATTTACAATTGTTATATCTTCTTGTTGGATTGATCCCTTCATCATTATGTATTGTCCTTCTTTGTCTGTTGTAATAGTCTTTATTTTAAAGTCCATTTTGTCTCATATGAGAATTGCTACTCCAGCTTTCTTTTGATTTCCATTTGCATGGAATATCTTTTTCCATCCCCTCACTTTCAGTCTGTATGTGTCCCTAGGTCTGAAGTGGGTCTCTTGTAGACAGCATATATACGGGTCTTGTTTTTGTATCCATACAGCCTGTCTATGTCTTTTGGTGGGAGCACTGAGTTCATTTACATTTAAGGTAATTATTAATATGTACGTTCCTATAACCATTTTCTTCATTGTTTTATTTTTGTTATTGTAGGTCTTTTCCTTCTCTTGTGTTTCCTGCCTACAGAAGTTCCTTTAGCATTTGTTGTAAAGCTGGTTCGGTGGTGCTGAATTCTCCTGGCTTTTGCTTGTTTGTAAAGGTTTTAATCTCTGTCGAATTGGAATGAGATCCTTGCTGGGTAGAGGAATCTTGGTTGTAGGTTTTTCCCTACATTACTTTAAATATGTCTTGCCACTGCCTTCTGGCTTGCAGAGTTTCTGCTGAAAGATTAGCTGTTAACCTTATGGGGATTCCTGTGCATGTTATTTGTTTTTCCCTTGCTGCTTTTAATATTTTTTCTTTGTATTTAATTTTTGATAGTTTGATTAATATGTATCTTGGAGTGTTTCTCCTTGGATTTATCCTTTGTGGGACTATCTGCAGTTCCTGGACTTGATTGACTATTTTCTTTCCCATATTAGGGAAGTTTTCAACTATAATCTCTTCAAATATTTTCTCAGTCCCTTTCTCTTCTTCTTCTGGGATCCCTATAATTTAATGTTGTCCCAGAGGTCTCTGAGAGTGTCCTCTTTTGTTTTTATTCTTTTTTCTTTATTCTGCTCTGCGGTAGTTATTTCCACTATTTTATCTTCCCAGGCACTTTTCCCTTCTTCTGCCTCAGTTATTCTGGTATTGATTCCTTCTAGAGAATTTTTAATTTCATTTATTTTGTTGTTCATCATTGTTTGTTTGCTCTTTAGTTCTTCTAGGTCCTTGTTAGATGTTTCTTGTATTTTCTCCATTCTATTTCCAAGATTTTGGATCTTTACTATCATTACTCTGAATTCCTTTTCAGGTAGACTGCCTATTTCCTTTTCATTTGTTTGGTCTGGTGAAGTTTTACCTTGTTCCTTCATCTGCTGTGTGTTTTTCTGTCTTCTCATTTTGCTTAACTTACTGTGTTTGGGGTGTCCTTCTTGCAGGCTGCATGTTTGTAGTTTCCGTTGTTTTTGTTGTCTGCCCCCGGTGGGTAAGGATGGTTCAGTGGGTTCTGTAGGCTTCCTGGTGGAGAGGCCTGGTGCCTGTGTTCTGGTGGATGAGGCTGGATCTTGTTTCTGGTGGGCAGGAACATGTTTGGTAGTGTGTTTTGGGGTGTCTGTGACCTTATTATGATCTTAGGCAGCCTCTCTGCTAATGGGTGGCCTTGTGTTTCTGTGTTGCTAGTTGTTTGGCATAGGGTGCCCAGCACTTTAGCTTGCTGGTTGTTGAGTGGAGCTGCATCTTATCGTTGAGATGGAGATCTCTGGGAGAGCTCTCGCCATTTGATATTACGTGGAGCCGGGAGGTCTCTGGTGGAGCAGTGTCCTGATCTTGGCTCTCCCACCTCAGAGGCACAGGCCTGACACCTGGCCAGAGCACCAAGACCCTGTCAGCCACACGGCTCAGAAGAAAAGAGCAAAAAAGAAAGGAAGGAAGAAAGAAAGGGAAGATAAAATAAAGTAGCTATGAAAGTGAAAAATAAAAAATTATTAAAAATTAAAAAGTAATTAAAAAAAAGAAGGAAAGAAGAGAGCAACCAAACTTAAACAAATCTACCAGTGATAACAAGTGCTACAAACTATACACACACAGACAAAATCGACAGAACCGTATGACGAATGGTAAAAGCAAATCTGTACAGGCAAAATCACACAAAGAAGCATACACATACACACTCAGAAAAAGTGAAAAAGAAAAAAATATATATCTATTAAAAAAAGGAAGAGAGCAACGAAATCAATAAATAAATCTACCAATGATGATAAAGTCTAAATACTAAACTAAGATAAACATAAAACCAGAAACAAATTAGGTGCAGAAAAGTAACCCGTAGTCTACAGTTGTTCCCAAAGTCCACTCACTCAATTTTGGGATGATTCGTTGTCTACTCAGGTATTCCAGAGATGCAGGGTACATCAAGTTGATTGTGGAGATTTAATCTCCTGCTTCTGAGGTTGCTGGGAGAGATTTCCCTTTCTCTTCTTTGTTCGCACAGCTCCTGGGGTTCAGCTTTGGGTTTGGCCCCGCCTCTGTTTGTAGGTCGCCTGAGGGCATCTGTTCCCCATCCAGACAGGACGGGGTTAAAGGAACAGCTGAATCTGGGGCTCTGGCTCACTCAGGCTGGGGGGAGGGAGGGGTGCGGATGCGGGGCGAGTCTGCTGCGGCAGAGGCCAGCGTGACGTTGCAACAGCGTGAGGCACACCGTGCGTTCTCCTGGGGAAGTTGTCCCTGGATCACGGGACCCTGGCAGCGGGGGGCTGCACAGGCCCCCGGGTGGGGAGGTGTGGATAGTGAACTGTGCTCGCACACAGGCTTCTTGGTGGCTGCAGTAGCAGCCTTAGCATTTCATACCTGTTTCTGGTGTTCGTGCTGATAGCCACGGCTCGCGCCAGTCTCTGGAGCTCATTTAGGCCGTGCTCTGAATCCCCTCTCCTTGCGCACCCTGAAACAATGGTCTCTTGCCTCTTAGGCAGCTCCAGACTTTTTCTCGGACTCCCTCCCGGCTCACTGTGGTGCCCTAGCCCCCTTCAGGCTGTGTTCACTTAGCCAACCCCAGTTCTCTCCCTGGGATCTGACCTCCGAAACCCGAGCCTCAGCTCTCAGCCCCCGCATGCCCAGGCGGGTGAGCAGGCAAGCCTCTCGGGCTGGTGAGTGCTGGTCGGCATCGATCCTCCGTGCCGGAATCTCTCCACTTTGCCCTCCGCACCCTTGTTGCTGCGCTCTCCTCCGCGGCTCCAAAGCTTCCCCCCTCCGCCCGCCGCAGTCTGCGCCCACGAATGGGCTTCCTACTGTGTGGAAAGCTTTCCTCCTTCACAGCTCCCTCCCACTGGTGCAGGTCTCGTCCCTATTCTTTTGTCCTGTTTTTTCTTTTTTCTTTTGCCCTACCCAGGTACATGGGGAGTTTCTTGCCTTTTGGGAGGTCTGAGGTCTTCTGCCAGCATTCAGTAGGTGTTCTGTAGGAGCTGTTCCACATGTAGATGTATTTCTGATGTATTTGTGGGGAGGAAGGTGATCTCCACGTCTTACTCCTCTGCCATCTTGAAGGTCTCCCCTCTGTATTGTTTGTTTTTTTCTGTTTATCAGAAGCATGTCATTCATCCTTGGCAGATGGGAGATCTCTTACTGTATTTCTAAAGAAACCAGGGAAATGAACAATTTCTTTTGTGGTCTTGAGGTTTGGCACTTGGCTGTCTGATGGTCCAGTGTTTCATGGTGTGCCACACACACACAAAAAAGGACCAGAGTAAAAAGAGTATTTTTTCCCCCTAGGGGCTGGAGAAATTAAAGCTCTGAGGGGGTGGGAGAGTTCCCCAGAAGAGAGCAAAGGCTGACTGCTTCTTGGGTTGTGGAGACCAGTGTCTCCTGAAAGTAGCCTAGGAGGTGTCATAACTCCCATGGAGAGTGCTTTAAGGGTTGTCACATGGGCAGTGATGATGTGGATGCTACCTGCAGAGCAGTCCACCTTGGCATGTGAATGGGTATGATGAGCATCTCAATTGTGACCAAGATCTTTCCTCCTGAGAGAGCAATGGGAGCTCTTTAAAATGACTGACAGTGCTGACCATGGCAAGTGGGGGCCCAGAGGTAGAGCTGGTTTGATATAATAAGGAAAGGTGACATTTCTTAGCACTTTGAGCATGAGGGGCAATGATTGCACTATCATGCACACCTACCTTGTTCACTCCTGAGAGTTTCTAGAGGAATTGGTACAAAGGTGTGGAAACGGTCCTTTTATTTTCTGAAAACTCTTTAAAAAAGGGCCAATTGATTTTAACTGCAGTGTATTTGAAGTGACAGTTATATTAATAAATATAAGTCAAATAGAAATTACTTCTAATTAGTAGAAATTCAAGTTGCAATCTACAGCTTATCATGTAAAACAGACTGTAAACCTCATTGCTGATTTGCGAATTTCCAGAGACCAACTAGTAATTGTTTGACTTACAGTTCTAAAGAATGTACCTAAGTGACAGATAGAATCATCATTTAAATATGCTGAGGCTGGCATAACTGAATTTGTTATGGAGTTGGTGTAAACTATTTAAAAATACTCTAAAATGGATGACAAACATAACCTGATTGAATTAGCACATGCTTCAGAAACTGCAGATTTTTCTTATAATTCTATCAAGAAATAATTAGCTGAAAAGATGACAATGGAATTTAAGATTAATGATAACATCAATAAGCTATTTGAACTCAATAGGCTAGGAAGGAACACATGGAACACAGCAATTAAGCACATTTGGTTTAAATAAAGCACTCTTATTTGCCAGGAAAATTACCCACTGCGTTTATGTTTCCGTTGGGAAATATTTCTTGGGATTGGGACAACCAAAGCATTTCAAAAACAATGGGAGCAATAACCGAGTTAAAAATACTTCAGAAAGAAGGAAGAAAGCCCTCCTGGCCATTATTATCTTAAATTCTTAGTAAAATAACAGAGCGGATATTAAGAAAAAAAAAAGTATTATATATGCATCAAGAGAGCAGTGAAAGCCTGGGTGATAAACAGCATGGGCTTATACAGAACAGATCATGCCAGACATATTCAATTGCATTCCTTTGATCAAATTACAAAGTGGTTGAAAGGAATTCAGTAGGTATAATATATCTGGACTTTACTGAATCATTTGATTTATGCCTTATGAAACTTACTTAAAATTTTAATTAAAATTAGCTTACCTATTTACACTAACACATAGCCTCAAAAGAACTCATAAATTAAAAAAAGAAGATGAGATTTAGCAGCAAAATATATGAGTTAAAGAAGAGGGGGGTGGAAAGCTCCAAAATGGGCACTGGAGAAACAATTCATCCCTGAAGACAAGGAGAACTATTAAAAGAGTAGAAAGGTGAGATGCTAATACAGAGTTACAGAATGGAATGGAATTCTCAGGATTCATTTTAATGGATCTGGAAAAACTGGATATGTTTGCAATATAATAAACAGTGTAAATAATTGTCAGTTTGTAGGTGTGCTAGCAAGAGGGTCTCTGGTCTGCCACCACCTGATAGTTTTGTTCCTAGAAAAATTGTAGCTGTCAAAAGTTGTGTTATAATACCTGTTGTGTCAGTGAGAAAAAGGGCCTCAGGTCCTAAAGAGTTTGAAAATTACAATAATGAAATATTTCATCTAGAATGTTTAACAAATATTGCCCCAGATCGCATCTAGGTTTTGGTCATTAATAATAGGCTTTGTGTTCTCATTACCATTAACCCTGCCATTAGCACAGTGCTTCCATACATTCCATTCATCCTTATTACCCCATTATGATAAAGAAAGCAGCTGTTGTAACAGTTGCTTCAATTCTTTTTCTTGCATCAATGTAAGAAACATGAATGTGATGGCATCCAGGCATTATCCTGATATAACTGATAATCTGTGTTTTGCAAAACATGTTTTCCAATTTATCAATCACATCATAACCAATTCAGAATATGAAAATTCACACTGTTAAATAAAACCTGTGTATAATAGTAAATTGTTTAGAAACACACCCAAAAGGCATCTCATTCAGGGTAGCTGGCTATAATTTTCAGTAGTTGCCACTACGTGGTGAAATCCTATGATGCTATAGTACAGTGACATTCTCACAACTTCCAGAACTCCTCACTCAGAGCCCAAAGCTTTCCCCAGAGTGGCTGATTGCAAAAGCTCTCAGAGCACCCTAGCAGCATGACCCATTGACCTTGTCAGGGCAGGGAGGTGTGTTTTCCCTCTACTCTCCTTGCTGTAAAATTCTCCCCAAACCCCAACATATGCTTATAAAAGTTGGCTATGCTTTATATACTGCCAAAGCTTATAAACCAGAAAATATGGTAATGTATTAAACAGATATGTATTCTTTTCCCTCCAGTAGCACAAAACTCTTTTTAAGGCAAACATATTGTTACTATGAATCATGATTCTGTTTTTATCACTCTATAGAAATGTAATTGAAAAATAACACACTGGGGTTATTTTAGGGCCAAGAATTAACATAAAATGTAAAAAGAAAATGGGTAAAAGAGATGATATTTTCATTTTTGGAATTTGGACATTTATCAACACTTGGAAGCCGGAAATCTGTTGTTGCCATAGAATTAATTCACATACTAGACAGAATTTTAGCTGATTAAGAGTTTGACTGTTTTTGAGATTAAAATTAAAAGTAGATAAAAATATGTCTATTTTACAACCAAGAACAAACATGAAAATTAAAAAGAAAACATCAAACCCCAAAACAAAGCATTTTATGTTTCACTAGTCATTGAGATGCCCAGTATTGGAGATCAGGTTTTTACTGACTCTAGCATATATTTACTTTTATATTTTATTTATATTTACTTTTTCCTTCCACTCAAATTTTATAGTTAGCATAGTGTAATGTGCACAATGAATAGGGTCATAGAGGTGGGATATATTATTCAGTATTTACAAAATTTACTTCTCCAAGGAAGCCACCCCCCCCCCCCACCCCGCCCCAATCCCCTATTGGAGGAATATCAAGTTTGATGAGATTTCTGTTGTCCAACAGCTGGGAAAACCAGCTCATTGTTAAGTCTCCAGCCAAAGGTAAGGGTGGCCCATGAGGCTATTCCTGCCTTAGATGCCTTTGTCTTATCAAATCAGACACGTGATTTTCTTAGAGTCTAGACAATGCAGAACCTAGAGTCTCTAGGGAAACCAACTTGATGGTTACCTCTGAAAAAACGACAAGATTTTTGTGCCACAGGGTCTTCTGGGCAGGATATATTTGGCTTGGATTTGGTCACTTCCTTAGTGAACACACTGCTCACAGTGAGGTGGTAGATTATGTCTGACTTCGGAGGCATCACATATATTAAGGAGTTAAGTGGTGTGGACAGTTGGACTGAGGCTATGGAGTGATGGCAGGGGATTATGATCATATAATCAGACATAAAGTAGAATTTTTGTGCTATAGGAAGACTTTTATTTTGGGCAGAAAACTAAGTAATGTGCCTATTAGTTAGATCAAGGTAGACCTAGTCTGAATAGGAGCCATTACTAGAAAGAAGACTACCAATATTTTTATATTGAGGAATAAAAAGAATTCATGAGTTGTCCACTGGATGCTTGGTAAGAATTTATTTTAAACTGTACTTGGGATTTTGGTTTTATTCAGGTATAATGTGGTCAACAGATCAGAAGATGATCGCCATTGAAAAGATAGTTTGTTATAGTTTCCAAGAGAATAGAAGAACCCATCCTGTGCAGGGCCACGTGAGCAAGCACCAGGACCAGTCAGGAGTAGAAGCAGCAAGGGGAAAGCATGAGCAAAAGCCTCTATGGTGGTTTTCCAAAGAGTGAGCGGGTGAGGCAGGGTAAGCAGCTGAGCAGGTATTGAATTGCATAGTTTGAATAAGTGGCTGGGCTCTGGGGCATGAGGGTAGTCCCCAGTTGTCTAGCACCTGGCCCTGGGGTGATTAGGGTAGAGGAATATTGCCTTCTGGAATGTAAAAGTCAGATAGTGGAGATGGTCCTGAGTTTGGGCTCTGGATTGGTTAATTTGCATGTGAAAAGTATACTTCCCGGAAAGTAGTTTGCTATCTCTAAGGACTGGCTAGCCCTGGCAGGGCAATCTTCCAGTCATCGAGGCTGTAGATGCCAGAACTTCAGGAATACAAAAAAAATAAAGAAATACAGTTAATATAGGACTCTGGAATGAGGAGAAGGGTCTAAGTAGTGAGAAATTTAAGAGCTTAGCCCCAGTATTCTCTTTGCTATAACTCTAACATTCCAGGGAAGCTCCCACCTCAGGGCCTTTGCATTTGCTGTTCTCTTTACTTAAAGCATTCTTTCCAAACTTATCTCCATGGCTTCTTCCCTTATTTCTTTCATATCTTTACCTAAATAACACTGTTACAGTAAATCCTCTACCACTCTACTTGAAATTGCACCCTTCCCAAAGGTCCCTCTACCTTCCCTGCTTTATTTTGCTTGATAATATCACTCTATGACATATATTTTACTTGTTAATTTTATTTTCTCCCATAACTAGAGTGCAAGCCCTGTGAAAGCAAGGGTTTTAAAAAATATTTTGTTCACTACTGTATCTCTACGATCTTGACTAGTACCTGCACATGGTAGGTATTTAATAAATATTAGTTAAATGAATGAATAAATGAATGAACAACGATGTTCAACACTAAACGAAAAGCTGTTTTATGTTCCCTGAGACCTCCAGTAGCACTCTGTTGTCCACACAACCTTGGGTGATGGTGCTTTGAACAAGGAACCAGAAGTAGAGTCCAACTTGGGATGAAGTGGGACAGAGAGAAGGAGGTATAGTTCCAGGAGGAGGAACAACTGATAGGGGTCAAGAATTAAGCAAAAGAAGGAATTTGGAGTGAAATTGAAGAGTGAGAGGTATCCAGGAGAATTGGAAGCAACTATACCCCAATTCTCAGGGGGGCAAAGAGGGATTTGGATTTCTCGAAGCATGTGGCCTGAGCAATCAAATCACGTTTTCTGAATATTAAAAAAAAAGTGACTCTGAGAACTACAGGGCTGGGGTGCATATGGGTTTCAGTGACAGTGCAAGGCGGTCTTTGGTGAAAGAAACATTTAAAGAAAAAAATATTTTAAAATAAGGAAATCTGACTTTCTAAAATAAGTATAATTCACAGAAGAAAGGAAGCACATTGTGTTTTGTTGAAGAGTAAGGAGACAAGGTGATTACTAGCATCGTTCTCTGTACTTCCTTGACGATGTTTTCAGTGCATTTCACTGAAACACAAAAGCTCAGCATAAAATTTCAGTTTGTGAGTCAGCAGTGCAGGAACATATGCAATAACGCAGCAGCCTTTAGATAAATGAGAAAACTGCGATTGTTTCTACCTGCCGTGGCAAAGTTACTCTCTTTTACACATTTTCAAGATTCCACTTTGCAGTTTTTTTTCCCCAGTCAGTGCAGTACTTGCTTTGTTTTGTCACCTAATTTTTCAATCACCTACTTCTAGCTGGATAATAAAAAAAATGAATAATATCCTGAGTGTATGCTCAATTCTGTGCTTGTATTTCCAATGGTAGGAACTACTTGTACATAACAATAGCAGATCATTTCTCTAAACTGAGGATAATTTAAGTAATTTTTATTTGTGATGTGACAAGTGTACTGTATACCTATGGAACAAGGAAACACTAAATTTTATTGTAAAGCTTGCTGATGAGATACAGTATACTTCAAACACATTTTAGTGTAAGTAAATAAAAGAAATAATTTTTTTCTGTAAGTGATACAAAGAAAATATTTAAGTGTTGAGTAAAGCCTTGTAATTTTTATGTTCACAGCTTTGTCAAAAAGATGTTATCTTCCCAGCAGCATCGTGTTATCAAAGATGCAAACCTTAAATCAACAGCTGTTACACCCCCGGCAAGTTATGAATTTTTCCTGACTTGTAACGATCGTTCTTTTTATTTCTCTTCTCAGTCAAGCAAGGAAATTAAGGTTGTTTTCATGTAGAAGATACACACATTGTGGCTTAGTGTCACATATAATCCACATCTCTTACCTTTTAAATTAAATTGCTATTAAGTTGAATGTGATCTGAGGGCTCTTTTTGATTAATACCAGAAATATTGTTAGTAAATAGAAGGTAGAGACAACATTATTTACATAAAAGTAAAGAGAAGATAACACAGACATAATAACAGGCATCATTTTATGATTTTCATGATTTGTATTATACTGATACATCAGAAGAAAATGAAAATAAAAGCTAAAAAGATTTATGGTAGTAGAGGAGAGAAACTGCTGTGGTTTTAAATGCTCATTTATTTATTTATTTGGCTGTGTCAGGTCTTAGTTGCACACGGGATCTTCCTTGAGGCATGCAGGATCTTTCGTTGTGGTGCGCGGGCTTCTCTCTAGTTGTGGCGTGCGGGTTTTCTCTTCTCTAGTTGTGGCGCATGGGCTCCAGGGCGTGTGGGCTCTGTAGTTTGCAGCACACAGGCTCTAGTTGAGGTGCGCGAGCTCAGTAGTTGTGGCGCTCAGGCTTAGTTGCCCCGCGGCATGTGGGATCTTTGTTCCCCGATCACAGATTGAACCTGCGTCCCCTGCATTGGAAGGTGGATGCTTTATCACTGGACCACCAGGGAGGTCCCTTAAGTGCTCTTTTGAAAAATATCCTCTGCCTTAAAAACATCAGAGAAGGGAATCTTTTGGTGAGTTTAGATAAACAATACTTTGAAGCTACAATCCACTTCTTCACAAGCTGAAAGTGACCTGGTTGTTCTTAAAATTGTTTGCCCAAATGAAGAATGACTATTTATTAAGTGTTTATAAGCATTATTGATTGTACTAAAATGCTTTCTGTAGAGCACCTACGATAATACTGACTGCTCTGCTGAACTAAGTACTGTTACAGTCCCCATTTACTGGTGAGGGAATTGAGACCCAGTGATCAGCACAGTGTCCAGGGTCCCAAATGGTGGAACAAGAATTCAAATCCAGGTCATTAAACTCATCAGAAGGAAGCCTCAACAGATGGAATTCTTTAAACATTTTGTAACATGGACTCCTGATTACAGGGAAGAATATCTCTGGGGAATTCAAGCATCCGTTGGCAGCAGCAGCTTGTTCTTGTTGGGGGTAATCTGCTGAAGTATTTATGGGTTACTGAGGTTTATTTTATCTCATAGACACTATTGCAGTGGCTATTATGTGCCAGGCACTATTCCAAGCACTTTATAAATATTAACTGTATGAGTTAGGTACTACTACTACTACTATTATTAGGTACTATTATGAGATAGGTACTATTATCTCATTTTATAAATGAGGAAACAGAGGCATGGTTAAATAACTTGCACAAGGAAACGTAGGTAATCAATGATACAGATTTGACATGAAGTGTTTGGTCTTATAGTCTGCACTCTTGACCACACCACACTAAGGCTGCCTGTCTGTGTCATCAGCTTATTGCTTTAACAAACCACCCTGAAACGCCATGGTTTACAATAAGCATATACTTTTCTTGCTCACAGATCATGAGGTTAACCGGGGTTTGGCTGGATGGCTCTGTTCTGGGTCAGATGACCTTCGCTCCAGGAGTGGGTTGGGTTTAGGTCTGCTGCATATGTGTTTTTTGAGGGGCTTATGCTGAAGGGGAGCGTCTACCCAGGGCATGCTTTCCTCAGGCAGATCAGCAGAGCGCTGCAGCCAAGCCCAAATTGCACAAACATATTGAAGGCCTATTTGCATCACATCTACTAACATACCGTTGGCCAAAGCAAGTTGGGTCCATGCACAACATCAGGAATTCAGGAAGTACATTCTTCCCACCATGGGAGGGAGAAGGTCGTGAATGTTTCCTGCATAGCAGTCCCAGTGATCACTCTCTACCCTGGTCACCACTCAACCAGATTTTGGAGTGGGAGTGTGTATTAGTTAAGGTTACTCTAGTGACTAAGTTAGATACGTCCCCAAATCTCAACTGTCTAACATAATAATAGTTTATTTTTCACGTGTATGGCATTTGGACCACATTCCACATGTTCACTTATGAACTCAGCTAGGTCCTAAGGTATCCTGTCGCTACCTTCCTCTACGTTCTGAGACCTCTTCATTCAGCCAGCAGATGCAGAAGAGCTGGCATGAAAGCTCATTATGGATGAAATCTGGAAGGCACATTCATTACCTCTCCACATTTTATTGGCTGGAACTCAGTCACATGGTCACTCCTACCTCCATGAAATAGAGTTGTGAGCTCAGCAAAAAGGATACATGGATTTGGTGAGAACATCTAGCCAGTCATTGTCATAGATGGGAAAGTACTGTTGAAAATGCAAAGGCATCCAAGTGACTTTACAACAAAACATGAGTATTTGAACTTGTGCTTCATGTTACCATAATATAGCCTAAACCAGAAAAGCTTAGATGTATTTAATCTATCTCTAAAATCAGGATAACATTTTAGTATGAAAATCATGGCTTTTTAATAAAGGAATCGATAAAATATTGGCTTTTGCAGGGGATGAGGTGGGAAGAACGGTCATGTAAAAGGAGGAAGCCATTGCTACCGATTCTTACCTAAATTTGACCTGTAAAAATGAGCTTGGAGTCTGAAAGCTAGAGTTTGCATCAGAATGAAGCAGTCAATATATGCAAATGGGAAGTTTTGAAATCCCAAAGCAGAGTATGAGTCATTGGAAGAAAATATTTTGTGACGGCGTGATTTTTCTGGAGCCATTCAGAACAGACATTTCTCTTTGGCTTTATGAAAGTGTACTGTTATTTTGCAGGGTTTGAGATAAGTCATACCTTCCCAAATTAATCTTCACTGTTTCTGAGGACCATGGCTAGTTAAAACTCTGCATCGTTACTTAACCTCATGGTTTTCCTTTTCTTTCCCTCTTTGTGTATTTTTAAAAATAAAATTACTTGTATAAGACAGGTGGAAGATGAAAGATTAAATCTATTCTTCTATAGTGCCAAATCGAACTCAATTTTGAGGCAGAGCTGTAGCTATATTATAAAAACAAATATTCAATTAAAGACGTTATTCATTGTATGACTCGCCAATTACTAATACAATTATTATAACTCTTGTTGCCATGAGAAGTTCAATTACATTACAGCGAAATTACTATAGAATACAAAATTGATATTACTTACCTTTTCATCTTGACGAATTCAAAACATGTAAATCACATCTTGTAGCTGTCAGTTCTCAATCATTATTTATGTCAGATGTATTATTGACTGAAGAAAGCCAGATTTTCCTTCCTCCCTTTAAAACACTTAGAATAGCTGCTTTTGTATCTTGCATTTTTGACAAGTACTTTTTGTGTCAAAAACATATTATGTCACAGCATAAATCACTGCTTCGGTCCCTGCATGCATGATTTTCTAAAAGGAGATAAAATCTGTTAGATTTCTTTAAAGTGAAAAACCTATAAAACAAAAACAAAATGAAAAAAAAAGTCTTCCGCATGTCTGTCATCCACAACATTTTAGTTCTATTTATAGCATTTGCTTTGCACAAGTTATACAGCAAATTTAATTGGGAATGAGGATGAGGCATTTTTGTGTCAATAACATAATAATAATAACAACTCTAATTATGAGAATTCAGGCTTTCATCGATTTTGTTGTTCTCCTGGGAAATTCTGTATCTTGTACCTTAACAAAAGGAATCTTGCAATGTTGTCAAAACTTAGGTAGTTTTTTTGCATTGTCCTTTGTTTATTTGGTTTGGGTGGTCCTGAGAAAAGTTTCCTTACGTTCCGTCTACCTCCTCTTTTAAGTAAAGTTGTTGGTTCATGGGAAATAACTGTTCTCTAGAGTTGAAGCAGCTGGTGCCTCAATATCCATATTTTTAAGCTGAAATAGCACAGTAAGATCATTATGGATAGAAAAGAAGGAAATAAATCAGCTTGTGAGATATTGTCATTCACTTTACATCGTGAAAAACAAATACAGCTGTCATATTCTAACATTCACCATAGATAAATTGAAAATGTATATCATTATTTAACACAGTGAAAAAAGAGAGAATATCTCTGACTATGTGATATGCAGTATTTTGGTAATGTGTCTTATTAAAGCAGAGTAAATTGGCTACTGGATGGTAAAATTGCAGAGTTTATCAAAGTGCTGAATCAGAGACTCAATGTATAGAAAGCAATCTTACACATTTATGAGTGAAGAACATGTTGGTGTTTATTAATCTCCGGAATACGTTATAGAATAGTGTGGCATTTTAAAAATATAAAAAGCTATCGAATTAGACTTTTATTTTTTGTCTTCTGAGTGTCTCTCATTTCCTTTGGGAAAAGGACTCAATTTCTTTTGAGGAAGTACTTGTCCCATTTATATGGGAAGAGTTGTTGTCATTTTGTGGCAGGAACCTGCATTTTTGACGGTAGTGACTGCTGTGGGGGTTGGGGGAGCCATCACAGTGTTTCATCCTCTTTTCTACAGTGGATGTGATTCAAGCCGGCGACAATAGGAATCAGTCCATCTCTGGGATTTTTTTTCCAACTACAGCTGGAAGCTGGGAGAAAAAATACTTCCATAGTCAGTCTGCAATAGGAGAGAATAAGGCCAACCTGCAGGAAGAGCAGAGAAGAGAGAAGAAAGAATCTTGTTTGTATTTGAATTCTTGTGTCCAGGCTCTAAAATCCCAGAAGCTGCTGTGCTAAGGTTTGGTCCTTCATTTCTGTGAGACTTTACAGTATCTTTGCAATAAACACTCTGCCTCTTTTTTTTTTTTTTTTTCTTGCTTCTGGAAGTTCAGGTTAAACTTCTATCACTTTCAACCAAAGGAATAAAGGAATCCTGACATTATATATATATATATATATATTCAATATATACATAAGGAATGTTTTATAGAATATTTATTTTTCCTCAAGGTCCCCAAATATAAATTTTTATTTTATTTCATTTTGATATCTAGTGAGAAAACAAGTTTCTAGGCACTCATTTGTGCATTCATTTATCAATCAACATTTATTGAGATCTCCTCTATACTAGGCACTGTTCTAGGTACTGGGGATATGATATTGAAAATGAAACAGGCAAGATGTCTGCCTTCATGGAGCTTATGTAAGTAATGACAGAATACAAACAGTAAACATAATCAATAAGAAGGTAATATAGTATATCAGAAGGTGAAAAGAGCCATAGGGAAAAAAACACAAAACAAGGAAAGAATTTAAATGTGCTGGGGTAGGGCTACAATATTAAGTCAGGTGTGAGAGAGTCCTCAATGAGAGGTTGAGATTGAGCAGACTTGAAAGAGATGAGGCTCTGAGCCATGAGTAGGGTGACCGTATAACATCATCCGAATGGGAACACTTTTAAGATTGTGTGTGTTAACGCTGGAATATCAGGCACAAATGGGGACTCTCTCAGGCAAACCAGGATATACGGTCATCCTAGCTATGGGGAGATCTGGAAGGAGAGAATTCCAGGTAGAAGAAAGGGCAAGTACAAAGGCCCTGAGGCCAAGAGAGTGCATGGCTGTTTCAAGGTCCAGCAAGGAGGCCACTGTGGCTAGAGCCAGGTGAGCAAGGGAGAGAACAGGATGAAGAGAAGAAAGTGAAGCATTTCATGAGGCGTCCTGAAGGCCATGGAAAGGACCTTGGTATTTACTCTGAGAGAAATGGAGACTCATTTTATCATAGGAGTGCCACGACCTGACTTGTGTATTAAAAGGATAGTAGAGTATATAGGTGGTCAAGAATAGAAGTAGGGATTTCACTTAGCTGCTGTTTAATAACCCAGATGAGGAGAGATGGTGAGTGGGACTGAGTGTGGTCATAGTAGCAGCAATGTTGAGAAAGTGGTCAGATCTTTGGTTTATTTTCAAGGTAAAACCAACAGTATTTTCTGATGGATTTGAAGGCGGAGTGTGAGAAAGAGAGAGGAGTCAGGGATGATTCCAGAAGGGTTGGCCCAAGTAACAGAAGGTTGCAGTTGCTATTTCCTGAGATGGGAAGGACAGTAGAAGGACCAGGTTTTAGAGGAAAAGATGAATTAGCCATTGGACATGGTAAGTTTCAGAAGTCTATTAAATAGCCAAAGTAGTTTCCCAAAATAAAACCAGGCTGCTGTCATCAGAAAGAAGGAAGTGTTGAACAGGTCAAATCTGAGGACATAGCAGCCATCACTTCTAGTAGTAACTGTCTAGAAAAGGAAATGAGGTTTGTCTGTCATGACCTATTTTTAGTGAGCCTAAGTTGGGATCCTAGTAGTGTTTCTTTTCTGAATTCTCCAAATCTGTTCTTCCAATTATTAGGTGTAGAATCTTGCTATAGTTTTCAGAAGATGACATTTCTTTCTTGAAGACTAGAACTACTTTTGCATATGGTCTCTTCTATAAAATTTCTTGCAGTGCTCCGGGGTGTATTTCATTGTAACTCATAAAATCTAGGTGTTCTTCTTCTAGGACCTCCTCACCTGGAGCTTCTATTTTTTTAAAGTTCCTTTTACTATCTTTTCCATTTTAAAATCACTTACTTGTTCTGTTTTATTTTAAAAGCAATACATGTACATTATGGAATATTCATGAAATACATATGCACAGCAAAAAAAAAATGAAAATCTTACACCTAGAAATAACAACTGTTAACATTTTAGTGTATGTCCTTCCCATATTATTTCTATGCACATACATATATATCCTTCCCATATTATTTCTATGCACATATATATGTCTGCTTATCTATCATCTATCTAAAATTGAATTATATTGTACATTCTGTTTTTGTAATACCATTTTCACTAATATAAAGTCATCTTCTTGACAGATAAAATGGAGGCATAATAACAATTAGATAGTTCCATGTTCTCTCTGTCATCTGTTAACCTTATACCATCTGCCCTTAGCAGAGGGCTTATTGCTTCCTTGTTTTTGCTCCAAATAATTTTAAAAAATCAAATTTATTTTTACATTATTTTTCACACATCTCAATTCAATCTAGAATTTATCCATTGTGACAGTTTCTAACAGATCTAAGCCACTCTCTTACATTTATTTGTCTTTTATTGTATGCTTATAGTTATATACATCTTTGGTGAAGTGTCTGTTCAAGTCCTTTGCCTATTTCTTAATTGGGTTATTTTACTGCTGAGTTATGACATTTCTTTATTTGTTCTGGACACAGGTCCTTTGTCAGATATACAACTTAAAAATATTTTCTCTGAGTCTGTAGCTTGTCTCTTCCTTATTTTAACAGTATCTTTCGTAGAGCAATTAAAAATTTAATAAAGTCCAATTCATCCATTTTTTATGGGTTTATAGCTGTGTGTCGTATCTAAGACCTCTTTGCCTAATCTCAGATCATGAAGAATTTCTCTTATGTTTTCTTCTAAAAGTTATATAGTTCTGCATTTTATTTTTACATCTTTGATCCCTTTTGAATTAACTTTTGTAATAAGTGTGAGATTTAGATCAAAGTTCTTTTTTTAATGGATGTCTAATTGTTCCATTTTATGAAAAGTCTATCCCTTCTGCACTGAATTGGCTTTCCACCTTTGTAAAAAGATCAGTTGGCCATATTTGTGTGGTTCTGTTTCTGTTCTCTCTATTCTGTTCCACTGACCTATGTGTCTTTTCCTTTGCCAATATCACACTATCTTGATTACTGTATTTTATAGTAAGTCTTAAAATTGAACAGCATGCTTTCTCATACTTTATTCTTCTTTTTCAAAATTGTTTTGGCTATTCTAGTTCCTTCACCTTTCCATGTGAATTTTATAATTAGATTGTCTATAGCCAAGTAAACATTCTGCTGGGATTTTGACTGGAATGCTTGCTTTGAATCTGTAGATTGATTTGGGGAGAGCTGACATCTTTACTAGGCTGTGTCTTCCAATCCAAAAACTTTAAATGTTTTGTCATTAATTTAGGTTTTCTTTAATTTCTTTAATTAGTGTTTTATAGTTTTCAGAATACAGATTCAGTACATATTTTGTTAAATTTATACCTAATTATTTCTTTTTTGAGATATTTTAAATGGTATTACTTTAAAAATTTTGATTCTAATTGATTATTGCTATTACATAGAAATATATGTATTATTAACCTTGTATCCTGTGACTTTGCTAAACACTTATTAGTTCTAAGAGTTGTTTTTTTTTTGCCTTTTTTTCTGTAGATTCCTTTGGATTTTTCTACGTAAGCAATTATGTTATCTGTGAATAGGGCCAGTCTTACGCCTTTCTTTCCCATCTGTAAGCCTTTTGACTCTTTATTTTATTTTTTGCCTGATTGATCTGGCTAGAAGTGATGAAAGTAGATGTATTTGCCTTATTATTACCAAACTTACAGAGAAAGCATTTAATTTTTTCACCGTGTAATTATGATATCAGTGATAGGGTTTTTGTAGATATTCTCTACCAGGTTGAGGGAATTCCTATCTATTCTTAGTTTGCTATGGGTCTTTATAATGGATGTTGAATTTTTTTCAAATGTTTTTTTCTGCATAAATTGATGTAATCTTATGGTTTTTACACTGTTAATATGATGGATTACATGGATTGAACTAGCCTTACATTTCTGAGATAAATTCCACTTGATGGTGTTTTATTATTTGCTTTATATATTGTTGCAATTGATTTGCTGATATTTTGTTGAGTATTTTGGCATCTATTTCTATGAGGAATATTGGTCTATAGTTTTCTTTTCTTGTATTGTCTTTTCTAGTTTTTGTATCAGGGTAATGCTGATTTCATAAAATGAGTTGGGGAGTGCTCCCTCTTCTCCTATTTCCTAGAAGAGTTTGCATAGAATTGGTGGTGGTGTTTCTTCTTTAAATATTTGTTATAATTCACTGATGAAACCATATGGGCCTGGAGATATTTTTCTCACAAGGTGTTTCACTATGAATTCAATTTCTTAAATAGTCATAGGACTACTTAAGTTGTTATTATGCATAAAAAAATTCATAGTATTTCCTCATACTTTTAATTATCTGGAGTGTTATCTGCTTTATCTTTCCTACTATTACCAAAATATTTCTGATTCATTCATTCCATATTTCATTTCTGATACTTTGTGTCTTTATTTTGGTCAGTCTTTATAGAGGTTTATGTATTTTATTGATCATTTCAAACAACCAGTTTTTGGTTTGAGAGTCTTTATTGTTTTTCTGTTCTCCATGTCATTGGTATCTGCTCTTATTTTATTATTTCCTTTTGATTGTGTTGGGTTTACTTTAATTTTTTTTCTTTTAGTTTATTAAGTTAGAAGCTTAAATGATTGGTTTAAAACCTCTCTAATATAAGCATTTAATACTATAAATTTCCCTCTAAACACTGCTTTAGTAGCATCCCTGATTTTTTGACATGTCAATTTTTATTTTCATTATGATCAAAATATTTTCTAATTTCAATTGAGAATTTCCCTTTGAATCATGAATGACTTAGAAGTGTGTTGTTTAATTTCCAAGTGTTTGGGGATTTTCTTATTGTCTTTTATTAATTTCTGGTTTAATTTCATTATGATCAGAAAAATACTTTGCATTATTTTAATTCTTTAACATTTGTTTAGGTATTTTTATCTTGGATATGATATATCTTGACAATATTCCATGTTTAATTGGAAACAACATGTATTCTAATGTGGTTGAGTGGAGAGTTTTATAAGTGCCAATTAATCCAGTTTGTTAGTGGTATTTTTCAGTTCTTCCAAATTCTTGTTGATTATCAGTCTACTAATTCTATCAGTTTCTGAGAAAGAAGTGTTGAACTCTATCTGTAATTGTAGATTTGTCTATTTTTCTTTTCAATTCTGTCAATCTTTATGTATTTGTTTTGTTTTTTATTTACTTATTTCTTCATTTATTTGGTCGTACCAGGTCTTAGTTGTGGCAGGTGGGCTCCTTAGTTGTGGCTCACAGACTTCTTAGTTGTGGTTCCAGGGCTCCTTAGTTCTGGTTCACCAGCTCCTTTAGTTGAGGGATGTGGCCTCCTTAGTTGTGGCATGTGAACTCTTAGTTGCGGCATGCATGTAGGCTCTAGTTCCCCGACCAGAGATCGAACCCAGGTCCCCTGCATTGGGAGCACAGAATCCTATCCACTGCGCCACCAGGGAGGTTCCTCTCCATGTATTTTGAATATCTCTTGTTAGATGCTCACACTTTTTGGTTTGTTATGTCATGGTGAGTTGACTCTTTTATCATTATGTAATGTTTCTCTTTTACCCTGTTAATCTCTCTATTCTAGGTTTAATTTGTCTGATATTAACATAGCAATACTAGCTTTTTTTTGACTAGTGTTTGCATAATATATCTTTTGTTTCCATATTTTTACTTTAAATGTATCTATAGCATTATATTTGAAGTTAATTTCTTATGGACAGCACACAGTTGGATCATAAAGTTTTTCAATTTTTTCTGACAATCTCATCTTTTGACATTTTTAGATCATTAAACATTTAATGTAATTATTGATATATTTGGTTAGAAGTTTACCTTTTTTTCGGTTAGTTTTCTGCTCTTCTGTTTCCCCTTTCCTCTGTTTGGGTTATTTGAACATTGTTTTAGTACTCCATTTAAATTTTTTGATTATGTTTTTTAATATATATCTTTGTTTAGATTTATTTTTAATGCATGTTTTAGGCATTATAATATACATATTTAACTTCTTATAATTTATTTAGAATCAATACTTCAAGCAGGGTATATAAATCTTACCACAATATAGGTAGCTTTATCCTAACCATTTGTGATATAATTGTCATATATACCTCATTACTGAAAACCTATAGATAATGTTATAATATTTGCTTTCAACTATCAATCATATTTTAAAGAACTCAAGAGGCAAATAGTATATTACATTTACCAAATATTTTTTCATTTATGATACTCTTTCTTTATAAATAATGTTCCAAGTTTCCTCTGGTATCACTTCTGTCTGAATAAGTTTCTTTAGCAATTCTTTTACAGCATGTCTACTGGCAATGAAGTCTCTTAATTTTTCTTCACTTGAGAATGTCCTTATTTTACCTTCATTCCTTAAAGAGGTTTTCAATGGACATAGAATTCTGGGTTGACAGATCTTTTCTTCCAGAACTTTCAAAACGTTGTACCATTTCCTTTTGGTCTCTATGGTTTTTAATGAGAAATCCACAGTCATTCTAATTGTTGTTCTGCTACAAATAATGTGCCATTTTTCTCTAACTGCTTTCACAATGCTCTTCTTTAGTTTTTAGTAGTGAGAGTATGGTGTGTATGAGCATGGATGTAGAGATACAAAAGTTTTTTTTTTTTTTTTCATCCTGTTTGGGAGTCACCAAGCTTCTAGAACCTGTAAGTTTATACCTTTTACCAAATCTAGGAAGTTTTCAGCCACTACTTTTTCAAATATTGTGTTCTGCACTGCATTCTTTGTCTTCTCCTTCTGGGATTCTGATGGAATGAATATGAGACCTTTCGGTATAGTTTTATAGATCTCTGAGCCCCTGGTCAGGTTTTCAGTTGTTTTTCTCTCCATTGCTCAGATTGGATGGTTTCTATTGTCATTAATTTCACAGAATCTTGCCTCTGTTGTCTCCATTCAGCTATTGAGAATATCCAATGAGTTGTAAATTTTGGTTTTTGTATTTTTTTTTGTTCTAAAGATTCTATTTGGTCTTCTTTACATCTTCTATTTCATTGCTGAGACTTTCTACCTTTCCACTCATTTGAACAGTGTTCACCCTTAATTGTTGAACATTTTTGTATTTTAAATTCCTTGTCAGATAATTTCATAATTTGTGTCATCTCAGCATTGGCATCTGTTGATTGTCTTTTCCCATGCGGGTTGAGATTTTCCTGGTTCTTCATATGTCGAGTACTTTTGGATTATAACTTAGGCATTTTGAATATTAAGTTATGAGACTTTGGGTCTTGTTTAAATCTTACAGACATTGTTGATATTTTTATATAGCAGCCAGTTGACCTAGTGGGTTCAAGCCGTTAGTTCCAATTAGCTTTCTATAAGTTGTGGTTTCAATGCCAGTCTTGTCTCAAAATGTTTGCTGAGGTATGCAAATTTGTCCCATATCCAGTGGCCAGTCTGGGACCTGGATCTCTCAGTTCAGTTATCAAATCTTTGGTATGCTGTTTAGGGTCAGATCCATGTATGTACAATTCCAGGATGAGCCCAGGAATTCATAAATAATCTTATGGTGTTGCTTTCTCAAGCTCCTCCATCTCCATTATCTCTCAGTATTTTAGACTTCCTGTGGCTCCCTTTTGTAGTCCTCTGGCTGGAAAGCTGGGGTTTTATTACCCTCCTCTGCCACATAGTTCCTGCAACTGTACCTAACTTCAGGACCAAACTGAAACTTGTACCAACTTTTCAGAGAATTCCCCCTGTGGTCATCTATTTTCATCTGGAGGACACAGAGAGAAAAAAGCAACGGAGTTTCTTGTTGCCTTCTTGGGAGCACAGCTCCTCTGGTCAGAGAGGAAAGTTCCTTTTCCTCAGTGTGTTAGGTGCCTGTGGACTCCTGCTGCCGTGACTGTTGCTGCCAGTAGTCTTTTTTTGCTCTTTGATCTTGGACTAGAGGGCTTCTTCTTGAGAGCTCTCTATCCACACTGAAGTATACATGAGGTTCTTGGCCTGCCTTTAAACCAGGCTGTAGGATTCTGGAGGAAAAAAAGAGTGAAACTCACTGTTGGTTCAGGGGTGATTTGAATCCCTGTCTTCTTCCCAAATATGCCTGCTGCTGTTTGCTTTTAAGAGTCCTCAAATATCTGTTTCATTTATATTGCCCTGGTTTTATTACTGCATTCAGTGGGAGAGACAGGTTGGAGAATGCCTATTTCATTTTATTCAGAACTCCCCATATTCACTTCTTGACAGTGATTGGTTAAAGGAATAACATTTAACTCAACTCTGGCCAATGAGATATGAAATGAATCCTACGGCAGGGGTGGGGTGGGTAGGGGGTCTCTTGATAAAGTTTTATCACTACCAAGAGAGACACACAAGAACTGATGCTTCATTTATTTTACTTCTGAATGTGGTTGTATCAAGATGTAACATCTGGGACTGTTACTGATGTTTTGCTGCCAGCCTTGGGATAAAGGCAACACACGGATGACAGTGCAAAGACATGAAAAGAACCTGGGTCTTTGATGACATGACTGAGTCCGCCCCACTTCAGAACTTCCTCTGATGGCTGATACATATTTGACTTTAAGCCTGTTTGAGGTTTGCTGTGAGGCTTTTACTTGCTGCCAGAATATCTTAAAATACAGCATTATTCTTTCCATAATTTGTTTAACATTTTTTTGTTTAGTCTGCTCTCCACACAGAGCAGCCTCTGTAGTCATCTATTTTTTTAAACTTCTGCTGTCCAGTAAGATAGCTACCAGTCACGTGTGGCTATTGGGCCCATAAAATGTGGCTTTTCTGAATTGAGATGTGATGTAAAGTGAAAAACATATACCAGATTTTGAAAATGTAGTTAAAAAAAAGGTAAAATATCTTGTTAATTTTTACATTTATTACTTGTTGAAATGATAATATGTTGGAGATAATTTAGTTATAAATATGCTACTAAAATGAATTTCACTTGTTTCTTTTAAGTTTTTAAAATGCGGCTACTAGAAAATTTAAAATTACATACATGGCTTGCATTATATTCCTACTGAACTGTGCTAAATCACAATTTTAGTATATGTGCTGCCGAAGCGAGCACTGCACTAGATCCCAGACTCATATATCCAACTGCCTATTCAACAGTTCTACCCGGAAGTAATAGGCATCACAAACTTAGCATGTCCAAAATCAAATTCATAAACTTTTCTTCAAATCTGCTTTTTCTGTAGTCTTTCTCATCTTAGTAAATAGTAAGTCAGTCCCTTAAGTTGCACAGGTCAAAACTTTAAATTTGTCCTTGCTTCCTTCTTTGTCTTACATTTCATACCTATTGTTTCAACATTCAAAAAGTATTCATTATCCAGACCCACCCACTGCACTCTCTTCTGTATTTCCCCTTGAATTCATCTACCATCACCTATTGCCTGTATTACTGCAACTGTCTCTATTTTAAACAGAAACCAGAATGGCCCTTTTAAGAGGTAAGATTCTGCCACTCCTCTGTTAACAATCCTCCAATGGCATACCTTCTCACTCAAGAGTAAAAGTTAAAATCTGGACCCTGTTACCTCTTTGGCCTTATCCTCTCCAGCTCTCTCCCACATTCACTTCACTCCAGTCACATGGACTTCATGCTGATTTTAACTTGTCCAGCGAGTTCTGCATTGTCTTTGCACTTCATGATCCATCTACTTGGAATGACTTTCTTCCAGATATCCATAGAATTTGCTCTCTTATTCCCTCTGGCTCTCTACCCAAAAGTCATCATCAAATCCCTCTACCTGGCCTTGCCATCTGTGGTATATTTTAATAATAATAATATCATTTGAATTAATGGTTTCTAGGATATTTTTCTAATGGTTTCTCAGTGTGCTCCCACAGTCAGGTGTATAGGGTATGTATGGCATACAGTCCTACCCTGCCTTCCTTCAGATATATTTGTTCATTTAGAATACATTGTAGTTTCCATCATTTCACATCATTTTCTAAGCCTCGATGTTTAGGATGAGGTTCTATTTATCACACTATGTTATTAGATTTATTTTATTATCCATTGTTTACACATTGGTATATAGATATCTGAGACTATGATGTTACTGTTCCCTTTCCTAGTGACTTTCTCATGTGACCTATTGGACCTTCACTATCATTTTATGTCATCCTGACATACTCTGTAACAATGACTTTCAAACTGGGGCACACATAACCCTGGAGGTAAATAAGCTTTTCCAAAGGATATGGTATTAGAGGTAGGTAGTTCAATAGAAATGCATTGTGGATTCTATTGTAAATGTTGCATTTGACAACACTGTTTCTAAGTCCAGCTCTAATATATCTCTTCTTTGGCAGTTAATTTCCACTTGGCCTCTCATTATAGATGAAAGTAATAAATATCCATGCGTACATGAACTAATTGAAAAATAAAGCACCTTAATTTCAATGAGATGAATTTTCAGTAAAATTTTACATTTTTACTAATTATAATAATTTTTAATATACTTGTTTCAATTGATAATGTACTAAAAGTTATTTTAATGATAATTCAATCCAGAAGGAAGGTTGTCATACTTAATGGTCTCATAAAGTTTTTGAAAATTAAAAACATAATTTATATATATTTTATTGAAGAGAATATGACAGGTTGATCAATAAGAGACTTTCAAGCATAGCAATATATTGCATTAAGATAAAATTCTTTGGTGATTGGAGAATAAAAATGTAAGTTCAGAGAGAAAAGGGAATATGTAAGATTTCTGACTGACAAAGGAAAGCTTGTTCATGTATTCTTCAAATTATTATGGCATTTGGATTCATTTGACTCAGATTAAACACGATAGAACAGTTCTATTTTGAAATGTCGTTATTTAAAATTCACAAGAAATTATATCTTTTGCAACCACTTATACATATAATAAAAATTTTAGATGTTAACCCAACAGTGTGAAGGGGATGTCAGTAATTTAAAAAATTATTTTACAGGGTTCAGGAAAAACTGATGGTCTAGAGTAAAAATTGTCGTTTTATCTGGGCTTTTTTTTTTTTTGCGGTACGCGGGCCTCTCACTGTTGTGGCCTCTCCCGTTGCAGAGCACAGGCTCCAGACGCGCAGGCTCAGTGGCCATGGCTCATGGGCCCAGCCGCTCCGCGGCACGTGGGATCTTCCCGGACCCAGGCACGAACCCGTGTCCCCCACATCGGCAGGCGGACTCTCAACCACTGCGCCACCAGGGAAGCCCCTATCTGGGCATTTTTTTCCCCAACTCATCCTATTCAATATAAATTTCTCTTGAAGAAGTCAGATGGTGTGTGGGTCAGTATCTCACCAGTTGTGTGACATAAATACATTCCTAACTCACCATATCTGTAGTTTAGAAATCTAAATTCCATTATTTGATTTTATACCTATATTTACATCTATATGTATCTCTTTAGCTACGTAATCACCATATACTACTTTTTTTCTCCCAAATCCCAACCTTCATAGAGAAAAAACAATGAAAGCACTCCACCATCCTGTAAGGCTACAAATCCTTAAGTTTTCTCCCCGAGATTTCATAGTCCCTCCAGAAGTCCTTCGTCTCTTCTGTGCGAATCTTCCATTCTCTGACCCCTATAAGAAGCAGCAGGATATTGCTTTCTTTTCAAAAGATTCACCTTTACTCGTTTGGGTGTATTTATATATCCACATATATGTCAATATATCCATTTATCCATATATCTGCATATCTATATACATTCAATATTAAGTATTTTTTCCCCACATTTCATGCCCCTTCATAGGAAATTATTTAAAAAATTTTCTGGGCTTCCCTGGTGGTGCAGTGGTTGAGAGTCCACCTGCCGATGCAGGGGACACGGGTTCGTGCCCCGGTCCGCGAAGATCCCACATGCTGCGGAGCGGCTGGGCCCGTGAGCCATGGCCGCTGAGCCTGCGCGTCCGGAGCCTGTGCTCTGCAGCGGGAGGGACCGCGATGGTGAGAGGCCCGCGTACCGCAAAAAAGAAAAAAAAAATTTTTTTTTCTATGTATGTAAATTAATACACACACACCTACATATATTTAGTTGAGGTATCTTTATACAATTGGGGCCTAGTATATATTCTGTAGACCCACCTCATTATTAACTACAACAAAGTACCACACTGTATTTAACCATGTCCATATTGGTGGGCATGCAAGAGATTTTCAATGTTTAGTCTCAGTCACAAGGTTCCAAAGAACATTCTTCTGAATATATCTTCTTGCTCATATTTGATTATTTCTCAAGGATAGATTCCTATAGGTGGTATTACTTGCTCCAAGACTACACATTTTAACTTTTAATGGATGTTATACTCCAAAAACTGTGCCATCTTACATTCAGATAATAATGAAAGACATATGTGTTTCCTTATACTTTCATACAAATGCATATAATCAACTTTTATAATGTTTTGCCAATTAAATAGGCAAAGAATGATTTCTTGTGGAAATTTTAATTTGCATTTCTTTGACTTCTGGTGCATTACTCTGTGAAAAGTAGCATGCACTTAACTTGAGTTCCAGCAATGCTAACTTATTCTTTCTCCCTCAGGTCATATTTATCTGCTCAGTATTATTTGGATATGGCTTTTGATTCCCCTCTGACTCCTACAAAACATATTTTTCGGTTTCCTGTTTGGGATCATTTCCTCTTTTCTATTTTTGTCTTCATCTTTCTTGATAAACTGTAGAGAGAGGTCTTCCTCAAGCCTGCCTGGTCTCACCTCAAGCAGCTGACTTGCTTAACATAGCTGGATATTGCTTCTGGGAACAACACAAACCTAGGACACTCCCTGAAGGGCCAGAGGAATAATCACCTCACCTTCCATTTCCATTCCTCCTGCTTTCGGTTAGTTTCTAACACTTTTCTTATTAAGTGTTAGAAAAGTTATCTTCTTCCTTATATTAAGGTGGTGTTTTTGAAACTTCTCCACTAAGTTGCTTTGATAAGCAGAGAGGAGTGAACTTGGAAATAATGATTTGTTTTCTTATTCCAAACCTCTGATTAAAAGTAAAACTGAAGGTACAGGAAAATTTGCT
Organism: Phocoena phocoena; assembly: GCF_963924675.1. Taxonomy (NCBI): domain Eukaryota; kingdom Metazoa; phylum Chordata; class Mammalia; order Artiodactyla; family Phocoenidae; genus Phocoena; species Phocoena phocoena. Next base: position 45,143,574 of record NC_089229.1, on the reverse strand, counting down.
TTTATTGTTGGTTCTTTTACTCTGACAAAAATATCTTGGTTCAGAAATATTGTATTAAGTTGCATGTTCAAAATCATGATTAATTCAGTTCAATCCAATTTTACAAAAATGTGTATATTGCATGCTAACGTTTTATTCAGTTGTTATATAGGACCTAGGGGAAAGTTTTGACTTTTGCCCTAGTAGATCCCCTGAAAGGGTTGCAGGGACCTCCAGTGGTCCATGGACCACATTTTGAGAACCATTAATCTAGAACAATGGCTCTCCATCTGGCTGAACAGAAAATCATTTGGTTACTCTGTGTCTCAGCCTGAGATTTTGATTCAATTAGTTTGAGGTTGGCCTGGCCATTGGTATTTTATCAAAACTTCCCAGGTTATTTTAACTTGCAGCCAGAGTTCAAGATCAGTGCTGTAGAACATAGCATGGTGTCTTTTTCATTGTAGACACTCAAAATCTATTTTGAGTTTATATTGAGAAACCTGCAAGCACAAGAATATTTAAAAGACATGTAAATTACATAATACAATATTAGGTCATATTGTATAGACCAGGCTTATTTTGTGTGGAGAATGAGCCAGAGCAATTTCAAGAACCTCTTTCTCGGTACTGCAGATACCAGGATGGTGTTTTGGAACCTCATTTTTGTTAGGTACAGACCACTGGTATTTATCTGTCTATCTATCTCTTTATCTATCTATCTATGCATGTTTTTATATGTAAAACTAATGGAATGCATATTTCAATCAAAGAGAGAAATGCTTATCCACATGCATTTTCATATTGCATACATTAAAAAATGAAGCAATATTATAAGATGCTTTTCCTAACTCATTATGAAACTCCCTCTGACTTCTCCTGAGACCATCCATTTTAGAGGATAAATCACTGGAAATATATTAGACTATTAGGGAAGGAGAGCAAAGGCAGCTTTAGAATTTACAGGTTGTATAGTTTTTTCCCCAACTCTTCAAATATGAGCAGGGGTGGAATTGTTATTGGGCTCTCCTTTGGTCACTTTTCCTTGTAAGATCTATTGTGCTGTGGGCATTTCAAGAGTAAAGAGAGGACCACGGGTGGAGTTCATAAGAGCATGATTAAGGTGGAAATTCTCATAATTAATGCTTTTACCTTGGTAGATGTGAAATATGAATGTTTTACTAAGAAACTAAGCAGTTTATATATTTGGAACTCTCATTAATAGATATTAATATTCTTATTTATTACATTGATGGGTACATTTATTAATTCTTTGGGTTTTAAAATAAAACACTGAATCACTAATAAGTTCAATTAAAATAAGTTTAATATTAATGGAGACAGAGGGAGTTGAGTTCTGGTTTTCATTATTATTTTTAAATCAAAGGATAATTAGAATGTATTATAGACCTAAATATAAAAGATCAACTATAAAACCACTAGATAAAAACACAGGAAGAAATCTTCATAGCTTTCAGGTGGGCAGAAATGTCTCAGGTAAGACATTAAAAGCACCAGTCATAAGATTTTTTTAAATGATAAATTGGATCTTATTAAAATAGAAACTTCTAATCTTCAAAAGACATTTTTAAGTAAAATGAAAAAGTAAGCCATGGATTAGGAGGTAATATTTACAATCTGTGTACCTGACAAAGGCTTTTATCCAGAATACATAAACTCGATAATAAGACAAATAATCCAATTAAAAAATGAGAAAAAGATTTAAGCAGGCACTGCATAAAAGAAGATACATGAAGGTTAATAAGGACATAAAAAGATTTCAACGCTATATGTTATCAGGGAAATGCAACTTAGAACCACATGTTCTGCCACTACACACCCACTGGAATGACTAAAATTAAAAAGACTAAGCAAGTGTTAGTAAGAATATGGAACAACTGGAACTCTCATATGTTGCTGGTGGGAATGTGAAATAGTCTGGCAGTTCCTTATAAAGTTAAATATATACCTACTGTTTGATCCTAGGAGCCATTCCACTCCTAGGTATTTACCCAAGAGAAATAAAAGCATATGACCGCATACAAAGACTTGTACATGAATATCCAGAGCAGCTTTATTTGTAATAGTTAAAAACTATAAACAATCCAGATGTCCACCAACAGGTGAGTGGATAAACTATCTACGTGTAATAGAATAAAAATAAGTACTAATACACACAACTGCCTAGATAAATATCAAAAACAGTATGCTGGGTTACAGGAGCCAGACACAAAAGGATACACACTTTATGCTTTTATTTAAGTAAATTTTAGAATAGACAAAACTAAAATATATGGATGGAAAGCAAAATAATGGTTGCCTGTGGCTGAGGGCTGGAGAAAGAGGCCAAGGGAACTTGTTGGGGTGATGGAAATGTTCTGGAACTTAACTGTGTTGGTTATACAGTAGCAAATTCATTTCTCAACATGTATCAAGCTTACACTTAAAATGAGTGCTTTTTGTATTTTGCATATAAATATGGCTCAATTTTAAAAAACACATTAGCATATATAATAAATGTTACAGAAGTTCAGAGATAAGAGAGATCATTAGGGCCTGGCAGTTTAGAATGTAGAAATGTCAGGCCTGGCGAAACTCTGTGAAAGGTAGCAGAAGATGGTGGGAGGATCTCACTGGTCTGGGAGTCAGATAATCCAGCTTTGAAGTTGCTTTCTCTCGTCTAAATTTTGTTTTTTGGATTTAAAGGGGCTGAAAGATGTTTCTCTGTTATGCTAAAGGTCAGAGAGTAATTTGGAACTGGATAAAATGAGAATTCATTGTGCATGGTCAGAAGGCAACTTAAAATTTTTTTCTAGTAAGTTGCAAACAGACTCTTAGAGGATAGTCAAAGAATGTGTGACACTAAGCTGCTTTGGAAAGGTATCAGAGGCTTCTCAGTCTAAGAAAGGCTTCAGAGTAGATCTGAAGACTTCTTTCCTTTTAGCCAGAGAAAAGGCCAAAGATAGTCTAAAAGATTAATGTTAAAGCTAAAAATGTTTGCTGCTGTTTTTATTTCTTTTGCTTTTGCCCAAAATGGTCTGTGAATTTTTTTTTTTGCGGTACGCGGGCCTCTCACTGTTGGGGCCTCTCCCGTTGCGGAGCACAGGCTTCGGACGTGCAGGCTCAGCGGCCATGGTTCACGGGCCTAGCCGCTCCGCGGCATGTGGGATGTGGGATCTTCCCGGACCGGGGCACGAACCCGTGTCCCCTGCATCGGCAGGCGGACTCTCAACCACTGCGCCACCAGGGAAGCCCCGTCTGTGACTTTTTAACCTAAGTTACAGTTTTAAATTGTTTGATTTTTATTGCATACTTTCCCTTTCTAAAGCATAAGATTGCTCAAATGATCTGTTCTTCATAGGAAAGCCACCCTCCCCCTCTCTCTCATTATAATTTATTTTTTTAACTTTTTACTTTGAGATAATTGAGACTCACATGCAGTTATACAGAAATAATGCAGAAAGATCCTGTACATCTATCACCCAGTTTCCCCCAACATTAACATCTTAGACAACCACAGTATAATATTAGAATTGGAGAATTGACATTGAATACAATCAATCAACCTATTCAGATTTTACCAGTTTTATACACACTCACTTGAGTGAGTGTGTATGTGTATTTAATTCTATATGATTTCATTACATGTGTAGATTCATGTGACCACCACCTGTCAAGATACAAAACAGTCCCATCACCACAAAGATCCCTTGTGTTGTTCTTATATAACTGTGCCCACTTCCCTCCTGCTTGCCCTTACCCTTGTATGTAACTCCTGGAAACCATGAGTCAATTCTTCACTTATATAATTTGGTCATTTAATGTATGTTGCACAAATGAAATCGTATGCAACATGAGAGTATGCAACCACTTGGGATTAACTTTTTTTCCACTCAGCATAATTCCCTGGAGATTCATCCTAGTTGTTGTGTATATCAATAGTTCATTTTTTAAAAAATTGCCCAGTTCTAGTCCATGGGATGGATATATGACAATTTAACTATTCACCCCTTGTAGGACATTTGGATTGTTTCCAATGTTTGGCTACTATGAATAACACTGTTCTGAACACTGATATACAGGTTTTTGTGGAAACATATATTTCCATTTCTCTGGGATCAATGCTGGAGAATAGAATTGCTGTGTTGTATGGGAAGTGCATGTCTAGTTTAAAAAAACCTGCCAGTGTAACAGTACCATCTTACATTCTTACTAGCAATGCTATGAGTCATTCAATTTCTCTACATCCTTGTCAGCATTTGGTGTTGTCACTTTTTAAAAATTTTAGCCATTCTGACAGGTGTGTACTGACAACTAATTGTGTTTTAATTCACATTTCCCTAATGGAATTGCATTAAGCCTACACATCAATTTGGGGAGAACTGACGTCTTTAGTATGCTGAGTTTTCCAATCTATGAACATGGTATGTCTCTCTGTTTATCTAGGTCATCACTCACTTCTTTCATTAGCATTTGCAATTTTCAGCAAGCAGATAGTGTGCATATATTGTAAAGTTTATACCTACGTTTTTTTTTTTTTGGAATGATTGTAAGTGTATTTTAATTTTGATGTTCATGTGTTTATTGCTACTCTATAGAAGTGACATTAATTTTTCTATATTGATCTTAATCCTGTGACCTGGATGAAATAACTTTTTAGGTTCTAGGAGTTTTACTTTTGTAGAATCCTTGGGATTTTCTAGATAGTCATGCAAATAGTCATATTTGCATACAAATATGAACAGTTGTATTTCTTCATTTCCAATTTTGTATGCCTTTTATTTCATTTTACTGCCTTAATGCAGTGGCTAGAACTTCTAGTACTATGTTGAAAAGAGTGGTGAGACTGAATCCTTGCCTTGTTTCCTATCTTAGAGGAAAGCATTCTGTCATTCACTGTTAAGAACAACAGGTATAGTTGTTTCTTAGATGCTCTTTATTAACTTGAGATAGTTCTGGTCTATTCCTAACTTGCTGAGAGTTTTAAAATTATGAATGAGTATTGGATTTTGTCAAATGCCTTTTCTGTGTCAGTTGATACAATCATCTGTTTTAGCCTGCTAATTCCTCCTCATACGTAAGTTGGGGGCTTTTGATGATGAGGCTTGCTATGAAAATGGACTCTTGGTGGAAAGCTAGGTGTCAGTCATGGCTAGGAAAACGGAGAAGGGGTATTGGAAGAAAATATAAATCAAAGATTGGATTCATAATAGTAGAGGAATTTCCTACTATACATTAAAGTTGAGTAAAGTATTGAATTCTTAATAAATGACAGCATAGAAAAGGATACATATATGTCTGAGTTCTGGAGCAAAGAGTATGTATTACTTATTAAGATACAAGAGGCATGACTTTCTGGGATTCACTGTGCCTTAAGTGCAGTAGCTTCATTTCAATAATTAATATTAAGCAATAATATTTCTTCAACTTTACAGGGACCTAAAATCTGTTCATTCTACCTCATTTTCATTGTCTTTAATTGTCTTTAATTTCATTGTCATTTCATTGTCCTCATTTTCCTCCCTACCAGTTTTGATTCCATGGTCTATGTTTAAAATTGCTCCCTTGCCAATACCCTTTATCTCCCTTGCCCCACCCACTCTCCCTCCATGGCTGTTGCCTGACTCTGAATCCTATTAAATCCAACTCTCCAACTACTCCAGGCCTACACCCGCATGGCAGAGAGTAGCTTCAAAAAACTTTAAATTTGTGTCCACTCAGTAATAAGAACGCCCAATAATCTCAATGCCCAACATTTCCATTTTCTATTTTCTATTTACTCACCCTCTCAGATTACTGTAGCATATTTTCACTTATTTCCTGAAAGGTTCAACGCCTTTTTACCCATCTTTACTCAGCTGATGACCTTGCTTCCTATTTTCACTGAGAAAATAGAAACCATTGAGTGAGAATTTTCACAAGAATCCACCCATTTTCACAATGTTCCTGCTTAACCATCTTCCTACTGGTTCCTACAGATCAATTGTCCTCAAATCAAGGCTCTCCGCTTTACTTCTGGAACCCATCCCCCCCACCCATTCTAGGACATAACTCCAGTAACTCTTCGCATTCTCTCCTACATTAAGGTTTTCTCTCTGACTGCCTCATTCCCATCAGCATGTAAGTATGTTATAATGAACTCCAACTTTCCCCTTGGAAAAAACCCCATCTCTTAATCCTATATCCTCTTCTGGATGATGCTCCAATTCTCTACCACCCTTTACAGAAAACCACTGGAAATATTTGCCTGTACTCACCACTTACCACTGCTCTCTTCCCATTCACTCTTGAACCCTCTCCGGTTAGGCTTTGCTGCCAGTGCTGTCCTGATCTTGTTCACGTGAAGGTTACTAATGGTCTTCACATTGCCTAATATAATGACGAATTAATTCTTGGACCACATTTTTTTTTTTAATTTAAAAAAAATTTTTAAAGTTTTATTGAAGAATAGTTGATTTACAATGTTGTGTTAATTTCTGCTGTACAGCAAAGTGACTCAGTGATATATATTTGTATTCTTTTTCATATTCTTTTCCGTTCTGGCTTATCACAGGATATTGAACATAGTTCCCTGGGCTATACAGTAGGACCTTGTTGTTTATCCGTCCTATATGATAGTTTGTGTCTGCTAATCCCAAACTCCCAATTCTTCCCTCCCCCACCACCCCTCCCTCTTGGCAACCACAAGTCTGTTCTCTACGTTGGAACACGTAGTTTTGATGATCAGCAATGCAGGCACGAAAATCTGATCTTGCCTTTTCCTAAGTCTTTGCGTTATCAATAAATGTCAATCCCAACCTTCTAGCTTCTCAGATAAAATGTCATAGGGTCAACCTTGAGGTCCCTCACACATACGCCACGTACAGTTCTTTAGGAACACCCATCACTTTTCACCACCTCTGCTGCTACCACCCTGGTCTAAGCCACAATCATCTCTTTCACAACATACTATGTCATGCCTCAGCTCAAAACTTTCTAATGGTTTTCCATCACTCTCAGAATAAAAGCCAAAGTCTTTGCAATAGCCTACAAAACCTTATCCTTAACTTAACGCTATTCTAGCCACACAGTGCTTCTTGCTTTATCTCAGACACACGAGCCACATTCCTGTCTCAGGGCCTTTGCTCATGCCGTCCCCTCGCCCTCAGTTATCTATATACCTTACTTCCTATAGGTCTTCATTCAAATGTAAGGCCTTCCCTGTCATATATAATATTGCAACCTATCTTCCTGGGTCCAGCACTCTCTATATCCCTTCTTTTATCTTTTATTTTACTTAAAAAATTTTGCATTGTCTGTCTCCCCTATTAGAATGTGAGCTCCATGAGATCAGGACTTTTAGTCAGTCTTGATCACTATGCCAAGAACAGTATCTTGCACATAGCTGTTTCTTAATAAATTTTGCTGAATAAGTGAATGAATAAATACATAAATAAAAAACAAGGCTGATAATCTTGGGATAATTTTCAGAAAAGTAGTCTTGTGATCTAATGCTTGCATTAGTGGCTATGCTGAGGAGAGATCACTGTAAGTCGGGGAACACATCCCAGCCCCTTCCTTGTGGTACCCAGAATATCTCAGGAGAGCTGCAGGGCCAATCCAGGGCCAGAAGAACAGAGTCTCAGGATCGTCATCTTCACAGATATGTGGCTTCCTGAGAGTGGCTTCCCTGGATGAAGTCAAGTAACACCATTCACACCAGCTGTGTGTGAACACTGCATCATGTGAAATGATCAAAAATGTGGTATGCAGTTCAATTTGCAATACTTCTTGACTTTAGAGATATCGAAGGGAATGAGGATATTAGCAATGGTTTTCATGATGCCACAAATAGTGCTGCCTAGCTGCTTTGGTTTCATCACCACCACCACCACCACCACCATCACCACCACCACCACCACCACCACCACCATCATCACCATCACCATCACCATCACCATCACCATCACCATCGAATCAGAGTGATTATAAGGAGGAAAGCACCGGGCTATCTAATAGCATATTTCCCAAGTTTCTGTGAGGCAGATTCTGGCAAGAAAACTAAAATATCTGCCTCAAAATAACTTGGGGCCATTGTTTTTCAGATGCTTCTGATTGATGAATGTTGCTTGAGATCTTAGTCTCCTTGATTGTTGTTGCCTTCTTTCTACCTCACCTGTCATTACTCAGGAGTGGTGTCTATTTTAATGGTAGTCAAGGTAATTTGAATTTAGATCTTCTAAAGCTTCTTCTCTTTTAACAATTTCCCACATTCCTGACTGGTGCTGTTTAGATAGGCAGACTGTTTCATAGGCCTGACTTAATGCAGGGGAAGACGGTTTAGAAGGTTAAAAATAAAAAAGAGTTACAAAAGGGGTAAGTTTACAGTCCTGATTTCCTTTCTTTTTATGTTTTAAGTGAGAGGTTTGAGTACTTTAGATTATAGGGCAAGAAAAATTGTTGGAGGTCCACTTGTGTTTAATTAGTTTCAAGAACAGTTTTGATCAAGAACAGTTCAGAGAAGAAAGGAGGATAATAGTGATAAAGAAGAAGGGACGTTAAGACCTGCTGGGGGATGAAGGGGGAAGAGAGTAAGTGTGTAGTGATTCTTTTCTGTCTCATCAGATGCTACTTTGTTATGGGGGTGGGTAGGGTGAGGCAAGGGATTTTATGGTTAGAATCGGTTCTTACAGTAGGGTGAATGCTGCTTCCAAAATAAATTAAGGAAGAAAGGGAGGAAGAAAATGAAAGAAAAGAAAAAGAGAAAGGTAGCTGCAGACTCTATTCTCAGAATGTCTTTTGCTGTGTTTAAAATGGGTGCATGGAATATGTGAAGGGAAAAGTGTGGCTAAGCATGCTCCAGGATGCCAGGAGAGCAGATAAAAACCCAAACGGGTTGTGAAAAAATTGGTTGGTTGACATCATATGATTAGTTCATCTTTTTTGCCACCTTCCTGATGGTCTTATTACTCTTTCTCAACCAATCTTCCTTTCTGGCTTGTGTAACTCTAGAGCTGTGTATTGGAAGTTTAAAAAAGTACCAATGAGGATGGAGTTTTTTTAAAAAAAACATTTTCTTTTCAAATAATTTCCAACTCTCAGAAAAGGTGCATGAATGGCATGACAAACTCCTGAATATCCTTCTACCAAATTCAAGTTTTGCCAATCGTTCTAACAATGTCCTCGTAACAAAAAGTCCAATGCAGGACCACACAGTATATTCAATTGTCGTATCTCCCTAGCTTCCTTCAGTCTAGAAGAATTCCTCAGTCTGCTTGACTTTCAAGATCTTGACATTTTTGAAGGTCATTTTGTTGTAGAAGCTAAATTTCTGTTTGTTGAATATTTCCTCTTGATTATAACCAGGTTATGATTTTGTTCTGAAATATTAGAGAAGTGATGTTGTTGTATTCTTCTCATTGTATCCTGTCAGGTGCCACATGATATTGATTGGTCCCATCACTGGTATGGTTAACTTTGAACACAATTTGGATGGTGTTTGTGAAGTTTCCCCACCGTAAAGTGAATTTTTCTTTTCCTTTGTAATTAATAAACATTTTATAGAAAGATACTTTGAGACTGTAAGCTCCTTCCTCATCTTACTTTCATACTTTGAGACTGTAAGCCCCTTCCTCATCTTACTTTCATACTTTGAGACTGTAAGCCCCTTCCTCATCTTACTTTCATACTTTGAGACTGTAAGCCCCTTCCTCATCTTACTTTCACCCACAATTTTGGCATTCATTGATGTGTCTTGCCTGAATTCCTTCTATATTTATTAGTTGGACTTCTAATCTAAGAAAGAGGTTTCTTTTCTTTCTGTACATCTGCTTACTTATATCAGTGTGCATTCATGGATTCCATTGTATTCAGTGGTTATAATCCATTACTTTGTTACTTATTTTGATGCTCAAATTGTTCCAGATTTGGTCAGTGGGAGCTCTTTCAAGGTGGCTCCTGTGTTCTTTGGTCATGTGCCCATTATTCTTTTGAGAACTTATTTATTTTCTGGCACACAAGCATGTTGAAAGCTCATCTTATCCTTTCCCTGACCCACCTTCAGAATCTCCAGTGAGCCCAGAAAAGATGCATTTATAAACCAAGACTTGGGCCTTAAGTTTGCTCATTGCTACTTAGGTCCTCTTAGTGGATACACACACATACATACACACAAACATATTTAAATATCTTTATTGATATATCTGTATCCATATCTGTAAAACTATATGTTTACAGACACTTTTTCAGTTCTAATTCAATGACCCAAGACCACAGGGTTCATCTGACCTTTTTCCCTTTCCATATTTATACCTTCCTTCTCCAGCACTAAAAATCTTGACTTTCTATCTGTTGCCAATCACCTAATTCCACCGGGCTTCTAACCTGCTCAGAAGCCCACCCTGTGTGGGCCCCGATTCCCACTAAACTGCTTTCCTGCCCATTCCAATACCCACTTTGTGTGGGCCTTGACACCCACCGTACTGCTCTCCTGCTGCAAAGGAAGGCAGCCATTACCATCACTTTTAACTGAACTCTCTGCATTGGCTGGTTATCTTGGCATCACAGAAACACAGTAGTGAATTGGTAGCAGTGTTATTAAAACAGCATATGGATAGTTTACTCAAATTCAATTAAGTATTGTATATACTGCACACATTTTATACTTACATCTGTGTGTACATATTGCTGTACATAGGAATGGGTACACAGAACTATGGTTTACTGCCTTTTATGGGTGATTTAGGGAGTTTTTCAAGGGAAAATTTGACGATAAGTGCTTCCTACCTTATAAACCTACTTCAGAATGTAACTCCTGCATAAAGTATGATTGCCACTCTGTGGTCTAAACTGTCTCAACATGTAGTCAAATTCTCCCTCTGGGAGAACACAGCACTTTGGTCTCCGAAACTGAAGCTGAGAGGATCAGAAGCTGATTCTAGATCTTACTTACTTACTACTTGCTTATTCAGGGAAAATGATATAGTTTTTGTTTGTTAGTTCATTCCTTCTAAAATGTAGAAATGCTTTCAACAAGTGCTCTGACGCCACGTCTCTAGGCCAGAGCTAGGGAAGGGCAGGGTCTTGGCTATAGGACCAACTCCAGTAGGACAGCTCACTGAGGCCATACATAGGAGCCCAAGCTGAAGAGCACCCTCCCTAGGCATGGAGGCCAAAGAGTGCTGGGCAGGGAGGAGAAGAGAAGCCTTAAATCAGAGAGAGAAGTAATAGGGGCCAAGAAGCTGGTGACAAATACTGAATGGAGCATTCGTTCATTCAACATGTACTTATTAAGAACACAATATATTCCAGAGACTTTGCATGCTTTGCAGAGACATAAATGAATATATATGTCTTCTACCCTGAAGGAGCTTTAATTCTAGTAGAAGAGAGTCATGCCAACAGTTGCAATACAGGATAGCTCAGAAGTCTTGCTACAGTTTTTAGATTTGTGGAGTTTGCTAGCTCTTGCTATATTATTTTCCACAAAGTTTATACCAATTTATAATTATAAAGTTGGAAAGTAATTTCTAAATACTACTTTTAAAATCCATTTCATACAATATATTATGTCAAAAGGCACAATTTAAGAAGGATTTAGATAAGAATTTTGACTTTCCTAGGATATTACCTCCCCCCAACCCCACCCTGAGCTGTTAAATAAGTACTGTACCAAGGAAGAGGATAATGGTTTTCTGAGAAAAAGAAAACACAGTGCCCAGTGGCTGTATTTTTCTATATCTTGATGGTCCTGGACTGGATTCCAAAGGATGTGAAAATTATCTTTCAGTTAAAGCACTTCAGTTAAAGCATCTTTCAGTTAAATTGTTATTTTGTTTACTCTTCATTATCTATAATATTTTTGAATGGCTATTGGGTAAATGAAGGGTATTCAGTTTGTTTCAAGTTGTCTGGACTTTACAAAATCAGGTGACAATTTCAGAAGACATTTCTCCCCAGGAGATTATGTGACTGCCAGAAACCTATTCTGAAGATTAGGAAGAAATTATAGATTACTCTTAAGTGGTTATCAATAAATAAGAAATGACGTCTGTGACATTTACCATCTGTAGAATTTGATTTTTTTTAATGGGATTTGGCTCTTTTCCCTTTACTTTTACATATTTTGTTGTATATTAGTGAGCCTTCTCTTATAGTCACTTCTTTGCTGACACACTTCAAGTTCTATAGAGTTTGTGAGCAAAAGGTATTAGAAAAACAAGTAAATCACCATGAGGCGCTATATATTACCTTTGCAAATAATTGGCTGGGCAAGAGCTCTAGACTAATAAATGAGGGCATGTGGATAATTTAGAATGTTTTTCTTTTTAGAACCAATTGCCTGGGAATTGAAAATTTCAAAGTGCTTTTTCATGGTGTTATTGTTTGAATTAATTAAGAAAAATTTCACTTCATTTGGACCTGTTTCTGTCTTCTCAATTTGTCCTCCTGAGGAGGAACTGGAGAATGTGGCATTTGGGAAAAATTTAATTAAGTCAGCTCACAACGGAACACTAGAAGATAAAATTCCTCAGGCCTGATCCTTTTTGGAATTGTAGAAACTGACAGGAGGTGAAGATCTGCAGCCTCCCCCGACCCCCAGGTCTGCAGAACAGAAGCTCCCCTCTCCAGCGGGCAGGGATAGGAAGGCTGGTGAAGTGATGCTGAGGTGGGGACCATAGTTTGTTCTCTTCTTTTAATGCCATTTCAGTTTGCTAATATGTATAACGTGTGTCAGGAGCATTAACATTTTGAGCCTTAGGCAATCAGATCTGAGGGCTCATTCTGTTCAATTTGTAATATGGATTATATTTTATAGTGTTGCTAGGACTTGATTATTTGCACATCCTAGAAGGTATAGCTCCTGCTCTGAACATTTAGAAGTGAACTGCTATAGAACTCAGAACATTAAACAGAGATTTACTATAGGTAAATCTCATAGAAATAAAGAAATGATCCTATAATCATGGTTTTAGAATTATATATTTGGATGACTGTCACATCACAGTTTAATCTGGCTATCATGGCAAGCACTGAAAATGAAGGAGTAACACAGAAAACTATTTGTGTACCTTAGAACACTGCAGCTTGGCCTAGTGACTAATCATACACTTTTATTCAGACCATATGGAAACACAGTATACCTGTCTCGTCTATTTATATCTAGCTCCATATCTTTTGAGGTAGATATAGATAACAAAGACAATACACCCAAATAAGACATGATGGTCACAGAAAGTGTTTGTAAACATTAATGTTAACTTGTGGACATATATTGGTTTTAAACACATCCTTTACTTTAAATACCTTTGATTTTCTGTCTAGAAGACAAAAGAGAACATTAATAGCTATCACTTACTAAGTTTACCTAGTTGAATGTTAGCGCCTCTAAAAATGAGACTAAAAAAAGTAAATATTCATTACTTTTTCACATTGGAAGATTAAAGGAATAAATGATCCTTTGAAACTGAAATTCTCAGAAATGTCAAGAAAATATTTTGCTCGGTCTTACTTTAAGAGGAAGTGAATAGAGATCGCAAAAGCCTTTTGACATTAAAGTGAAAAGCTGTTGTTACATAATATAACCCAATTAATTAGGATCTGCTTAATTTGGAATCTGTAACAGAGAAGATATGAAATGTGTTTTGCTGCATTGTAACTTGTTGTAAAAAACCCATCTATTTAAAATGAATACAATAAAAATGAAGAGAGGCTAAAATTCATCCCTGGAGTTAAAACTGTGTGGCAAATGGAGGTACCACTTACTTAAATATAGTGCAGCCCCTACCTTGCCAACAGTAGCACGTGTGTCCAAGGAATCTTGTGGATGGCACTATACAGCAGTTTATTCAACTTAAACTGAAGGAAGACACACCTTTATTATTAACAAGCTGAAGCTGAAGCTTAAGTGGGAAAATGGTCGCAAGTTTTCGTGGTCCCCAGATTAGAAAGTCCTTTAGCTAGGGTTTTTGGGTTTTTTTGTTTGTTTGTTTGTTATTTTTGGTTAAACTCTAAGAACACTGACTTGTTCAATGGTAGCCATGCAAAGGTTAAATGGAAAAAAAAAAAAAGGTTAAATGGATTATAGATTGAATGTTGTCATTCTAAGGCACCTTTTGCTCCTGTACCAAATCCACTGGAAACTAAATATGTATCAGAATATGTCATGGAGAAATTCAAATATCAAAGGGTACAAAAATTAATCATTAAAAAGCATTTCCTGAATTGGAAAACACAACTTATTACTTTTAGAGAAAAAGCATAAGACTTGTTCAAGTTAAAAATGACTAGGGAGTTGAATTCCAAGGTTTTCGCAGCCTTACATACTGCTAGCGTTTGGCTGCTTGGTTCTATACTAAGATTTTAGCAAGCCTATAACAACACTGAGAATTTTTGTTGTTGTGCTTCCATCATAGATAACTGATAGCTTATAACATTCAGGTTAGAGGTCAAATCTGAGCTGAGGCCTTATTACACATCCAAGGAAAATTACTCTTTGAATAACACATGGCACAACCTTCTAGTCCTAATAGGGAAGGAAGAGTTCAGAAACGGACATTTACACTTTCAAAGTGACCCAGACTGTACGTGATTTTCACTTGCTCTGAAATGACGCCATAAATGCAATTTAGAGATTTATTTTTTCATCATACCACAAAAAAACTTAGCAATAAATTCTAACATGTTTAGGTGTTTTAAAGGGAAGAAACTATTCTTTTTTGTTTAGCTATTCAAAAGCTTTTTATAGCATTTCCAATATATGGAGAGTGTTAGGGAATATATAACACATTTCCTGTGTGTCTCTAATAAAAGAAAGACTTTCGACGTACTATACTGACTTTTTCCTTATTTCCTTATAACTGCAGCATCATAATTAAAAAATGAACTGAATAAGGTAACTCAATGCAAATTCAATCTGGTAGTAGAAGTAAGCTGCAAACAAGACTAAATCAGATATGTGAGTTTTTTCTAAACAGGATTAAACAGTGTTTCAAATCACCTAGAATCAATTCTCATAGGACACTATTGTAGAAATGATGATACTGAGTTAAGAAAACATTTTTCTTATGGAAAAAATCACAAGTCAGAGCTTGCCACTTACGTTATCCAAGATAAGTTTGGTGATTATCCTGTAAATGAACATCGATTTTTGTGTAGACTCCAATATTTCCAATCTCTGAGAAACAGTTCTGGTGTCTGGAATGGCCAGTTGCAGAATTACGGCAAATATCTTCTAGTGAAGTGGTTGCTTCTCTGAGAAAACAAAGAAATTGCTTCACATCTGAGTTTTACCACACTACTTTCTAAGATCAGCTTTGACACAGTAGAGGAAAAGAAAAAAACCCCCTAAACTCAAAACCCTATACCGAATATTTATTGTTACTGGCTAACCCACAAGGTGGCACTAAAGAGAAAAATGACAAAATGAAGGTCACAAGCAACTTCTATACTAAATCAATTCTATTATGAGAATTAAACCTATTTCATGACATGATCATCCAAATTTTAATATGCTAGTAACTCAAAAACATTCATGTTCACATTTGTTGCTTTATTCCTACAGACTGTTTTGGAGTAAAAAAAAAAGTTTCATTTAATCAAGCAGCTGATTATATTTTCCAAAGACTTAGTAGTTTGAATATTTTTGTGTAGTTCTTTTGTGGGGAATTTTTTTTTTTCCAGATTCAGACTTCACAACAATTGTATGGTTATAAATTATAACCATTTTAAAAATGTTTTGTATAGTGCCTAGCATTTAACATAAATGTTAAAAAAGACCGATTTAACACTATAATGTTTATAGTAAAATGATATATTTAGACTTTCAACAAGCATACCTTGTTTTCTTGTGCTTCACAGATACTGCGTTTTATACAAATTGAAGGTTTGTGGCAACCCTGAGTCTATCGGTGCCATGTTTCCAAAAGCATTGGCTTATTTTGTGCCTCTGTGTCACATTTTGCTAATTCTCACAATATTTCAAACTTTTTCATTATGATATTTTTATGGTGATCTGTGATCAGTGATATTTGATGTTACTGCTGCAAAAAGATTACGACTCGCTGAAGGCTCAGATGATGGTTAGCAAGTTTTAGCGATAAAATATTTTTATAGTATGTATTTTTGTAGACATAATGCTATTGCACACTTAATATACTACAGTTGAGTGTAAACATAAGTTTTATATGCACTGGGAAACCAAAAAATTTGTGTGATTTGCTATATTGTGATATTTGCTCTTTTTTGGTAGTCTGGAAGCAAACCTGCAGTATCTCTGAGGTATGCCTGTTTTTGTAGTAATAGCATATAAATAATTTTTTTAAACCAACAACAGTAAGGCATTTCAGCCAAAGTCTAATTGTTTGAATTCCAAAAATAATTCCTGGATCCCCAAATACATATTTCACCTTTCGAGGCACCTGGAGAATACTTCCTGGATGTGAATGGGGAAATGTCCTCAAAAAACCATGTACAGAGAAAGAAAAAATGGCATGACATTGGTGTAGCCTTAGTATATAATCCAAAAAGTAAAGAGGCATGGAGGATCCTTAGTTATAGTGCCATGTGGTGGAAAGAACTGGGTCTTCTCTAGCAAACACTTCTGGTTATGAGCAAGAAGGAGGTGTAGATCCCAGAAGAGGCTATTCTTCAGTTCATGATTAAGAGATAATGTTATTCATGCACAGGCCTAAAACTTAAAAGGAAATACTGTGATTTGGTTTTTTTTTTTTTCCCTTGGTTTCAAAGTAGGAATTCAATGAGTTGAAAAATAATGCCATTTTAATTTTTACAGTTATTGTGTAATATACATACTATATAGCTTGTGAAATATTTTCTAACAGAAGATGTACTTCTTACTCAGAAATGAGTGTACCTTTGACTAGAATACTGACTCATTAAAACTATGTATTACATATTTTATAATATTAAAAATAAAAAATACTGTAGGTCAAGATCAGCTTTCAAAAACTCATGTACAGGTACATGACCTCAAGATTAGTGACGCTTCATTACCTAAAAGAGAAAAACTTCACCCTATTTATCTTTATTTCTTTATCAACCCATTTACAATGATCATTTGCCACTCAAATTTTAAAAAACTATTGTAATTACCTCATTTAATGAATTAATTTAATTTTATTTCATTCTTAAATTGAGATTTGATTGACACATAACATTGTATGTTTAAGGTGTACAATGTGTTGATGTGATACATTTATATATCGTAATATGATTACCACTGTAGCATTAGCTAACACCTCTGTCACGTCACATAATTATCATTTCATCTTGTTGTGAGAACATTTAAGATCTAGTCTCTTAGCACGTCTGTGGTATATAATACACTATGTAATTAACCTCACTTAAAGAGCTATACACATTTATATATCAAACAAATGTCTATTTGTGTATGTTTAGTAATGCAGGTTTTAAGAGGTAATATGTTTTATTATTAAATGGAATAAAGGTGAATAAATGAGTAGAAAAGGGAAAAAAATTGGATTAGAAGATACATATGGAAGAAATAGAGCAGGATACTTTATGTCTTTATGTGACTTTAATAGCTATATAAGTGTACATTTGAAGCAGATACTTTTCATGGTTTGAAAGAGGTGAGGCACTATTCTAATCATGCAAGTTTGGATTGTCACATAAGCCTGGGTCAAAGATACATTTATTGATGCCTTCAAGAGGTAAGATTTCTAAGGCATATAAACTGCTTCTTCTGCAGAATGAAAATAAACTACAGTCAACCTCAACTACTTTGTTCTCAATCAAGGATGAATAATGCTCTCCTTTTTTCTTTCTATCATTACTTT
The DNA here is from genome assembly GCF_963924675.1 of Phocoena phocoena. Lineage (NCBI taxonomy): Eukaryota > Metazoa > Chordata > Mammalia > Artiodactyla > Phocoenidae > Phocoena > Phocoena phocoena. The sequence goes on along the minus strand of NC_089229.1, from coordinate 45,125,797 downwards.
ATAAAATTATAATTATTATTCTGCTCAGGGTCATACTACCTTTTCTCTATTCATTTCATCTAATAAACACTCACATAGCAGTTACGTGCCAGGCACTGTACCCTCCAATGATGCGGGGAACCACAACTGTTTGATTCAGTGCTATATCTTCAGCACTCTGCCTGGAACTGACTTCATAATTTATGCAGCAAATATCAATTATGCAGTTGGATTGTTTACATCTGGCTTACCTTTCAGGAAGTACTATGGCATAATGGTTAAGTGTACAGATGATGGAGTCTGGAATTCTGGCTCTACTAATTAAATGACTTTGGGCAGGGTATTTCATCTCTCTGAGCCTATGCTTCCTCATTTGTCAAATGGGGGAAATAACAGCATTGACCTGATGGGGTTATTTTCATGATTAAATAAGATGACATAAAGTGCTTAGACAAATACTTGATGCAAGGTAAGCCCTTGAAAAATCTTAGTTACTGTTGTTGTTATTATTATTATTTTCTTCCTGCCATATATATCTAGAAACATGGATTTGAACAACTTAAATTCATGGCAAAAACTATATTGGGTGTATATACTATTTCTATTTCTTGAGCTACTAGACAAATTGACTAGTTCATCAGAAACATCTCTGGAAAGTTACCCAGTTTCTATTCTGATTTTAGGATTTGGTTTATGTTATGTTTGTAGGTTTCATGAATAAACTGTAAACATTTCCATGATGCATTCTTTGCCTTTTTATGAAGCTTTCTTACTGAGATCATAAACCAAAAAGCCCACAGTGAACACCGAAGAGTTTTAACCTAGCATTAGAACCCCCAAATAACAATACAACTTTTTTGAGATCCTAATTCTCTCCTCTCTGGATATAACATTTAATTATAGAACTGGGAATAGTACTATGGATATTTGATTATGCTTTTCCTTATATTTGCTATCTAGAGAGGCCCTTTTTATGTTATAATACTTGTTCTGTTTTAGCATAATTATGAGACTTTACTAGGCCTAATAACATGTAGTAATACATTAATAGGTTATGGAATGTTTTCCCTTTAAAACCTTATCATTTCACAGATTTTTATGTGAGAAAAGAAGACAATCACATTTAGATATGATATCAATCCAGATATGATACCAATTCAGATTAATCTTTTTAAATAAACAGAAGTCAGATAACAGTTAAATCAAGGTGTTAATTGTAGTTAGCAAACTGTAGACATTATGGAATTGCACTGTCTCAATTATGGCTAATTTTAAACAGTCCTCCTCTTTCCATCATTAAGATCTTGAGGAAGGTTCTATCTAGAAGGGTATTTCTTTTTTTGCGGTACGCGGGCCTCTCACTGCTGTGGCCTCTCCCGTTGCGGAGCATAGGCTCCGGACGCGCAGGCTCAGCGGCCATGGCTCACGGGCCCAGCCGCTCCGCGGCATGTGGGATCCTCCCGGACTGGGGCACGAACCCGTGTCCCCTGCATCGGCAGGCGGACTCTCAACCACTGAGCCACCAGGGAAGCCCTAGAAGGGTATTTCTTAATGTTACCCTGTAACAATGTCAACAGATGCAGTGGTCAAATGGTATGAAATTTTGAAATTATGTATTATAAAATATTAGAAGTGTGCAATATTGTGTTTCCCCAAATTAAAAATTTCATCAAGTTATTACCATCTCAAACTTCGAACTGCTTTTATTGTCACAGGGCAGCACCACTTCAGCTGGTGAACAGAGATTCCCACCATTCACTGTTAGCATTGGTCTCCGATTGTGTGGGGTCTTCAGGGACACTTCCCTCTCATAAAATAGATCAGTCCTGTTTCCCCTGCCAGAGTAGCAGGGGCTGTTTTCTTTTCTCCATATGCTTTCGCTAGTACAGGGTGTTTTTACAGAGTCTCTTTACTCATTAAACTTTGAGTTTTGAATTGATTTTTTTTGGCTTCTCAATGGAGAATATTAATTAAAAATCCCTGAGAGCATAAAGAGACTGTTGTATTAGCTTTGGAATTTCTTTTACAGAATTTGAGAACTGGAAGAGATCTCGGAGGTTACCTAGTCTATTTAACTTCTGTACATGAACCCATCAAGAAACGGAGTCAGGTAAGTAGGTTAGGATAATGTAGGGAGGTGAGGGCAGATTTGTATCTAGTTCTTTCTCCTGAGCCAATTTGTTTCTGAAAGTGAAGTGCTAATCACACTTGAAGGGGCTGAGTATAAAAGGACACTTCAGTTGTGCCTCTACCTACAAACCAGTGGGAACAGAAAAAAAGCAGTTCAGGTGTAAACAATCAAAGAGTAAAGCCTCTGAAGCCAGCACATTCACTGAAAATAGTTCAGTTTGATTAGTCATAGGACTTAGGTGTAGATTTAATTAATAACTTGTTTGGCCTTATGGATATTAAACATTCAGACTCTTTTCACTTTTACAAGCATCTAAATCAAATATGGCCACAAAATGGCTTTAAAGACATTTATTAGCTAAAGAAAATAATCATAAATTCTCCCAATAATAAACGTGTTTCTGAGAGGAGCATCAAGCACTTTGGAAAGTCTTACTCCCCTGCATGGCTCTAGCATTGACAAAGTCAGAGTGTCTCCAATTTAGTCATCTACACACTGAAGGCAACTTCTTTATAGGAATACTAGTGAATCATCTCTTTAAGATTTTTGTTAGGTACACCATCTGAAATTTTCCCTTTCTTTGTTTTGGTTTGAGGAAGAATAGACATTCTCTAAAAAATAAAATTAAAAAGTTATTATACCAAAGTACTTGCTTCTTAGAGGTACGTTATGTACTTTCAGAAATTAAGAAAAACTCACTGGGACCCTTCTGTAACATTGATATGAGAGGAAAAAATATTTACCCACTTGACCTTGATATTGAGTTTATTGGCTAAAGTTGCATTTTAGGGGAATCAGTATTTTAATAAGTTGTGTTCACTCCACTTAGGTCTCAAAAATAACCCATCCACTAATTTAATCATAGCCGGTAGAGACTTTACTAATTGGTAAATATATTTTAATTCTGAAGTCTTGTAGAGTTGCCTTGTAGAAATTTTCAAAAGTACACAGACAAAATACAAAGAAGAACAGAAAAAGCCTTCTTTGAATCTTTTCTTGACTAATATCATTTTACAGAAAGGTCTTAAAGATCCTTTAGTGGGTAACCTCTTCATTTAGGTAGTGGTTCTCAGACTTCTGGGGGTGGTTCCAGATCCCTCTTATAATACAAGTGAGTTGAATCCATGGACTTTAGATCAATAATCCTGAACTGCTGGATTAGTACCCTAAGGTCAGAGAAGTTTGGTGAGCTGCGAAGAGTCACACAGCTCTTTTTGCCTGCCTGTATTGTTTCCTGATTCTGTGAAAACAAACTAACAAACCTCGACTCCTCAACTCTTAAAATGCATACAGGCAGATACATATGGACAGCAAGAGCACAGAGATTTAAAAACAGAGCATAAAAAAGTAACTTGAACAGAATGTGGCATTTCCCTTGGTCTGTTGCTAACGGCCCACATACAACATGCTTAAGAAAAAAAAAAAACAAAAAACAAAAAAACAAAACACCCTGGCACTTCGTTTTATCATCATTTAAAAATGATTGAGGGTATATGCCCAGGAGTGGGATTGCTGGGTCATATGGTAGTTCTATTTTTAGTTTTTTAAGGAACCTCCATACTGTTCTCCATAGTGAGAGGACTATAGCTGTATAGCTGTATCAATTTACACTCCCACCAACAGTGCAGGAGGGTTCCCTTTTTTCCAAAAGACACAGACGTAGAGAACAGACTTGAGGGCACGGGGGGAAGGGGAAGCTGGGATGAAGTGAGAGAGTAGCATTGACATATATACACTACCAAATGTAAAATGGATGGCTAGTGGGAAGCTGCTGCATAGCATAAGGAGATCAACTCGATGCTTTGTGACAACCTAGAGGGATGGGATAGGGAGGGTGGGAAGGAGGCTTAAGAGGGAGGAGATATGGGGATATATATATATATATATATATACACACACACACACACACACACATACATACATACATATACACATATAGCCGATTCACTTTGTTGTACAGCAGAAACTAACGCAACATTGTAATGCATTTACACTCCAATAAAGATACGAAAAAAAATGATTCAAATGGACATTTAGAATGTATGGCATTGGGAATGTATCCCATCTAGGGGTAGATGGTAAAGAGCTTCACTGAACATAGGGCTGTGTTTTCAGTAGTTTTCAGGCTGAAGTTGATGCATATTTTGGGCTCTTGTCTTTGGTCATGCTTTTAAAGCCAAACACAGTACCTTAATGTATATTTTCAGGACTTCAAAGCTGGTGGCATTAAACATTCCTTTTTGTAAGAAAATAATTAGGGACATGATTTTCTTTTAATGCCTTCAGGATTTGAAGATGTGAAAGAAATGTGTAAAAAGGAATTACTTCATTCTCTTTTTATTCTGCACTTTTAAAAATTGACTCTGAAGCCCATCACATTTTGTTTCATTAAAAACTAGAGACTCCTGCCTGTGAGCTGTTACCTTTGGAGTGGCTCTTTTCTGAATATTGTTCCAATTAGAGTTCTTCACCCAAATTCTATAGGCTGGATATCCCATATACTCATACATACTCTGCACTATATTTAAAGCTTCTACAAACTTAGACAAGAATCCATAACCAGCCGATGGTACATGAATCTGTTTTGATGATCCTGCTGTCAGTGGTCACTTCCTATTGATAACTGTTCTAAAAAAGTTTAAACGATTTTCATGATAACACTGAAAACAGCAAAAAAAAAAAAAAAAAAAATAATTGTGGCTAGGTGAAGTGAAGAACTGACCACAGAATATACTTGTTCACTGTTCTCATTCTAAAGTAATGGGGCTCATGTCCTCAGCTTTTCTCAGTCTCAAGTTTGTGGTCCCGAATATTACACTTTAGGTATTAGATTTTAATCATTTCCTCAATCTAAAAACAGGAATTTTTCGATGGGAAAAAACTCGTCTCTTTTCTTTAGCCTTGACTTCCGGAGGATTCTAATGTTTCCTTGCTAACCCTTATTTTAATACTGCACACCTGGACACAGCACACAGTATCATATACGTAGTCAGGCTTTGGAGAATTTATTTCAATTTACACACAATCCTCCAAACCCTCTGGCGAGCTTGGTGTGAAACCTGAGACAGCTTCGTCTCCCCAGCCGGATCTTCCTTTGCTTCTTGGCGTCAATAGCCAAAGGCTCCAACGATGCCTCCGGGGAAGCGCGGTGGGGCTAGAGTCCGGAAGAGGGGTGACTGCGGGGCTTGTTGCGCTGACGATTTACAGGGTACTTCTTGCACGCGGCTCAGCTACCCCCTCTGTGGCTGTGTGTGTCTGGTGTGATAGAGCGGAGAAAAGCTCTCTCATCTCCCAGCGCCTGCCTCTGCCGCTCAGCCGCTCTCCTCCCTCCCGTCTTCCCAGTCTCCTCGCGCTCTCTCGCTCGCTCCTTTGCCTTTCTCGGGGAGTTTCAGTCCCTGAATGCAGCCAGAGTAGCTCTGGCAATCTAGACCCGGAACCTGTGTGTACACGCTCACGCACACACGCACGCACACACACTCGCACACACGCACTCAGGTTCTCCCCACGGGGACACAGAGCAAACCCGGAGCTTCATCTACCTGAAGGGGATGGCCCGGCCGGACACTTCCTGCTCACTTGTCATCTCCGCAGGTCAGAGCAACGTCGGAACTAGGGAGGCTCGCTGTCCGCTGTGCAACCTCACGCTGTATGCCGCCACCTCTGCTTAAAGTGTCCAGGCTGGAGGAGAAGGCTTCACCAGGTCAGATTTCCGGCGCAGCTCTGCGGCCCTGGGACTTCACTGGGCTGGTTCACCCCGGTTTCTTCCTCCCGGCCATCCTCTCGTCCCCGCCTGCGGGGTGCATGGCTCGGGCGCCTCCGCTGCTGCTGCCGTCGCCACTGCTGCTGCGAGCACATCCCACCCAGAGGACTGAACGCAGCCGCTGGAGTGGGGAGAGAAAGCGGCAGCCCTAACTTCCTTCTCCATCGCTCTCTGTACTTGCCAGCCGAGGACCCGCGGGAAGGCTCCCGCGGAAAGCCAGGCGAAAGCTCTGCGCAGGGGACTGAGAGCTAGAAGCCGCAGGCGCACAGGGGCGGGGGCAGCATGTGCCCCTGAGCCCGGCGCCCGCCGGAGAAGTAGCGCGCGTTGGGGCGAGCGAGACGCTTTCCAAGTTGGGCGCGTCCCAGAGCTCGCCGCCCCGCGCCTCCGCTCCCCGTGTCCGGAGAGAGGCGGGGCTGATGGGAGGCGCCGAGGTTGCTGTCGCCTACGGCCAGAGCCCGTCTTAAAAGAAGCCGGGCCAGTCTCCCCAGGGTCCCAGCTGGCGTCGCGCCCTCCGCCCGCGTGCGCTCTCTGATGCCTGAACTGGCTGTGGCCCGGGTGGGCCCCCCGCGGGAGGTGCCGGAGGGGGCGGGGGAGGAGCAGGAGGCGGTGTGATGGCCCTGGACGGCGAGCGGGGGGAACAAGAGGAGGAGAAGAAAAAGAAGAAGAAGAAAAAGAAGAGGAAGAAGAAGAAGGAGGAGGAGGCGGCGGGGGCTAAGAAGAGCAGCTCACCCTTCGCGGCCACGATGGGGGAGAACGACGCCGCGCTGCGGGCCGGCGGCAGGGGCCTCTCGGACCCGTGGGCGGACTCCATGGGGGTGCGACCCCGCACCACCGAGCGCCACATCACTGTGCACAGGCGGCTAGTGCTGGCCTTCGCCGTGTCCATCGTGGCGCTGCTCGCGGTCACCATGCTCGCGGTGCTGCTCAGCTTGCGCTTCGACGAGTGTGGGGCGAGCTTACCGCCCGGCGCCGACGGCGGCCCCGCCGGCTTCCCAGCGCGCGGCGGCAACGAAAGCCTTCCGGGTTCGGCCCGGCGCAACCACCATGCTGGCGGAGACTCCTCGCAGCCCGGGGCAGGCGGGGAAGCCAACCCTGAGACCCCATCCGCCCGGCCGCCGTCGGACGAGGAGCGGCAGCAGTGGCAGCCGTGGACTCAACTGCGCCTGTCGGGCCACCTCAAGCCTCTGCACTACAATCTGATGCTCACCGCCTTCATGGAGAACTTCACCTTCTCCGGCGAGGTCAACGTGGAGATCTCGTGCCGGAACGCCACTCGCTACGTCGTGCTGCACGCCTCCCGTGTGGCGGTCGAGAAGGTGCAGGTGGCCGAGGACCGGGTAGCCGGGGCGGTCCCGGTGGCCGGCTTTTTCCTCTACCCGCCAACCCAGGTCTTGGTGGTGGTGCTGAATAGGACTCTGGACGCGCAGAGGAATTACAATCTGAAGATAATCTACAACGCCTTGATCGAGAACGAGCTCCTGGGCTTCTTCCGCAGCTCCTACGTGCTCCACGGGGAGAGAAGGTAAGGAGGGAGGCGGTGCCCGGCACCGCCCCACCCAGCCAGGTTGTTTGAAACCGCCGGGCAGCCGGCCACCCAGGGACCGGGCTAGCTTCGGATACCCGGGAAGCGAGGGATGGGGGAAGGAAGCGAAGGAGAGGTATGGCCATCACCCAGAACTCTCGGGGTCTCCCAGGTGCCTGGGCTCTCCCTGCGGCCAACTCCACAAAGTCACCAGTCTCACCAGTGCCAAATGCCACTCCTCCTCTAGGCTGGGACCCCCTGACCCATCAAAGTTCCTTAGCCAGCCTGGGGCACACAGCAACTTTTTTTTTTTTTTTAAAGGGTAGTATGTAATCTGAGCGACGTCGGGCCAGGGTGACATCAAAAGCCTGCCTAGTTACTACCATCGAGGGAAAATTCGCGAGCTCCAGAGGCCAGGGCAGCAGCGCATCCCGGTTAGATGTCAGGACAGGGCAGGCAGGGCAAGATCCTCCCCTCCCCCACCATGCCCGTTTCTGGAAGCGCAGAGTATTGGATAGGCTCTGGCTCCATGAAGTTTTACAAAACTGGAAGTTGAGATTCTCGGCAGTAAGAGCCAGTCCCAGTGACAGAGTAAGGGGGCGGGGGTGGGCTGGTGGTGGTGCTGGCGGCTGCCATGGCCAGTGCCAGCGAGAAGTGTTCTTGCCTGTGCTGCCAGCTCTCTCCTAACACAGAGTGACTCTAGTTTGTTCACGAGTTACTGCCTCTGGAAATGGCTCCAGCGGTGAAAGGGGGAAAGCTAACCGTCAGTCTCAAATGCCTTCTTAGTGAGTGCCTTTGATGGTTTTTAGATTTGGGCAGTATTCCGTTTCTTCTTGTATTTTTTTTTTTTTTTTTTTTTGAGAGGCTGTGGGGCTTTCCATCGCTTGTTTAGAGCTTAGACTTCAGAGTCCAACAGAACTGGGTTCAAATGTCAGCTGCAACTCTACTTGTGAAGGCTTGAGGAAGCTGATTAAGCTAAGTCACCAGTTCCTGACAATAACAGCCTCTAGTGCTTAATGAGCATCTTGTATTAACTCAATCTCACAAAAACCCCATGAGATAGATGCTGTCAACACTCCCTATTGTACAGATGGGGAAATGGAGGCACCAAGAAGTCGAGTAACTTGTAATATCGTGAGCCAGCAAAGCAGGTTTTAGGCTCAGGCAGTTTGGCTGCAGAACCTATACTTTTAGTTTTAACTTGGAGAAATAATAATAATAATATCCACATAGGATTGTTGCAGGTGTCCATGAGTAAATGCATTGAAAAGCACTTAACTCTATACTTGGCACATAGAGTGCCCACTCATGTTATGAGTGTCCTGTGGTATAAGCTCTCAAGCATGTTGTTGAATGAATAAACAAGCGATTCTTGCTTTTTTGCCCTAGCCTATTGCATTTAAAATAACTTTGATTAATTAAATGGCTGTAGGGCCAGGGAATAACCAAAATGAACTTAAAAATGAAGTCAACAACCTCAGGAGTGGAGGCAGGTTGGAGATTAGTAATGATGCCACTGGCAGAGCCTCCCCTGTTCTCAAGAGAGTCTCACAACAGCAGAAAACTTGGGATCAGAGCAGTCCAGGGCTCCTGAGATCAGCAGGTTTGGCAGTGGAGAGCTGGGACTCAAACTTTGGTTTTCTGATCCCTGGACCAGGGCTCATGATGTCTGGAAGCTCTCAGAAGAAGCTGATATAGTATAAGAGGCTAGGGAAATTTCAGTGTGTTATAAGAGAACACAAAAGTGTTAGTAGTCCTGTGGTGTAGCCTCATCTAAATAAATTGTCCAATGCTTTAGTGGTTGTATGATAATTAAAAGTCTCCTATAAGTGAATGTATAAATTATTCACTTTCAAACTCCTAAGATCAGATGTGGATAATTTAAACCCCCTCCCACCACTTTCTCTGACATATTCTAAAGAATACAGATTAAAGGGATTAAAAAGAAAATCCACAATCATATCAAATTTGGGGGAAAAGCATAGAAGGCACATTTGCATGTTATGTCAAAATGTCAGTAGTGGGAGTTGCATATCATTACTGATAAATCTTGCTGTGGTGAAATAAATACTTCCAGAAAGTCCTGTTTTTTGAGCCATGCCAAAATATATTTGGTGGAACTGAGCTTGTTTTGGTCAGTGTTTTAAAATGAACAGGACTCTTAAAAAGACCAGATGTTCCCGCTTGACCCATAACTGATTTCTTGTACCCTAGTGCATATTTGTATTCAAACTCTCTCGTTCAGTTTTCCCCAAAGACGGTTGAGAGTTTAACCTAGTGCACCTGTGGCTAAACTCTGCATCCCAATAGTTGTGCAGGATTTGCTGTTTCTGGAGATCCCAGGATGATTTTATTTCTAAACAGCCTTTTAGAGAAAGTACTTGTTCCTCTTTTTTCCCCTTCATTCCAAAAGGACATAAATGCAAACTCTGAATTTTCATTTGATTAGTGATTACGTATTTTGGTCTTTAGTTAGTCAGAATTTTTGCCAATTTATCAGATAATTTCTGGAATGAAAATAAATATTTAATCTGACAATGGGGAGTCACAATGAGCAACCTGAAATATTTAAAAAGATCAATACTACCATTCAGTCTACCTTACTTAGTCTGTGTGGAAACAACTTGTTAATAATCAATCTGATTCTCTGACTCACTCCTCAGAGGTCTGAGAGATGTACTTTGGGTCAGGCAGGAAAATTAGACTTCACTATGTGCTATATGCCTTTGACCCTTTGAAGGTTCCCTGGTTTTGTTCTACAGGGAAGACTTACCTCTCCTGGTTCCCATATTACAATAAATGTTGGAAGACAAGCTCCCGGTTAGAACCTAAGGCTTCTCCACTTGAGGCACATCTTTTATTCTCAGTTAATCATTTGGCTAAAGGGAAATTCACCACTTGTTGAATATTAAAAATAATTCTCTTAAATTTGAAATGCTTACACACAGCAGAGTAAATTACAGAGTAAATTACCTCTGTTAGGCAGAATATATACTCCCTTTTCCCTCAGGTAGGTGGGCAGCAGGCAGATGCGGAGGGTGTGTATTCATGCCATAATATCCTATAGTAGAATATGCCTGCTTAGAATTAGGCAAGGTCTTCATTTACCTGAAGTAATTGTCACTTTGGGGCAGCCAGATGGCGAGCATACCCATGTTCAAAGTAGGGTACCTTAATTTAGATCCAGATGGCCGGATTGAAAGAGGAAGTTTACCCAAAGTAAATGAACATTTTATTCACTTTCAGAAGGGAGACTGTTTTTCTGTGACAAACTTTGGGTCTGTGACATGCCACAGTGACAGAAGACAGGATGAAAAAAGGAGGTCTTTTTCTGTCAAGGGTTATTTAGAGAGAAACCATGATCTCCAAGTAAAATGAGAAGATAAAATTGTGGTTCTCAAAGAGAATTGCCAAAAACTCCTTTGCAAAAATCTTGTGGAGAGCATAGAGGATTTTATGGGTAGTCATTGATCATTTGTGGTATTAGCATACGTGGTTTGGTGCCTTGTACTTTTTCTGGAGTGAATTAATAATCATGGTATTTAATAAAAACAAGAAAACCACCATGTTGTTTTTATGTTGAAAGCAGCCCCATTTCTCCACTTACTCTGCTGAGGGGATACCTTTACATGAGCAAGTTGAAGTAAATGGTTTTTTGCCCCTCTAAAGAGGGCTCGGAACTGAAAAATCTGGGAGAATGGTTTGTTTCTTTGAAAACTTTTTATATGATTCCTTAATGGACTTAGCTCATTGTTTTCTTGTCACTGCACACATAACCATATGGCCAAACTGAGTCCAGTGTTGGATTTTGGTCACAATTCAAAATGCCACCAGTAAACTAAATCTAGAAATTTTGGGGAAAAGAAAGTTTTGACCATTTAATAATCACTTATTCAGGGAGGAAAATCCATACAGTTGGTGTTTGTCTTGCTGTGCTTTTGATCACCTTGGAAAGTAATAGAGTATACCTTATTTCTGAAAGAGTTAAGTTAATTTGCCTGTGTTTTTATTTATTCAGAACAACTCTAAACAGGGCCTATATGCTCTGGATCTCTTTCAAGCAAAGATAGACCTGTGACTGGTTTCCCTGTGTTGGATTTGCATAACATATTTATTTCCTAAAATCAGTTTTTGCCACTGTGTATGTGGTTGGGCTTGAGACAACAGTACAGGGCAACAGTTTAGGTTTGCTTGAGGATGATTGATGACATTTGATGATGACATAAAGATATTTGTCTCTTTAAGAATAAGACTCACTTCTTTAAGCATGGCTGTAAAGAATGGTATAAAAAGAGTGAAGAAGAAATAGTCTACCTTTAACGCATAAGTGTTTGACAGTCTGTAAAGAAGGGCATCCCTCTGTAGCCCCAGGCTTATCCTCCTACCCACCAGCCATGATCATCACCTTATCGTCCTTTTAATTCTTTGTGTGTCCTTTATACCCTTTCAAACTTACAGTAGTGGCTGGGTTCTTCCAGAGTTTCTCAAAGACCCATGCAATCCTGCTTTTTGCCACTAGAGAGTGGCTGCTCTCTCCAACAGAATTTTGCTACATAGGATTTGAGAGAATATAAAGATGCAAAACACTTCTTGCCCTTCCCAGTTCTTTGGACAATCTGAAATGATTCACAGACAGGCACAGCTGGATGCTGGTGAGTGGGCTGTGAGAGTGAAATAAGACTGACAAGATCTTACTGAGTGGGGCTGAATTGAGGTGGAGGGTCCCAGGCTCCTCACTCCTGCCTTCCTTGCCTCCAGGTGTGCCTTTTCAGTCTCTGAATAAACAAGGGGCCCCAGGGTTTAAGGAGCTCTGGCGGCAACAGTTGTGCAGGGACAGGGGAGAATGGATTCCTCCCAGTGCAGACCTGTGTTGATTTGCTGGGTGAAGTTTTAGTTTAAGTATTCGGATGTTTCCTCATGACTACACACTCAAAAAAAAAAAAAAATCATAGGATGGAAAAAGAATGAAGTTGTAAAATTGCCACTGTTGGTTACTTTTTATCTCTTTAAGAATAAGTGAGCCACTTTTAGTTGTGTTGCTGGGTGGAAAGGTGTGTGTGTATGTGTGTATGTTCAGGGACTCTGGAACCAGTCTGCCTCGATATATGTCTTGACTCTGCTGTTTATTAGCTTTATGACCTTGGCCAAGTTTCCTAAATGTTCTGCGTCTGGTATTCTTATCTGGAAAATGAGGATAATGATATCCTCTTTCATGGGGTTATTTGTGAGGATTACATGAGTAAAGTAATAAAGCACTTAGAATGGTGTCTGACAACTAGTAAGCACGTTTGTGGGTATGAAATACGATTATACTATTACATGACTGGACATCTACCCTTAGAGCTGGTACAAGGTCATTTAGGCTCAATGTTTTTGCCTTAGGTTTCCCCTTACTAGCAAGACAGTGGGAAATGGTCACTGTGGACATCCCTTCCACTGCTGTTTGTTTTGCCCCCCTAAGCAGAGTTCAAAAGGTGGGGGAGAGGAAGCGGCAGAGCCCTTCCACAGTGAAGAAGGAAGAGAAGAGAAAGGCTGTGGTATTTCACAGCTAGAGAAGCTCCATGCTTGGTCCAGACACTGAGATGGAGAGGATTGAGGGAGTGGGAAGAGTGTGTGAAACAAAAGGAACTCACAACTCTGATTATGGCCCTGCTCTCTGTCAGCACACCAGCTACCAAAGGGTCAGGAGGGTGCCTTCCTTGTCACTGGAAGCTAGTACAGGAAAAGAAAAGCTCCAAGTACCAAGGGAAAGGCACATCAGTTGTTAGATACTGTTTTCAAGACTTTGTGAGTTCTACCAGTAGTAGTACTTTATAATACTTACATAATACTTTTTCTCTTTCCACTATTAAAGAAATGAATCGCAGACACTAGTTTATTTATTCTTATGAAAACCTAATATTATGGCACAAGAAAGTAATTTTAGTGCATTCGTAATACTCTTCATCAATGGTGATCAAGTACTCAGTGCTCATTTTCGATAACAGTATTTAGTGTATAAAAATGAAAACAATTATGAATTTTATGCTCTGTTTTTATAACACGATTATTCACATGTGCACCACTTCCTACATACATTTTGCTGGCATTATTGCATTATGTTTTTAGTTTACTAGAATGGTTATTTAAAAAACAATAGACTACGTGCTTGCTTATAGCACTGAATATTCAGCAGGAACACTTCTCTTCTGAAATGGCAGAGTTTTACTGACTCACTGAAGTACATAAAAACACAGAGTCTAAACAACGACCCATTTTGGCTTAAAATGTTTTGTCATTGAGTAATAATTTGCATTTTGATTAACAACCTTAACTTTAAATGGGACATGTAACTTCCATGATCCTGTAACTTTGTTCAGTTCCTGGAAACAGTTGAATAGTAGCTGGATGATCCACTGGATCACTTCTTTCGATCTTGGGAGTTTTTATTACCAATTTTAAACTATTGCAACCGTAGGCAAATTGCAGTTGCGATAGAAGCAAGTTCAAAGAGCATTTTTCACTGTGCTGTATGTGTGGTCTGCATAGATGTGGTCAAAATGGAAACTTCTCAAAAACGCCTTGCCATTTTTGAGGTTCTCTTGGTTTTGGTGGGCTCCGCAATGAAACATGAATCAATCTGAATACTAGCAGTGTTATGCAAATGTTTGTTTCTTCTGCATATTTTAACCTGATGAAAAGGCAAACTGAAAATAATGGAACAGAAATTGTATCATATACTGTAATTTGTTGGCAATATCAACCAACGTTAATGCATTACTTCTGCTGAATCTTATAATGACTTGACACAAGTAGCTTGCCTAGTTGAACTTCCGCAGAAATAAGAAGAAATCAATTCTCTGTATCCTTAAGAGGCAACATAGAGCTTTAAGCTCTCCTTCTTAGCTCAACCAAAATGTCAAATAGACAAGTTGTTAAGAAATCAAGTAATTTATTTTAGATGGAAGAGCATTAAAATACATGTATATTATTCATATTTTTCTAGTTATGCTAAAGTGACATTCTTGGAATAACACTTCCAGGATGTCACTTTTGGAGGTGGAATGTTTTTATGATAATAGAGGGATTCCTTAAAAGATACAAATGATTTTGTTTGAGAAAAAGCAGGAGAAAAGTAGACAACAAAATGCTCTTCCCCATTACCTTCAGCCTCCTGTTTTATTTTATTTCTTGCTGTATTTACATAGGTATTTCACATCCTTATTCTATATTAAAATGTTCTCTATTTTGAATTAATTTTTTGTATTTTTTTCTACCTGGTGTACTGCTACCACCTCAAACTCCACCTGAAATTTGCTCAGAAACCAAACTTATTATTTTCTGCTCCGAATCCCTTTCGCTAGAGGTCTCTGGCGTTTCTACTAATGGTAAGAAGGAAAGCAGTCTCACTTCCGCCGGTTGAAGGCAACCCTAAAATATACGCAGCGAAGACAAGATTATGTTTCTGAAATCCAACAGACACTGTTGCCTGTTGGGGACACTGAGCCTGAAACTGGCTCTCTTTGTTAGAAAAGAGACTATCAAGGGTGAGAGAGGTAGGTGTTCGAGGTAGACGGCAACACTGGGCTCTGAGAAAATCGGAACCTGGAAGAGAGCAGACAGGGTGCGAACTTCATAAGTGAAGCAAAACTTTTTTAAAGGTTTATTTCTGTGCTACCAGTAGTCAATTGGCTCACTTCTCCAATGTGTCTGTGACCCATACTACCCAGGAATTTACGCTTCCTCCTCCATAAAGCCTTCCTTCAGTTCTTAAGACTGGTGGTTCTCAGCGGGGTCAGTTCTGCCTCCCAGGGGACATCTGCAATGTCCGGAGACGTTTCAGTTGTCACAACGGGAGAGTAGCACAACGGGTGCTACTGGCATCTAGTGGTAGAAGCCAGGGATGCCGCTAAGCACAAGATGGCCCCAACAAAGGATAGTTATCCACCCTCGTTATGTCAGTAGTGTCGAGAATTCTACCACTGAATCACCAATACTTAACATTAAAAAAAAAAAAGTCAGTAGTGCCAAGGTTGATAAACCTTGCTTTGGAAGATGTAATTTCTTCATGCATTTTCCTTCGTTGTCATGGCTTTTTGTACGATACCCGTTTAGGCATATGTTTTATTTATTTTATTGGAGTATAAACTCTTTGAGGGAAGGAAGCACATCTATTTATCATTTTCTCTGCAAGCGTTGAACACTCAAAAATGGTGACTAAGAAAAGCAAATGCGTTATAATAGATCTTGTAGCAAAAAGCCATTTAGCAGTAACGTAATTTAATATTTTAAAAACATCTCATCAAATTCAGGGAATCTTTTATTTTAAATTTTTATTCAGTTATAGGATCTCAAGCTTGGAAAAGACCCTAAGTGTAATCTAGTCCAACTGCTCTTGTTTCCAAGGGGCTTGTTTTGATTTGCTAAATACTGAATTGAAATTCAATTGCAGTCGTCCTCAGGTGCCAGACTGTGAAATTGGTATTTCCTCATTTAGACATTATCAAATATATGTGGCCCTCAGTGCATAGATATATACTGTGTGTAGGAATTCATTAAGAATATTAATTGCAGGAAAAGTCACTAGATGATCTTTATAGTTCCTTTCAACTCTGAGAATCAGCTATTTAAATTGCTAGCCTTACTGACATATTTACTTACTATATGAGGCAAAAAGAGACTTTAGTACAGCATGATTCTTCTGCATAAATATTTGGCTTATTAATTTCTCATTAGCCCAGAGGTATTTAGATCTTCTACATCTGATAAATTCCTACCCTTTAATTACTTAATACCAAAGACACCTTTGATTTTTTACTTAATGACTCATACATTCTAAGTACAGCCTCTCTGTTGAACTCTTGCAGAACTTTCCCCTAGTATTATTAGTTGTGTCTTATGTATTATATATATTTCCCTTTTCAGGTAGATTGCAAAGGCCTTAAGGACAAAAATGGTTATATCTTTAAAAAAAAAAATCCTACCACACACCTAATAGAGTGAAAATCACACATAGCAGACAATATCTATTTGCTCAGTGACTGGAATTGGATTTCTCAGGTACTTGAAAGTTAAAAGGGAACACTTTTCCTCATATATTAAATTCCATAGGTATCTTTTAAATAGCCTCAGTAAAGAAATATAAAGCTCAGTGGACATTTTAATAAGAAAGATAAGATTCAAGCACATATGTAAGACAAAAGCACGTGCAAATTGTAAATGGGTGCATCTTAATTAAAAGTTACTGACACTCCGTTAAGCAAGAACTATATTACTATCAGTAGAAAATAGGAAAAATATTACCAAGATGCTGGCAAGTTTGGAAAGAAGAACCTTTATTACCAATAGTCAAATTAAAACATTGTTTATAAATTATGGCTAAAGATTAATTTTACTGTCTTTGAAATAAAATTACCTTTTACTCATACACAGAAAATGTGAATTCTAGACCCAGCTTTGCGCTAATTTCCTGTGTAACTTTGGAGAAATCACTTAACCCTACTGGAACTACTTTTTCATTTTAGGAATTTATGAGAGCTGGACAATTTGTTTCTAAGATTGCTTCCAACTTTAACCTTATATTTTTCTGAAGATTTATAGTTAAAACTTCTTTCCTATACATTACCCCATTTTATCATCTCGACAGTTTTGTAAGGGAGGCCTAGAAAATATTATTGTCCTTCTACTAATGAAAAAATAGACTCAGGTAGTTAAGTGATTTATCCAATCCTGGTATGCAGCAGCCCAGTACTATTTCAAGATAATTCTCAATTCCCCTCTCTCAGAATAAATATACAATTAATCTTGAAAATGTCTTATTTTTCTCTGTTTCAAAACTAAACTTTTAAAAAGCAAGCCCTCAATAATGCACGTAAGCTTCATAATTTTAAAAAAGTATAAACATTTACATTTCATGGTTTGAGCCAGGGATAGCCGGTAAGATTCAATACACATGTCAACACCTACTGATTGGTAGTAACTGCCTGAAGTGCTGTGCTGAGAATAATTTTAAGGCCAAG
The DNA here is from genome assembly GCF_963924675.1 of Phocoena phocoena. Taxonomy (NCBI): domain Eukaryota; kingdom Metazoa; phylum Chordata; class Mammalia; order Artiodactyla; family Phocoenidae; genus Phocoena; species Phocoena phocoena. The sequence continues at coordinate 45,108,407 of NC_089229.1, read as the reverse complement.
TTTTGGCTCAGTGGGAAAGTGTGCCATGTGAGATTAACCATGAACGCTGTGGATGATGGAGAGGGGAGGGGTGGCAGAACTACTATGGGGGAAAGAGCCTTTTAAAGAAATGACTTGTAGCACTCAGTAATGTTTTATGAAGGGTCTGTTATTGACTTATGTCCAGTTTTAACTAGTATCATTTTAAAAGTTTAATTTATGTCATGAATGTTTTCATAAATAGTGGCCCCATTTTTAAGTTAAAAGTGTGTCCTTCTTCAAGTACTTAGTTTGAGTGTTTTGATTTGTAACCATAACAGTGAAAGAATGTAGAGGGTGCTTCTGGAGTTTTAATGAGATGCAACTTTGCAGCTTGATCTGAAAACTTGAGGGCATTAAATATTTTATATATATATGTGCACACATTGATGTATTTATTATATAGATATTTATTAGTTAATTTACTTTATTATATTAACATATAATAACATATAATTTATATAGTAACTATACATCATGGGTGGTAAAAACCAATGGTATCTGGATTATTCTATGTAAATGTATATTATAGCACTCCAAGAAAGGTTGAAGATATTGTGAATCAGTGGCTGCTGCTTATTAACTGCCTTCTGGGTGCTGTTCATCTATTCACAGTGATAGGTGCTTTACATCCCCTTTTCCATTCTACTAAGCTTTACAATGCTTTTTAAGTTAGGCATGATTATTTCCTTTTAAGCGATGAACATGTACACCTTAGGGAAATTTAGTAATCATCCAAGATGATTCGGCTAAGAAATGTTGTGGAGCCAGAATGCAGACCAAGTTTTGTCAGATTTCAAAATGCTTTTCCTTAACAAAATCAGGCCATTTGAGACTGAGATTTGAGGACATAGATGTTTCTCAGTGATGGTCTATGCCCTACTTGTATCTGATGACAAGTTTTGGATTTTGATTTCGTTGTCTTTACTGGTTGTACAGTTTCGGAGAGGAGACTGAGGCATACCAAAAATGAGAACCATTATTTTCCAGTACTTGCCAATATGATGATGAGTTGTTTTTCTGTAAAGTGTAATATTTTGTCTAATAAGCATGGCTCTGGGTTTAGAGAATTTCCTTTAGTTGAGACAAAAGTTCCCTGAAGAATTTTCATTGTTGGGGAAATATGTATGAAGTATGCTTCCATGCTATTCATGCACTTAAGTTTGATTCAGAAAAAAACTGTCTTGTAATTTTGCTAAAGCATATTATTTTATAAGCAGAAGCATATAAAGTGGTTATAACTTAACTCAAGCCACAAATGTAATTGAGAATGTCATTTTCTTTTTTCCAGGTTCCTTGGCGTTACTCAGTTTTCGCCTACACATGCCAGAAAGGCATTTCCTTGTTTTGATGAGCCAATCTACAAGGCTACTTTCAAAATCAGCATCAAGCATCAAGCAACCTATTTATCTTTATCCAATATGCCGGTGGAAACTTCCGTGTTTGAGGAAGATGGATGGGTTACGGATCACTTTTCACAGACCCCTCTCATGTCCACGTATTATTTAGCCTGGGCAATTTGCAACTTCACATACAGAGAAACTACCACCAAGACCGGGGTTGTAGTAAGTATTTCAAGCTTAATGTTGTTTCTGGATAATGTACACTGATTTCTGGATTAACAATGAATCATTTCTATTCTCTTCACAACTTACATAGCTGAATTCCTTCCTTAATCCTTGGAAGGAAAATTATCTTCCTGGTTTCAGAGTCAGAGAGGAGCTTCTCTTCTATACCCAGCCCTCTTATTACTTTAATCACCTCCCCACCCCTGCCATTCCTGTCGTTCTTCATCGCCTGAGTATCTCTGGAACAACTATTGTCTGTTATGGGAAATTGCCTCTTTTTATTTACATGATGGTAAAGCTTCTTTTTACTGTAAAATATTTCAAATATACAGAAAATGTGGAGAATAATATAATAAACTTCTACTAGCCAGCTCTATAGAATCTAAACATTTTACCATCTTTGCTTCAGTCTAATTTGTTTTTTGAGAAAGTAAAGCATATTGGATAGAGTTGAAGCCCTCTTTGGACACCTGCCTGATCTCATTGCCTTGCTTCCTACCTCCTGCCTTGCCCTGAATTTGGATTTTGCCATTTCCATGCACCTTATCACACAATTATTAAGTATATTATTAATTATTAAGTATAAATCTATTTACAATACATTCCATGCTTTAAAATTTCATATAAGTGGTTTTATATTATAGATATCATTCTGCAACTTTATTTTATTTTTTGCTTAAAATTTTGTTTTTGTGGTTTATCTGAATAGAATGGTTGAGTGAATATATCAAAATTTGTCATCTTCCTATAAATGAACTTTTTTTCTGATTTTCATTGATTAACAACAATGCTCAGTGAACATTTTTGTACATAAGTTCTTCTGCCAGTGTGCTAGAATTTCTGTAAGGTACAAAGCTTCTTTTAGCCCATAGTATGCAAGTGTATAGAAATATGTACTTAGAGAAGGGTGATATAAGGGAAGCCTAGAGAATTCACTCTCTGTATTAAATTTATAACAAGAATCAGTTGGATTCTTTAGGATCATAAACATTTATAACAGCATGGTGTTCTAGGCACTTTTTACATGTTACTGTATTGCGTTAGTCAGATTAAGTCAGGTCATGCCTCTTAAGAACTTTCTCCTCATTTCAATGGCCTACACAATAAATATGCATTTATTTAAATTTTCATGTCAATCCTAAAGCAAGGTATTATAATTCCATTTTTCCAAGTGAATAAAGTAAATTTAGATTTAAAGAGATGAAGTAACTTTACCAGAGTAAAAAGTAAGCAAGTGGTAGGGCTGCAAGAAAAACTTCTATTGGTCTGATCCCAAATTTGGGACTCTACCCACCCTGCCCCCCTCCCCATGCCCTAGGAGCTCTCTTTCACCATTTCACCTGTGTGTTGATATGAGAATTCAGGTAATGATTCTGTCCATCCGGTGGCCATCATATTTGGTGTTGCTCAAACATAACAGAAGAAGTGTACAGAAATCTATATTCTTATTTTGTAGGAAGTTCATAGCTCCATAACAGCCTAAATATTGAATAATGGGTTTGGCTAAATAAATTTTTCTCACCGTTACTTTCAATTTACATCACTGTGGAACCCATTTAAAAAATAAAATCTGCCTGCATACAAAATTAATGCCATTATTAAAGAACTGTGTATAGTGAATTAATCTACATAATCATTAAAACAGTACCTTACATGCTGGCTGTAGAAGGCTAGAAAAAAGATATTTTACTCTTTTGGACTTCTTATTTGGTATGTTGAATTCCTCTGATGTTTGTTGATGTCTCCTATGGATACTTCAAGGCTATACATGTTGGACCATACACAGAAAATGACATATCATTCCCTTATACATCTTCAAAAGTTGATGACTGACTACTTGATGTGGGTCTGTTAGGAGCATAGGGTACATTGGAAGTGTTTTTCCTAGTATGATTTCTTTAAAATATCCTAAAACTATTCTCAGCTGTATACAATTATGCTTGTTGCTAAGTGATCCATATTTAAAACCAGGACACACCCTAATTATTTAGATGTGACTTTTATTAGAGTTAAGAATTCAAGAATTCAAGTAATTAGTAAACATTAAAAAATTCCTACTTATTTTTATGTGGAAAATATAAAACATGCTACCAGAGAACACTGGAAGGTCAACTGAAATAAAAATTTGCTCTACAATCTAAAAATACTAAGAATAGTAAAAAGGAAAATAAAATTGCTGTTGGGAACCCTTGTTTATCAACTGTGGAACTAAAGTATAAAACCTGGTTTTCTGGGGAGACCTTCAAGATGGCAGAGGAGCAAGACGTGGAGATCACCTACCTCCCCACAAATACATCAGAAATACATCTACATGTGGAACAACTCCTACAGAACACCGACTGAACGCTGGCAGAAGACCTCAGACTTCCCAAAAGGCAAGAAACTCCCCTCGTACCTGGGTAGGGCAAAAAAAAAAAGGAAAAACAGAGACAAAAGAATAGGGACGGGACCTGCACCTCTGGGAGGGAGCTGTGAAGGAGGAAAGGTTTCCACACACTGGGAATCCCCTTCTTGGGTGGAGACGGGGGGTGGCAGAGGGGGGAAGCTTTGGAGCCACGGAGGTGAGTGCAGCGACAGGGGTGCGGAGGGCAAAGCAGAGAGATTCCCACACAGAGGATCGGTGCCGACCAGCACTCACCAGCCTGAGAGGCTTGTCTGTTCACCCACCTGGACGGGTGGGAGCTGGGAGCTGAGGCTCGGGCTTCGGAAGTCAGATCCCAGGAAGAGGACCGGGGTTGGCTGCGTGAACACAGACTGAAGGAGGCTAGTGCGCCATAGCTAGCCGGGAGGGAGTCCGGGAAAAAGTCTGGACCTGCCTAAGAGGCAAGAGACCATTGTTTCAGGATGCGTGAGGAGAGGGGATTCAGAGCACCGCCTAAACGAGCTCCAGAGACGGGCGCAAGCCACAGCTATCAGCACAGACCCTAGAGACGGGCATGAGATGCTAAGGCTGCTGCTTCAGCCACCAAGAAGCCTGTGTGCAAGCACAGGTCACTATCCACACCTCCCCTCCTGGGAGCCTGTGCAGCCCGCCACTGCCAGGGTCCCATGATCCAGGGACAACTTCCCCCGGAGAATGCACGGGACCTCAGGCTGTTGCAATGTCATGCTGGCCTCTGCCGCCACAGGCTCGCCCCGCATTCTGTACCCCTTCCTCCCCCCAGCCTGAGTGAGCCGGAGCCCCCAATCAGCTGCTTCTTTAACCCCGTACTGTCTGAGGGAAGAACACATGCCCTCAGGCGACCTACATGCAGAGGCAGGGCCAAATCCAAAGCTGAAACCCAGGAGCTGTGCGAACAAACAAGAGAAAGGGAAATGTCTTCCAGCAGCCTCAGGAGCAGCGGATTAAAGCTCCACAATCAATTTGATGTGCCCTGCATCTGTGGAATACCTGAATAGGCAACGAATCATCCCAAAATTGAGGCGGTGGACTTTGGGAACAACTGTTGACTTGGGGTTAGCTTTCTGCATCTAATTTGTTTCTGGTTTTATATTTATCTTAGTTTAATATTTAGAGTTTACTATCATAGGTAGATTTGTTTATTGATTTGGTTGCTCTCTTCCTTTTTTTAAAATATATATATAGATATATATATTTTTTTTCCTTTTTCTCTTTTTGTGAGTGTGTATGTGTGTGCTTCTTTGTGTGATTTTGTCTGTATAGCTTTGCTTTTTTTTTTTTTTTTTTTTTGTGTTACATGAGCCTCTCGCTGCTGTAGCCTCTCCTGTTGCGGAGCACAGGCTCTGGATGCACAGGCTCCAGACGCGCAGGCTCAGCGGCCATGGCTCATGGGCCCAGCCACTCCGCGGCACGTGAGATCTTCCCAGACCAGGGCACGAACCTGTGTCCCATATATCGGCAGGTGGACTCTCAACCATTGCGCCAGCAGGGAAGCCCTGTATAGCTTTGCTTTTACTATTTGTCCTAGTGCTCTGTCTTTCCATTTCTTCTTTCTTTCTTTTCTTTTATTACGTTTTACTTTTTTAAATTTTTAATAATTTTTTTAATTTAATAACTTTATATTATTTTCTTTTCTTTCTTTCTTTCTTTCTTTTTTTCTCCCTTTTCTTCTGAGCCATGTGGCTTACAGGATCTTGGTGCTCCAGCTGGGTGTCAGGCCTGTGCCTCTGAGGTGGGAGAGCTGAGTTCAGGACATTGGTCCACCAGAGACCTCCTGGCTCCATATAATATCAAACAGCGAAAGCTCTCCCAGAGGTCTCCATCTCAACGCTAAGACCCAGCTCCACTCAATGACCAGCAAGCTAGAGTGCTGGACACCCTATGCCAAATAACTAGAAAGACAGGAACACAACCCCACCCATTAGCAGCGAGGCTGCTGAAGATCATAATGAGGTCACAGACACCCCAAAACACACCACCGGCCGCGGTCCTTCCCACCAGAAAGACAAGATCCAGCCTCATCCACCAAAACACAGGCACCAGTCCCCTCCACAAGGAAGCCTACACAACCTACTGAACCAACCTTAGCCACTGGGGACAGACACCAAAAACAACGGGAACTACAAACCTGCAGCCTGCAAAAAGGAGACCCCAAACACAGTAAGTTAAGCAAAATAAGACGACAGAGAAACAAACAGCAGATGAAGGAGCAAGGCAATGACCAACCAGACCAAACAAATGAAGAGGAAGTAGGCAGTCTACCTGAAAAATAATTCAGAGTAATGAGAGTAAAGATGATCCAAAATCTTGGAAATAGAATGGAGAAAGTACAAGAAAAGTTTAACAAGGACCGAGAAGAACTAAAGAGCAAACAAACAATGATGAAGAACACAGCAAATGAAATTAAAAGTTCTCTAGAAGGAATCAATAGCAGAATAACTGAGGCAGAATAACGGAAAAGTGACCTGGAAGATAAAATAATGGAAATAACTACAGCAGAGCAGAATAAAGAAAGAAGAATGAAAAGAATTGAGGGCAGTCTCAGAGACCTCTGGGACAACATTAAACGCACCAACATTTGAATTATAGGGGTCCCAGAAGAAGGAGAGAAAAAGAAAAGGTCTGAGAAAATATTAGAAGAGATTATAGTTGAAAACTTCCCTAATTTGGGAAAGGAAATAGTCAATTCAGTCCAGGAAGCACAGAGAATCGCATACAGGATAAATCCAAGGAGAAACATGCCAAGACACATATTAATCAAACTATCAAAAATTAAAGACAAAGAAAAAATATTAAAAGCAGCAAAGGAAAAACAACAAATAATATACAAGGGAATCCCCATAAGGTTAACAACTGATATTTCAGCAGAAACTCTGCAAGCTAGAAGGGAATGGCAGGACATATTGTAAGTGATGAAAGGGAAAAACCTACAACCAAGATTACTCTACCCAGCAAGGATCTCATTCAGATTTGATGGAGAAATTAAAACCTTTACAGACAAGCAAAAGCTAAGAGAATTCAGCACCACCAAACCAGCTTTACAACAAATGCTAAAGGAACTTCTCTAGGCAGTAAACACAAGAGAAGGAAAAGACCTACAATAACAAACCCAAAACAATTAAGAAGATGGTAATAGGAACATACATATTGACAATTACCTTAAATGTAAATGGATTAAATGCTCCAACCAAAAGACACAGACTGGCTAAATGGATACAAAAACAAGACCTATATATATGCTGTCTACAAGAGACCCACTTCAGACCTAGGAACACATACAGACTGAAAGTGAGGGAATGGAAAAAGATATTCCATGCAAATGGAAATCTAAAGAAAGCTGGAGTAGGAATTCTCATATCAGACAAAATAGACTTTAAAATAAAGTTTGCCTCATATGATCATCTCAGTAGATACAGAGAAAGCTTTCAACAAAATTCAGCACCCATTTATGATAAAAACCCTCCAGAAAGTAGGCACAGAGGGAACTTACCTCAACATAATAAAGGCCATATATGACAAACCCATAGCCAACATTGTTCTCAATGGTGGAAAACTGAAACCATTTCCACTAAGATCAGGAACAAGACAAGGTTCTCCACTCTCACCAGTATTATTCAACATAGTTTTGGTCACAGCAATCACAGAAGAAAAAGAAATAAAAGGAATCCAAATCAGAAAAGAAGAAGTAAAGCTGTCACTGTTTGCAGATGACATGGTACTATACATAGAGAATCTAAAGATGCTACCAGAAAACTACTAGAGCTAATCAATGAATTTGGTAAAGTAGCAGGATACAAAATTAATGCACAGAACTCTCTGGCATTCCTATACACTAATGATGAAGCATCTGAAGCATCTGAGCTGGGAAGGCTTGTCCCACTGGGAGTGACTTGACAGCTCGGGGCCAGAATCATCTGGGGGCAATCTTTACTAACTGTGTTTACTTGTTGTTGGCTGTTGTCTGGGCCCTCATTTGGGGCTTTTATCTAGAGCATCTATGAATGGTCTCCCTATGTGGCCTGAGCTTCTTTGCAGCCTAATGTTTGTCAGCCTTGTTACTGGTGATTCAGTCCTCCAAAGGTGAGTGTACCGAGAGATGCACACTGCCTGTTCATTCCATTATAAATGGTTGTATAGAATGTATTAGTCACCATCTTTTTTTCCCTCTCTTCCTTTTAGCAAGGCAGAGGCTGTATTATCCTTTCAGACCTAGCCTAAGAAGTTAACAGTGTCACTGTTGATGCATTTTGTTACTTGCAAACTTAGATTGGTCCGGATTCTAGTGGAGGGGACATAGTCCCCATCTTTCAATGGGAATAGTGTCAAAGAATTTGAAGGCTCATTGGAAAAAATCAGTTGTTATAAGTATTACAGGGATTATAAAATCACAAGTATAGTGCCTGACACATTGTACTCACTCTGTTGATGACAATTAAGTTGATGATATATTCAGAAGTCATAGAAAGGAGTAGGGATATGTAAGTTTGAGAGGTAGATGGAATCTAGATTATGAAAGGACTTGATGCCTGGCTAAATTTTAAAATTATTATTCAGTTAACAAGAAGATCCACTGGAAATTGAAGAACTGGAAGCATGATATGTATAATTTTTATAATCTCCTGGAGAGAAGCATGCAAAATATGTGGATATGAGGAGACTGGAAATGGGGGTCCATTTAGCTAAGAAAGTCTGGACTAGGGTAATTATAATTTAAATGGATAAGATGGTGTAGTTATGAAAGGCATTTAAAAGAAAGAATTGGTAGGACTTGGTGAGGGATAAAAGATAGGAAAAAGTAAACATTGGGGAAGAAGAAGAGCAAAGAGTCAAGAACGACTTTAATGTTTAAGGTAATCACATCTCTATAGTTTCTGTCCTCCAGATTCACTATGTATTCTGAACTGGTTATCACAACCGGTGAGAGTTTTCATTTTTTTTTGGCCAATTGGATGCACAACCTACACTACTTGAGTGATATTTTCCTCCTATTATATAACTGATTATATAGAATTTTATTAGTCAGCATTTTTTTTTAATTAGCAAGTGATAGAAACTCAATTTGAGCTTAAGCAAAAAAGGGAAATTTATAAGAAGTTTGAGCACTGTGAGAAACTCGGGAATCCTGTTTCAGGTCTTTGTCAGTGCTTCTTCTGCTTTGCGTAACTCTCTCACTGTGGACAGGCTTCCTCTGTTCTTTGAGTCACATGGTAGAATGTTGCTGCCAGAAGTTCCCAAGTTTTGCATATTGACATGAAGGCCCCAAGAGGGAAACTGACCTTTATAAGTTTCCAAACTCATGGGGAGTGTATTGATGGTCCTTGTTTGAGCCATATGATCATCTCTGGTCACTGTGTCTAGAGAATGCACATCACAGGACCATGACATCTTCTGCTTCACCTTGTGAATGGGAATATACGTTACCAAAACAACAGGCATTTCTAGAGAAGAGATGCTGAGCAAAAAACAACTACTAGTGCCCTAAACATATTTTTCAGGTTATTTTTGTGCGTGTGTGGACTGACTACAATAGGAAGGATACACGAAATTTACAGTGATGGTGTATGTGTACATATACCTATACCCAGGAAAGTATGCACGCTCATACATGTGATGCACATTTGTGATGCTAGGGTTCTAGTGACATTGTGTATACACACTTAAAACGTGATTTTTCAATGTAGTTTCCTACTGGAAATAAAATTTAGGTCTCTTTTTAACAGGAGTAGAAGAGTGTAGGCTAATGTACTCTAAGGTCTTAAAAAATCCTTGATAAAAAATCCAGTTAAAAAAAGTCCATGGTAATAATAGGGGTCCTTTTGTTTCGATTGCATTACAATGCAGTCGAATACAGTAATGGTCCATAGAGAAAGAAAAAAGAAGTAGTGACAAAAGAGTTGGGTTACAATTTATTTAGGAATATAAGGGGAGGCTTCTTGATTATCCCTAGAAGAGATAATCTTCCTCCTTCTCCCTACTCTTAGAAGACTTTGTACACTTATCTCTCACAGTCATTATCTCTCTGTTTATGGTCCTTTCTTGCTGGCCTCTTTGCTCCTCTGGACTGTGGACTCCTTGAGGTCAGGCGCCATACCTTACTCATCTTTGTAAGATCAGCCATCCCTATTGTATATAGAAAATGAGAGGTACTCAGTGAAAGTCCATTGGACATCTAAATAAGTGAATTCCCTTCGGAGAAGTCACAGTGTCAGGAGTTTCCAAAACCTTTTGGTTAGGTTAATATATAGGGCATGAAAATTCATGAGAAGTAATTTTGACCAATATTGAATGTAAAATAGTGAATGTTGCAATAGAGGTCTCTTCACTTTTTAGGCACTTTGTTGGAAGATGTTGTTAAGGAGAGCTGAGTACTGAGAGGTAAAGTTTTACTGCCAAACAGGGGACTGGATTCAGTGCCGAGTCGAGGCTCTGGAGGATCTAGTACAGGGGAGGAGAAATGGGGGTGTTTCTTATAAACCGAAAGACCAGCAATTGTCTCTGTCCTCTAACAAGAAAGGAAAGCCTCTGAGTGCTGGTGATAGCTGGGCTATTGGCTAGGCGGCCCTGGCTGCCACCTAGGTGCCTGTGATGGAATTTTGGTTCCCAGCTCACCCCTGCTGCATGAGAGCTATGCCTGAGCCAGGCTGGGGTCATCTAGTCAGATCTGTACTCTTGTCAGCAGGCTATGTGGCCAGGTCAGTAGTTTATTGGAGTCAAGGAGTTTGAGAAGTTAAAAAGAAAAAAAAATGTAATTGATGAACCTCCTTAAATTTCATTAGTGTGGTAGGAATAGAGCCGATGGGTTCTGTTAAGGAGTGAGTGTAGAGTGGACAAATGGAGGTAGTGACTGTAGACTATGTCCTTAAGAGTGCTCGTTAAGGGAAAGGATAAGAAAATACATGTATGCAGAGCCTGGTGCAAGTGGTTTTTAGATATAGGAGTGCTGAATCTGTAGAAGAGAACAACAACAAAACAAACGTTTCCAGACAGTAACCGAAGAGCTACCAGATGTTTAATAGTTTGTCTTTGTTGGGGAAATATCCAACACTCCTTTGTACCTTTCTGCAAGTTTTAAGAACCCAGGAATAGGAATAGAGAAAGCAGATGTGGGAGATTCAACCTGGGAGACTGACAAGGCACACACGGCCAGCAATCAAGAGGGTACGACATCTAGAGTGACGATGAAAACATTGTTGAAAGTATAGGCCATGGTTTCCAGAGAGGCAAGAGAACCCAGAATGGGAGTGATAGTCATGGAAAATGGATTGGGACAGATGAAGAACAGAAGTCACTATGGGAATAAGAAGTCAGAGTAGAGTGGTGAAGTGGATGAAGTAGAAAGCTGTCACAGAAACGAGGTTTCAGATTTCAGGGTGAGTTGGAGGAATTTTAATTGCAGTTTAATTGCAATTTTAACTGCAGTTTAATTGAGTTGGAAGAATGTTATTGCAAAGTTGGATGGATGAAGGGGATTGACGTTAGAATCATGGAGGGAGCTGAGTTAAAATAACGCCGAGGCTGTGTTGGAACAAACATCAAAACAAAACAGGATTTGAGGGGAAATCCTTGAGAATGTTAGTAAGAAAGCTGTAGGCAGGCTTCAGACTTTTGAAGTGTGAGTATCACACTTGGAGGCCTAGATGGGGAAGAGAATTAGCGAACTCAGTTAACTTCAAAAGAGGAGAGTTTTTTCATGAAAGTGGAGGAATCGTGGTATAAAAGTCGCAGTGGAAGAGTCAGGAAAGTGCTCATCCCTCTCTGGCTCTGAGGGTGGATGAGAGAGGATCTAAATATAGATGAGAACGTGAGTAGAAGTAGCAGGAGTCAGGGGTTTGTGTAAACGCTAAGAGCTGTTGATAATGAACATTACTTACACAGAGGGTAGAATGGTAGGCTGGAGGGATGTGTCAACAGCAGAAGAGGGAGAGGACTGAGTAGGCAGAATTTAGTTAGTGGAGGAGCTTATAGAACTATCCAGCTCCAAGGTTCCCATTGGGATGTTGGTGTAGTGGTGCATGCCTCAGCAAATCTCCATCCCCTGGTGGCTGGCCTGGGCTGATGGTGGATTAAGTGATGAATGATAATGGGTTTTGTTGCATAATCCACGATTTATCTACTGCTCTGAGGTTTAAGAGTCTACCTATTGAAGAGGCTAATAGAGGCTGAAGGAAAAAGGTTTAAATAAAAATAAACAGAACAGTTTAGTCATTGTAGAGTATTCATGGCTGTAGTATGTTTAAGCTTGATGATGTGTGTGATGGATCACGTGGTGCGTAACCCGGTCGATTCTCTCTTGGTAGAGAGAAAGGAGGTGATTCTGGTGGTGATCCTCTTTCCCTCAATCGTACTGCTAAAATTTTGGGTGGTTGCCATGGAGGCCACCAATCCAGTTGCCTCTTAGATATGGTCTCGGCATATCTAGAGTAGCATGATAGCGTATAATCTGTTAATCTGAAAGAGTTTGCCTTTCCTTTCTTTGCTGTGTACTTTCCTTATAACTTAAGATTTATTATTGTTATTTTTGATCTTACTTTTTCTTTTTACTTCTAGTTCTTTAGGACTTTTACTTTAAAGAACTGTTTTGCCCAATCCTTTATAATGTAAGGGAGGTAGAGTACTTTGTAATATTGAGGAAGAAAGTGGTGAGAGATGAGGTTGGAGATTTATGCAGGGGACAGATCATGGAGGGATTTGTATGTCATTGATTTTATCCTTTAAGAAGAGGGAAGCATTAAAGGATTTGAGCTTGGGAGGGCTTCAGATCGTATCAGGAGTTTTCTGTAGAAGCATGGGGATAATACGAAATGTCCTATCACCTTTCCCAAGAGACCGTCAGTTCCTTTTGTCCATTATTTACCTGACCAGGATCAGTTTTCCTGTTTGATTAAAGCTGTCATGATGGTCTAGCTCAACTTTCCTGAAGATCTAGGAACAGGAAGTAAGTGGAGGTATGGCAAACAAGTGGAGAGTCTTAGATCATGGCTGACACGAAAAGAGTATCCAGACTTTTGCATCTGGTCTCAGACATAAAATGTGCTTTAGTCCAGAGAAAAAATCTCTGGGTAATCATGATATAAAACAAATGATGAAACTAAATTATATTCTAAAGGTTGATGTTACTGAGATTCAAATGATTTTTACAGGATTTGATGTCAAATTTCAGAGACTAACTAGGGTATTTGGTCGAGATATATTAATATTTCTGGAGGTGGAACTTGCATGAAACAAAGAGGAATATTCTAGCTGAAGAATCAAATACTATTCCTGGAAGGTCTTTGTATTCAGTTGGATATACAAAGCTGAATATTCAGAGTGGAAGAAGACATCCAAGTACTAATAGGACTGTTTAGCCCCTGCCACCTACTAATGTTTCTTGACTTCCTTTTCAGACCAGATGGCAGGAGGAAACTTGCTGGGTCTGTGAAATGCTGCTGTTTTCTGATTAGGTTCAATTGGGGTGGGGGGGATTGGTGAATGCCTAAAACCAATCACTATCCAAATGTACTGTTCACATGCCACTGAAAAGTATTTATTTCTTATCACATTTCTTAAAACCATAGAAAACCATTGCTTTATCCATTCACAAATCTGTATTAGGCAACTGTGTTCAGTACTAAACTGAGATAATTGGAAAATCCTGGCATAGTTAAGATGACCAAAGAGAGAACAGACTGGGCAGAATTCGTAAGAAGTTCACAAAGATGTAGGACTTTGAGTGACAGAGAGGAAAACTTCTCAACTTTTTGCAGTTAATCAATCAGCCAGTTAGTCAATCAGTTAATCAAAAGCAAACAGTAATCAACCAGGTTAAATACTGCTGTAAACCAATGTATAAGGTATAGATTTCATTTGCAAAGGGCTTAAGAGCCAGTTGATTAGACAAGGTAAACACATTACCACATACTGGATGGTACAAGGCAGGATTTTATAAAGGAAAGGTAAATTCAGTGCTATGTTAGACGTCAAGGAAGAACAGAGAAGGAGATCAATGTGGACAGATACTTACTGAAGGGTATTGGAACTTGAGGGAGGGGTGAATATGGGAGGGTGAAAGGCAAATTAGAGAGCCTTCTTTGTGAGATGAAGAGAGTGTCTAAGGAAGGGATGACCATGGGATTTTCTTCAGAGTGAGATGATTAATATATCACTTAGTTGGTTGTAAGTATCTGAAAGCAACTCAGGAAAACTTAAGCAAAAGAGAAAATCAGTGGTGGGATCCTGGCCAGCTCACCGGAAAGAATTAAATAATTATGTCTTGGGAAGAACAGACTTGAGCATCTAGACAGTAATTACCAATTACCTATCTTCTTGGGGCGCTGTCATCCGAATGTTTTGGCTGCAGTCCTCAAATTCCCAGGAGAGAGAGAGGGAGCAATTTGTTTTGCCTGAATAGAGTGCCCATCTCCAGGGATGATGTAGATTCTGGGATTCCTTCATAGGGGCAGATGGAATCTGGGGAGAGGTAATTTCTCAAAGGAAAACCAGTATAACATTATGATAATGATGAAAGGGAAGAAGTATATCCTGTCAGCAGTCATCAGATAAATATATATTTCATTTATTGAGTACTTAGCAGCTGCCAGGCACTGTTCTAATACTTCATTTAATGTTTTGAGGCAAGAACTGTTGCATTTTCTAGATGAGGAAAATGAGGCACTGAGAGAGTGAATACCTAGCTGGCTCGTGGTTGCGTGGCTCACAGTGGCAGAGCCAGCATTCACACCCAGGGAGGTGGGCTGGATCCCAGGGAGGATGAAAGGTGGAGTCACAGGAAGGGAAAGTAAATAGATGGAGTGGGGTCAGAAAGACAAGTTTAGATTGGAAATGGAAAGAAGTCAGGATCCCCAAAGGATAAGGGAATGACATGATACAAGTGAGGTTTAAGAAATACTAATCTTGAAGAAGCATGCCAAATACATTGGAAGGGAAGAAAGCCTGGAGTTTTGAAAGCCCATCTCCAGAAGGTCATGGCTGAGTGTGGATAATGGTGCTTTAGACCTGGTGAAGGCAAATGCATTGATTGTTCTTATGTCTTTTTTACATGGCAATGAAGCTTTTTTTTTTTAATATAACTGCATGAAGTGCTGTACTTTAATTATTGAATTGCGATTTTAAAGAATATTAATATGACAAGAAGGAATTACCCCAGCACAAGAGCTTAACTGTTCTTCTAGGCAATTTTAGGTTTCATTTTTGCCATGAAGCCTTGCCCTAGCTAGATTCTTTTTCTTCTTTGAACTGTAATAGCCCTTTAATTATAACTGTCTTTGGATCATTGTCCTAATAAATTTATTATGTTGTTTTCTGCACATATTTTTTTTTTTACTTATGAGATTGCAAGATCTGTGAGGATAAGAACTATTGCCAGCGAAAAACACACTCATATACTATATTATACATATAATCACATAACACATATATATATATATTCTGGGCAGCTTACAGAAATTTTATGTTTAGTATATACTATATACTCCATGGTATATAGCATATTCCCTTGCCCATAGCAGTCACTCAGTAAATATTCAAGGCATGGGTGTTACAAGATGCGCTTGAAGGAAAAATCAATAGGTCTTGATGAGTGTGTTGATTTGGGTGACAAGGGAATAAAAGTAATCAAGCAAAACCTCAGAGTTTCAGTTGCTTGACTGAGAGGACAGTGCTCTAGTACTGTGTCTTTACTTTTTAGTTTTTCTCTTCGCTTTCTTTCCCCTCCTCTCTTACTTTCTCTCCCTCTTCTCCATACAGTTCTAGGTTCAGGTGGAGCCTTAGCCAGAGTGAGGCATTTCATGTTTTCTTCCGCTCTGACTTAACACTACACTTGCCTGTCATGCCAGAGAAAGAAAATGAAGAAATACAGTGTTCTGTTTTTTAATATGGTAAATTTATTATATGTGTCTCTCTGATGAAATGTAAATCTTTTAAATGGCAAGTCAGGCTGAAAGTTAGGTTATCTCCACACTTGCCTAGAATTAATGCAGGTGTGTCTCCGAGCATTTCAGAGAGGAAAAAACAATCATTTGAATCAGGAACACTTTTCCTGAATGGAGAAGTGTTCTTATTTATTTATTTTTCAGTAATTCATTAAACAATGAGAAATTTCATCAGAAGGACCTCGTGGAAATGTCTGAAATGCTCATGGTGAGAGCAGTTCTTTTACCTCCCCTTTCCCTAGGGCAGTGGTCCCCAACCTTTTTCGCAACAGGGACCGGTTTCGTGGAAGACAGTTTTTCCATGGACTGGGGCGGGGGGTGGGTGGTTTCGGGATGAATCAAGTGCATCACATTTATTGTGCCCTTTATTTCTATTATTATTACATTGTAATATACAATGAAATAATTATACAACTCGCCATAATGCAGAATCAGTGGGAGCCCTGAGCTTGTTTTCACTTGCCACTCACTGATAGGGTTTTGATATGAGTCTGCAAGCGGTCAATTTATTATGGTCTCCGCACAGTCAAACCTCTCTGCTAATGCTAATGAAAATCTGTATTTGCAGCTGCTCCCCAGCGCTAGCATCACGGCCTCAGCTCCATCTCAGATCATCAGGTGTTAGACTCTAACGAGGAGCGTGCAACCTAAATCCCTCGCATGCGCGGTTCACAGTAGGGTTCGCGCTCCTATGAGGATCTAATGCTGCCACTGATCTGACAGGAGGTGGAGCTCAGGCGGTAATGCCAGCGATGGGGAGCGGCTGTAAATACAGCTGAAGCTTTGCTCGCTCACCAGCCTGCCGCTCACCTCCTGCTGTGCGGTCTGGTTCCTAACAGGCCACAGAACGGTACCGGTCCGTGGCCTGGGGGTTGGGGACCCCTGCCCTAGGGACAGGCAGTGTGAACAACGAGTGCGTGGGGTAGTCCTGTGTAAAAGAATCAGCCGAGAGTGGAGGGATTCTATTACATGATGTGTGTTTTCCAGGAAGCCGTAAAGGAGTCAAGCACAGGTTGGGTCAAGAAGGATAGTGAAAATAGAATTGGTGTTTAGCAGATGGGGGTTAGATTTTGGGTTCCATCACTTACTAGAGGCAGATATCTCAACTAGAGCCACATTCTCTGATAGGAATGGGATAAAAATGCATGCCTGGTAATACTGTTGAGAAACTTAAAAGAGACAATGGGAGTGAAACATCCATCACAGTACTGGGCACATAAGGATGTTCAATGCATGGCAGCTATACTGACAAGGCTAAGTTTCTGTCTCGCTGGTGAGTTAGCTAAGGTAGGCTGGATGGAGAAGGAGCACAGGAGGGTAAAACGGGAGCCTTTGTGGCAGCAGCTTAAAAAAGATAGTTTTCAAAGGCCAAGGAGGATTATTCAGAGGGGGAAGACAAGAAACGCTGCTATTTCACCTTGACGCCCCAGCACAATGCCACTGTGAAAAAGTGTTGCAAAAATTTGTGGTGTTTATTTTTCCTGTGATTACCAACATTGTGCAAGTGACTTATAAGCTCGTTATGAGAGGAAGGAAGAAGGGTGTGAGGGATGTTTCTCTGTGGTTCTGTCATATGTGGGAAGATGGAATCTTCTTAGATTTATAGAGGAATTGCTCCCGGAGGTGGGGGGTGGGAAACCAGGGAAAGAAAGGTATTTGAAGACATGGAGATCCTGTGTCTATTATCTATGTTCATATATCAAAAAATAAAGTTATTTCCTACTAATCAGGATATGATTTAAGGTGGGTTGTAACAAAAGGACATAGAGGTTGAAAGATGGAAAAGATGGAAGAGATTTTCTGCACTATTGGGGCATCATAAAATTATTCATTCCTTCACCAAATTGTCTTATTTATTACTTTATTTTAAAATAGCATTATTTTATTAATCATGTATTATGTGTCAGATACTGTTCTAAGAACTTTACATGGATTAACTCGTTTAATCTTCATAATAATTACCTTAGGAAACTTTAGTAAGTGGTCTTACTGCAGAGCCCATGCTCCTCACTGCTACACTGTACTGTCTCACAGATGTTAAGATTGGATGTCTACAGGGCAGACACAGGGCTGTACACAATAAGCATGGCCTCTTTCTTCACAGAGCTTATGTCCTAGCTAGATGCGAGCTGCTTCTCGGAGACTGTGTATTTGGGCATTCTCTCCACGTGTCTGTAGGGGAAGGGGTTCTTTTAACACCCTTTGAAACAGTTTCTCAACCTTTGGCACTGTTGATTTTGGATTGGATAACATTTTGTTGTGGAGGTCTGTCCTGCGCATTATATGATGTGTAGCAGCATCCCTGGATTCTCCCCGGTTGTTGCTAGTAGCCCCTGCAGTCATGACAACTGCAAATGTCTCCAGACATTGTCAAATGGGCCCTGGCAAAATCACGCCTGATTGAGAACCCCTGATCTAGAAGAATGACATAGTGGTTGATGACTGTATGAAAGCTATGAAGATGACTCCATCTGGATCTGTGCAGCCAACCTGGAGCAGGTATTCAAGAGGTGACAGAGGGCTCATCAAGACTCCTTTCACTCACTGATATCTACTTACTTCTTCAGATAAATGTGCGCACAAATGCAATTAAGGGAAATCTAGATGACGTTATTAGAGACTGAGGTTCTGGATGGGAAACGGATTAAGAGACAAAGTTTTTCATAATTAAAGGACATAGCTCACCATGTAGAAAGAACAAATGAGCAGGAACTTTTTATGCTGTGTTCTGTAGTCAGGCATTGTTTGGCTGTTTTAGGGATAGTCTGAGTCTTGTTCAGTTTGCAGTGTTTCCAATGTACTGTTTGATATTCCCTTAGTCTTCATATTCTAGATGTAGGAGACTTGGTGGAGACTCTACAGCAGTGGTTCTTAAACTGCATGTTCATATAAGAATCACCTGTGGACTGTTTTTCAGGTTCACATTTATGGGCCCTACTGTACAGACATGGTGAATTTGAACCTTCAGACATGGGGGCTCGGCTTCCAGAGGATATTGAAGTGCTCAGATATACACTCCAAAATGAGAAGCATGGACTCAAGCTTTTCTTCTCATGCTTCTTTATCTGGGATGATCTTTTGTGACTCTGCTCCCTCCTTTTGAAGGCATATCCTGAAAGTCACACGTAAAGCATTAAAACAAAAAATTCCCATTGGCCTTACAACTTTCTTACATGTACCTAAGTGCAAAGGATGTTGGGAAATGTAGTCTTTATTCCATAAAGCCATGTGTTGAACTAAAAGCGAGGGGTTCCAAAACTGAAGAACAAGGGGATTGAGCATTAGTAGACAATTAGCAGCCCCTGACACAGATTATTATCATTAAAACATAATGAGAACATTGGACATTTATTGAATACTAAATGTGTGTCAGGAGCAGTGAAAAGCAACCATGTGATGTTGCTGCTACCATTATCCTTATTTTATAGGTGAGGAATTGGAATCTCGAAGGGCCTACCAACTTGTTCCTTGTCACATGGTTGGTGGATGTTAAAGCTAAAATATTCAGTGGATTCTGTCTACAAGCATTTTCTATGAGGCAATCTAATTACACTACCTCAATTGCCCCAATGAACCCAGTAGTTACAGTTTTTAGATTCTCTAGCTTTAGATATGAAACATGTTTGACCGTTATTGATAATAGTAATGTCAATAGTCCTTTCTCCTTCAGATTTTATTAGAATTTTACTACTATATATATTTAATTTAGTATCTACTTTGTTTTCATAGTTCTAAATGAGAACAGAATAATAGTACCATAAGATAGGATAGCTGCAGAGAGAGCCTGATACTATTTAGTAAATTTGGCAACATTTTCAGTTTATAGTGCCCAATAATCCAGGGGATCATTGATAAATATTAGGAAATTTTGGAGTGGCAGTGATTCCACCAGAGTGTGATTCATAGAAAATCTGAATTGGACTTCTATAAATATATAGGCCTCTCTCCATGATAGCTAGTTCATGAATCAAACAGGAAAATACCTGGTTAGGCTTGTTTATCCTCTTGAGATGACACAAACAGCAGTCTCTGAGAAGTCTTAGTGCAGTCTGTCTGTAATCAAAAGGCCAGTTAATAAAGAGTTCCTCATAACCAGGTCCAAATCTGAGATGGTTATTCTCATCAAGAGTCTTTCCTTAGATTTCTTTTGACTCCCAGTATCACTGAGACAGATTATACACATAACTGAACCAGGAATGTTTTAGGAAATTATTAATATAAGGAATATATTTTTCTAAGTCCATGACTGACCTTTTAAATAGTAAGTCATTCATAGCATGCTGGTCTCTTTAGGGAAGTATTTCCTCTGTAAGCAGTTGTATAGGGTTGTAGGTAAGCAGAAATCAATCTTATTGTCCCATGTGTCTGTCATCTTATCCTGTGGTTAGATAAATATTCTGAGAGAGAGATGGAGATTAACTTTTTATTGGAATACCCCACCAAGAAAAAAAAAAAAAGAACCAAGACTCCAATAAAATCAGTGTCCTTTTGGTAGTTCTTGTTCAAAAGTATCCAAACCTGACCAATAACAACAGAATAACTCTGACAAAGTTTTAAACATGACACGTGACATTCTCATTAGAAAACAATAAATGTTATTCCACAAATTAGACTAAATCACTTTCAAAAGTTTATCCTTTCTGAAAAAATATATTACTAAATCCCACTGATAGGCTCTAGGCTCAGTCATTCCAGACAGTTCCTGAGGGAGATATTGGAACATCGTTGGTGCTCATGATATGATTTTTGCAAATGAGCTCATAGAGGCATAAACTGCCATTGATGACAAGCCAAGTAATTAATCACCAGATGATGACTAAGAATCCCAGAGGATTTGGGCTGCAAGAATCCTTTGCCTCCTCAGTAATAGGTCCTAATATTTGCAGTAGGATATACCCCAAATGTGTGAGGACAGTCGTATCAGGATGTATCTGCAGCTAGAGGAAGGGAATTTCCCAGTCTGGTTTCATATAGGAGCAGGGCATTACCAAGCCAGGCAAAAAACCCCACCAGAGATGAGATTTTATTGCTGAAGGTGCAAGGTCTGTCTAAAGGTATAGATGCAATCTGGCAAGAGTAGATCATTTTCTCCAGTAATTTTACTGGTTCCACTGATTCTGTGCCTAAAACTCATTTCTTTTCAAATATGGCTACATTACCCCTCCATACACTCCAAATCTTGGAAGACATTCTTGGATTTCCCACTTGGTGTTCTTCCCCTCTCTGCCTTGGCCGTTATTACTTTTTAGCCCATTTGGATGTGACATCTCCATCTTACAAAGAACTCCATCTTGCTGGGTTACTACTAGTGAGAGACACTGGTACTAAACAGGCCCTGTGTAGTTTGGGTTGGTCTGTCATCTCCCTTTTCGCTGCCTCATGGCCTAGAGTTTGTTCTCCTGGTGGATATATAATTGAAACTCTCTTTTGGTTTCCTTCTAAAAAAATTAAGAGATCAGATGTCTAAATCTAATATCTTGCAGGAGAAACAAGTAGGCTTTATACATATTTATCTCTTATGAATGTTTTCCATATCAGTAATATTCACTGAAAACACACTAAAGGACAGTATTCATCAATCCCCCCATCAGTTTTTGATTCCGTGCCAGGAAGTAATTGTGGACTAAGCATAATATTTCTGTAAATAACAGCCTAGAAAATGCTTTTTGAAAATCTGCATAATGCTAATGTTGTTAACTCAGGGAGGGTAGGAATCATTTTATGATACACACAATTCCAGTACTCAGCCATGTAAAGCAGACTTTTGCCCTAATTTCTCATTTATTTTAAATTTACATTAAATGACTTGGCAACAGTACTAGAGGAACAGTACACACTTCAGCTGTAGCAAACAAGAAGATAAGTTTTCTTCTCGGTGTAGATGTTATGGTTTCATTCATTCAGTCATACAGTAATGTTCACTCACCAAATATTTACTTGAATTTTCGTATGTTTCAGGCACTGGGAGCAAAGCAATGAATAAAGCAGATAAAACTTTATAAAGCTTACATTCTGTTTCACTGGGGGGAGATTGACAAGAAAATAAGATACATAATATGTGAGATTGTGATATGTGCTAAGGAGAAAAACAAAACAGGGAAAAGAGTGATGCAATTTAAAATAGGGTGATTAAAGCCTCTCTGAAAATGAATATTTGAACAAAGGCTTAACTGTAGGAGTGAGAATTGGGGTATCTGGGGAAAGGATTCCAGGCAGAGGGAACAGACAGTGCAAAGGTGTTGAGTCGGGGGAATGCCTGGAGTGTTCCAGGTGCTAGAAGAAGAGCCCTGGGGTGAAGAGGAGAATAGTAGATGATGAGGTCAGGGGTGTGTGTGTGTGTGTGTGTGTGTGTGTGTGTGTGTGTGTATGTGTGGTGTGCTGTGTAGGTAGAGCCTTATGGGTGATTATAGAGACTTTTGCTTTCAATCTGAGTGTGATGGAAAGCCTTTGGAAGATTTCAAACAGAAGAATGACATATCAGACTTATATTTCAATAGGGCCCTTCTGGCTGCAGTGTGGAAATATACTATAGTTGGGTAAGGACAGATGCAGAGAGACCATCTAAGTGGTGAAAATGTGTGGGTAGTGGAGTGTAGCAAAGTAGTGGAATATGGGCTATATTTTAAAGGTAGAATTGCTGGGATTCATGATATATTGGCTGTGGGTTGTGAGAAAATGAGAATTCGAGGAATACTCTCTGTTTTATGCTGAGATGATACCTACAATTTCTGTGTTATACAGGGAATGGCTGAGTTAGTTGCTCATTGTCATCAGAGAGAACCGTTCTGAATTTGCGCAACTGAAACTGAAATTGAAATGTTTCCATTCTCTGAATGGATAATACTAAATAACTCCACCCAACAAGGTAATTAATTGAGCTTTTGAGAGTGCATTTTGCAGCTAACACATTTTATGTGCACCTATAAAAATGTAGTTTTTATTGAAAAACAAATGCTTTATGGTCAAGGTACTTATTATGGTCATGCCTGCTTCTTCAATATTATATGGTGTAGAACTCTTGGGATTCAACCAATAACTGCCTGAAGGCAATAGAAATAAGGTTGATCACATATTTTTCGCTTTCTTGAAATTCCCCCCTCTGGTCCACATCATTTGAGAGGACTGAGGGAGAGTACAGGTGAGCTCTCAGTGTAGAGACTCTGACTTCCGCATTTCTTGGTGGCTAAAGCACATTTATTTCTCCTAGTCCATTTCTCCACAGTTCCATAGTCTGTGCACACATCAGTGAATGTGAGGACAAATTGCCTGTGACCCAGCATTTGCCAGTGACTTCCTCAGGCAACTGATACCTGAGGGATCACTTAATGGGTGTGTTGACAACGCACTTCTGTAGGTGATTGGATGTGTATGGCATAGAGGAAGGGTTTTAAGCTTGATGGATTCTGGAACTGATTCTGGTTCTGCTACATATTAGCTGTGTTATTTAACCGCTTAAATAAGTGATTTCATTTCATCTAACAAGCTTTTATTATGCATGTTAGATGAAATGAGATTATATATATGAAGTATCTGGCATGCAGAAGATGATTTTTCTTCAATCCTGGTCTGTTTCCGCAGTGTATTATACTGTCAGAAAGTAACAAGCCCAGTCCAGGCTTTTTATCGGTAGCTGTAGAAATTCTTTCATCGAGTATAATTTAATGTTTCGCACTTATTCTTTTTTTAAGGGTGGAATTTAATCTTTATTTATAGGACACTGCAAGATATGAAATTCCACATAGAAATAAGAAACCCCATTGAGAGGAGAAGCTTCATACAGTATGTACAGTTTGGAACTGTTCAAGTATAGTTTCTTTGTAAAAAGTGCTACAATAACAAACCACTCTGTAAAAAGAGTTCTTAGTAGAGAAACAGTAAGACAAACTTCTACCATAGTACACAACAAACAACTTTATGCCTCACATGTACAGTCTAAAAGTGGAAGGTCCCAAGAGTGCCATCCTGAACTATGCACTTATTTTTAAAAAACAGTTGATACATAAAATGTTCAACTAAATATTATATCTATATTTCTAAAAGCTGTTATGTTACCTAAACTCTAACTGTGAAGACTAGGTGATATGTTCCTTGTTTAATTCTAGTACCATGAAGTGGTTTCTCTAGTCTAGTATTATTCCTTTTCTTATTTGATTGAGAAGAAACTCACATCTCAACTTAGTATCTAGTTACATAATTTATCTTATTTTACCTGTTGATAACTCTAGTCTACTTCCTTTTAGTTCATTTATTTTTTCTTTGTTTAACCTTAGAACTCATCACACTGAATTTATTTTTATTTATTTATTTTTTTGCGGTACACGGGCCTCTCACTGTTGTGGCCTCTCCCATCGCGGAGCACAGGCTCAGGACGCGCAGGCTCAGCGGCCATGGCTCACGGGACCAGCCGCTCCGCGGCATGTGGGATCTTCCCGGACCGGGGCACGAACCCGTGTCCCCTTCATCGGCAGGCGGGCTCTCAACCACTGCGCCACCAGGGAAGCCCCTGAGTTTATTTTTTAATCAACTTTATTAACGTACAATTTATGAACAATTAATGGCACCCGATGAAAGTGTAAATTTCATTGGGTTGTGACTGATGTGACACTGCTGACAAAGATACAGATTGTTTCCATCACCCCCAAAACGCTTCCTAATGCCCCTCCCTTCATCCCAGCCCCATACAACTACTATACTGAATTTAATTTTGCAAGCCTTTGCAAAGTCATTTTTGAGGTAAAAGACATATGACACTGTTTGGAGAGACAAAGAGGAGGTGAAGAAGAGGAGACAACGAGCATCTACTCTTTCAACATGTTAGATTGTGAAGAGAAAGTCTACGAGAGGTAGTCAGACACAAATTAAGAGAGAATTTTTAAAAATAAAAAAAAGGTTTTAGCATGTTTATAGGCTAAATGGAAGAAAGCGGTGGAGAGGGAGATTGCAAAGCTACTGGAGAGACAGGCGACCAATGATGAAAGAAATCCTGAAGGGGTTGAGAGGGGCAGGGATGAAAGGTATAACTGGGGGAATAACTGGAAACAAGAGGAAAAACAGCTTTTCCCCCAAAAGTGGAGGTGTGGTGGTACAAGATAAAGCAAACAGGAATATTACTATATGTGGAGACAAAGAGTTGAAGATTTTATATCAGCTGGTTCAGCTTCTTGAATTAAGTGCCAGAAACGTTCATGTGTTGAGAGATAAGGAGAAGTGAGAAGGTACCCAGGCAAAATAATGAGGCTTTGCAATAGCAGCTGCGGAGGAGTGGGCGCGTGGGAAAGGGAGTGATCTTGTATGACAGAGATCACTGAGTGGTCCTAATGTCTAGCTGACACTGGAGGTCAAGACTTCATGGAGAAACCAATCTCAGGGTGATTTTTTTTTTTCAGTTGCTCTTTGTGGCTAGGCTGTCGCAGCAAAGGACGTAGAAGATGAGGTTTTTCAAAACCAGGGAGAAGTTGGAAAGAAGGTGTAGAGGAAGGACAGGAAAATCAGGAAGAGTATCTAATAGAGTAGTTATGCACCGTGGGGTTTAAATGGATTAGGAACGTGGTCAGTCAGGAGACAGGATAGGGTGAAAAACAGTTCACTTTCTGTCAGATCTGAAGCCCTACAAAAAGGAGTGAAACACTGATCATTCTAATTTGTTGCTTGTTAATTTAATGCAGTTTCCATTAAAACAAACTTATTGTTTAGAGGAGACCTTATGCCTAGTGCAGAAATAATAGAAGATGCTGTGACACACAATATTCCAGGGTGTTGGACTGTGAATCTGGAACCCTGTTGCCGGAGTTTGAATGCTGGTTCCTCAATTTTGTAGCTGTGTGACCTTGGCCAAGTTACTTAACCCCTAAGGAAACTTAACAAGATTCCACACTTGTTAAAGGGAGGCAATAATAGTGTAATAGTGCCCAATTCATAGTGTTGTTGTGCAAATTAAATGCTTTAATATGTGCTAATAGGTAAGTCTAGATATTATTATTAGGAGTCAGAAAACCTGGGTTCAAGTCCCATGTCAAAATTCAGAACCTTAGATCTGAGACTATGGGCAAATCATCTAACCATTGCCAGTTGCTTTTTACTTACCTCTTTTGTAAAATCAGTTTAATAATCTTTACTGCATATGCTTTAGTGACAGTTGAAGGAGATCGTATACATGTAAGTCCTCTGTGACTCTGAAATGCTATACAAAATAAAGAAGTCTTATTATTCTCACATAATATACTACATTGTGTGTCCAGTTAACGCAGGAATTATGTAAAGTAATGAATGTGAAAATGCTTCAAAATGTGAAATGTTGACATAAATGTAGAGCAGCATTGGGAATTGGAAATGTTTTTAGATTTTAATTATAATAATTTTAATTATATATTTGATTATATTTTTTACCTACAGCTCTGAAGAAAAAACTTATTAGAGGAAAGGGAGCCATTTAAATTCCTAATTAAAGTGAAGTTTTTGCTTTCCTCATGGATTTTATTTCCTTCCTTTGCCTTAGCATGTGGAGTTGAAATTTGACCATACTTAATCAATACCAATTTCAGTTGATTCTGACCTTTAATGGTATTGAGACCAAGAATTTATTCATGTATAGAATGTTGTAGGTTCTTTTAAAGATTTGTGACAACTCTGCATTTTAGCTTCATGGATCATTATTGGAGGATAAATTATAGCATTTGTTGTCAGGAAGGGTCCCTCTACTTTCTTTTCCCTTTTCCAATTTGCTGGCTTTTATTAAAGTCGGGTTTATTGGTCTATAAGTTACAAACAGCAATATTCACCCTTTTTAGGCGTATAATTCTATGGGTTTTGACAAATGCATACAGTCATGTAACCACCACCACAATCAAGGTATAGAATATTTCTGTCACTCCCCAAAGTTCCTTTATGCCTCTTTATGGTCAATTCCTTCTACTGACCTCCAGCCCCTGGCAACCACTGATATTTTTTCTTTTCCAAATGTTTTGTTTTTTTCCAGAATGTCATTTATATCAATTAACTATTTTAAAATAGTGTCTGGAAACCTCTTACTGGGCTTCATTACTAATTACACCCAAATTTATTCATCTATGCATGTGTGGTGTATGAATGTATGTGTCTGTGTATCTGCCTGTGGAGTGGAGATGGAGCTAATGAGTCCACAGATGCAGGCTTCATTATAACTTACAGCACCTAGTGTGGGCAGTGCAATTGTCATAGGTGAGCTCAGTCCATTAACATTGTTGAAAATGCAGGGAAAGGAAGAGGCTGTCTTTCTCAGTTCCTACTCAGTAAATATTGTTGACTATTCGTCAGATCATCATCATCAAATCATACATCACATCATACATTGTGTGATGTATCATACATCATCAAATGTATGATATTTTAATGGAACATTAATGAAATTGCTAACACTAACAACTGCCATGGAGAAACTCAGTTAATCTGTATGATAATATAATAATAAGAGAATTGAATTATATTTTGTCCATTACACTAGCCAATCTGGAGTGCCATGCTTGAGTCAGTACATTTTGGTAGGTGTCCAGTAACACAACCAGAGAAAATTGAAAGGCTTATATAAGCTCTTCCCACAACATATGAGGGAGAATGAAACTCATTATTTAACTGTCTGCTATGATAGCTTTGAGTCATTTGGTACCTTCCTTGGAAAAAGGTTTCTTTTTACTCTTCTTTGTTTTTTTTTCTTCCTATTTTCTTCATGAGGACTATTATATAGATTTTGAAGTCTGGATTGTAGCATTAGTATAGATGTAAATAGATGGGGAAGCAAAGTGAGCAAACATTTGTTGAGTGAGATAGACACTTTAAATACATCTCACTGAATCCTCACACAAACCTAGAAGTAGGTATTTTTATCACCATTTTACAGGTAAATAAATCCAAAAGGAGCTTGCCGCGGGTCATACAGCTAGTAAAACCAGGTCTGCGTTTAAAGGCTGTAGTCAAAGCACCTCACCTTGCTGATTGCCCTTCTTGCTGCTTATTATGCTGTATGATGACTTTTCAGTGTCATCCCTTAGGCTCCATTTATCTGCTGGCTAAATGTATTGATATCGTTCACAGCACATCAACTTTATGATTGTGTGCAGTTGTTCAACAAACAACAGGAATTGCTTTTTATTTTCTATATTTAGGAGTTCAGAATGACTTAGAATAAAGATGATGACCTAAGGTCAGACATTTCCTGTAAAGTGATGACCAGAACTCCTACAGCCTGCTATTAATTATGACCCAACAGCACTCAGCCATTGCTTTAAAAATAATAAAAAAAATAAATAACACAACAAATGATACTCTGGTTATTATGGAACAGTGTGGTGGGTGTTAAAAAGGTAATATTGGTAGCATGCGACTATTTCCCGTTACTCCACATCCATTCAAAGATGCACACACTTTCCGGTAGGTCATGAATTTACCAGATTTCATTAAGCTATATTATCCTCTCAAACCTTAATAAAATTTCATGAAGATTATAATTCTGTGAACTTTTTAAGGTTATGCCATTTTAAAAAATATGAGATAAACATCAACGTCAACTTCTTAGGCTAATGAGAAAATATTGTTCCAGAAGTTTTAATAAGTAGTAAAGTAGTGACCCATACATCTGCTGTTATTTCCCTCTCTCCTTTTTTTTTTCTCCATCTCTATGGATATACCTGAAGAAACCTCTATCTAGTTTTAGAGGGTCTTGAAGCAAACAGATTTTTTTTTCTTTTAAAGGAGGCTTGTCTTTCCTTCCCTCCCTCCCTCCCTCCCTCCTTCCTTCTTCCTTCCCTCTTTCCTCCCTTCCTCCCTCCCTCCCTTCCTTCCTTCCTTCCTTCCTTCCTTCCTTCCTTCCTTCCTTCCTCCCTCCCTCCCTCCCTCCCTTCCTCCCTCCCTCCCTTCCTTCCTTCCTTCCTTCCTAGCCATTTGAAATATTTTTGCTTTTGTAAGACTTTAGATTATCTTCAGTTAGATTAGAAACATTAAAATTCTTCTGAGCTATCAAATTTTATGATTTTATTATTTTGGGCAATATTTATAGTTTCAAACTACTAGGTCAGGTAGGCAGATAATTTTGCTACTATTTTCTGAAACCCAAAATATTTGGCTACTTTCAGAATATTGGCTGATTTAAAAAAATTCTACACATTTTTTTTTGATATTGTAGAGCACCTGATATACCAGATGTTAGCACAGGTTTCTGTATAGTCTCTTTGTACTTTTCCCTTACCTTTTAACTTTAGTTAAATTTATTTAAATTAAATAAATAAAATCTAATTTAAATTAAAACATACAAAATATTTGTAATACTTGTTAAATGTTCTAATGAGTGTTTTTAAAAGGTTCTTTTATGAGAATAAAATATAATTGTGATAGTATAAGATATAGCCCAAATATATATTAATTGTACTGAAATTAATCCTACCATCAAAAAAGCATTATTTTTCTTTCTGTTTGTCAAAATCAAACTTCGCACAGTTTTATCATTGGAAAAATGTTCTCATAGAACTAGTGCAAACTTTTTAGTTTTAGATGAAGTGTGGAACTCTTTAGAAGAAATAATTTTAATAAAGGATGGAGTACAGCACACAAAACCGTTTGGGGACAATTATCCATGGTGTTTCTACAAGTCTTGTGACAGGTTTTGTTTTGGACTATATTTTCAAGGATGTTGGCATAGCAAACAGCTTTAGAAGCTAGAGGTAGTGCCTTCTAGGGAAGAAGGCAGATTTGTTTCCTGACCAGGATAAATTCCCTCAGGGACAAAGGTTAGGCAGCTTTGCTTGCAGTTCTCTTTGGAAGATCGGCAGTTTCCCGAGCTTGGGACCCACTGTGTGTGCAGCATCCCTCTTGGCCACTCTGTATCGTCCACATTGGACTTGGGGCCAAGAACTCATTTGAACAGGAAGCTCATGCTGCCTGCTTTTCTATGGGAATAAACTCCTTTGCCTCTGACTCAGGCATGTCTTTGCCAAAATCTATGAAACTGTGGCAGGCTAAACTGTTAGCTTGCAAGCAGGATAAAATTTCTGACCCTTCTC
This sequence comes from Phocoena phocoena, assembly GCF_963924675.1. NCBI lineage: Eukaryota > Metazoa > Chordata > Mammalia > Artiodactyla > Phocoenidae > Phocoena > Phocoena phocoena. The sequence goes on along the minus strand of NC_089229.1, from coordinate 45,078,463 downwards.
AGTTTTTGACAAAAAACTATTTTATCACACGTGATCTGAATGTGAAAGACCAGAGCATCAGGTGTTTCTTAAAAAAAAAAAAAAGAAACAAAAACTCCTTACAAATCGCAAACTTGCAATCTGTTACTCCTGATTTCTGGTTGATTTTGCAAATTAAATGTACTGGGAATGAGTTGTTCCTATATAATATTTACCTTATAAAACATAATCTACTATGGCAGCATTTGTCATAGACACGGTACATGAATATGAAATTAATTTTATTTGCATAAAACTGCTACTGTTTCAAATGAATGTCATGGAAGGAAAAATGGTAGTTCTGTGGAACCCTTTGGCCCTACTAAGAGTTGCAGGTGAAATTTATATCTGAATTGTAGCAACTGCATAAAAACATTTCAGAATTTTATAAAGTAAAGATGCCCGGTTACTGTGATCTTGTTTTGCTTTCTGGTATTGTGTCTTTCTCTTTCAGATTCAGCTCCACTGATTAAATGAAGGAATTAGGGATTAGGATTTGAAATGTGGTTATGTTGAAACATTTTTTTAAACATCACTTTTAGGACCAGTGTTCAGACAATGAGGTGGCAAGTTTGTACTCACTGAACCACAAATCCCTGTTAATATAATTCATATTTTCATTGCAAATTGACCAAATTAACTTGGTACTACTTATTTAAAAATAGTTAGGCAGGTATATCTAATATTGGTAGCATGTGGGAATAATGCCTTGTGCACTCTCACCCCTGGCTCAACTATCCTATCTAATAGTTTTTTTGTAGCATCTTTAAGATTTTCTATATATAGTGTCATGTCATGTGCAAGCAGAAACAGTTTCACTTCATCCTTTCCAATTTAGGTTTCTTTCATTTCTTTTTCCTGTCTGTTTGCTGTGGCTAGAACTTCCAAAACTATGTTGAATAAAAGTGGTGAGAGTGGGCATCCTTGTCTTGTTCCTGATCTTAGGGGAAATGCTTTCAGCTTTTCACCTTTGAATATGATATTAGCTGTGGGTTTGTCATATATGGCCTTTATTAGGTTGAGGTAGGTTCCCTCTATACCCACTTTGTTGAGATTTTTTTAATAATAAGTGGATGTTTTTTGTCAGAAGCTTTTTCTGCATCTATTGAGATGATCATATGATTTCTATGTTCAGTTTGTTAGTGTGGTGTATCACACTGGTTTGTGGATATTAAACTATATTTGCCTCCCTGGGATACATCCCACTTGATCATAGTGTATGATCCTTTTAATGTATTGTTGTATTTGGTTTGCTAACATTTTGTTGAGGATTTCTACATCTATGTTCATTGGTGATATTGGCCTGTAATTTTCTTTTTTTGTGGTGTCTTTGTTTGGTTTTGGTATCAGGGTGATGCTGGCCTCATAGAATGAGTTTGAAAGTGTTCCTTCCTCTTCAAGTTTTTGGAGTAGATTGAGAAGGATAGGTGTTAACTTTTCTTTAAATGTTTGGTAGAATTCACCTGTGAAGCTGTCTGGTCCTGGACTTTTATTTGTTGGGAGTTTTTAAGTTACTTATTTAATTTTGTTACTGGTAATCGGTCTGTTAATATTTTGTGTTTCTTTCTGATTCAGTCTTGGGAGATTGCACTTTTTTAGGAATTTATTCATTTCTTCTAGGTTGTACATTTTATTGGTGTATAATTGTAGTAAACTTATGATCCTTTGTATTTCTGTGGATTTTGTTTGTTCTTTTTTTCTAGTTCCTTTAGGCATAAGGTTAGATTGTTTATTTGAGATTTTTCTTGTTTCCTGAAGTAGGCTTGTATAGATATAAACTCCCCTCTTACAACTGCTTTTGCTGCGTCCCATAGATTTTGGATCCTTGTTTTTCTATTTTCATTTGTCTCCAGGCATTTTTTGATTTCCTCTTTATTTGTTGACCCATTGGTTTTTAGTAGTGTGCTGTTTAGACTTAATGTGTTTGGGTTTCTTGGCAGTTTTCTTCTTGTGTTGATTTCTGGTCTCATGCTGTTGTGGTTGGAAAATATCCTTGATTTCAGTCTTTTAAAATTTATTGAGACTTATTTTGTGTCCTAACATGCAATCTATCCTGGAAAATATTCCATGTGCACTTGAAAAGACTGTGTATTCTCTGTTTTGAGATAAAATTTTCTGTATATATCTATTAATTCAATCAAATCTACTGTGTCATTTAAGGTCAGTGTTACTTATTGATTTTCTGTTTGGATGAAATATCCAGTGACGTAAGTGAGGTGTTAAAGTCCCTTCCATTATTACTGTCAGTTTTTACCTTTATGTTTGTTAACATTTGCATTATGTATTTAAGTGCTCCTATGTTGGGTGCATATATATTTTTATAATTGTTATATTCTTGTTGGATTGATCTCTTTATCATTATGTCTTGTTACAGCTTTTAAGTCTATTTTGTGTGATATAAATACTGCCACCCAGCTTTCTTTTTGTTTGCACTTGTGTGGAAAACCTTCTTCCATCCGCTCACTCTCAGTCTGTGTGTGTCTGTAGATCTGAAATATGTCTCTTGTAGGCAGCATATATGTGGGTCTTGTTTTTTTATCTATTCAGCTACTCTATATCTTTTTATTGGAGCATCTAGTCCATTTATATTTAAAGTAACTATCAATATCTATGTATGTATTGACATTTTAAAAATTGTTTTTTGATTGTTTATAATTCTTTTTTGTTCCTTTTTTATTCCCTTGTCATTTGATGACTGTCTTTAGTCTTATGTTTGAATTCCTTTTGTGTGTGTGTTTGTGTGTGTGTGTGTGTGTGTGCGTGTGTGTGTGTGTGTGTGTGTGGTTTTTGGTTACCTTGAGGTTCTTATATAACAATATAATATTTTAAGTTGATGATCTCTTAAGTTCAAATGCATTCTACCCACCATACATTTTTACTATTTTTACTCTCCCCTCAATGTTTAATGTGTTTGACATCATATTTTCCATCTTTTGGTTTTGTGTATCCCTTAACTACTTATTGCAGATATAGATGATTTTACTACTTTTATCTTTTAACCTTTTTACTAGCTTTATAATTGGTTGGTCTCCCCCCTTTACTATATGTTTGCCTTTACCAGTGAGATATTTCCTTCCATTATTTTCATATTTCTAGCGTGCTTTCTCTTTTCTGCTTAGAGAAATCTCCTTAACATTTCTTATAAAGCTAGTTTAGTGGTGCTGAACTCTGAGCTTTTGCTTGTTTGTCAAACATGATGTCACTCCTTCAATTCTGAGTGGTAACCTTGTCAGGCAGAGTATTCTTGTTTGTAGGTTCTTTTCTTGTTTTGTTTTTTGAATATATCATGCCACGCCCTTCTGGACTGCAAAGTTTTTGCTAAAAAGTCACCTCATAGTCTTACGAGAGAGTTCTTGTATATAACTTGTTGCTATTCTCTTGATGCTTTTAAAATTCTCTCTTTGTCTTTAATTTTTGCCATTTTAATTATAATGTGTCTTGGTGTGAACCTCTTTGGGTTCATCTTGTTTGGGACTCTGATTCCTAGACCTGGGTGTCTGTTTCCATACTCAAGTTAGGGAAGATTCCAGCTATTATTTCTTCAAATAAGTTATCTGCTCTTTCTCTCTTCTTTTTCTCCTATAACGTGAATGTTAGTATGCTTGGTGTTTTCTGAGAGGTCTCTTAAACTATCATCATTAAAATTTCTTTTCTTTTTTTCTGTTCAGCTTGGGTGATTTCCACTACCCTGTATTCCATATTCTGTTCCAATTCTGTATCATCCAATCTACTGTTGATTCCTTCTAGTGTATTTTTTATTTCAGTTATTGTATTCTTCAGCTCTGTTGGTTCTTCTTTATATTTTCTAACTCTGTTGAAGTTCTCACTGCGTTCATCCATTCTTCTCCTGAGTTCAGTGAACATCTTTATGATCGTTACCTTAAACTCTTTATCAGGTAGGTTACTTATCTCCACTTCATTTAGTCCTTTTTCTGAGGTCTTGTCTTGTTCCTTCATTTAGAACATATTCCTCTATCTCTTCCTTTTGCCTAATTCTTGGTGTTTATTTCTCTATATTAGGTAGGTTGGTTACATTTCCTGGTCTTGGAGAAGTGACCTTGGAGATGTACTATGGGGCCTAGCAGTACACTCCCCTCTGGTCACCGGATCTATATGCTCCAGAGGTGTGCCCTATGTGGATTGCATATGTCCTTCTGTTGTGGCAGGGATGACTACTGTGGGTGTGCTGGTAGATGGGGCTGGCCTCTGACCCTGTTGGCTGTGAGGCTGTGCCTTGTGCAGTGGCTGTAAGTCCACTGGAGGGTAGGGAAGACTCCCTATTTGGTTCTTTGGGTGGCCGTGGGAGGCTCAGGGCTAGTGCTGGCTCACTAGTGGCTGGGGCGAGTTCCCTGGAGCTAGTGGGCTAGAGCGAGGATTCCAAAATGGCACTTGTCAGCGCTGGTGTTATTGTGAGAGAATGAGCTCCCCCAAATGGGTGCTGCCAGGGTCTCTACCACCAGGGGGAGTCCCAGTTGCTTCCTGCCTCTCTTAAGAGGCTAAGATCGGCAAGTGGGTCTGACCTTGGCTACTTTCAAACTACTGTCTCTGCATTGGAACTCAGAACATGTGAGATTTTGCACACACTCTTTAAGAGTGGAGTTTCTGTTTCCTCCTGCCCTCTGAGGCTCCTGAACATAGCCCTGCTGGTTTTCAAAGCCAGACATTCTGGCGACTCATCTTCTTGGTGTAGGAACCCTGGGCTGGGGAGCTTGATGTGGCTCAGACCCCTCACTCCTTGGGGAGGACCTCCAAAATTGTGATATTCCTCCAGTTTGTGCGTTGCCAACCCCGGGGTGTGGGTCCTGACTATACCACATCTCTACTCCTCTTACCTGTTTCACTGTGGTTCCTTCTTTGTCTTTAGTTGTGGAAAATCTCTTCTGCTAGTCTTCAGGTCATTCTCATAGATATTTGTTCTGTAAGCAGTTGCAATTTTGGTGTGTCTGTGGGAGGAGGGAGTTCAGGGTCTTCCTCCCTCACCATCTTGGCCAACTCTGACCTTTGCTTTTGTAAAGGATATTTTTTTGTTCCGTTTAAAGGAAAACTGTGTCTTTTTATTTATTTTTAAGTTGACTTGTTTGAAGGTTTTCTCAGCTACTTCCCTCAAGATCTTTCATTTGCATAATCTATGTGAGGAAGATAAACCATTACCTTAGTCTTTGGTGAGATTAGGAATTATTTCAAAGTGATATTTATGGGTTGCTTTCTACTAATTTTGTAAGAAAAAAATGAACAAACTGATAAGTCTTACACAAGTTCCTCAAGGTGGCAATATTTTATGAAACAAGTAGTTTAGTTTTGTAGAGTCCATATAAAATTTAGATTATTGTCAAGCAGCCATCTGTAGCATAACTCATGACTTCTTGTGCATTTTTAATCAGCATCTGGTTATGCATGGGCCCAGCATTATTGCCGACTAAATACTTAAAATAGTAAAGTACTGCAGGATATTAGGACTCGTAGCTGTAGAATTATGGTGTGCACCTTTTCTCTGTACCTGAGCAGATGATCTGCAAATCAGGGCCTTTCAGAGGCACATCTGCTGAGCTGCCAGAGAGTATGGCTGGCAGCAGAATCCCTGGGCTCATGTTTGTGGCTACCAGGGGGCCTGGCCTTCTTGTGGTTCAGCCTTGGGTTCTCCCATCAGGGATGATGGCCTTGTGCACTCTCACCCCTCGCTTACTCTGACCAACCTCTCTGTACTGATGGAAGAGGAGAGCTGGCAGTGCAGCATTATTGCCATGTTGCCTGATTTTCTGTAGCATTTTAATTGCATTGTGTGGCCTTGGAATTATGGTTACCTTAAATGGATATGTAACGATTTTTTCCCCCTTTATGTGTAATTTAGCTGGGAAAAACAGAATGCAACTAAATTTCATTTCAAACAGAAATGTGTTGCACCAGCTGCGGATTGAGGCCTGGCCTTAATTTGCAAATTTTCACAGATTCAGAAGATGTTCTGCCAGCAGCCAGTGTAATAGCTGGGATATGGCCAAAGAGCAGCTTTTCATCGAATATATTATACTCCAGCTTCCGAATGAACAGATCCAAGGAACTTTTTCCTTAAGAAGACATTGATATATTTACATGGAGTAACATTGTACACACATAAATCAAGAGCCCTGGCAAGAAAATCAGTATTGCAGGTTTTAGTTCGGAGTCACGGATTTGTTATATGACTTTCAGGTCGTCACTTATGCTGCCGCACCCTTCTCATTTTAAAAATGAGCGCATTGCCTATAGAATAGGTATCACTGGGAGCCTGACAGCTACCATGGAGTATGGCTAATACTTGACGCTATCATTCTTTTAATAATAAACATTTTCATTAAAGTATAACAAATGTCAAGAAAAGTGGCTAAGTCATATGCTTATGTCTCAGTGAATTTTTACAAGGTGAAAACAGCCATGTAACCACCGCCCAGATCCAGATCAAGAAATGGAATCACCAACACCTAAGAAGTCCCCCTCAGTCTTCCTCTTAGTCACTAATCCTCTTTCCCAAAGAAAAGCGCTATTCTGACTTCTAACAGCATACTTCAGTTTTTGTGTGTTTCTTAACCTTTCGTGAATGGAATCACCCGTATACGTTGTTTGTTTCTGACCTTTCACTCATGTCTGTAAAATTCATTCATGTCTGTAAAATTCATTCATGCCGATACGTGTGGCAGAATTCCATTATATGAATGTACAGTTGATCCTTGAACAACAGAGGTTTGAACTGCATGAGTCCACTTATATGCGTTTTTCTTCAATATATACATGCAGTGCTACATGATTGGCAGTTGGTTGAACCTGCAGATGTGGAACCATAGATACAGAGGTCTGACTAAAAGCTATAAGTGGTTTTTTGACTGAGGGAGAATTGCTGCCTCTAACCCCCATGTTGTTAAAGGGTCAAGTGTACCACAATTTATTTACCTATTTAGAAAATAAGAGTGCATTGGATTAAATAACTGTAGTCTCTCCTTGTTCTAAAGATTATAACTGAATGGTCATTCAGAGAAATGTGTTGTGATGTATAAGTTACATGGTTATCTTGGACTAGCTCGTATAGGATAGCATTTAATGAAAACTCAGATTCCTGAGAATGTAGGTTATGGCAACTTAAAAACAGAGGGGTTTGACATAATACATATCAAAAGAAGTTACATATATTTTGTCGTGCTCTGTATGTTAAATTCATTAAACATGTCAGGTATCCCTGCTTTTCGAAAGTTTGCTTTACAGCACTTTGCTTTTATGAAAGATCTACATTAGTGCCTGTTTTTGCTAATTGAAAGAAATCCAAGGAGGATATTCACTTTCATGAAAAAAAAGGTGAAAAGTGAAACTAGCGCTCAGTGTTTGTTTTGCAGCAAGCTGTTACAGAGGCAGCACACACCCTGAGCTGAAAGACTGGCACCACCAAGCTCCTTCCCTGGAAACTGTACTCAGTATCTTGGCATCAAGCCTCCGTAGCTTTCAACAGTGTCTGTGAGCATCTGTGCTTTATCTTGATTTATTTTGTACATCCGTTAGCAAGATGTGTTCTAAGGCCATTGTTTTTTCACTTTATGCTGTTTTGGCTTACAAAAGTTTTCATAGGAATGCTCTACTTTCAAATAGCAGGGGAACCCTGTATTGAGTGTCAGACACTATACTAGGTACTTTCAAATTTTAAAGCAACCCTACATGGTATTATCATTTCTTTTTTTTTTTTAAATAGATGAGGAGACTGAGTCTCAGAAAGTTTGTTAGTTGTCTGTTTTTATACATGTTCTAAGTAAGTTAGCCTGTTTAATCCTGCTTTTTCTACTGTATCCTCTTAATGAATTACTTAGGCATGATACTTGCATGCCTGGAGTTTATATTCTGGTGAAAGCTGGAGCTACAAGTGGGCAAAGCAGATCAGTTAAATTAAAAGTTTAATCTAGTGGAGAAAAGTTGTATTAGAGGTATGGGAGCTGTAGGTACATGGAGGGGGAATGCCAATGGCAGCCTATATGAGGAAGGGGTTGCAGAAGGGTAGGGAATTGTAGGATGGAATGGGCAGAAAGTATTCAAGGCAGAACAATGGCATGTGTGAAAGTGTGGAATATTTGGGAATGTTGCTATAGTAAGACGTCAAGGTGAATGTTAGGGGTGGGGTGGCAGAAGTAAGGATGTGTTAGGAGTGAGGCTGAAGAAAGGCAAGGATAAGAGCATGGAGGAGTGGGTTTTCCTCCTAATGAATTTTTCTGTGTAGGGGATGTGTAGCCACCAAAAGGCTTTTTTTCATCATGGAAAACATCATGATTAGAGGTAGTAGAGCATTGTGGTGTCACTGTCCTTTAGCCAAAGACATAATCTGTAAGGGAAAAATTGGATTATTGCTTATTACAATGAGGGACAATCCATGCTATTGGCAATAAGGGGACATCTCAGTAAAAAGGTGTTAGAAAGGACTTACTAGATCTGGGTGATTTGTGGGAGTGTCCTAAAAAGTGGGGGTTCATTCTGGATTGGGGTCTATCAGGAAATAGGGGTAATAATATGATTTGGTGCCTTAATCAGTCTTATCCATAAGAAGTGTAGACTAGAGGGATTTAAAGCTGTAAGGTAGAGGGGCAGCAGTCACTCATGTTAGTTGGAGAGGGGGATGTTTGCTATTTCTGTCATTGGCACAATGACCTTATTTGTGTGTGTGCTTAGACCTGATTTTGAAGTGGTCTTGGGTTTGGTCTCACTTCATCAGTCAGTGACCGTGGCTGATGTTGGTGTACTTTGAGATTGTTTATACCAACAGCAGAACATTGTGGCCTAACTGTGAGTTTCAAGCCAATTTGCAGATGTCAGGGGCTGCTTTTCTGTTTCTCATTGGTTAGGAGTGCAGTGTATGAATTCAGACTGGTCTTCCTTGTATCCTGGCTCCATTATGTCCCAGCTGAGTGAACTTTGAAAAGGTATTTATTTTCTTTGTGACTCAATTTCCTTATGTGAAAATGGGATGATTTCAAAGAGTTATGAAGAATAACATGTATGCACTCAACACAGGAGCACCTAAATATATAAAGTAAATATTGACAGACTTGAAGGGAGAAGTAGACAGCAATACAATAATAGCAGGGGATTTCAGTACCTAGCACCCGACTTTCAACAATGGATCATCCAGACAGAAAATCAATAAGGAAACATTGTATTTAAATCACCTGTTAGACCAAAAGAACTGAACAGACATTTACAGAACATTTCATCCAACTGTAGCAGGATACACATTCTTTGCCAGTGCACATGGAACATTTTCTAGGATAGATCATATGTTAAATCACAAAACAAGTCTTAATAAATTTAAAATGATGGAAATCATATCATGCATCTTTTCCAACCACAGTGGTATAATACTATATGTTAAATTAGATAAAATGAAAGATCCATTCACTGAAAACTATAAGACACTGATAAAAGAAATCAGAGAAGACACAAATAATTGGAAAGATATTCCCTGGTCATGGATTGAAAGAATCAATATTGTTAAAATGTCCATACTACTCAAAGCAATGAACAGATTCAGTGCAGTTCCTATCAAAATTTCAATGGAATTTTTCACAGGGATAGAACAAGTAATCATAACATTTGTATGGAACCACAAAAGACATTCTTGAGAAAGAAGAACAAAACTTGAGGCATCACACTCCCTGATTTTAAACTATATCACAAAGCTATAGTAATCAAAACAGTAAAGTACTGGCCTAAAAACAGACACAAAGATCAATGGAACAGAGGAGAAAGCCCAGAAATAAACATACACAAGGATGGGCAATTAATGTATGACAAAGGAGCCAAGACTATACAATGGGGAAAGGATAGTCTTTTCAATAAATGGTGCTGGGAAAACTGGACAGCCCCATGCAAAAAGAATAAAACTAGATCACTATCTTACACTATAAACAAAAATCAATTAAAAATGGATTAAAGACTTGAGTACAAAACCATAAATCATAAAATTCCTAGAAGAAAACTAGGTAGTAAGTGCCTTAACATTGGTCTTGGAGATGATTTGACACCCAAAGCAAAGGGAACAAAAGCAAAATAAGCAAGTGGGACTACATCAAACTAAAAAGCTTCTGTGCAGCAAGGGAAATCATCAACAAAATGAAAAGGCAACCTATGGAATGGGAGAAAACATTTGCAAACCATGTATCTAAAGGGGTTAATATCCAAAGTATACAAAGAACTCATACAACTCAATAGCAAAAATTAAACAATCCAATTAAAAAATGGGCAGAGGAATTGAATAGACATTTTTCCAAAGAAGACATACAGATGGCCAACAGGCACATGAGAAAATGTTCAACATCACTAATCATCAGGAAAATGCAAATCCAACCCACAATGAGATATCACCTCACACCTATCAGAATGCTATCATCAAAAAGACCACAAATAACAAATGTTGGTGAGGATATGGAGAAAGGGAACACTTGTGTACTGTTGGTGGGAATGTAAATTGATGTGGCTACTATAGAAAACAGTATAGAAGTTCCTCAAAAACTTAGAAATATAACTACCATATCCAGCAATCCCTCTGCTGGGTATATACACAAAGGAAATAAAAATAATATATGGAAAAGATATCTGCACTGCCATGTTCCTTGAAACATTATTCACATCATTATTCATTTAGGAAGCAGCCTAAATGTCCATCAACAGATAAATGGATAAATAAGATATAGTATAATTTGCAGCTACATGGATGGACCTAGAGATTATCATACTAAGTGAAGTAAGTCATAAAGAGAAAGACAAATATCATATGATATCACTTATATGTGGAATCTAAAATATGACACATGAATTTATCTGTGAAACAGAAACAGACTCACAGACATATTATGAGTCTTGGCAGCCACAAGTCTATGGAGAGGGAAGGGAAGGGTTGGATTGGGAGTTTGGGACTATCAGATGCAAACTATGTAGAATGGATAAACTGAAAGGTCTTACTGTATAGCACAGAGAACTATATTCAATATCTTGTAATAAACCATAATGGAATAGAATATGAAAAAGAATATATATGTATATGGATTACTGTGCTGCATCAGAAACTAACACAGCATTGTAAATCAACTACACTTCAATTTTAAAAAAAGAGATGTGGTATATATATACAATTAAATATTATTCAGCCATGAGAAGGAAGGAAATTCTACCATTTGAGACAACATAGATAGACCTTGAGGGCGTTATGCTAAGTGAAATAAGGCAGAGAAAGCAAATATTGCACAGTACCACTTATATGTGGAATCTAAAAAAGAAAAAATGGTTGCCAGGGGGTTGGGAGTGGGGGTTGGGGAAATAGGAAGAGGTTTGGTTTGTCAAAGTATACAAACTTTCGGCTATAAGATGAATAAGGTCTGAGGATCTACTGTAAAAAATGCTGACTAGAGTTGTTAGCACTGTATTGTATAAGAGACATTTGCTAAGAGAGTAGAACTTAAATGTTCTCACCAAAAAAAAAGAAAAATTATATGTGAGGAGATGAATGTGTTAATTAACTAGATGAGGAAAATCCTTTCACAATGTATGTGTAGAGTAAATCATCATGATGTACGCTTTAAATACCGTATAATTTTATTTATCAATCATTCCTCAATAAAGCTGAAGTTTAAAAAAGGTGTATGAGATAATATACATAAAGTATTTAGAGCAGTGCCTGGCATGTGGTAACGTCTCAATAAATGCTGCTATTATTATTATTTTGGAAAGATTACTCCATCAGAATGAAAGAGGATAGGTGTGAAGAAGGAGAGACAAGGAAATGATTAGGAGCATAATTCAGGAACCTCCATGAGGGGTAATTCTCTCCTGAACCAGTGCAGCAGAAGTAGGTGTGGAGAGAGGGCACAGTGGGTGAGAGCTAACCCTGGAAGACTGGGTCACCCATGGTGGGGTGAAGGGAAGGAGGGGAAACAGAAAGTCTCCCTGTGGTTCTGGTTTGGATGAATGGGTAGGAAGTGAGGTCATCATTGAAGACGGGGAATACAAGAATAGAAAAAGCACACTGAAGGACACATTATGGCCAGATGGAGATGTTCAGCAGGTTGCCGAAGATACAGGACTGAAACTCAGGAGAGGGGTCAAGTGCCATAGCCTGTGTCACTTTCTGATCTCTCATAGAGGGGGCCAGCTGTCTAGGAGAGAAAAGAGGTGTCACTGACCTTGCCCTCAGTGCCTCCCTTGGCTCCCCTCCGTAGGACTGTGGGAAAGGGCTTCAATTATTTCGTATGCAGTGTCAAGCCTAGACCCACCTCGTTCACTCTCAGAAGTTATGGATTTGTCTTTAATCAAGAAACATGAAATTTTTCAGTACCAAGATCTTGTCAGAGACTTTTAACCTTGAACTCTTTTCTGCACAATACATAATCAAAAGCTTGAATTGGAAAAATAGTATGTATGGAATGCCTGAAATGTATGCTGCTTATAGATACTTTCTTAGATATTCTTTCTGTGTATCTATGTATTTATCTATCTATCTATCTATCTACCTAATTCTATCATCTATCTTGTTATTACTCTGCACGTAAAATTTGCTAAGTAACTAGACTATTGTATATTTAGTAGGATTGCTTTTACTGAATTATGATTTGGCATTATGCCATCAGCCTGCTTTGGGAAATATACGAAATAGCCAAGGGAAACATGGTTTATTGTTTTATTCACTGTTTTAATTTTGTAGAGAATCAGGGTCTTTATATTGCATCAGAGGGAGTTTATGAGGACTCTCGGGGGAAAATATCTCTCAGACATCGGTAACATATTTTTTTCCTTGATATGGTGAACTGGGTAGCTGATGACGTTTCCCTCTGTGCACCGATCACTGGGAAGCTCGGAGTAAAATATATGGTCTTGAATGAAGCATCTGATTATTATGGCATGTATTCATGAGGAGTGTATACGCACACTGGATCATGCACACACAGAATCATATATTTTTTAGTAGCGTTAATGGAGTGATGTGGACAAAAGTATCCTTATTCAAGCGAAGTTGACTCTTCTGTGTGGAATATAAAAGCAACACCTTAATTTCTATCACTCTGGAATTTTACCTTGATGACAAGAATATATTTAAAAAGGGAAATATGCAATAAAATATGGATCAGCCCTTTGGCCCATGTGTAGACTATAGTAGGAATAGCTCTGAATTTGAAATTAGAAGATAGGATTTCACCTTCCTTAGTCTGTTACTAGCTCTGTGGCCTTGGACAAGCTGTTTAATGGCTATGGGCTTTGGATTTCTTGGTAGAGTGAGGATGAAATTACCTGCTCTACCCACCTTACCTTTCTTGCAAAGATTACATTAGATAATGCATGAGCCTCTGTGAACTGTAAAAAGCTATAGGTAAGATCATTATCCAAGGTTTGATTCCGTATGGAGGATATTTTAACTTCTTAGTCAGAAGGGTGTCTACCTTAGCTTTAGAATAGGAATCACCAACTCCAATGCTGCTGTGAATAAGCAAGATGCAAGAGAATGAAAACTGTGATTCTCAACTGTTTTTTGGTCTCAATTTGGAAAGATTAGTAAGAGAAATAATTAACCTCCCTCTTAATTTTATAAAAGGAAAATGCAACTGAGATATAGTCATAGTGTGAAGGGTAATAGGAAGTTCCAGAAGCTGAGGCCAACAGGAGAGGGCAGCTGCCCTGCGCTGGAGGCAGCTACTCTTCAGTGCTGGCTAATGGCTTCCAGGCAAGAATGGGGAGCAGTGTTAGCACACAATTTGTTTTTCAAGAGAATTCAGAAAATTATACTTTTTCTAATTAGTGAGTTCTCTTAATTTATAAATTTCGGAAATTAATTCAAATTTTTAAAAAATACATTGAGTGGATTAACACTGTTCAGGAAAAACAACGTGATATTCAACCTTTGGGCTACTAGTTCATGATCTCTGCTCTAGAAACTTTTCAGAGGTCACCTTGTGTTTGAGGCTATATAGACCCAGGGAAGACTACATTTGTATGTTGTTACTTTTAGAAAGTAAATGTGCATCTATTTAACCAAGCGTTTAAAGCCTTTTCTTTAGCGAATATTCATTAAAGTCTATATGTGTTCTAAATGTATTCAGTTTTGTTTCTAAAAGGCACTCTTTACTGTGAATGCATTACAGAGGTATATGTTAAAATGCAAGGTTAATAGTGATAAAGTACAAAAGTAGCAGTACTTAACAATTATTTGTAAGTAATGTACCATTTTGCTTAGTGTTGGTGCTCTCTGCCTGTTTGTAGGTAACATAATATTATCAAAGAACAGTAGTTCTGGAGGCTGTATTCCACAAACATCAAAGGAACTCTTGACTACTCATTTTATTATAATAGTCTCTATGGCTAGGAAATCATAAAATATCAGGGAGAAAATGGAATGCAATTTAATCACCTAGCTTATATATAAATACAGTCAATCCTCATTGTTCACAGATTCTATTTGCAAATTTGTTTACTTGTTAAAATTAATTTGTAACCTCAAAATCAATACTCATGGCACTTTCATGGTTATTCTCAGGCATGTTCAGAATGGTGAAAAATTTGAGTAACCTGACATAACTGTTCCCAGCTGAGCTCAAACAAGATGTTGTTTTGCCTACTTGTTTCAGCTCTTGTACCATAGACAAGTGTCCTCTTCATGATCTATTTAGTGCCAGTTATTTTTTCCCCCTGCATTTCTGGGCTTTCTGTTAGAGATTTCACAGTTTAAAGTAGCCCCTAAGCATAGTGCTGAAGTGCTGTCTAGTGTCGCTTAGCACAAGAAAGCTGTGACGTGCCTTATGGAGAAAATATGTGTGTTAGGTAAGCTTTCTTTGGGCATGAGTTATAGTGCTGTTGACAGTGAGTTCAGTGTTAATGAAAAACGTGTAATAAATAGCTTGTCTTTAAGTAGAAAAGGACATAAAACAAGGCTGTATATTGATTGCTTGATGAAAATATGACCAAGGCTTGTAGGAACCTGATCCTGTATTTTCCCTAGGAGCAATGGGTCAGTATTCATTAGTTCAGTGTTTGCAGAACATAACTACTGTAAATAATGAGAATAGACTGTGTATGAAAATATTGATTGTTGACTAGTTGTTCAGTACGTACACAGACTTATAGATACCTCTCAAGTATTGAAAGAAGTACCTGACAAATTCAGTAATAGCTCCATAACTTGTAAATGAGTTTTTAGTATTTGAGATATCCATGTGCATGTATCACATCAGCAATAGATATAGGGGATGCGTGAGCTGTGGGTAGGACCTTAGCCTTGTTACTGATTAGTTGTGTGATCTTAGACCAACAAGTTTCCCTGTCTTAGACTCTATTTTCTCATCTCTGAGACAAGGATAGGAGTGCAAATTTCCAAAGTTCTTTCCAATTTTAAAATTATATATGTCTACGAGAGTATTAATTTAGCACTTAGGTGGTTACCCATCATCTTCAGGGTAGGGGAAAGAGAAAGGTTACAAAGACGTGTCTCTATAAAGTACAATACCTATAATTAAGAAGGTCACAATCAATTTGGGGTGACTCAATAAATTTAAACAGTAAACAATATGAAAAGAAGTATAGTTAAGAGATAAATTAGGTCCTATTGAGTAGTGGTTTTCAACCTGGATGTGGATGGTAGAGTGTGGCTTATTAGAATTACCTGGTGAGGAGCAGAATTTTTCAGACTAACTACACATAACCCTCTTTTCCACTTTGTGCTGTCCCTCAGAATGTATTCTAAAATAAGATTTAGGACCCTTGGTGATTAGTGTTGTATGAGTTTCTAGGAAAGGGCAACAGTCTGTTTGCTGCTGTTCTCAGGGTCTGGCCTTCCCACAGCTCCACTTACATGGTCACACATTGAAAAGGCTGTTCTTTTGCAGCCATGTTTGTTCCAAGTGCTCCTGGCTCTGCCTTCTCAGCCCAGTTCCACAATTGATTGGATTACATGAAGGCATCTGACGCAGAGGAAGCCAGTTCAGTGGTATGTGTTGGTGCAAAAAGAGGAACTGGGGCAATCAGATTTCCCCTTAGCAACTTTGAACCAGGAAATAACTATAAAAGGAGGCAGATGTGGGAATGAGGGTGAAAGTCAATGATGGAGAGAGAAGTTGGGTTGGTCATGATGGATCTCTTGCAAGACGAAATTATAAGAGAGAAGAGAGATAGAGACAGAGACAGGGATGGGGTTAGGCATAGGGATAGAAATAAGGTGAGAGGAAGAGAGGGTCGGGGAGGGAGAGGAAGGAGGAGAAGAAGGAGAAGAAGAAGAAGAAGAAGGGAGGGGGACCTTCAAGCTGGCAGAGGAGTAAGACGTGGAGATCACCTTCCTCCCCAGAAATACATCTACACATGGAACAACTCCTACAGAACACCTACTGAACGCTGGCAGAAGACCTCAGCCCTCCCAAAAGGCAAGAAACTCCCCATGTACCTGGGTAGGGCAAAAGAAAAAAGGAAAAACGGAGACAGAAGAATAGGGATGGTACCTGCACCTCTGGGAGGGAACTGTGAAGGAGGAAGAGTTTCCACACACTAGGAAGCCCCTTCACTGGTGGAGATGCGGGGTGGGCGGGGGGAAAAGGAGGAGAGCACAGGAGAGCCATGGAGGAAAGCGCAGCAACACAGGTGCGGAGGGCAAAGCAGAGAGATTCCCACACAGAGGATCAGTGCCAACCAGAACTTACCAGCCTGAGAGGCTTGTCTATTCACCTGCCGGGGTGGGCGGGGGTTGGGAGCTGAGTCTAGGGCTTCGGAGGTCAGATCCCAGGGAGAGGGTTGGGGTTGGCTGCGTGAACACAGCCTGAAGGGGGCTAGTGCACCACAGCTAGCCGGGAGGGAGTCCGGGAAAAGGTCTGGACCTGCCTAAGAGGAAAGAGACCATTGTTTCTGGGTGCGTGAGGAGAGGGGATCCAGAGCACCACCTAAACGAGCTCCAGAGATGGGCACCAGCTGCAGCTATTGGTGCAGACACCAGAGATGGGCATGAGATGCTAAGGCTGCTGCTGCAGCCACCAAGAAGCCTGTGTGCAAGCACAGGTTGCTATCCACACCTCCCCTTCCGGGAGCCTGTGCAGCCTGCCAATGCCAGGGTCCCGTGATCCAGGGCCAACTTCCCTGGGAGAACACACTGCACGCCTCAGGCTGTTGCAATGTCACGCCGGCCTCTGCCGCTGCAGGCTAGCCCTGTACTCTGTTCCCCTCCCTCCCGCTAGCCTGAGTGAGCCTGAGCCTCCTAATCAGCTTCTCCTTTAACCCCATCCTGTCTGGGTGGGGAAAAGACGCCCTCAGGTGACCTGCATACACCGGCGGGGCCAAATCCAAAGTTGAACCCCAGGAACTGTGCAAACAAACAAGAGAAAGGGAAATTTCTCCCAGCAGCCTCAGGAGCAGTGGATTAAATCTCCACAATCAACTTGCTGTACCCTGCATCTGTGGAATAACAGAACAGACAACGAACATCCCAAAATTGAGGAGGTGGACTTTGGGAGCAACTGTAGACTTGGGGTTTGCTTTCTGCATCAAATTTGTTTCTGGTTTTATGTTTAACTTAGTTTAGTATTTAGAGATTATTATCATTGGTGTATTTGTTTACTGATTTGGTTGCTCTCTTCCTTTTTTTAATATACATATATTTTTTTCCTTTTTCTCTTTTTGTGTATATCTGTGTGTTTCTCTGTGTGATTTTTGTCTGTATAGCTTTGCTTTTACCATTTGTCTTAGGGTTCTGTCTGTCCGTTTCTTTTTTTTTATTTAATATAGTTTTTAGCACTTGTTATCGTTGGTGGATTAGTTTATTGGTGGGTTGCACTCTTCTTTCTTTTTTCCTTTTTTTATTACTTTTAATTTTCAAAAATATTTAAAAAAATTTTCTATTTTGATACCTTTATTTTATTTTTCTTTCTTTTCTTTGCTCTCTTTTCTTCTGAGCCTTGTGGCTGGCAGGGTCTTGGTGCTCCAGCCGGGTGTGAGGCCTGAGCCCCTTAGGTGGGAGAGCCAAATTCAGGACATTGGTCCACCAGAGACCTCCTGCCCACGTAATATCAAAGAGGGAATGCTCTTCCAGAGATCTCCATCTCAGTGCTAAGACACAGCTCCACTCAATGACCAGCAAGATACAGTGCTGGACACCCCATGCCAAACAACTAGCAAGATAGGATCACAACCCCACCCATTAGCAGAGAGGTTGCCTAAAATCATAATAAGTTCACAGACAGCCCACAACACACCACCAGACGCGGTCCTGACCACCAGAAAGACAAGATCCAGCCTCATCCACCAGAACACAGGCAACAGTCCTTTCCAACAGGAATCCTACACAACCCACTGAACCAACCTTAGCCACTGGGGGCAGACACCAAAAACAACAGGAACTACGAACCTGTAGCTTGTGAAAAGGAGACCCCAAATGCAGTAAGTTAGGCAAAATGAGAAGGCAGAGAAATACACAGCAGACGAAGGAGCAAAGTGAAAACCCACCAGACCAAACAAATGAAGAGGAAATAAGCAGTTTACCTGAAAAAGAATTCAGAATAATGATAGTAAAGATGATCCAAAATCTTGGAAATAGAATGGAGAAAATACAAGAAATGTTTAATAAGGACCTAGAAGAACTAAAGAGCAAACAAACACTGATGAACAGCAAAATAAATGACATTAAAAATTCTCTGGAAGGAAACAATAACAGAAAAACTGAGGGAGAAGAACGGAGAAGTGACCTGCAAGATATAATAGTGGAAATTACTGCAGAGCAGGATAAAGGAAAAAGGATGAAAAGAATTGAGGACTGTCTCAGAGACCACTGGGGCAACATTAAACACACCAACATTAGAATTATAGGGGTCCCAGAAGAAGAAGAGAAAAAGAAAGGTTCTGAGAAAATACTAGAAGAGATTATAGTTGAAAATGTCACTAATATGGGAAAGGAAATAGTCAATTAAGTCCAGAAAGTGCAGAGTCTCAAACAGGATAAATCCAGGGAGAAACACACCAAGACACATATTAATCAAACCATCAAAAATTAAATACAAAGAACAAATATTAAAAGCAGCAAGGAAAAAGCAACAAATAACATACAAGGGAATCCCCATAAGGTTAACAGCTGATGTTTCAGCAGAAACTGCAAGCCAGAAGGGAGTGGCAGGACATATTGAAAGTGATGAAAGGGAAGAACGTACAGCCAGGATTACTCTACCCAGGAAGGATCTCATTCAGATTTGATGGAGAAATAAAACCCTTTACAGACAAGCCAAAGCTAAGAGAATTCAGCACCACCAAACCAGCTCTACAACAAATGCTAAAGGAACTTCTCTAAGTGGGAAACATAAGAGAAGAAAAAGACATACAAAAACAAACCCAAAACAATTGAGAAAATGGTAATAGGAACATACATATCGATAATTACCTTAAATGTGAGTGGATTAAATGCTCCAACAAAAAGATACAGGCTCGCTGAATGGATACAGAAACAAGAGCCATATATATGCTGTCTACAAGAGACCCACTTCAGACCTAGGGACACATACAGACTGAAAATGGGGGGATGGAAAAAGATATTCCATGCAAATGGAATTCAGAAGAAAGCTGGAGTAGCAATTCTCATATTACACAAAATAGACTTTAAAATAAAGACTATTGGGCTTCCCTAGTGGTGCAGTGGTTAAGAATCTGCCTGCCAATGCAGGGGACACGGGTTCGAGCCCTGGTCTGGGAGGATCCCACGTGCCGTGGAGTAACTGGGCCCGTGCGCCACAACTACTGAGCCTGCGCTCTGGAGCCCACGAGCCACAACTGCTGAGCCCGCGTGCCACAACTACTGAGGCCCACGATCCTGGAGCCTGTGCTCCGCAAGAAGAGGGGCCACCGCAATGTGAAGCCCATGCGCCAACTGGAGAAAAGCCCTCACACAGTGATAAAGACCCAACACAGCCAAAAAAAAAAAAAAAAAAAGACTATTACAAGAGACAAAGAAGGGCACTACATAATGATCAAGGGATCAATCCAAGAAGAAGATATAACAATTATAAATATTTATGCATCCAACATAGGAGCACCTCGATACATAAGGCAAATACTAACAGCCATAAAATGGGAAATTGACAGGAACACAATCATAGCAGGGAACTTTAACACCCCACTTTCACCAATGGACAGATCATCCAAAATGAAAATAAATAAGGAAACACAAGCTTTAAATGATACATTAAACAAGATGGACTTAATTGATATTTATAGGACATTCCATCCAAAAACAACAGAATACAATTTCTTCTCAAGTGCTCATGGAACATTCTCCAGTATAGATCATATCTTGCGTCACAAATCAAGCCTTGGTAAATTTAAGAAAACTGAAATTGTATCAAGTATCTTTTTGGACCCCAATGCTATGAGTATAGACACCAACTACAGGAAAAAATTTGTAAAAAGCAAATATATGGAGGCTAAACAATACACTACTAAATAACCAAGAGATCACTGAAGAAATCAAAGAGGAAATCAAAAAATACTTAGAAACAAATGACAATGAAAACACGACGACTCAAAATCTATGGGATGCAGCAAAAGCAGATCTAAGAGAGAAGTGTATAGCAATAGAATATTACCTCAAGAAACAAGAAACATCTCAAATAAACAACCTAACCTTACACCTAAAGCAATTAGAGAAAGAAAACCAAAAAAACCCTATAGTTAGCAGAAGGAAAGAAATCATAAAGATCAGAGAAGAAAAAATAAAACAGAAATGAAAGAAATGATAGCCAAGACCAATAAAACTAAAAGCTGGTTCTTTGAGAAGATAAACAAAATTGATAAACCATTAGCCAGACTCATCAGGAAAAAAGGAAGAAGACTCAATAGAAATAGAAATGAAAAAGGTGAAGTAATAACTGACACTGCAGAAATACAAAGGATCGTGAGAGATTATTGACATACAAGCAACTGTATGTCAATAAAATGGACAACCTGGAAGAAATGGACAAATTTTTAGAAAAGCAGAACGTTCCGAGACTGAACCAGGTAGAAATAGAGAATATAAACAGACCAATCACAAGCACTGAAATTGAAACTATGATTAAAAATCTTCCAACTAACAAAAGCGCCAGACCGGATGGCTTCACAGGCGAATTCTATCAAACATTTAGAGAAGAGCTAGCACCTATCCTTCTCAAATGCTTCCAAAATATAGCAGAGGGAGGAACACTGCCAATCTCATTCTATGAGTCCACCATCACCCTGATACCAAAACCAGACAAAGATGTCACAAAAAAAGAAAACTACAGGCAGATATCACTGATGAACTCAGATGCAAAAATCCTAAACAAAATACTAGGAAACAGAATCCAACAGCTCATTAAAAGGATCATACACCATGATCAAGTGGGGTTTAACCCAGGAATGCAAGGATTCTTCAATATATGCAAATCAATCAATGTGATGCACCATATTAACAAACTGAAGGAGAAGAACCATATGATCATCTCAGTAGATGCAGAGAAAGCTTTCGACAAAATTCAACACCCATTTATGATAGAAACCCTCCAGAAAGTTGGCATAGAGGGATCTTACCTCAACATAAAAAAGGCTATATATGACAAACCCATAGCCAACATCGTTCTTAATGGTGAAAAACTGAAACCATTTCCACTAAGATCAGGAACAAGACAAGGTTGCGCACTCTCGCCAGTATTATTCAACATAATTTGGAAATTTTAGCCACACAATCAGAGAAGAAAAAGAAATAAGAGTAATCCAAATTGGAAAAAAAGAAGTAAAACTGTCACTGTTTGCGGTTGACATGATACTATACATAGAGAATCCTAAAGATGCTACCACAAAATAACTAGAGCTAATCAATTAATTTGGTAAAGTAGCAGGACACAAAATTAATGCACAGAAATCTCTTGCATTCCTATACACTAGTGATGAAAAATCTGAAAGTGAAATTAAGGAAATACTCCCATTTACCATTGCAACAAAAAGGAATAAAATACCTAGGAATAAACCTACCTAAGGAGATAAAAGACCTGTATGCTGAAAACTGGAAGACACTGATGAAAGAAATTAATGATGATACAAACAGATGGAGAGATATAGCACGTTCTTGGATTGGAAGAATCAACATTGTGAAAATGACTCTACTACCCAAAGAAATGGACAGGTTCAGTGCAATCCCTGTCAAACTACCAATGGCATTTTTCACGGAATTAGAACAAAAAATTTCACAATTTGGGGGCTTCCCTGGTGGCGCAGTGGTTGGGAGTCCGCCTGCCGATGCAGGGGACGCGGGTTCGTGCCCCGATCCGGGAAGATCCCACATGCCGCGGAGCGGCTGGGCCCGTGAGCCATGGCCGCTGAGCCTGCGCGTCCGGAGCCTCTGCCCCGCAACGGGAGAGGCCACAACAGTGAGAGGCCCGTGTACCGCAAAAAAAAAAAAAAAAAAAAAAAAAAATTTCACAATTTGTATGGAAACACAAAAGACCCCGAATAGCCAAAGCAATCTTGAGTTAGAGAAACGGAGCTGGAGGAATCAGGTTCTCTGACTTCAGACTATACTACAAAGCTACAGTAATCAAGACCATATGGTACTGGCACAAAAACAGAAATATAGATCAATGGAACAGTATAGTAAGCCCAGAGATAATCCCATGCACATATGGTCACCTTATTTTTGATAAAGGAGGCAAGAATATAGAATGGAGAAAAGGAAGCTTCTTCAATATTCAATAAGTGGTGCTGGGAAAACTGGACAGCTCCATGTCAAAGAATGGAATTAGAACACTTCCTAACACCATACACAAAAATAAGCTCAAAATGGATTAAAGACCTAAATGTAAGTAAAGCCATACACTATAAAACTCTTGGAGGAAAACATAGGCAGAACACTCTATGACATAAATCACAGGAAGATCCTTTTTGACACACCTCCTAGAGAAATGGAAATAAGACAAAAATAAACAAATGGCACCTAAGGAAACTTAAAGGCTTTTGCACAGCAAAGTAAACCATAAACAAGACGAAAAGACATCCCTCAGAATGGGAGAAAATATTTGCAAATGAAGCAACTGACAAAGGATTAATCTCCAAAATATACAAGCAGCTCATGCAACTCAATATCAAAAAACCAAACAACCCAATCCATAAATGGGCAGAAGACCTAAGTAGACATTTCTCCAACGAAGATATTCAGATTGCCAACACACACATGAAAGGATGCTGAACATCACTAATCACTAGAGAAATGCAAATGAAAACTACAATGAGGTATCACCTCACACCGGTCAGAATGGCCATCATCAAAAACTCTACAAACAATAAATGCTGGAGAGGGTGTGGAGAAGAGGAGACCCTCTTGCACTGTTGTTGGGAATGTAAATTGGTACAGCCACTATGGAGAACAGTATGGAGGTTCCTTAAAAAACTAAAAAAAGAACTACCATATAACCCAGCTATCTCACTACTGGGCATACACCCTGAGAAAACCGTAATTCAAAAAGAGTCATGTACCACAATGTTCATTGCAGCTCTGTTTACAATAGCCAGGACATGGAAGCAACCTAAATGTCCATCAACAGATGAATGGATAAAGAAGATGTGGCACATGTATACAATGGAATATTAGTCATAAAAAGAAATGGAACTGAGTTATTCGTAGTGAGGTGGATGGACCTAGAGTGTGTCATACAGAGTGATGTAAGTCAGAAAGAGAAAAACAAATACTGTACACTAACACATTTATATGGAATCTAAAAATAATAAATCGTTCTGTAGTACTTAGGGGAAGGACAGGAAAAAAGACTCAGATGTAGAGAATGGACTTGAGGACACAGGGAGCGGAAGGGTAAGCTGGGACGAAGTGAGAGAGTGGCATGGACATGTATACACTACCAAATTGAAAATAGATAGCTACTGGGAAGCAGCTGCATAGCACAGGGAGATCAAGTTGGTGCTTTGTGTCCACCTAGAGGGGAGGGATAGGGAAGGTGGGAGGGGGATGCAAGAAGGAGGAGATATGGGGATATAAGTATACGTACAGCTGATTTACTTTGTTATACAGCAGAAACTAACACACCATTGTAAAGCAATTATAGTCCAATAAAGATATTATAAAAATTAAAAAGAAGAAGAAAAAAGAGAGAGAGAAGGGGTATGGGAAGGACAGGAATCTGGTCTATAAAGAAGACAGACAGAGAATAGATGCAGAAGAACTGAGTCACATTAATGGAAGAATATATTCATTGAAAATCCCAAAGTTCACCTCTACCACATAGTTTTGTGCTTTCTAAGACCAAGATATTCTGTACTTCCTGCCCTTCCTCCTAGCAGGTTGTTCAGTACTTCCTGCATATGTTCATCCTTACAGTAGCCTCTCTGGTTGTATCAGCTGCTTAGTACTGACTTTCTCTTCCTTGGAACCAAGGTGTCTAACAAAAGTGAGTAATGAACCTGGAATAATCAAAATATTCATGTTTAATGAATACCCACTGGATACTTTCTATTTGTTACATCAATTTAAAACCAACAAGATACTGAGAGACATCGCAGGCTCAGTGGGGTTAAACAACAGACACCTGTAAATGTGTCAAAGCCAGGACTAGAACCTGCATCTCCCTGATGCAACAGTTATTGATTTTTATATACTGACCCTGTGGATGTAGAAAAGGTCTCATGCAGGAAGTAGGGGTGCTGGTGATGGGGAGGATGTACCGTTTGTTGAGCAAGTGGAATCTGTTGCCTGTTACTATGAGTAGACGTGCATAAACAACAATTTTATATTGAGGATAACTTCCTCCTGAAAGAGTAGAATTTTTTTTCCCCTGTGACTCTCTGCAGACCTTCATTTACTCTCTAGATTTTTGTATCTGAAAGAAGCCTCTTACATAATCTTCAGTATTATTTTATAAAACTCCTTAATGGGTAATGCTATTTAAGTGATATTTTTTCATTTTTCTGTCATCAATATCCTTCTAGACCTTGGGTATAACTTGACATTTCAGAAAACATGGGTAATAATAATGGTAAATGTACAATAAGTTGTGCTTCTAAAGTTGTTGCTCATCAGTTGGGAGCTCTTGAGCTAAAATATTCCTCTCAGGGATAGCACAAGAAAGCAAATTGTTTGAAACAAAATGAAAACAAATTAAAAGAGAAAAACAAAACAAAACTCAGCAGAATTCTTTTGGCATAAAACGTTGCCCATAGCCATTTGCTCCATATTTTTAACCTGAAAAAACCATTCTTATTGGTTATGTAGACATAACATTGTCATTTAAAAAAAGGCTTAATTCTGAATTAAATCCTATTTTCTTCAGTTTAAGCCTGCACACTCCAGTTTTCTTCTCACGAACGCACCATTATCCAACAGGATAATTGTTAAACATTTTTTCATGTACTTTAAAGCATTGCACACTAAAGAGATTTAGATTTCATCTTCAGAGATTTATGTATTTTTACGTGTTTACTTAAATCCCAGAAAGGAAAAAGCTGAGAAAGAAAATCAGTAAAACAAATGAACATTTTTGTTTACCAAACAGCATTCTGTAAAGAAAAACGACAATGGCAATTGTTGTTGGTGTAACTGGAATTTGATGTTTTAGGAGCAAAGAAGCTATGGGAATATAACAAATAACAAAAACAACAAAATAAGGGATTTTCTCCCTAGGAACAAAAAGCTAGGAAAAATACAGGATTGTCTTTTTACCTATATTTTATCATTTTAACCTATATTTTATCATTTCCTGTATGTGTAGATCTCCACTGTTTTCAGTCTTTCAAAGATTTTAGTCAATGATTTTGAAGCCAAGTCTTTGTCTGTGTGAAACACCACAGTGAAACCTTTTCATTATAAAGATGAGTTTAATTACTTTTATTTCTTTTTTTAACATCTTTATTAGAGTATAATTGCTTTACAATGGTGTGTCAGTTTCTGCTTTATAAAAATGTGAATTAGTTATACATATACATATGGCCCCATATCTCTTCCCTCTTGCGTCTCCCTCCCTCCCACCCTCCCTATCCCACCCCTGTAGGTGGTCACAAAGCACCGAGCTGATCTCCCTGTGCTATGCGGCTGCTTCCCACCAGTGATCCATTTTACATTTGGTAGTGTATATATGTCCATGCCACTCTCTCACTTTGTCCCAGCCCACCTCTCCCTCTCCTCGTATCCCCAAGTCCATTCTGTAGTAGGCCTGCATCTTTATTCCCGTCTTGCCCCTAGGTTCTTCTGACCATTTTCTTTCTTTTTCCTTTTTTTAGATTCCATATATATGTGTTAGCAGACGGTATTTGTTTTTCTCTTTCTGACTTATTTCACTCTGTATGACAGTCTCCAGGTCTATCCACCTCAGTACAAATAACTATGTTTCGTTCCTTTTAATGGCTGAGTAATATTCCATTGTATATATTGCCACATCTTCTTTATCCATTCATCTGTTGATGGACACTTAGGTTGCTTCCATGTCCTGGCTATTGTAAATAGTGCTGCAATGAACATTGTGGTATATGACTCTTTTTGAATTATGTTTTTCTCAGGGTATATGCCCAGTAGTGGGATTGCTGGGTCATATGGTAGTTCTATTTTTAGTTTTTTAACGAAACTCCCTACTATTCTCTGTAGTGGCTGTATCAATTTACATTCCCACCAACAGTGTAAGAGGGTTCCCTTATCTCCACACCCTCTCCAGCATTTATTGTCTGTAGATTTTTTGATGATGCCCATTATGACTGGTGTAAGATGATATCTCACTGTAGTTTTCATTTGCATTTCTCTAATGATTAATGATGTTGAGCATTCTTTCATGTGTTTGTTGGCAATCTGTATATCTTCTTTGGAGAAATTTCTATTTAGGTCTTCTGCCCCTTTTTGGATTGGGCTGTTCGTTTTTTTGATATTGAGCTGCATGAGTTGCTTATATATATTTTGGAGATTAATCCTTTGTCAGTTGCTTCATTTTCAAATATATTCTCCCATTCTGAGGGTTGTCTTTTCATCTGGTTTATGGTTTCCTTTGCTGTGCAAAAGCTTTGAAGTTTCATTAGGTTCCATTAGTTTATTTGTTTTTATTTCCATTTCTCTAGGAGGTGGGTCAAAAAGGATCTTGCTGTGATTTATGTCATAGAGTGTTCTGCCTATGTTTTCCTCTAAGAGTTTGATAGTTTCTGGCCTTACATTTAGGTCTTTAATCCATTTTGAGCTTATTTTTGTGTATGGTGTTAGGGAGTGTTCTAATCTCATACTTTTACAAGTACCTGTCCAGTTTTCCCAGCACCACTTATGGAAGAGGCTGTCCTTTCTCCACTGTACATTGCTGCCTCCTTTATCAAAGATAAGGTGACCATATGTGCATGGGTTTATCTCCGAGCTTTATATCCTCTTCCATTGATCTATATTTCTGTTTTTGTACCAGCACCACACTGTCTTGATTACTCTAGCTTTGTAGTATAGTCTGAAGTCAGAGAACCTGATTCCTCCAGCTCCGTTTTTCGTTCTCAAGATTGCTTTGGCTATTTGGGGTCTTTTGTGTTTCCATACAAATTGTGAAATTTTTTTTCTAGTTCTGTGAGAAATGTCAGTGGTAGTTTGATACGGATTGCATTGAATCTGTAGATGGCTTTGGGTTGTAGAGTCATTTTCACAATGTTGATTCTTCCAATCCAGGAACATGGTATACCTCTCCATCTATTGGTATTATTTTTAATTTCTTTCATCAGTGTCTTATAATTTTCTACATACAGGTCTTTTGTCTCCTTAGGTAGGTTTATGGCTACATATTTTATTCTTTTTGTTCCAATGGTAAATGGGAGTGTTTTCTTAATTTCACTTTCAGATTTTTCATCATTAGTGTATAGGAATGCAAGAGATTTCTGTGCATTAATTTTGTATCCTGCTACTTTACCAAATTAATTGATTAGCTCTAGTCGTTTTCTGGTAGCATGTTTAGGATTCTCTATGTATAGTATCATGTCATCTGCAAACAGTGACAGCTTTACTTCTTCTTTTCCAATTTGGATTCCTTTTATTTTTTTTATTTCTCTGATTGCTGTGGCTAAAACTTCCAAAACTATGTTGAATAAGAGTGGTGAAAGTGGGCAACCTTGTCTTGTTCCTGATATTAATGGAAATGGTTTCAGTTTTTCACCATTGAGGATGATGTTGGCTGTGGGTTTGTCATATATGGCCTTTATTATGTTGAGGAAAGTTCCCTCTATGCCTACTTTCTGGAGGGTTTTTATCATAAATGGGTGGTGAATTTTTTCGAAAGCTTTCTCTGCATCTACTGAGATGATCATATGTTTTTTCTCCTTCAATTTGTTAATTTGGTGTATCACGTTGATTGATTTGCGTATATTGAAGAATCCTTGTATTCCTGGGATAAACGCCACTTGATCATGGTGTATGATCCTTTTAATGTGCTGTTGGATTCTGTTTCCTAGTATTTTGTTTAGGATTTTTGCATCTGAGTTCATCAGTGATATCTGCCTGTAGTTTTCTTTTTTTGTGACATCTTTGTCTGGTTTTGGTATCAGAGTGATGGTGGCCTCGTAGAATGAGTTTGGGAGTATTCCTCCCTCTGCTATATTTTGGAAGAGTTTGAGAAGGATAGGTGTTAGCTCTTCTCTAAATGTTTGATAGAATTCACCTTTGAAGCCATCTGGTCCTGGGCTTTTGTTTGCTGGAAGATTTTTAATCATAGTTTCAATTTCAGTGCTTGTGATTGGTCTGTTCACATTTTCTATTTCTTCCTGGTTCAGTCTCAGCAGGTTGTGCATTTCTAAGAATTTGTCCATTTCTTCCAGGTTGTCCATTTTATTGGCATAGAGTTGTTTGTAGTAATCTGTCATGATCTTTTGCATTTCTGCAGTGTCAGTTGTTACGTCTCCTTTTTCATTTGTATTTCTATTAATTTGAGTCTTCTCCCTTTTTTTTCTTGATAAGTCTGGCTAATGGTTTATCAATTTTGTTTATCTTCTCAAAGAACCAGCTTTTAGTTTTATTGATCTGTGCTATCGTTTTCTTCATTTCTTTTTCATTTATTTCTGATCTGATCTTTAAGATTTCTTTCCTTCTGCTAACTTTGTGGTTTTTTTGTTTTCTTTCTCTAATTGCTTTAGGTGTAAGGTTAGGTTGTTTATTAGAGATGTTTCTTATTTCTTAAGGTAGGCTTGTATAGCTATAAGCTTCACTCTTAGAACTGCTTTTGCTGCATCCCATAGGTTTTGGGTCATTGTGTTTTCATAATCATTTGTTTCTAGGTATTTTTTGATTTCCTCCTTGATTTCTTCAGTGATCTCTTGGTTCTTAAGTAGTGTGCTGTTTATCCTCCATGTGTTTGTATTTCTTACAGATTTTATCCTGTAATTGATATCTAGTCTCATAGCATTGCTGTAGGAAAAGATGCTTGATAGGATTTCAATCTTCTTAAATTTACCAAGGCTTGATTTGTCACCCAAGATTTGATCTATCCTGGAGAATGTTCCATGAGCGCTTAAGAAGAATGTGTATTCTGTTCTTTTTGGATAGAATTCCCTATAAATATCAATTAGGTCCATCTTGTTTTGTGTATCATTTAAAGCTTGTGTTTTCTTATTTATTTTCATTTTGGATGATCTGTCCATTGGTGAACGTGGGGTGTTAAAGTCCCCTACTATGATTTTGTTACTGTCGATTTCCCTTCTTATGGCTGTTAGTATTTGCCCTGTGTATCAAGGTGCTCTTATGTTTGGTGCATAAATATTTACAATAGTTATATCTTCTTCTTGGATTGATCCCTTGATCATTATGAAGTGTCCTTCTTTGTCTCTTGTAATAGTCTTTGTTTTAAGGTCTATTTTGTCTGATATGAGAATTGCTACTGCAGCTTTCTTTTGATTTCCATTTGCATGGAGTATCTTTTTCCATCTCCTCACTTTCAGTCTGTATGTGTCCCTAGGTCTGAAGTGGGTCTCTTGTAGACAGCATGTATATGGCTGTTGCTTTAGTATCCATTCAGCCAGTCTGTGTCTTTTGGTTGGAGCATTTAATCCACTCACATGTAAGGTAATTATTGATATATTTGTTCCTATTACCATTTTCTTAATTGTTTTGGGTTTATTATTGTAGGTTTTTTCCTTCTCTTGTGTTTACTGCCTAGAGAAGTTCCTTTAGCATTTATTGTAACGCTGGTTTGGTGGTGGTGAATTCTCTTAACTTTTGCTTGTCTGTAAAGGTTTTAATTTCTCCATCAAATCTGAATGAGATCCTTGCTGGGTAGAGTCATCTTGGTTGTAGGTTTTTCTCTTTCATCACTTTAAATATGTCCTGCCACTCCCTTCTAGCTTGCAGAGTTTCTGCTGAAAGATCAGCTGTTAACTTTATGGGGATTCCCTCCTGTGTTACTTGTTGTTTTTCCCTTGCTACTTTTAATATTTTTTCTTTAAATTTAATTTTTGTCAGTTTGATTAAGATGTGTCTTTGCGTGTTTCTCCTTGGATTTATCTTGTATGGGACTCTCTGTGCTTCCTGGACTTGATTGACTATTTCCTTTCCCATATTAGGGAAGTTTTCAACTGTAATCTCTTCAAATATTTTCTCAGTCCCTTTCTTTTTCTCTCCTTCTTCTGGGACCCCTAATAATTCAAATGTTGGTTCGTTTAGTGTTGTCCCTGAGGTCTCTGAGATGGTCCTCTATTCTTTTCATTCTTTTTTCTTTATTCTGCTCTGCAGTAGTTATTTCCACTATTTTATCTTCCAGGTCACTTATCCGTTCTTCTGTCTCATTCTGCTATTGATCCCTTCTAGAGAATTTTTAATTTCATTTATTGTGTTGTTCATCTCTGTTTATTTGCTGTTTCGTTCTTCTAGGCCCTGGTTAAGCGTTTCTTGTATTTTCTCCATTCATTTTCCAAGATTTTGGATCATCTTTACCATCATTATTCTGAATTCTTTTTCAGGTAGACTGCCTATTTCCTCTTCATTTGTTAGGTCTGGTGGGTTTTTATTTTGCTCCTTCATCTGCTATGTATTTCCCTGTCTTCTCATTTTGCTTAACTTACTGTGTTTGGGGTCTCCTTTTCACAGGCTGCAGGTTTGTAGTTTCCGTTGTTTTTAGTGTCTGTCCCCAGTGGCTAAGGTTGGTTCAGTGGGTTGTGTAGGCTTCCTGGTGGAGGGCACTAGTGCCCATGTTCTGGTGGATGAGGCTGGATCTTGTCTTTCTGGTGGGCATGTCCATGTCTGGTGCTGTGTTTTGGGGTGCCTGTGGCCTTATTATGATTTTAGGCAGCCTCTGTGCTAATGGATGGGGTTGTGTTCCTCCTGTCTTGCTAGTTGTTTGGCATAGGGTGTCCAGCACTGTACTTGCTGGTCGTTGGGTGGATCTGGATCTTGGCATTGAGATGGAGATCTCTGGGAGATTTTCATCATTTGATATTAGGTGGAGCTGAGGGGTCTCTTGGGGACCAGTGTCCTGAACTTGGCTCTCCCACCTCAGTGGCACAGTCCTGATGCTGGAGCACCAAGAGCCTGTCCTTCACATGGCTCAGAATAAAAGGGAGAAAAGAAGAAAGAAAGAAAGAGAGAGAGAGCTAGAGATAGAGAGAGAGAGAGAGAGAGGGAGAGGGAGGGAAGGAGGGAGGAAGGAAAGAAGATAAAACCAAATAAAGTAAAATAAAATAAAGTTATTAAAATAAAAGTTTTTTTAAGTAATAAAAAAAAAACAAACAAAAAAACTGGACAGACAGAACCCTAGGACAAATGGTGAAAAGAAAGCTATACAGACAAAAGCATACAGAAGCGTACACATACATACTCACAAAAAGAGAAAAAGAGGCAAAAAAGTATATATCCTTGCTCCCAAAGTCCACCTCCTCAATTTGGGATGATTCGTTGTCTATTCAGGTATTCCACAGATGCAGGGTACATGAAGTTGATTGTGGAGATTTAATCCGCTGCTCCTGAGGCTGCTGGGAGGGATCTCCCTTTCTCTTCTTTGTTCGCACAGCTCCCGGGGTTCAACTTTGGACTTGGACTCGCCTCTGTGTGAAGGTCCCCTGAGGGCATCTTTTCTCGCCCGGACAGGATGGGGTTAAAGGAGCCGCTGATTCGGGGGCTCTGGCTCACTCAGGCCGGGGGGATGGAGGAGCACGGAGTGCGGGGCGAGCCTGTGGCAGCAGAGGCCGACATTACGTTGCACCAGGCTGTTGCGCGCCGTGCGTTCGCCCGGGGAAGTTGTCCCTGGATCACGGGACCCTGGCAGTGGTGGGCTGCCCAGGCTCCCGGGAGGGGAGGTGTGCAGAGTGACCTGTGTTTGCATACAGGCTTCCTGGTGGCTGCAGCAGCAGACTTAGCGTCTCATGCCCGTCTCTGAGGTCCACACTTTTAGCCGCAGCTCACACCCGTCTCTGGAGCTCCTTTAAGCAGTGCTCTTAATCCCCTCTCCTCGCGCACCAGGAAACAGAGGCAAGAAAATGTCTCTTGCCTCTTCGGCAGCTCCAGACTTTTTCCTGGACTCCCTCCCGTCTAGCTGTGGCACAGTAGCCCCTTCAGGCTGTGTTCACGCCGCCAACCCCAGCCCTCTCCCTGGGATCCGACCTCCGAAGCCCGTGCCTCGGCTCTCAGCCCTGCCCGCCCCGGCGGGTGAGCAGACAAGCCTCCCGGGCTGGTGAGTCCTGGTGGGCCCTGATCCTCTGTGTGGTAGTCTCACCGCTTTGCCCTCCACACCCCTGTTGCTGTGCTCTCCTCCCTGGCCCCGAAGCTTCCCCCCTCCGCCATCCGCCGCCTCCGCCTGCGAAGGGCCTTCCCAGTGTGTGGAAACCTTTCCTCCTTCACGGATCCCTCCCAGTGGTGTGGGTCCCGTCCCTATCCTTTTGTCTCTGTTTTTTCTTTTGCCCTACCCAGGTGCGTGGGGAGTTTCTTGCCTTTTGGGAGGTCTGAGGTCTTCTGCCAGCGTTCAGTAGGTGTTCTGTAGGAGCTGTTCCACATGTAGATGTATTTCTGATGTATTTGTGGAGAGGAAGGTGATCTCCGCGTCTTACTCTTCCTCCATCTTGAAGCTCCTCCAGAGTTTAATTACTTTAAAATGAGGAATTAGTGAAATTGACAATCCAGCCAGCCAATTCTGTTTTTAATAGTAGGTTTGGGGCTTTTGCTTCAATGAACTGGATAACTACCTTTGTACAGTTCACTTTGCCTCTACACAGAGTGTGGTTGTTGGTTTACGGGACTGTAAACCAAGCCCTTGATGTAGTGTATTCCATCAAGTAACTTGCCAGTTTGCTCGTGGGCACGGGGGCAAGTCTTACTCTTGTAGACCACTCAAAACAATTCTCAATCCAGTGCTCTAAGCAGTTGGCATTGTTAACAAGAGACAGAGCAACTCGAACCTTTGGAGGGGTTTCTGCTTTCTTCTTAACCACCAACTGTTCCATGTTATGGGGAAGGTATTCTTTCTTTTTTATTATTATTTTTAAAGAACACCTATGCAGTTCAAAAGCAAAAGACACTGACTTGTCAAGACACTAATCCTATGTCCCCACCTGGCACTTTATTTCACTGTGTTCTGGTTTTTTCTCTCACCAGCCTTCAGCTATAAAATAATAATGTTAGGATTAAATAAAATTTAAGCTTAGGGGATTCACAACAGAAGAATGAATAAACCAATATCCTGGACCAACACAAGTTTCCTAACTTTTAACCTTCTGAGTAAACACAAGGGCCTCTTCCCCCAGCAAACCACCATCATTACTCCCTTCATCTCATCAAAGAGTGTATTTTAACACCAAAAAAGTAGGAACTGCACTCTCAGAACGACATAATTTTTCACATTGAACAAATTAAGCTTTGTGATAACTTGGCCCATTGCTCTGACTTTTCTCACTTTGATCTAAATGGTGAATACACTGAGAAAGAGTGGCAGCAGCCTTGCGACCCTTATCTGGAAACTCCTGGGTTAGATTATTACATATCTCTAGCTTTGTGTCTATCCTGATAAGCTCTAAAGTTCTTTGATTCTAAGTTTTATTCCTTTAAGCATACATTTATAGACTAGAGAAAAAAATAAGTTCTATTAACAGATTTTGATTTGGGGGGATATTCTTTGTGAGGACTTTTATCTTACTCATTTTTTTTTGGTACAAACTGAAGGTTATTTCAGAAAATAGCTTGAGCTGACCTGTCCAGTGAGAAGCAAGGGCGCAGAGGTTGGAGACATGGAACAGGAACTCTAATCAGTGAGAATGAAATCTGAGTGGGGGATCCCTTCCTTATAACACCTTAATTCGTATTAGGACTTCTACAGAGAAAAGGGGGCATAGGGGTGAGACCTGAGGGCTGGGCAGTCATAGGAGTCTGGTGCGGATTTCCCAAATTAATAAGTAGTGGGTGAGAAAATGAGCCAATGAATGAATGAATAAATGAATGAATGTTCTTTCTCACATCATTAAGTCTTCTTCCTGATTAAAATACTTAGGTTAGGTCCATAATGGTCTAAAACTATTCATATTTGGGACATCATTACGATTTAATGGATTATTTTGTAGAAAACATTGAGTCACCAGACTGACGATAGAGATTTCTTTTCATAATTCAGCACGGTATTCACAGTGACACTGTCAATAGAGGAAACTGCTCTGAGACCACAATGAAGAGATGTTCTCTATCATTTTAGGGGTGATTTATTTATTTTTCTGCTTGCAGACTTGAACAATTTTTTTTTTTTTTCTTTTCATTTGAAGCTCCTTAAATCCCAGATGAAACTAGCTCTTAGCAGTTGTTCTCTTTTATGGGATTAATTTTCAAAGAGAAAAAAAGGTGTAGCATAAAATTAACACCTAAGCTATTTGATTACATATCAGACTGGAAATATAAAAGAACTAGCTTTGACTTTCAAAAGATTGCTTTGGGAATTTGTTCTGCTAAGACTTTGTTTTGTCATTGGTCTCTCACTTACACATTTGCTCCTCAGTTTTCTCACTAGGAGTGTGTACAGGGCAGGCAGCCCAGTTTCAGTAATTGCCCTTGCTTGGCTTTTTACCTAATCAACACCAGTCACTCTGTTTTTTGCATACTGACAAGCATTGTAAATGGCCCAGGGGTATCAGAGAAAAACCTGGCTTACCAGGTTTAAACAACGTCAGGTTATGAACTATATCAACCAAAGTCAAAATATTTAAATCTGAGTCCCCAAAAGTACATTCTGAGTTTGATGCTAGCTTGGTGTACTTCCGTTTTGCTGTATACTGACACATACTAAAATTAGATCTCTACATTGATAGGCATTGATCCAGTGGGTGAGGCGTTCAGGGACAGTTAAGATAGAAGCTGAGTGTTATGGACACATTATAAGTAGTTGCCTAATTTGGAATTTATTTTTTGTGGTAGGTCATCTTACTACAATTTAATGGTTCAAATTTAAGTTTGATCGACATTCTTTTCATAAACAGTGTTCACATTGTCTACTGATTTCCTTTTTAAAAGCTTATTCATAAGCCTAAAGATAGAGATATTCTTACGTTCACCTTTGGATTATCGACGATTTAACTCACCATGGTTTTAGGAAGATAACATAG
The DNA here is from genome assembly GCF_963924675.1 of Phocoena phocoena. NCBI lineage: Eukaryota > Metazoa > Chordata > Mammalia > Artiodactyla > Phocoenidae > Phocoena > Phocoena phocoena. The sequence continues at coordinate 45,042,925 of NC_089229.1, read as the reverse complement.
GAAAGCGATTTGTGTTTTTGATTTGGGGGGCCTTGGGTGGGAGCATGTAGACCATCTTTATTCTAGATACTTCTGAGATTTTAGTACATTTCCAGCATACTGTATTTTAGAGAGAAACTATAGTATACATGCATCATAAACTGAGCCAGAAAAAATTTTGCTGAAATGGTTTAAAATGGAAAGATTTAACTTTATATGGAGTGAAGTGATTTTACGGTGAGGAAAAGTTTCTTTGTTGCTAACTTTCTTTGCCCTGTCATACTGTTAGTTTTCTGGTGGCATAATTTCAAAGGATTTTCCTAATTGACATAATCCTAGTTGAGTAAATAATTTATTATTTGTTTTATCTTATACTATAATATCTAGTTTATTTTAGCAGCTAAATCACATAGGGTTCTGTATAATGACTTATCCTTCTGGTATCTCCATTTTTATCTGGTCTCATTTGTCTGATGTCATTGAAAATAGGTCTGTATAAATATACAAGAGATAGTTTCAAAGTTTTCTGGACTTCTTATTCATTCACTTCATTACCAGCATACTTATGGAGAGTTTGCCACATTCTTAACTTTTGCTAGACTCACGTTATAGGGCATGCTTCCCCGCTCACAGTCACCTGATTAGGAGACAGATAAGAAAACAAGTGTTTATCATACATTGTCTAATGTGATAAACGAAGCAGAGGGTATTATGGGAGCATTAAAGGTATATTCTTATTTTTGATATTAAATAAAGTGTTGGTGGAGTTCATCCACTTCAGATAAACCAATCCTTAAATGTTTATATAGTTGACAACAAACTCAACAATTTTAAAACAAGATTTAGGCTACAGGAAAATCTGATTTTATTTGGAGACATGAATTAGGTATATCTAGCGCAAATCATGGGAAATCAGAGAATTACTATAGTGATAATAAATGCGTTGAACCCATTTTTTTTCCCTTCCTATTGGTAATGCGATACCTTTTTCTATCAAGTTTTTGAAGTGGTTGCTGTCCCATATTGTAAAAGCAAGCAAGTGGAACTTCTTAAAGAACATTGATATCTTTGGTTTTTGAGGAAATTTCTGGCTTGTTTCAATTTTGTTTCACTATTACAGTACAGGCTGCATTGATAGATGGCAGAATCATGTATCTCCATTTTAAAGAAGAATACATGATGGGAGTAGAATATTTTCTTTGATTATTGTTTGGCCTATTTGGATGGACAAAAAAGGCTCTTCTCGGGTTTATACACCATGAAATGATGGCTTACTTATCCCACGCTAGCTCCCTCAGAGAGGAAACGGGTTATCTTGGGGCTTGTTACCCAGAGGAATCATTTGTCTTGGATTCTACCAGTTTTTCATCTTCAAAATTCAAGAACACTGGTACCACAGGAGGGGTGGGAGCGGGGGAAGCAAGAGAAACATAAGGGAAGCAGAGAGATGAAAGTGGGATTCCAACAAAGAGAAATGGTTTAGCTGTCAGTGCAGTGGAATAAAAATGAACTCAGAGTAGGCAGTGCCCATTTCCCTCGTCAAGACTAGCCCCAAACACTGCTTTAAATAAAACATATTTCTTTTCTTTCCCATTCCTTGCTCGCTAACTTAAAGATAAATGACTTGCTTGCAAGTGCAGTGAAAAGGAAATAAAATCGGTAACAGGAAGTGCCCAATACGCCCCAGCTGCTTAACTGTCTGGCCTTGAGCAATACACAGTTTTTATGGAAAAGTTTGACTGTTTTGCAGTTAAGGAAACAGAAGCAACTCTCCCCCACCCCTGCCCCCCAGTTCTCAAAAAATAAAGGCAAAGAAAAATAGGAAACCAACGGCAAAGCTTAAAAGAGGCAAAGCAGTTCAGAATCCTGCATGTCGTTGGTCCTGGGAGTAGCTCAGAACTGGGGGGCGCAGCTCGGCGCTCAGCCGCCAGTGTTGTTCTCCCAGGTGATGGGAGAGCTCACCGTCCTGCTCCTGTAGCCAGGGGTCAGCCGCTGGTAATTAGACCCACGGGGGTTTCTAGGTAGGCAATTGGATAAGCAATTAAATCGTTTGTGAGCAGCAGTTTGGGGCACCCTCAACGGTTGGCAATTAGGCAGAGCTGTTAGGAAACGACTGAAACGACTAGGTAGTTCAACACACTGGCTCAAGACATGTTGGTGTTGGGAAGTAGAATAAAAGCACCTTTCAAGCAAAAATCATACCCTGTTAAAAATGATAGGAGCCTTTTAGTATCATCTCCTCTTGTGCCTAACGCTAAGCTTAGGTGGCTTGCACCTACAGTTCCTTTAATCTTTAGAATAGTGCTTCTCAAACTTAGTGAGCATCTGATTCATCAGGAGAGCTTGTTAAAACACAGATTCCTGGGCACCGCTCCCAGAGTTTCTAGTTCAGGAAGTCAGGGGCGGGGCCTGAGAATCTGCATTTCTAACAAGTTCCTGGATGATTTTGCTGCTGCCTCTGTGAACCACGTTTTGAGAATGAGAGCCTATATAAAACCCTCTGTGGAAATGGCCGCAGTAGCAAACTTTGGGCACCTCCTGTGTGCCAGGCACTTGGCTAAACAGTTCACATCTATTATCTCATTTCATCTTTACAAACATATTATTGGGTATCATTTCTCCCCTTTAAATGTGGAGCTTTGGGCTCCCACAAGCCAGAAGACTTGGCCAAAGCCGTAGACATAACAGTGATATAACAGTGATGGAGCCAGGATTTACACCCGGGTTTTGTTTTCCAAAACCCATGCTCTGACCATCATACCACGGCACGTCCGGATGTCTTGTCTTTACATATAGCTTGACTCAGATTTTTCACTTGTTCCTGTGTCCCAGGTAAAGAATGCAGAAAGCCTCTCAAGACGATTAATATTCTTTATTTCCATAGCAGGGACCGTGCAAATATAAGACAGCTCTCTCAGTGAATTTTACTCTGATATAAGGACATTTCGTCACTTGGTCCTCAGAATGACTCGTTATTTCTGCTGTCTAGGTGCTCATGTGTCATTTTGCTTTACTTCCAATGTCCAAAGTGAACTGTGAGGTGCAGACTTGCTGGAAAGGTGGGAGAGGAAGCTGGGCAAAACTTCATGGAAGAGGTGGGCCTTGAGCTAAAGAGGTTGGTGGACCTTGAGCTGAAGAGGTTGGTGGCCCTAGGTTCACGCTACCATAAAGAGGAACAGGTTATGGGGAACTCTAAAAGATGGGCATGCATTTATGTACCTGCAGTGGGGAAAATGGCCCAGTCTGAGGGGAAGGTGTGCAGGAAGGAGCAGAGGAACAGGGACGATGGGTCAAATATGTATCAATTTGATGGCCAGGATGTAAAGTTGGGTTTAAAAATGATTTGACAAACTGTATACAACAGAAAAATTGAGTTGAGATGAATGAACTCCTTTCCTGTATTCTTTTCTTCTTCTTTAATTATGTCTCTTCCACAACTAATTATTTATTGCAACGATAGCTGCTGAGCATTTACCACATGCTAGGTAGCAGGCTAGGCACTGGTCTAGAGTGAGGCTGAAAGACAGACAAGACACCGCACTCAGAGACCTTCCAATGTAGCCCCTTGCTACTCAGTGCTCTAGCAGCATCAGCGTCAGGCATCATCTGGGAACTTGTTAGATATGCATAGTCTCAGGCCCAGCCTAGACGTACTGAGTCAGAATCTACATTTAAACAAGACTCCCAGGCAATTTATGTGGATGTTAACGTTTGAAAAGCACTAGACAGTTCAGCTTTTAACACTTTGCCCTCTTCTCATTCACTGAAATTACTGTCTGTGAAGGGTAGTCTGATTTAGGAGAAGATGAATACATTTCCTGGAATGATCAAAGTAAATAAGAACATATGAAAAGGCAAAGGAAATTAAATCCCTGACTAAGGGTTGTTAGGCGCTTGATTAAATGTCTCTAGTAATGGGGAGGATGCTCATTACCTGTTTATCTCTTCCTCAGCTCCTAACTCAGGGCCAAGCACTATGATGATGCCCAGTGAGGACTGATGGATTGTTCAAATGGTGGAGAAACTAATAAAAATTAAATCAGAAAATATAGGTTGTTTCTGAGTGTTTACCAATATGTATTCATGTCTTACTATGAGATCTAAAGCCAGAATAAAAACTGTAAAGGAAGCTGCTTTTAGCAGATTTGAAGGTTGCCTGAATACAGAAATGTTAAAAATTAGGAATTTGAAATTGGAGAGAGTGATAATCCAGGTGAAGATAATTGAGGTCTAGTTTTAGAAAAGAAGGTGGTTTGGGAGATATTGTGAAGAATTTGTGACAGCAATGGGATTAAAATAATAGCTCTGCACTACTGAAGAGTTCTTTTTCTATGCATTAAAAATGGATGAACATGGGCTGAAGGGACCCAGTAGGTGGAAGTTCACAAACCTCGATGATTAGGTGTGTATTAGGTCAGTAATGCATGCCTGTGCCATTAGTAAATCTTGTTTGAGCCTCTTGCCTGTGTAGCCTGAAGATGGAAATACACTTCTGAAGATGGAAATGGGAACAAAAGTATCAACACACCAGACTGAGTTAGTGATTTGGGTTTGGAATTGAGATGAAGTGTTACTTGGACCTTGGTCATCTGTGTACTTTTTTCCTGGGGTGGATAGACTTCCTATTGGAAATTTTGTTGCTCAAGAAACATAGGTTTTTTTTAAAAAAAAGCATTATTACACTGTAAAATTCAAATTTAAGTGACAGTGCATGGAAAGAAGTGATGTTTTATGGTCCAGCTATTTGGGGGTTAAAAATCAACCTTTGATTTTCTATAGTTAGTGGAATGCGTATAATTTTAGGTTTATTGAGAGTCCTCTGAATGGCTTTCCTAATTACTCTCTCTTCTTTTAAAGTGTAAAGAGAAAAGCAGCAGTGGCTTCTGCTGCTAGAATTGTATCTCAAGGGGCACGGTGTAAAATAATGACATTACGGTGCTCACAGAGAGCAAAAGTCTCTATGTAATACATTGTTCAGCAAATCATTCATCATCATAATTGCCATAGTCGATACTTTGCTCATTTGTAGATTTTTCCTTTCTTGCCAGAAAATTTCTTCAGTAAAAATGATTTAAATCGTAGCTATAGGGTTTGATCGTATTCTTCAAGATAGAACAGGGACAAGAACAGTGTATTTTCCAAGTCCACTGCCACCTGAATTCTAGTTTATTGTGATCACATTCCTTAGGAGCTTGCCAATCACAGAGCATTTCCTTTATGTTCTCTTGGGGGCAAATTCCATGTTTTGTCAAGAGATTTCAGGGAGTAGACCCTATTAGTACTGTATAGACCTTACATGCCATTTTGTAGCCATTTTAGGAAGGCTTAGCCTTTGAGCTGCAGACATTAAGTTCAAAGGAACCACGGGGCACACATATATACTAGAAATTACTTTGGCATTTAAACATCTATCATTTCAGTCTTTTCTTTTATGGGCCAGAGAGGTAAAGAAGATAGACATTAAAACAAACAAGTGACTTGGCAGTAAACACCAGCCTTGGGTGCATATACTTGGGTGTGTATATATCATATAGACCTTCTCCCACCTCCTGCTAGCCACCGCCCTGCACATACACAATCACCCGCTAGAGTGTGAACAACTGTAGGGCAGGGACAGTGTCATAACCATGTAGGCTTGCCCCAAAGAGTCTTACGTGTAGGCATGTAAAAATAGACATTTATCAAATTGAGCTTATTGAATTAAAAAAATTTAATACATTCAGAATATTCTGTTTTATATCTCTGGTGACCATATTTTGAAGCCAAAAATTGGAGACAGTTGTTTGATGAGTGGGCAGAATATTTGAAATCAGAGCTGCCTTGAAAAACCCAGGGTGTACGATTGCCATATCTTTATTTCTGTTAAAGAATAGATTCATGAGAAATTATTTTTAAAATGCTGAGTGAGCAAGTGGGATAATACACTTAACACATTAAAAAAAAGCAAAATTTGTAAATTCAATGTGATTTTCCTTAGACATAAGCACATTTAGAGTAGTCAGGAATGGAAACAGTTATGTAGAATGTGGGGAAAACGCATTTATAGTGACTCTGGAAATGTAGTTTATTTTAGGTGTCAGTAAAAGGGGAAAAGAGTTTTAACATTTGTTAAGAACTTATATTTGTTATCTCCTCTAAAACCCTGGAGGCAGGTTTTATTATACTGCTTTTACGTTGGGAAACTGAAATTCAGAGAGGCTATTTGACTCAAAAGCCTATGCTATTTCTACTCCACACTGTCTTAGGTTAAAACACCGTAAAATCTTATAGGCCAACCCAAGAGAATCAGCAGCTAATAGAATCTCTCCTGATCCTCAAACTATCTGCGTTAATTATCTATGAATGAAGATCATGAGAATTTCCTGGGTGCTCTTTCCTGGTATTTAATCTCACTAATATCTTCTAGAGGCAGCTCAAGGACTGCCCTCTTCAGGAAGCTTGTTTTTTCTGTGTCTCTCAGGCTGGGTTAGGTGCCTATCGCACGTTATCATATTGTATGTTAGTTATTTCTGCGTCTGTCTACACCAAGGGACTCTGAGATCTTAACCCCTTGCTACTCAAAGTGTGGTTCGTGGACCAGCATCAGCATTACCTGTAAGCATGTTAGAAATGCAGAATCTCATCCTGGACCTACAAAATGAAAATCTGCATTTAAGGAAACCCCCACGTGATTTGTATGTACTTGGGTTGAGAAGTACTGTCCTAGCACATGGTAAACATGCATTTGAGCAAACAGATGAAACAATAAATATTTAAAGTACATGTAGCCCAGTTCTCTGAGTTTTAGAAGAGTGTGGATGCTCTCACTTTGGAGTGGCAGAGGCATGTGCAGAGCATTCTGCTCCTGCAGTTGCTTTTTCTGGGCAGGTCTGAGCTGCCTGGCTGGAGAGAGAAAGAGTTAGTCGCGCTTCTCAGGCAGGGCAGACTAGCTACAGGCACCCACCTGTCTAGTGCTCTTTCCCAGTACATCCCAGGCAAGAGCAAAGGACTCTCAGTACAAACATGTTTTGATGCCACGAAGAAAGGAAGGGAGACGTAAATCTAAAACTTCATTTACAGACCTCCTTCAGAGACAACGAATGCTTCTTCTTCAGTTATTTATGGTGTTACCTTGGTGGTATTTATAGATTATGATCAGGTTCCCTCCTTGAAGCTCATTCTCTAGACTGTATAAATTTAGTTTTCCTGAGTGTGTCTCATATGTCTTTTCCTCCAAGCCAAGCCTGAAATGCCTTCTATTCCCCTTTGCTTGCTCTGTGATTTATGTGCATTATTCCTGAATAGCTGGACTTAGAAGAGTTCCTGCTTATGGTCTTTGGCTGGTTTAGGTTCACTGCTGCCTGCCTGGTTTTGCCTGATGTTCCTAATATGCATAACTGAAAGTTACATTGAAATTATTATTATTCTTTTATTGTCAGCCCAGTGCGAACGTTTAAATGTAGTAAGGTGGATAAACACGCCGTTCTCCTGCTGCATGCTCTTGGCTATGGCTAAGCATGATACTAACAAAAGATACTCTCTTTTAGGGAGGAACTTGAGATCTGTGAAAACATATCAACGAAAGCAAATAAATCCTCAAACAGATCCCAGAAAAAATTAACTTGTAGAAATTTCAGATTTGCAGGAATTTTCTGCTAATTGGACCTTAAAAATACGTTTCAGATGACTTTTTGAATAAGTGTCACTGTGCCTACTTCTGTTTTCACACAGAGTGTTGGAAAGGAATGCATTTTCTTATTCTTCGCTATACTTATTTATGCGATTGATGTTGGCTCTTTCCTCTGAAGCTTTTTGTTGCCAGTTTGGGGCTGTATTCTACCATCTTGCCTCAGGCAAAAATCCTGTTGTTTTCTAATGAGGGAGGGTGGTGAAGATTGCTTTTCTTTTTGGCAGTTATGCAAAAAATCCCGATGGATTTTGTAGATAGATTGTGACTTCTTCAATGGGGTATTTCCTACTTGTGGCTCTTACCTGGTAAATTTCAAATAATTCAAGGACAGTGAAGAAATTGATGCTTACTTAATAGCTACACTGAACTTCAGAATTTGGAATTATTGAAAGCAGAGGAAAGAAAATATTTGAGTTATCAGTGTGTGAAGGTGACTAGAAGTAGTGGGTCAAGGGAGTTGGAGAGTGTAGGTTCTAGCTTTAGATCTACCATGTACTAGTTATATGACTTTGCCCAAGTCACCTGTTTATACTGAGGATAAATTTCTTCTGCTTCACAAGTCTCTGAGGAGGACTGAGTGGTTGATGTATGTAAAGCCCTTGGCAAACGATGATGTGCTATAAACATATTAAGTAGCAGATGATGACGAAGATGCAGCTGCTGCTGCTTATGGTGATATAACTCATGTCCTATGAGGAAGATGTATTCTAAATGAATTTTGTGAACCTACAGCATCTCTTTAGAAAGAGATACTAACAGAAGGAGAATAGTCACGCACATTTTTTTTCTCTGAGAATGCCAGGATTGAACAATCGACATAGTTTGAGTTCTTTAAAGGGGGAAAAGCCTTTAAACTTTTTCTCTTTGAAAGTTAGCCTTACGCTTATTCATAATGGCCAAAACTTGGAAGCAACTAAGATGTCCTTCAGTAGGTGAATAGATAAATAAATTGTAGTATCTCCAGACAATGGGATATTATTCGGTACTAAAAAGAAATGAGCTATCTAGCCATGAAAAGACACGGAGGAAACTTAAATGCATATTACTAAGTGAAAGAAGCCAGTCTGAAAAGGCTACATGCTGTAAGGGTCCAACTATATGATATTCTGGGAAAAAAAAAAAAAAAAAAAACCATGGAGACAATAAAAAGATCAGTGGTTGCTAGGGACTGGCAGCGGGCAGTGAGGAGAAATGAACAGGTAGAGCACAGAGGACTTTTAAGGAAGTAGAAATGTTCTGTATGGTATTATAATGATGGATATATGTCATTATACATTTGTCAAAATGCATAGTATATACAACACCAAGAGTGAACACTAAGGTAAACTACGGCATCGGGTAAAAAAGAAATTGGCCTGACATTGGAGAAAATGATCATATTAAATATTTTCATCTTGGAAAAGTGTTTTAAAACCTTCAGAATTAGCTGAATAGGAAGAAGTTAAGATTGGATGATTTAGAGAGTTCTAAAATTAGTGCATTGATCTAGATGGGGAGTGGTGAGGGGCTGGGTTTAGAGATACCAATAAGGATGGAACCAAGAGGCAGTATTAAAAAGCTATTTGGAAGGTAGAGTCAACAGGATTTTAAAACTATGGACAAATAATATCCATTAGTAAAAGATGAGTCTGAAGTTTACAAAGGCAGTTCTAAAAGAATCTCCTAAAAACAAACAAAATATTGTACTTCTTGAAAATCCTGAGCTGGTAAGTTATGGGTATATGTTCAGAAGGAGAAAATAGTTGAAAAATGTTTTGGAAGAGCTAGTCTGTGGAAGTGGTAAGCTACAAAACAACAGGAAATAGATAAGTGGTAGAAAGGATTGAAACAATCCAAAATCAGTGTGCAAGATTTAAATAAGAAAAGACCTTAAAAACTCCCAAATTTCTGTGGATCTAGAGCTATTTGAAATAAAATTGGAGCTCATTTAGAGAAAGAATTACCAGTATTTGGTATTTGTCTTCCTAAATTTTTAGCATGTTTTATTGTTATATTTTGATTCTGTTCACTTATTTGCATCATTATATAATAATTTAAAGAAAACTGGGGATATAACATTTTACTTAGATTGGAAAATACTTGAGAAGTATGGTATAAGTGAAACAAGTTAAATCTACCAGAGCTAAAGACTTGTTTTAGTTCTCAACTAATCATTTCTTTTTAGATGTGTATGCCAAGCTAATTTTCAGTGTTTTCAACTCTCAGAGAACAGAATAGGTTTTCAAGAGGAGAAAGTTCCCTGTATCTACTGAAAAAGTGTATTTCTCCCAAAATAATATCTTTGAGTGCACTCTAGCTTCTAAAGAAAGCAAAAATGAAGAGAATATGGTTCGTGTAAGTGATGAGATGTGGAATTGGAAGAAGCAATCGTTTAAATTTTCGGTAACTAGTGAAGTAGGCAATTAATGAATAAAGATAACACCACTGGAGCATAATTTATATATTTTATAAGTAGATTTAGCTAATACTCTGAGGAAGAGTTAGTTCTATTGTATTTCTTAATATTAGAAGAAGATGGAGTTGGACATATAGGAAGTAGAACACATTCATTGATTTTCTTTCTTCATTATAGTGGCATGTAATATAGTTCCATAGATGTGATTCGCAGAGATTTTTTTTTCATTTTTTTGAACTCAGCCATGTAGCAACTAGGCTTTGAGATATGTCTTAGTCATTCTGGGCTGCTATAATAGAATACCATAGACTGGGTGGCTTAAACAACAAACATTTATTTCTCACAGTTCTGAAGGCTTAGATGTTCAAGATGGAGGTACTGGCAGATTTGGTGTCTGCTGAGAGCCTTCTTCCTCTATCCTCACATGGTAGGGAGAGAGAGAGAGAGAGAGAGCGGGTGTGTGCGCGCGCATGCGCGCAGCGCGAGCACGAGCTAGCTCTCTAGTCTTACCTTATAAAGGCACTAATCCCATCATGGGGGTTCCACCCTCATGACCTCATCTAAACTTATTACCCGCCAAAGGCTCCAACTCCAAATATCATCATGTCAGGGGTTAGGATTTCAACATATGAATTTTAAGGGGAACGCAAATATACAGTCTATAACAAGATATTATTTAATTTCAATGAAAATGCTAGTAATCATCGCCACTATATAGCATTTATTATGTACCAGGCACTATTGCAAGTGCTTTACATATAATACTAACATCCCCTGAAGTGGGTTTTATTACTGTCTCCATTTTGTAGATGAGCAAACTGAGGAGCAAGGAGGTTATATAACATAGTTAATAACTGTCAGAATCAGGATTCTAATCCAAGCAGTCAGGCTCTAGAGTCTATGCTCTTAATCGCTATGCTATTTAAATAACATGTATCAGGGATATCAACAGTAGTAACTCAAAGAAGAAATCAATGAAAGTCACTTCTCCATGTAATGATTGATTTGAAAATTTAAATATTAAGATTTCCATTATTCTGACTGTGATCAACAGTAGTCCAAGTTTTCTTATCTCAGGCCAGGTATAATTGTCAATATTGTTATTGTTACTTTAAATTTAATTTTATGTACCCTCCTGCTTATGGTGCCAAGAGTTTATGTTGTCAGTGTTGAAGGTAATTCATGTCTGCTTATTGGTACTCTTTTTAATTAATATACTTTCTTGTAAATTTTTTTGAAGCAAAAAGAAAATAGTATGACTAATACAATTAAGGATATGATGTAGGGAAACTTAAAGGATCTAAAGAAAGGGTTAAACTTCCTAAAGTATCTTCTTGCTCATTGATTCTAAAAGAAGAGAGCCCTTCTCTCCTTCTCCAGCCAGTGGTTCTCCAGTGGTTGGAGAACCACTAGCTAGTTATAACTTGTAATAAATCATTTATATTGTGTTGTTTTCACTGAACATTTACCTTGTGATTGTTATTCTTGTCTCTCTAAACCAGCTTTATAATAGGTTAGTATTAATCTCCTTTGACTATATTAATTGCTTTTCTTACAATTTGTTTTCATTGGACTCATTAATATTAGCTTTTCAGTACAAGATTTACTAAATATATGGGCAGATTATATGGGCTACTTCTTTATTAATATTTTAATAATGTTTTTATTGGAATTTATTGTAAGTTAAACACGGACCCAAATATATTGTTGCTTTCTTAGGCATAAAGAGCTATTATTTGAGTCCTATTATGTGAACATAAACTTCTTAAGCCTCAGTTTCTGCCTTTGTAAAATGGGCATAATAATAATACCTATCTCCTGGAGTTAAAATGAGATCGTGTATGTGAAGCAACAAGCCCAGTGCCTAGCAAGTAAGTGCTTAATAAATGTTATTGCTACATTTATCACATGTAATATCTTATTTAATCTTTACAACAAGGTGAGATTTATTTATCCTCACTATTGAGAAAACTAAAGCCTGAAGAGCTTAACTAATGCCACATAACTAATAAGTAGTGGACCAAGCGCTGGTGCCCATAAAATTCATTTATTCATTAATTCCAATCAAATTTTCAAGTCCTACTGTGTTTCAGGCCCTTGGGTTAGCTTCTGGTGATAGAAATAAAGGGGCCTCCTATGCAGGTGGGCAACACGAGCAAGGGCTTGTTGGTGAAGACAACATGGTTTGGGGGTGTGGAGAATTGCAGGCAGTCTGATGCTGTTGGCGTCCAAAAGGCAAACCAATCAAAGAGAGTGGTATGGTGTCTGGACTGCTTCTAATCCATGCAGAACTAGGTTGGAGTAGAATTGGAAGCTATGCCCAAGTCCCCATGTGGAGGTCTGACCAGCTGCAGTCCTTTTGTCCTCCCACTCCTGGCGTGGTCAAGCATCATGAGGGGCACTTTTCCTACAAGTAAACACCCCTGGCTGCACGTCTGTCCCTACAGGTGCACCCCCCAGGTAGCATGGTCCACTCTTCGGAGGAAGGATCAAAGAAAAGTCCAGTGTTGGCCTTGGAAATGGCTTCTGGGCCTAGCGGTATGTAAATGTGTAACAGCTACCTTTCTGAGTATGGTCCCTACATGCGTGGTGGTTGATATTTTTATTTACATTAATGAGTAAGATGAAACTGAAACAATGAAGTGGAACTTCACTCTCTCCTCAATGACACGGGTGACTTCTTTGCTAAATTATATAAGAGTTCTTGAATACTAGACCAGATGTTTCTGTAATTTTTTATGCCTATGCATAACAGCTAGAGACACAACACATTTCTAAGGTTAATCTACGTTATTAACATTTTCTTCAGCAGTTTCTTATGCCTAAAGAATTGAGAAGACAATAAGTCAAGTCCTGATTTTTAGCATTTACTGATTTTTGTGGTGTAAATACTGTTACCACGGCCAATTTGAGGCTAACAACATGATGTCACTGAATGCAGATTAAGAGAAGCACAGTAGCCTACCATTGCACTTCTATGTGTGTATTTCTATGTATGTATTACTATCATACAGATATAACATAAATAACTTCAAGTTCATAAATAATAACAAAATAATTAGAAAGTGAGGAGTTTTTAATGTTTATTAAATAATAAATAATGAATATTTACTTTGTTTTCAATATAACTTCTTAAGTTTACATAATTTATTTTAAATAATGGCCATGTTTAACATCCAGCTTGCAAAATTTCTGCAAATTTAACAATGGACCTTTGTGAACCATTAGGAGCCAGTTCCAGAACACCACTGTCTGTGCTGTTTGGACATGGAATTCTGGATCCTTGGAGCATTGTCTGTTGTCTATGGGGTGGGGCAATGTGTGGGCTCCACCTTGTCACCCCCCCTGGGTTCCAAGAATTCTTCATCCCTTGGGGAGAGACTCAGCTGGAGAAGAGGAAGAGCAAGGTCCTCCAAAGCCTGGGGCCAGTGTAGAAGCCCTGATGCCTCACATTGAAAGACAGTTGAGGCCAGATCACAGGATGCCTTCTAGTCTGCTTTCTGTGCTTCTCAAATAGTGTCAAGTGTTCCTCAGTTGAAGTGATAGAATTAGCATAACACATCTTGATGTAACATCAGTTTGACCCAGATGCTGGAGAGGAAAACCCATTATTTTTCTATTAAAATAAGAATGTATATATCACAGAGTAGTATGCAAAATTTGCATATATTTTTCAAAGAAAATGCCATGCAGAACAGAAATTTCATGCTTGAGGTAGTCTGTTTCTGGATACCTCTAGAAGATTCTATCATTCTTCTCTCTATTATGGGTCATTCAGTGGACTTTGAGACCTATCAATATTGTAGGAGCTGGCTCCAGCAAACCCGTCTGGGATGTTTGAGCATGAGGTTCTGGGTTCTTGTATATCCCCTGCAAAGCATGGATGGAGAGCCATGAAGGACACTAAGATTTGAAAGATCTGTGAGGGTTGAGAAGTAGAGTTCTTTACTCAGCTCTGACTTTAATGACTGTACAAGTTGTCTCCTCACAAAAGCATCCAGCCGAGAGGGTGGAAATGCAGGCCAAAATCCAGTAGGCACACCCTTACCAAGTATAATTCTTCTGCCCAGATAAAACCAATGTCTGCCGTGTTGTACTTTTGTCTAATTGTTCCTCTAAGAGGAGCATATTTAAGTTAATTCATTGCTTAGGAGAGAGTACCATTTTTCAATATTCTACCCAGAGATGCCCCACCTTTCTCAGAAACCAGGACACCCTGTGTGCTAGTGTGCTAGTGTGTGTTGCAGCTGTATTTCTTGTTTACTACTGAATGTCTAGTAACTAAGTTAGAGCCTGGCATGTAGGAGGTACTGAGTAAATATTTATTGAATAAATGAATGAATAGATGCAATGACATGGTGAGATTTGTATTTCAAATAAATATCTTTTGGCAAGCTGTGTAGAATATGATGTATTCGTTTGCTAGGGTTGCTGTTACAAAATACTACAAACTGAATATCTTAAGCAACAGAAATTTATTATCTCACAGTTCTGGAGGCTAGAAGTCTGAGTTCAAGGTGTTGGTACCCTCTGAAGGTGCTAGGGAAGGATCTGTTTTAAGCCTTTTTATTAGCTCCTCGTAGTTCCTTGGCATGTGGCAGCTTAACTCTGGTCTCAGATGTCATTCTCTATGTGTACATGTCTGTGCCCAAATTTCCCCTTTATATAGGAACACCAGTCACATTTGATTAGGGGCCCACTTATTCCGGTATGACATCATCTTAATTGATTATATCTGCAGTGAACTTACTTCCAAATAAGGTCACATTCTGAGGATTAGGACATCAACATAGGAATATTTGAGGGACATAAACCCATAACACATGGATTCAGAGGGACAAAACTTGAAGCAAGGAGACAAGTCCACATGAGAGATGCCGAAGTTCTGGAATTGCGTAATAAGAATGGGATGGAAACAAGGATCTTTACATTCTAAAATCAGTACTATATTTATTCAAAGATGAAGTC
Source organism: Phocoena phocoena (assembly GCF_963924675.1). NCBI lineage: Eukaryota > Metazoa > Chordata > Mammalia > Artiodactyla > Phocoenidae > Phocoena > Phocoena phocoena. Next base: position 45,027,914 of record NC_089229.1, on the reverse strand, counting down.
ATTAAGGTGTTATTTTTGTTGAATACTGTATGTTATTTTTTGCTGTGTAACAAATTATCTAAAAAATTTGGTGGCTTAAAACCACAGCATTTATTGTCTCACAGTTTCTGTGGGTCAACAGTGTGGATGCAGTTTAACTGGGTTATCTGGCTCAGGGTTTCTCATGCAGCTGCCATCAAGGTGCTGTCAGAGGCTGCAGTCATCTCAAGGCTTGATTGGGGAGGAGCTACCTCCAAGTTACTGCCATGATTGTTGGTGGGGTTCATTTCCTTGTGGGTTGTTGGACTAAGGGTTTCAATTCCTTGCTGGCATTGGCTGGAGGCTGCTCTCAGTTCTTTGTCATGTGGGCCGCTCCATAGGGCAACTCACAACATGAAAGTTGGCTTCATGAAAGTGAGCAAGCTAGAAGAGCCTGGTAGGGTGCAAGGCAGAAACCATAATCTTTTGTAACCCCGTTTTGGAATTGACACCCCATTATTTTTGCCATATCTGCCCATCAGTGGCATGTTGCCGGGTCTAGCTAATACCCAAGAGGAAGTGATTACAGAAGAGCCTGAATACCAGCAGGCAGGGATCACTGGAGATCATCTTAGAGAGGCTTCCCACACATATGCTTTATTGTTTGTAGTAGTTGAGCAACTTTTTTAAAGTTTATATGTGTCAGTCATCTTGGAATTTTTCTCTTTTTTTAATTTTAATTTTATATTGGAGCATAGTTGATTAACAATGCTGTGTTAGTTTCAGTTGTACAGCAAAGAGATTCAGTTATACATGTACATGTATCTATTCTTTTTCAAATTCTTTTCCCATTTAGGTTATTATAGAGTACTGAATAGAGTTCCCTGTGCTATGCAGTAGGTCCTTGTTAGTTATGTATTTTACATATAGTAGTGTGTATATGTCAATCCCAATCTCCTAATTTATCCCTTCCCCCCTTCCCCCTAGTAACCATAAGTTTGTTCTCTAAGTCTGTATCTGTTTTGTAAATAAGTTCATTTGTATTTTTTTTTAGATTCCGCATATAAGCGATATCATATGATATTTGTCGTTCTCTGTCTTACTTCACTTAATATGATAATCTCCAGGTCCATCCATGTAGCTGCAAATGGCATTATTTCATTCTTTTTAATGGCTGAGTAATAGTCCATTGTATATATGTACTACATCTTCTTTATCCATTCATCTGTCAGTGGGCATTTAAGTTGCTTCCATGTCTTGGCTACTGTAAGCAGTGCAGCAGTGAACATTGGGGTGCATGTATCCTTTCAAACCATGTTTTTCTCCAGATATGTGCCCAGTAGTGGGATCGCTGGATTATATGATAGCTCTGTTTTTAGTGTTTTAAGGAACCTCCATACTGTTCCCCATAGTGGCTGTACCAATTTACACTTCCACCAGCAGTGTAGGAGGGTTCCCTTTTCTCCACACCCTCTCCAGCATTTATTATTTGTAGATTTTTTGATGATGGCCATTATGACTGGTGTGAGGTGATACCTCATTGTAGTTTTGATTTACATTTCCCTGATGATTAGTGATGTTGAGCATCTTTTCATGTTCCTCTTGGCCATCTGTATGTCTTTGGAGAACTGTCTATTTAGGTCTTCTGGCCATGTTTTGATTGGTTGTTTGTGTGTTTTATTGATATTGAGCTGCATGAGCTGTTTGTAAATTTTGGAGACTAATACCTTGTTGGTCACATTGTTTGCAAATATTTTCTCCCATTCTGCGGGTTGTCTTTTTGTTTTGTCTGTGGTTTCCTTTGCTGTGCAAAAGCTTTTGAGTTTAATTAGGTCCCATTTGTTTACTTTTGTTTTTCTTTTCTTTACTCTAGGAGATGGCTCAAAAAAGATATTGCTGCAATTTATGTCAAAGAGTATTCTGCCTATGTTTCCCTCTAAGAGTTTTATAGTATCCAGTCTTGCATCTAGGTCTTTAATCCATTTTAGATTATTTTTGTGTATGGTGTTAAAGAATGTTGTAATTTCATTTTTTTACATGTAGCTGTCCAGTTTCCCCAGCACCATTTATTGAAGAGACTGTCTTTCCTCCATTGTATTGTCTTGCCTCCTTTGTCATAGGTTAAGTGTCCACAGGTGTGTGGGCTTACTTCTGGGCTTTCTATCCTCTTCCATTGATCTATATTTCTGTTTTTGTGTCAGTACCATACTGTTTCGATGACTGTAGCTTTGTAATATAGTCTGAAGTCAGGGAGCCTGATCCCTCCAGCTCTGTTCTTCTTTCTCAAGATTGCTTTGGCTACTCAGGGTCTTTTGTGTCTCCATACAAACTTTTAAGATTTTTTTGTTCTAGTTCTGTGAAAAATGCCATTGGTAATTTGATAGGGATTGCATTGAATCTGTAGATTGCTATACTCTCCAAGGCAATCTACAGATTCAGTGCAATCCCTATCAAATTACCAATGGCATTTTTCAGGGAATTTATTTCTTTAATCCCATTAAAGCAGTAGAAGACCTCTGTTTGCTGGTTTAATTCTCTGTGTATATATGCTATGCCACCTCTTTTCTGCATCACCCTGGATCACTGGAGAAATAGTTAATTACTCTGATTGTTGACAATGGCATTGATCTTTTCCATCTGGGAATTCTGCCATGTGAATAACTCTTTAATGGATGCAGGTCATCTTTTGCTTTTGGGTGTGTAGTATTTTAAAAAGATTGTTCTGGAAGCCATTACAAATCTTGGCAAATTTAAGTAGGCTGAGAGGGTCAAATCTCTCTGATTTGTCTTATGCTTCGTATTAGAGAGGCTAGGACTTCTTTTCCATATTAGATGTTTGGAGTAATTTCACGATGGAAACATAAACTTGGAATGCTTCACATGAAATCTGTGGTAGCTTCTATGATAATTTTTAAATTAAAAATGTGTTTAAGTACACTCCAATCAACATGCATTCTTTTGAGATCAATACACTCAAAGAAGTATATTGGTACTTTGATGGATCTATATGGCCAAAATAATATCAACCATATAAATTTTCTGGAATTTTTCTTGACTTTAAATCATTTATTTTTATATTTGTTTTGCATTGAAAACATTTTGTTTAGTAGAGGTCTTTTTCTCTAATAGATATTTTTCCAGTAGGATATGGTGTATGGAAAGTTTGATTTTTTGTTTCCCTATTTCATGGTTAGTGGATTTTGCTTTTTCAAGCAGAATTGTGTGTCTTTCCCCTCTGACATGTTTAGCTTCAGGGAACATAGTCCCCTCTGGTCCATTAATATTAGCAATCATCAGTGATGTAATCCTGTTTCATTTCTACTATGGATTTTATACGGTAGTTATGATTTCTCATACCTAAAGTTGAGCTTAGCTAAGTGTGCATTTTTACCATCTTTTCCTATGATTATCTTTACATTCCTAAAAATGCTAACCACATATATCATAAATCCATTTACTGACACATATATTCCACAATCATCATGGAAATACCTAGTTTTATTTCTAATCTGCCTGACTTTATTTTATTTTATTGGCCTTATTAGACAAATAGGTGTTCTTTATGCTTCTGAAATTTCTAAGCATTGTATGGCAATCTTGAAAGGAATGTCACCAGAAATGCTGTAATTAGAGTGACTTTACTTGACGCCTGGGAACAATGAATGCAAACATGGTTCATTCTTTGTGTTCTCTGTTTTACTTTTAGTAAGAGAATTTCCTTAAAAGGTAATTGGCATACTCTTTGGCCCTTTGTCTCTTTTTGGCTTGTAGACAAATGCACACCCTTACAGTATCCTGAGTAGTAGACCCTGCTTACTTTACACTAAGGTCTAAAAATATCGGTTATTGTTGAGGATGGTAATTTGTGACTATAGCTAATTGCATGTGCAGTTTTGGTCGAAAAAGGCCAAGCTGTGTGGCCTTGGGATTGTCTTTGGTGCAGTAAAAAGGGCACTTTGAAGTGGACTTAGAAGTTAGGAAACCTGGTTTAGGTCTGGGCCTGTTATTTCCTAGATGTATGATTATAAATGAGTCACTTCTTCGAGGCTTTGTTGCCTCATCTATAAAATGGGAATAGCTGTCATGCATTTCTTATGCGTGGCATTAGTTATAAACCAGAATATGCTTGTTCTTACACAAGTCTAAAAGGTCATAAAAAACAGAGATACTAGATTCAAGTCTGTGCTGCCGTCTTTTGTCTTCAGTTGGTGGTGTATGCCATTTTTTTTAACAGCTTTATGAATATATAATTTACATATCACAGTTTTCACCTTTTTAAAGCATACAATTCATTGTTTTTTGGTATATTTACAAAGTCATGCAATCATCACCATTACCCAATTTTAGAATATTTTCAGCACCCCAAAAAGAAACCTTGTACCTATCACCAGTCACACCTCCATATCCTCAACCTTCCTGCATCCACTCCAGTCCTGAGAACCACTAATCCATTTTCTCTATTTATAGTTTTGACTCTTTTGAACATTTTATATAAATGGTGTCATACGGTATGGTCTTTTGTGACTGGCTTCTTTCACTGAGCACTTTTTGAGACTCATCTATGTTGTAGCATGTATTAGTAATTCATAAACTTCATTCCTTTTCATTGCCAAGTAATATTCCATTGTATGGGTATACCACTTTTATTTATCCGTTCATCACTTGATGAACATTTGGATTGTTTACACTTTTTGGCTGCTATTAATAATGCTGTTATGAACATTCATGTATAAGTTTTGTATACAGTATGTTTTCATTTCTCATGGGTGGGTACCTAGGAGTGGAACTGTCGAGTCATATGGTAACTCTATGCTTAACCTTTTGAGGAATTCTCAACTGTTTCTCATAGTGGCTGCACTATTTTACATTCCTACGAACAGTGTACAAAGATTCCAGTGACTCCACTTCTTTCTCAGCACTTGGTATTGTCTGTCTTTTTTATCATTGCTGTTCTTGTAGGTGTCAAGTAGTAGCTTGACATTTCTTAATGTTTTGATTTACATTTCTATAATGGCAAAAGATGTTGAGCGTTTGGCCATTTGCATATCTCCTTGGGGAAAATGTCATTCAAATACTTTGTTCATTTTTTAATTGGATGATTTGTCTTTATAATTGAGTTGTAATAGTTCTTTATATATCTGGTTACAAGTCCCTTTAGACATATGGTTTGCAAGTATTTTCTCTCTTTCTGTGTTGTCCTTCCATTTTCTTGAAGGTAAAAGCATACAAGTTTTTAATTTTGATGAAGTCCAATTCGTTTTCTCTTTTGACCTTTATATTTAGAGATCATATCTAAAAACTATTGACTAATCCAAAGTCATGAAGATTTGCTCCCACAGTTTCTTCTAGGAGTTTTATAGTTTTAACTCTCACATTTAGATCTATGATCCATTTTAAGTTAATTTTTGGATACCGTGTGAAGTAGGCTGCAACTTCATCCTTTTGCTTATGGATATACAGTTTTCCCAGCACCATTTGTTGGAAAGATAATTATTTCCCCATTGAATTGTCTTTGCACTCTAGCCAAAAGTTAATTTACAATAAGTATAAGGGTTTATTTCTTGACTTGGAATTCTATTCCATAGATTCATACATCTATAATGCACAGAAATCTCTTGCATTCCTATACACTAATGATGAAAAATCTGAAAGAGAAATTAAGAACACACTCCCATTTACCACTGCAACAAAAAGAATAAAATACCTAGGAATAAACCTACCTAAGGAGACAAAAGACCTGTATGCAGAAGACTGGAAGACACTGATGAAAGAAATTAAAGATGATACAAACAGATGGAGAGATGTACCATGTTCTCAGATTGGAAGAATCAACATTGTGAAAATGCCTATACCACCCAAAGCAATCTACAGATTCAATGCAATCCCTATCAAACTACCAATGGCATTTTTCACAGAACTAGCACAAAAAATTTCACAATTTGTATGGAAACACAAAAGACCACGAATAGCCAAAGCAATCTTGTGAAAGAAAAATGGAGCTGGAGGAATTAGGCTCCCTGACTTCAGACTCTACTACAAAGCTACAGTAATCATTTTCCGTACTCCATGTACTTTTTTCTTTGGAACAACAACTTACTCCTTCATTTAACCTACACGAGAGACATGTAGATATGATTTTACATCTTCTCTCTCCACCTATTCTTGATGAACTTACCCAATCCTTTGAATTGATTGCTAATTTGCTATATGGCTTACTCAAGTTTGCATCTTTCCATATGCCAGGAGAGAAATCTTTGACACAACCTTTACTTCTTAAACATCTGTCCTTCTTTGGTAGATGGCCATGGCTGGAGGAAAGCAGGAAACAGAACAATTATGCTAGCAGTCATAGTGATGATAGCTCCCACACTTTTCTCTGTGCCAAGCATTTTATATATTATATCCCAACGTATTATATACTATATCATATGACATAGAAAACAGCATATTTTGTTATACTCTTCTTTTTTATTGGAAAATGAGGCTTATGTAGGTTAAGTAACTTGCCTAAGGCCATACATCTAGTAAGTCATAGAGTATCAGACTGATACCAAAGTCCATGTTTTGAACCAGTGCCTGCCTGTCCTGATGTATGTGCCCAGAATTCCAGTGGATGGCTGATATGGCTAGTTCTACTTGGCTAGGTTTTGATCCTGCAGGTACCAAACTATCTTACTGAAATTGCTAATGAGAAATGAGGTTTGATAGAAAAATGGGAGGACAGATATATTCTAAAAATTAAAAATGGATGTATCTTCTGAATATGTGAATGGATGTTAAGAAATAAATCTGATAGTCCAATTGAGAGAGAACATGGCAAAAGCTCATAGCATCCTTAGTGGTTATGGCTTAGCAAGGGAGACAAACAATTTTAGAATTACGCAAAGGTAAAATTACTCTGAAGGGCAGGATCATGGTCAATGTCACTATGAGAGTCTATAATAAAAGAATCCAAACCTAGCCAAGTAGAACTAGCCATTTGCATACAACTGACTGTGAACTTGAAGGAAAAATTGTTGTATAATCTTTAAACATGTTTGTATGTCTGTTATACATACCTTGTTCAACTAATAGCAGATTCAGAGGAGAAGGTTAGAAAAATTTCGAAATTTCTACAAGCTTTCAGATAAAATATTTCATGAACTGGAACAAATCCTTAGAAAGGAATGAAGCCCTGGGAAGTAGGCATCCTATGTATGATAATCAGACACACTGAGGAAGCGAGCAAAGTTAACAGCAATGAAAATAACTTATGTCCCACAGGGTTAAATAGGATCACAGGTTGGTCTGTAAAATAAGTTCTGCCATGTTACAGAAGTGTAGATTACAGAATATCTGCAGCTAAAACTGTTCTTTACTGTAATTGGGGCCAAAGCTATTTCTTTAATGGATGCATGAAAAACTCTGCCTGGGTGTCCAAACAGTGTCAAGAGTGTAGCTTCTTTTTAACTTGCAGGGATGTGACCAACAGGCAGCCATAATAGAAAAAGCAGTACAATGCCTAGAAAGTCTTAGAGAAATAATGAAAGAGGCTTTTGTTGCATCTGTCCTTTCCTATATGACTTCATTGATTTTGCCTCGTCAATATCTCCAGAGTCCTGGCACCTCTTTTCATCTCTATCACTAGCACCTCATTTCAAGATGCTTCTGTCTCTCACCTGGGCTATAGAAACATTTTTTATAATTGGTTTCCATTCTTGTTGTTTCCCCCGATTCATTCTCTACATTGGAGCCTCCCTTCTTAAAGCCCATCAGTAGCTTTCCATTTTACTTAAAGATTAAACACCTAAGATAGCCAAATAGCCAGGCACCTTCTGGAAGCCCCTCATTTCTCCCACCTATATCTTGCATCTCCTTTATACTCTCCAGCCCAGCCATAGATGTGGACTTACTACAATCTCTTACACCATAGTTTTGAACATGCTGTTCCTTTCACCAGTTTAACTCATTCTCTCCCTACAGATGTTGGCTCAGGGAAGCTTTCTCTGATCTTTCAGACTAGGTCAGATTCTTTTATTATAGACTTTCCTAATAACATTGACCGTGATCTTATCCTTCAGAATAATTCCACTTTTGTGTAATTCTAAACTTAACATTTGTCTCCCCTGCTGAGTCATAACCACTAGGGATGTTGTGAGTCTTTGCTCATAATTGTAACTCCAGCATCTAGTGATGTTCATGACATAAACTAAATGAATCTGCATACCCACTTTGGAATTAGTTAGGAAAGAAAGAGATTTGGCCAACGTTTTCTTAATTGTGTCTGTTTTATCTACTTAGAATATTACTAATCCATATCAGAACAGGTTACTGTTCACCAAGATGTGACAGACAGAAGTCGGTCAATGGGTGACTTATTATCTACATCACCTAACCTTTCCATTAAAAATAAAAAAATGGGGACTTCCCTGGCGGTCCAGTGGTTGTGACTCTAGGTTTCCACTGCAGGAGGCACGGGTTTGCCCCCTGGTTGGGGAACTAGGATCCCACATGCCGCACTGCACGGCCAAAAAAAAAAAGAAAAAGAAAAAGCTGGAAAAGGCAAGGAAATAGACTCTCCCCTAGAGCCTCCAGAAAGGAACACAGCCCCTGGTGACACCCAGATTTAGCCCAATGACACATCTGATTTACAGAACTGTAAGATAATAAATTATTTTTTTAAAAAATAAAAGAATTAAAAAAAAACCGTAAAGCAGCATCAGGTATTAGAAGGCCGTCCAGGTCGCATGTGGAAATGGTGGTGACTGATCATTATTTCATTTCTTATTTAGCTGTGATCCCTCCCCTCCCCCCTCATTTTTATATGAATTGCACTCTTTCAAGATGGAGATAATTACTTTTTCTTCACTGATACTTTTGCATCTCTGCTTAAAAATAAGATACAGTAATCATAGTCTTCCTCTGTACATATGAGCTGAGCAGTTGTCCATTTGTGTGTTTTGAGTTGCTACGAAAAGAGTCACAAACTTTAGGATTCGCCACATAGATTTTCGTTAAACACTAATTCTTATCAAGTGTTTATTGCTGCTCTATTTTGAGATTTTCTAAGATTTTCTGTGTGTTTTTATAAATGATTACTAAGAATTTTATTAAAAGGGCCCCTTTAACAGTGATAATAGTTCCTTTGGTAAGCTTGCAGAAACTTATTTTGCAAGCCCATTTTAAGGATTATTCTAGTTTAATACTGAGTTTGAAATGGAAACAAAGTACTTGTCTCTGAGAAGATTTGACAGAATCTATAGCTCTTTGTACTATCTTTCTACTTTTCTAATAAATTGCCCAATAAAAACCACAAATAGAATAGTTTAACTTTTTCACAGTGGAGCTAGGATGGTTCCTCCTGCAATTGTGGATTTGTTTGTTGTTGACTTAGAAAAATGGAATATAAATTAAATTTTATTTAAAATGTATTGACCATATTAAAATACATTGAGATTCAATATTTGTGAACAAAAATGACCCAGCAAGGCTGTGAGCAGAAGAGCAAACAGTTGGAGCTCTGTTTGTAAGACAAAACAGGCATGTTTAATCTCTGATCACTCATTCACATATTCATTTAAAAACACTTGTAGGAGATTGATATTCAGAATATACAAGAAAGTCATGTAAATCAGAAAACAGGAAATATAGAAGAAAAATTATTAAAGGACATAAATGGACAATTTACAGAAGAGGATACATGAATGAAAATAATAATAATTATAAAAATAGCCAACATTTATTGGGTATTTCTTTGTATCAGATTTTTTTCTTGGTGCTTAATTTTTAACCATTTAATTCCTCATAATAGAAGTATTATTATCATCCCTCCTTTACAGAGGAAGCAACTGAGTCACAGAACAATTAATAATATACTTATAACTACTTGGATACTAAGTGGAAATCTGGCTTCAGATCTCTCATACGTAGATGGATACTCAGTCGCACTAGTTGTCAGAGAAATGTGTATTAAAGTAATAACCAAATAATACCTTACAACAATCAGATCTTCAAAGATGTGAAAATCAGATAATATCAAGTGCTGGTGGGGATGGAAAAATGAGGGGAGCCCTCTTCCGCTATTTGTTGGAGTCTAAGCTGGTGTGGACATTTTAGGGAGCAGCAGTAGTTCGTAGGGAAACTGGGTATGCTAACCCTGACATCCTGGCAGTTCTACTTTTGCACATGTTCCAGAGAGAAACTATCAAGTCAGTGCATATGGAGACACACAGTAGGATGCTTATTGCATTGAGGTTGGGGATGTGAGGAGTTGAAAGTACCAGAGGAGTCCTTTTCTAGGGAAATGGATACCTTGGTATATTTATAGGATTATACTATGGAATGCTTGGAAGAAATTAACTAGATTTTATATTTTAAAACATAGATTTCAAAATTAGTTGAATAAACAAACAGTAAAAGTTAAAAAAAAATGAGATTGTAACATAATACCATTTATAAAAAAAATAAATATACATACATATACATATAATATTGTGTGTTTTCCTGGATATACTTACATGTAAAAACAGGTATGTTGGGTGGATAGAAAATGCATAAGAGTAGTTACCAAGGAGTGAGGAATGGTCTTGGAAATAGGGAATGAAGGGGAAAGCAATAGGATACAGGGCAGGGGGAGGGGGAAGCCGGGGCGAAGTGAGAGTAGCATGGACATATATATACTACCAAATGTGAAATAAATAGATAGATGGTGGGAAGCAGCTGCATAGCACAGGGAGATCAGCTCGGTGCTTTTCAACGACCTAGAGGGGTGGGATGGGGGGGTGGGGGGGAGGCTCAAGAGGGAGGGGATATGGGGATATATATATATACATATAGCTGATTCACTTTGTTATACAGCAGAAACACAGCGTTGTGAAGCAATTATACTCCAATAAAGGTGTATCAAAAAAATCAAATCTAAAACAGAAGAGGAAACATTCACAGGTCACTGATGAAAGCATGGCATGGCATAAGCTCAGTGTGGGCCAAAATCTAGTCTGCTTTGTTGGTCTGTCCCTTGAATCTAAATCAGTACCTGGGGTATAACAGGTGCTCAGATAAGTAAAATGGGAATGAAGAATGAATGTATAAATTAAGAAGAATGATCTATTCAGTTCCATGTGCCTGAGAACCAATCAAAATTAGTGTCCCTCTACTCATTTCTTCCTTTATAGTTAAATACATGTTACATATAGGCATCAGGCCAGTTGCTGGAGATATAAAAGTGTACCAAACACATTACCTGCCCCTTAAGGGATCATAATATATTTGGGAAGACTGAGTGGAAAACTACTAATAATGTCAAATGTGATGAGTACTATATGATAGGAGTTTGCAGATTGGATTGGAAGCACAGAGGATGAATGCCTGGACAATCGTGCATTCGTTCATTCATTCATTCATTTGACCGATGCTGAGTTGAGTTCCTGCTTTGTGCGAGTTCCTCTTTTAAGCATGAGGATACAATTAGGAGCTTTCTTGGAACTCTTATTATCCTGGGGAGACTGGCATTTATCAAATAACCACATCAAAAAACTGAAGGTGCAGAATCGCAGTTGTGTCACGTGTTCTCTCTGTTAACTTATAAAAAAGGACGAAACCAAACCTTGATCTAGATTTGGATTCCAAGGATGGTTTCCCTAGAGAAGGGATGGGAAAATGCATGAGTCTTAAAAGTCAGTTAGAACGTGGTCATGGCTGTGGTGGAGGGTACATGTTGGGGCAATATCAAGATTAAGTGAACGGTCTATGCACAGCTGGTTAGAGACTGACCACGTGGACCTCCTAGACCCTTTTCCTCCCAGAAAAATGAAGGTTTGAAGACAGAGGTTACATCAGCAAATTTGTATTCTGAAAAGAACTGTCTGGCTACCTTGTGAAGATTGGATATAGAGGGGAAGGAATGGAATGGAAGTTTTGAAGTTATTAACAATAGTTCAGGAGAGAGATGGGATCACTTGACTTGGATGGCAGTGGATATGGAGAGAAGTGATGGATTAAAAGTCTATTAAAAAAGGTAAAATTAAAAGGGCTTGGTTGATGGATTAGATTTGGGATAGTGTAGTGGAAGGGAGATCAAAAGTGACCTGAGCAGGATAAGGAAAAACAAAGCCGCATCAGAAGCATTGCGGTAAAACTATGAAACACCAAACTCAAGGAAAAAAGCCTTAAAGGCAGCTGGAGACCATTTCGTAAGATGTATAATGATATCGTGGTTAAATTTAAAAAACATAGTTTTGGAGATGTATATCGTATGAGTGAAATGACATAATGTCTGTGATTTCCTTTAAAATACTTCAGGTGAAAAAAGAAAAAGATAGATGAAGCAAATTCTTGATAATCGTTTAATCTAGGAGATGATAATACAGGGGTTCATTATACTGGTTCATTATACTCCATTATACATTATATATCACTTTCTTTCTGAAAATTTAAAACTATTCATGTTTAAAAAAAAAGTAACCAGAGAGAAAAGAAAGATCACCTATTGAGAAAGGAATGACAAGTAGACATCTCATTAGTGACAACAGAGTCCCCTAGGTAGTGTGATACAAACTTTCAAAATGTTGAGAGAAAGTTAAAGTCGTGTCCTAATTGGGCTTCCGTATTCTGATAAATTATTAATTATGAGTGAAGGCAAAATACAGACATTTCCAGAGAAAGAAGGACTGGAAGAGTTTTCTGTTTACAGACCATTGTGAAAAGAATGACTATAGGATATACCCCAGGGAGAAGAAAATTTAACCTAGAAAGAAAGAAGCAATGGTGAAGCAAGGATTGGTAAACCTGTTGGTAAATTTAAATAAATATCACCTGTGAAATAATAATAATGACTAACTTTGATGATGTAAAAAATGACTTATAACAGTAGTATAATACGAAAGTGAAAATCCATAATAGCTAACATATATACTAGCCACTTCTCTCAACCCTTTCCACATTGTGACTAATTTAATTCTCATAATTCTCAAGCACTTACAATTAGCATTTTTATCATTAATTTAATTTTTCTGATGAAGGGACTGATGCAGAGTGATGGTTAGTAACTTACCTATTAAATGTTAGGAAGAGATAGAGCCAGGATCTAGATCCAGGTAGTCTAGTTCCAGACCTGGTCACTTGAAAACCACACTATACTGAATGTATAGTGTATTCAGGTCCTTGTTCTCAAGGCATGTAGAGATACAGATTAACATTAGACTGTATAAAGTCATCGCGCACTGACATTTAAGTGCAACTACTGAAAGAGTAGATAGAAATATTAGTTTATACAATTTTGAAATGACAAAAAGGATAAAAATGGAACAGAGAAAAAATGATAGATCTACTTAAAGCAGGAAAGGAGAAAAAAGAAGCAAAGTAAAAGCAAGATGGATAGCAAACAGTGAAAAAGATAGTAGAACAGAATAGGAATCTATCTGTAGCTATATCTATATATCTGTCTACACTAAATTTACCTATTAAAATATAGAATGAATAAAGTTGTTTTTGTTTTGTTTTAGTTTAAATAAATTGAACAAAAAATTGGATAAAGAAGTAAAATATGACTCTATGCTTGACAGAAGATGCATCTTAAATATAAAGCCCACAGTTTTGAATGTAAAAGGAAGGATAAAGTCAGTGATATTTGATGAAATATATTTTAAGGTGTTCACATTATTGAGGCTGAAATTATAAGAGGATTTCACCTGGAAGACATGAACCCGTATGCACCTAATAATATTGACTCAAAGTATTGATATACGAGGCATAAATTGGCAGAACTATAAATGGACAACCAAATCAATGGGCTTATGGGAGATTTTAATATCTTTCTCAGGAACATAAAGCAAAAAACCTAATAGAGATTTAGAAGATACAAACAAAACAATATTAATCTCAATATATTTAGAACCATTTACCTAAAAATTAGTGGTTAGACATTGTTTTCAAGCATCTAGATCCATTGCTTACAAACTTCGTTAATTACTGGTCTAGAAAAAATCTGAAGAAATACCAAGAATCAGTGTCAAATGGCCCAGGCTTTTGGCAATAATGTTAGATAGGAATAATAAAGAAAAGTAACCTGGAAATCACATACATTAGGAAGTTAAGGACATACTTCTAAATAATTTATGGGTCAAATAGGAAGTTATGAAATATTTAGAAATTAATGAAAAATGAGAACACTGCTTATTAAATTTCATGGATGCAAGTAAAAGCTATACTTAGAAGGAATTTAGAGCCTTAAAGAATAATAGTATAAAGAGGCTTAAGGATCATATTAAAACCTGAATGATTTAAAATTCATCAGCTGATCATTTTATTGAAACATTTAGAGAAATAACAGAGTATAATGAAAAGCAGGAAAATAATAAAGATAAGATTAAAAATCAGTGAAATTAAAAAACTAAGAAATCATAGAAGGCTTAATGAAACCATAAGAGAATTCTTTGAAAAGACTATTAGACATACCTCTGACAGTTTTAATCAAGAGAAAAAAGAAAGTACAAATATTATTAGAATTGAAATAACTCTAGATGGAGAGATTTCAAAAATAGAGAATAGTATGGAGAAATTCTTTCTCATGCTTTTAAAACTTAGATGAAATGCATAATTTTAAGAAAAACATGAATTATCAATAACCATAAATATAGTGAATCACTAATCAAAATCTGTCCTCTCACACACAAACCCACCAGGTTACACAGTTTTATAGGTGTGTTTTAGTTAAAACATTATCTGGGAAAAGGTAAATCTTAAACAAACGAAAAGCTTCCCAACACATCTAAGTAGGTTACCCCGCCCCCACCCTCGCCCCAGGAAAGCAAACGGTTAACACTAGAAAATTTATTATTATGATTCACTACCCTAATGGAACACAGGAAAAAAAGAAGAAAAATATCATCTGAATAGATATGATGAAAGCATTAGAAAAATCCAACACTATTCATGACATAATTCTTGGCAAACAATGAATAGAAGGGAATTTCCTTATCTGGCAGCAAGAATTATAGTTGGTAGTGAAACAGTAGAAGCATTCCAAATAAAGGGAAAAATAAGATAAGGATGCCTTCTTTCACTGTTTTTTTAAAAAATTTGGCATTGTTCTAGAAATCTTGACTGAGACCAGTCAACACAGAACAACGCAGAAAAACTATTAGAGTTATTTCAGACAGTTGGCTAGTTTCAAAGTCATTTTACTAAAATCAGTAAGTGGCTAATTTCAGAAACAATAGATTAGAAATAAGATTTTTCACATCCCATTCACAGTAGCAACAAACCATAAGGTATCTAGAAGTAAATCTAATAGAAGATGTGCAAGGCTTATATGAAGGAAATTGATAAACTTAAAAATGGGATAAAGACTGAAAAATCGAGAGACATTCCATGGACATGGGTGTTAAGATCTAACATTTGAAGGTGTCATATTAACATGCAAATCTAGTGCAATTTATCCAAGTCCCCAAGAGGATATTTTTGTGTAAATGTGGAAAATGATCCTAAAATTCATATAGAATAATAAGGAAGCTTTGAAAAAAATTAAGGAAAAGTACTGGTCTTATTAGACCTCACAGTTTATTACTTATTTATTTTTTTGAAAATTAAAAAAAAATTTATTTTTTGGCTGCATTGGGTCTTCGTTGCTGCGTGCAGGCTTTCTCTAGTTGCGGTGAGCGGGGGCTACTCTTTGTTGCGGTGCATGGGCTTCTCATTGTGGTGGCTTCTCTTGTGGAGCACAGGCTCTAGGCGCGTGGGCTTCAGTAGGTGTGGCTCGTGGGCTCTAGACACAGGCTCAGTAGTTGTGGTGCACGGACTTTGTTACTCCACGGCATGTGGGATCTTCCCGGACGAGGGATCGAACCCATGTCCCCTGCATTGGCACGCAGATTCTTAACCACTGTGCCACCAGGGAAGTCCACAATTTATTATTTAGTTTTATGATTCCAGAATGTGCTGTTGGCACAGTGATAGACATACTGACCAACAGAAGACAATGGAGATCTAAGTTTGTATGAGAACTTCATATATGGAGAGAGGCATTATAAATCAGTTGGGAAGGCAGGACTCTTCAATAAATAGTACTGAGACAATTGATCATCCACATAGAAAAAAATAAAATGAGATCACTATTTCCCATTATTCACATAAATACATTCTGCATGGGTTAAAGCTCTGACTTTGAAAAGCACAAGTTTAAAAATCTTAGAAGAAAATATAGGAAAAAATCTTTTTTGACCTTGAGGGCAATGAAAGATTTCTTTAAAGAGATCCAGAAAGCAGAAACCCTAAAGAGAATATTTGACTGCATTAAAAGTAAAACATTTTATTTGATCAGGGACATAATGTACAAGACTAGCACAGACTAGGAGAAGATTTTTGTAAATCATACACAGGCAAATGATTACTGTCCAGAATATACAAAGGACTACTATGAACCATGAGAAAATAGGTAAATGATCCAATGGAAGACTAGGCAAAGGAACAGGGCAGTTTGCAGAACAGGAACATATAAGCCAATATACATTTGAAATGGTGCTTAACACGTGCATTACTAGGATGATGCAAATTACAACTAACAACCAGACACCATTTTATAACCATTGATGAACATACATTTCAAAATTTATGAGGATGGGGGGAAGCAGGGACTGTCATACATTGCTGGTGGGATGTAAATTGGTATAGCTCCTTTGAAGAGAAATTGGTAATGCCCATTAAAACGAAGGACAATTATGACATGAATTGAAAGTCTACTGAAGCCTGTACTTCATGGCCATGGTTAATTCTAGAATGGGAGGGAGGGGTGTGGTAAGAAGGGGGTGTATTGCCTCAATGGAATTGTAATGTTTTACATGGTTAAAAAATACCTGAAGCAAATGGGGAAAAATATCAACATTAGTTAAGGGTATAAGAATAATGCACTTTTGTACTGTACTTTTCTATATGATTTCTCTATGATTGGAATATTTTGTAGTTTCTTTAAAGAAAGAGTTGAATGGGGAGGCTTGAGGACTGAAATGAAAGTTTTCAGGACACTCATAAGTAGCTCTTCCTGGAGTCTGTATCCACGTTGCTCACATCCTTACTTATTTTACATTTTTACTCAAATACCACCTTCTCAGTGAGGCTTTCCATGGCCTTTGACATTTTCTAACTCCTTCTGATTTACTTTAATGTTGAACACTTATTACTATTTAACATGCTATATATTATTTGTATTTATTTGTATTGTTTACTATGTATAGTGTATTATTTGTAGCATTTATTTGTATTGTTTGTATTTATCCATCTTTCCTACCAGAATATAAACTTCCGTGGTAGGGATTTTTATTTGTTTGGTTTACTTTCTAGAAGAGCACCTCGTACAGAGTAGACTCTCAATAAATATTTATTAAATGAGTGAATGGACAAAGGGATTCTGAGTTCTGACCCCTAGGTAGTGGAAGGCTGCCTGCATCATTGAAAGATCCACAAGAGAGGGTTGGTGCAGGAGGGATGCTGTGTTTGAACTGGATGGTGCTGAGTTGGAGG
The DNA here is from genome assembly GCF_963924675.1 of Phocoena phocoena. Taxonomy (NCBI): domain Eukaryota; kingdom Metazoa; phylum Chordata; class Mammalia; order Artiodactyla; family Phocoenidae; genus Phocoena; species Phocoena phocoena. The sequence continues at coordinate 45,010,463 of NC_089229.1, read as the reverse complement.
AGAAGGTGGCATACATAAAAGTATGGTCAACAGGTTGCTGGAAAGCAGGGAATAAAAGGACAGATGGGACAAAACAAATTGAAACTGAATCCAACTGAGCCCTGAGCTCCTGTATTTACAAGTAGATGTTCTTGGGTGTCAGTCTTGCTGAAGAAATTTGACCAGGCATAAAATGGATGGCTTAATAAGGAAATTCTCTACATTTATTCTATCTCACTAAAAAAAACCAAACAAACCTGCAATTCAGTTTACTACAAAAGATGTACTCTATCTCAGAGAGGGATTAAATGCTACCATTTTATCTATGGGGTGTGACAGTATTAAACAGCTTTTACTGGTTTCCAAACACTGGATCTGACTCATCTGTTGTTTATAGTTTATTGTGCAGGGGAAAGAAAGATTAGTTTTTCGAGTTAAAAATAATAACAGTCATGTTGAATGTATCTTCATTGAAGACTTTGATGTTGAAAGAGATTTAAGGAATAAGGATATATATGTTTTCCTGTGTGTTAGTCTTTTGCTAAATATTTCTTTCCAGTCTTGAGGCTTGCTTGCTGTGGGGCTGAATGAGCTAAAGGTTCTTAGTGACTCTAGGCCAGTAGTTCTTCAATTTTAGTGTATATGTAATTCAATTGTTAAGTTTGTTAAAATGAAGATTTTCGGGCCCCATGGAGAGAGGTGATTCAGAATTTCTGCAATGTATTGACCCAGGAATCTGAATTTTGTTTTGCGGTACACGGGCCTCTCACTGTTGTGGCCTCTCCCATTGCGGAGCACAGGCTCTGGACGAGCAAGGCTCAGCGGCCATGGCTCACGGGCCCAGCCGCTCCACGGCATATAGGATCTTCCCGGACTGGGGCACAAACCCGTGTCCCCTGCATCGGCAGGTGGACTCCCAACCACTGCGCCACCAGGGGAGCCCCAGGAATCTGAATTTTAAACAATTACTCCAGGCGATTCTGCTGCAAAGCATAATGAGACAACACTTAGAAAATTATTGCTGTAGATGATTCTTTTACTCAATGATTTCACTTTTGTGTGTGTGTATCAGTTACATGCAATAATGTGTTATGTGCTTGGTAATAATATATGTAAGTAAATCAGGTGTGCCAACATTAGCAGATTGAAAGCTGTAAATAATTATGTCTACAACAGAAAGAGTGACACACAGAGAAGTACAAAATATGCTCTTATACGAAGCTGAAAATCTGACACAAATCAGTGTGTTAACTGGCATGAAGATAAAAAAAAGTTATACTAGCTTCCTATTGCTGCTGTAATAAATTAACAGAAACTCAGTGACTTAATGCCATACAAGTTTATTCTCTTCCTATTCCAGAGGTTAGAAATCTAAAATGAGTTTTAACAGAGTTGAAATCAGGGTGTTGGCAAAGCTGGTTCCCTCTGGAGGCTCTAGAGGAGGGTCTGGTCCTTGCTTTTCCAGCTCCTAGAGCTGCATGTCTTGCATTTAGTGATTTATGAGCTCTTTCTCCTTCTTTGCATCTTCAAATTTCTCTCTGCTTCTGTCATCCTATTGCATTCTCCTTTTCTGTAGTCAAAACTCCTTCTGCCTCCCTCTTAGTAGGACATTTGTGATGACATTTAGGGCCCACCTGAATAATCCAGGATAATCTCCTCATGTCAAAATTCTTAATTTAATCATAATCAAAGTCCCTTTGATAACATTCACAGGTTCTAAGGATTGGAACATGATATCTTTGGGGAACAAGGTCTGCCTCCTGCCCTTGTACCACCTGCTCCAGTCACGCCAGCTCCTTCCCCATCCCCCTTGGAGCCTCCTCTTTATGTTTATTGGCTCGTGCATCTGGGTTCTGGCTCCTTGTTTCTGTCAGAGTTTTGTGTGTATTTATTTTCCTTTTTCTTTGCAAAAAACCCAGTATCTTCCGAATTTTAAAGAAGACTAGTACTCTTGGGCTTTTAGCTTCTTGTTTACAGCATCCTTCCCTCTTTGTATCGATGTATTTTTCTTCTACATAGTGTCAAAAGCACCTGCTCCCTTCTGCCTGGCTTGTTTTGTTTTACTGATTTGTATGAAGAACCCCCAAATCAAATTATATTCACATAGGCGAATGAATTCAGCTGTAATGGTGGAGAGTTCAGTTGTAATGGTGGAGAGTTCAGTGACAACACATCATTGTTTTGCAGTTATTAAAGAAAGGGACTGATTTTTTTCAGTTAGGTGAAAGGAAGAGTAAATTTGTTATTGTTATTAGAGTGAAATTTGAAAGGCATGAAATAATTTCTGTGTCTTCCAAAGTTCTTAATGTACTCTTTCAGTATGAACTTTTCTCAGAGAATAACTCTGGCAAGCCAGAAGGTTTATTTAACTTAACATACCAAACTTCAAACGTCAAATCAGAGCAAATGTTATTCAAGTCTTTATTTAACAGGTGTGCTAGTGCTATAAAATTTTTTTTTCCCTTTGCTGTATGGTGTAACTACACACTGTTTCACATAATTGTATAGCAACTACCACAATTCATTTTTAACACAACAAATAATTAAAACAGTCTAGAAGAAAGATACTAGAGAAATTTAGTTTCACTGTCCTTTAAAATGGCTCAGTGACTATAGAAAAACTTCTTTTCAGATCCTTCATCTACAAAATCAGAATTCACTGCTGAACACCATACTGATTCTACAGGTATTTTGTAAAGATAAATAAGAAAATCTGTGAAGTATTTTAAATTTTTAGAAGAAAGTCTCCAGAATTATTTAATGTAAAATTTTATAATACTTCTGACAACTGCATGTGTTTACTTATTTGCGTTATATTACAATTGTATATATATTTTTACTTTTCCTTTGAAATCTTTAATACAATGAAAGTAGAACATTATACATAAGAACCTGAATAGTTGTTTGCTTCTCTTCACTTCCATGGTTCTCTGTCCCTGCTCTGATGAATCACCATCTCTATGGAGAGAACTTCTTTGAAGAGCCATTGTAAATTTGGTCCACATTGATTTTCTCAATGATTAGACTTAGTTGCTGTATCTCCCCACTGGACTGCAAGCTTCTTGAGAGAAGAGACCATGTCTCTTTTGCTTACCTTTGGACAGTCAGCACATGACCATTAATATATGCTCATTAAATAGTAGCTAACTAACTAAATATCCCATTGATGACGTCATTTAACTGTCTTTGATGTTCTAATTCTGAGTTGCACAGCTATCAGACACAGTCAGTTTGAACTTATCTAAAGTGTCCTACCATTATGACTCCTTTCCAAAGAATATTCTGTCCTAATAATGGCATATATCTGACATCAGTGCCACCTCTCCTACCCCTAGCAGCACAGATGGCATTTCACAGATCATGGCACTTTCTCCTGACAAGTGCAGATGTGGTCTCAAGTTTTCTCCTGATATGTCCTCTAAGAAGCCACTCTCAGGGGCTTCCCTGGTGGCGCAGTGGTTGAGAGTCCGCCTGCAGATGCAGGGGACACGGGTTCGTGCTCCGGACCGGGAAGATCCCCCATGCCGCGGCGTGGCTGGGCCCGTGAGCCATGGCCGCTGAGCCTGCGCGTCCAGAGCCTGTGCTCCGCAACGGGAGAGGCCGAGCACCAAAAAAAAAAAAAAAAAAAAAAAAAAAGAAGCCACTCTCAGTTGTCAGATTAATTGCCATCCCTGTTACTGTGAGAAAGTGAGATGACCAATGGGGTGATGGTGTCTGCCTTTAGTATTTTCCCCCTTCAATGATCAAAACACAGTTGACCCTTGAACAATAAGGTGGTTAGGGGAACCGACCCCTTGCACAGTTGAGAATCCATGTATAACTTTGGACTCCCCAGAACTTAACTACTAAGAGCCTACTGTTGACCCAGAAGCCTTACTGATAACAGTCAATTAACACATATTTGGTATGTTATATGCATATCTACATATATTTTATGCATTCATGACATGTCTAACCTTTTTAAAAGTTTTTTGATATTTCTAGACTACGTGGTTCATGTTTTTTTTTCAAATTGTTGCAATCTCCAAAAAATTTTCCAATGTACTTATTGAAAACATTTCGTATATAAGTGGATCTGTGCAGTTCAAACCCATGTTGTTCAAGGATCGACTGGACCTAAAATCCTATAAAAAGATAAAACAAACATACTTTAAATATAGAGGGTCCATGAAACTACAGAGTAAAGGCCACTGGGTCAAACAGAAGCCCCCTAGGAATACCTATTTTGAGCATTTAAGTTTTCTGTGGGATCAAAAATATGTAGCTCCTAAACCTTAGCTCATTGCTGCTGTGTATTCCCACAGTCGTGGGGCCATAAGATCATTTTTTCCAAGGCCAGCTTCTTCTGTTTCATATTGGCTGACTACTATAGTTACGTCTGTCTGATCAGTACTAAGTTCATGGACAGTTCAGGGAAATAAAAAGAGGAACACTCGATTAAAGGATGGAGAATGACGGCTGAGTAGTTGGTATGTATTTTCAAGGGAAGCAAAAAATGTCAAGGAGTTAAACTGAGTGAAGATTAAAAACAAAACCTTTTCATTATTTTCTTTTCAAAATAATTAGTGACTAGATGAGAACAATTTAGGCAAATTAGTATGCTGTACCAGCCTCTCAGGGTTAATATGACGTATAGATAATGATAAACTATTACCCCTGGAAGGAACTCTGAACTGAGACCCAGAGAAGTTTACAGACTCTCCCAAGTTGACAGTCGTTACTGAGAAAGCTGAGTCTCACATCCCTGTGTGCCAGTTCCTAGTATAATGTCCTTTCTACTGGACCTTATTGTGCAGTTTGGTTTATATTGGTTGTAGGGAGAAGCTACGCAGAGGGAGAGATAAAGCCTGGTTAGCAATTTACATTTCCAGAGCTGGGCTCTTATTGTGGAATGTCAGAAGAGCAAGTGAGCAGGTGTAATAAAATTATATTTCATTGCTTTTGAGTGATAACTCTGTTTTTGAAGATTTAGTTTCTATGTTATGATTAAGTAGAACTAGTTGCTCTAAAAGAAGAAAGCAACTGTGATTCTTTTCACAGTAATAAAATGAATTATTGCACAGCCAACTCTTGATTAACAACAAAGGAATTATCCAGTTTGTGAAATATTTTGGACTTCCCCCAACCCCAACCCCATCCTTCAGCTTGGTCTCGCTTGTTCCAACTGGGCACTGGAGTGAGACAGGTACAGATAAGGTGAATGATTGTTCATTACTAAGAATGTGACTACAATTGGCTTTATTTGGTAACTAAATGACTTGTTCAATAGAATGTTAGGACCAATTGAATAAATCTCTCCATTTCTCTGCATCCCTCCTGCCATCTCTTCAGTCCAAACCACCATCAACTTTCACTACAGTAGTCTAACGTATTTCCTTTGTTTGATCCTAGTCTCTCCTCATCTATCATCTGTACTGCAGCTAGCGTCATCAATTAAAACTTAATTCTGATTATGTCATTCTGTGGCTTAAAATCTGTGACTTGCCTATGCCTACAGGAGTGAATTAGTATTCTACCATTTGGTTTACAGGCCCTTCTTTAATTTGGTTTGAGGTTTCTCTTTATGTATCCAGTCTTACCTATCACTATGTATCTCTTCACTTTTCTAATTTTATTTCTCTTGGACGTCTTCACAAGCGTCCCCCTATATCTCAGTTCACCTGGTAGCGTCCCCCTATATCTCAGTTCACCTGGTATAGGTCACTGACGTAATCTTTCTGACATGCAAAAGTAACTTTATCATTTTCTAGCTTAATATCCCCCCATGAATTACCACCAGTATTATAATTAAGTCCTACTATTTACTGTTGCCTTTAAAATCACTTATCATTTGGTTAACATTGTTGCCTTAGCACAATGACACTTTTGTATGGTTAGAACTAATAGATAAAAATCTTTGCCCTCATGCAACTTACATTCTTAGGAAAAAGGCAGTCAGAAGCAAAATGAATAGGTAAAGCATATCTTTTGTTAAATGGTGATAAATGTATGGGAAACAATAAAGCAAGGAAGGAGAATAGAGAGTCCTGGGGTGGGAGGGAGGACAGCTCAGAAAGCAAAGATATTTGGAAGAGTATATCTAAAGGAAGAGAGGGCATGAGCCATGGAGATATCTAGGGGAAAACTCAAAGCCTTGAAGAGAGAATCTCTCTGGCATGTTTGAGGAATGCCAAGGAAGCTAGTGTATAATTGGCATAAGGTTAGTATGGAGCAAAATTGTAGGAAATGAGACAAGAAGTAAAGGGGATTAGGTTTTTATAGGGATTTGGGAGTCATTGTAAAAACTTGGACTTTTACTCTAAATGACATGGGAAGCCACTAGAAGACAAAAAGAAGAGTGGTATGATTTGATATTTATTTATTTTTGGCTACGTTGGGTCTTCGTTGCTGCGCGCGGGCTATCTCTAGTTGTGGTGAGCGGGGGCTACTCTTCGTTGCGGTGGCTTCTCTTGTTGCGGAGCACGGGCTCTAAGCGTGCAGGCTTCGGTAGTTGTGGTGCGCGGGCTCAGTAGTTGTGGCTCGTGGGCTCTAGAGCGCAGGCTTTGTAGTTGTGGCGCACGGGCTTAGTTGCTCTGCGGCATGTGGGATCTTCCTGGGCCAAGGCTCAAACCCGTGTCCCCTGCATTGGCAGGCGGATTCTTAACCACTGTGCCACCAGGGAAGTCCCTGATATTTATTTTAATTGGAACTTTGCTGTTGTTGTTATGTAGAAAAGAGGCTGAATGGAGTAGGGGATGAGGCATCAGTAGGAAATTAGAGCACTCATCCAGGCAAGAAATGAAGGAAGCTTGGACCAGGATGGTGGTGGTGGGGTTGTGAGAAGTGATTGGATTCTGGGTATATTTTTAAGGTAGATCCAAAAGGATGTGATGACCAGTTGAACCTGGGAGTGTGAGAGAAAGAGGGAAAACAAGGATGGTTTTGAGGTATTGGGCTTGGGCAGCTGGATGGAAAGGCTTCAGGAGGAGCAGGTGTGTATGTGTGTGAGTGTGTGTTTGTGAGACAGAGAGACAGAGAGAGAGAGAGAGATTGAGTATTTGGATTTTAGATGTGTTACTTTTGAGAAGCTTATTAGATATACAAGTGGAGGTGTCCAGTGGGCAGTTGGAAGTCTGGAATTATGGGGTAGGTCTTCAGCATCCAAATAATATTTATAACCATGGGACTCAATATTGTCTTTAAGGGACTGAGTGTAGACCAAGAAGTGATGTCTATGGATTAAAATCAGGCATCCTCCAACATTAAGAAGTGAGAGGGATGAGGGAGAGGATGAGGATGAATCAGCCAGGAGGCTGAGAAGGAGTGGTCAACCAGATAGAAGCCAAGTGCAGGAAGTGTTTGAAAGAGGGGAAATGATCAACTGTGTCAAATGCTGCCGATAGGTTAAGCATATTGAAGACTGGGAGCTGACGGTTGGATGTGGCATCCTGGGGCCATAAGTGATGCTGATGAGAGCAGTTTTGGTGGAGCAGTGGGGATGAAAGCCTTGTTGCGGTGACTTCAAGAGAGACCAGAAACAGGGAGCATAAATGGGCAAGCACCCTACTTCTACCTGTTGTCTCAGGGTGTTAAGTGCTCCTGTTTATTTTGAAAGTATTCTAGTTTGCATGTTAACTTACATGTTAATTCTAACTATATAGGAAACTCTTTCAAGGACCGTTGCTGGAAACCATAGCTGGAGGAACTGTGGTCAGCAAAGATTTTTCTTAAACATAGGAAACGATACAGAGTATGTGTTTGCTGATGAAAAGGATCCAGTATGGAAGCATAAATTGGTGATATGGGAGATAAAGGGGAGAATTTTGAGAATAATGTCTTCGAAAAGGCAGGAGGGGTAGAATGTGGAGGGTTTGGCCGTGGGTAGGAGCTCAGTCCTTTGTAATGGGAGTTCATTCCATTATATTGCAGGGGTCCATTGTAATGGGAGGGAAGGCAAAATGCAGTTACATTTCTCACATTGTATTTTGCTGTTGATTTATTTGTTTGTTTCTCCACATATTGTGAGCTTCTTAAGAGCAGTAAGAGTAAATATTTTGTTTGCTTTCTGGCAGAAATTTTTATTTTTCTATTTCTACTCTCTAGTACAATGCCTGGCACACAGCAGGCGTGTAATAAATGTTTAAATGAGTAAATGACTCTGTACGTTTTATCTTCTCACTCAGATTGGATCATTTCCATCAAATCTTGACAACCAGATTGATTTAATTGTGCTTCTCTTGTCTGGGCCTACAGATAGCTTGACTAACAGGTAGAGCTGATTGACAGGAATGGCTGTGTTTCTACTAAAATCAGTGATGCTCCTTTTAAGTAGAATCAGTGACCTTTTGCTGCATTATTTTGCAGTGGTCCTGGTTATGGTTTTAACATGAATTTACTATTTACTTCACCTTGAACCTTCTGAAAACTATCTGTTCTCCTCAGTATCCGCTTGGCACTCATGGCTTACCATTCATATGGCATGCATCATTATCTGTTATTATTATCTAATTTACCTTTATTAATGGGAAGCTCTTTGAGAATGGGGATTACATTCTCATTGCTTTTTGTTCCCAATAATGCTTTGTACCATCTGTGGTTAGAGAACATGTCTTCTTCATCACTTAAAAATGCTTAGTCCAGGCCCTGGTGCAAAGCAGATGCCAAATAAATATTTGTTGAATGAGTGAATGCAGGAATGAATGATTCTTGTCTGTGGTGTATGCTATTGGTGCACAGACCAGATCTCCTCTCCTGTTTGGTGTGCTTACCACTCAGCTCTCGCTCTTTCGCTTCTAACAGTTCACACCTGACCTCTTCTCCCAAGGACTCTCCTTGGACCACAGGAGCTGCATCATCCAGATCCTTCAAGAACAAGTGCCTGGGATTTTATGCCTTCTCCTGGGTAACCAGTATCCAATGACTGAGATGCAGGAATATGGAAGCTCTCTTACTTCAAGGCAGCACAAACTCACCAGTGCAATTTACACTCTAGAGCTCCCTGTAGGATCAGGCCGAGGCCAGGACTTCACTTGAAATTACACCCTTGCTTGGCTTTTTATGCTGCCTTATATTGCTTTCCTTGCTCCCTTGTAGGTTTCTCCTTGAGAACACTTCCTTGATAAATCACCTGTACACTCATACTTTCCTTAGGGTCTGTGTTTTGGGAACTTAAGACATTGCAAGTTTATAAGCAGTTGACGTCAGAGGTAGGGGGTCCTAACCACTGTCTCTCTGAGAGTGGTAGTTTCTGCTGTTGCAGGTGGTGTTTCCTGACAGTTTTTGGGTTTATAGTCCTGCCAACCCAAACTGTAGGCAACTGTGAACTACATTTGATATTTCATTTGGTTGTAAGATGGGAAGTCGTTTCACAATTTCAGTAAATAATTGTTACTGAATTTAGTAAACATCTTATTGAATTACAGGTCTTTCTAACAAAGTCAGAATGTGTTTTCCTTGACTTTTTGCTCTTTTTGATTATACACATCTCTGTTGTCTTTCCTTAAGCAAGAATAATAAAGAGTTAATTGTATAATCCATTTTTATGTGATTGGGTACAGCTCTCTTTTGTCTTCCTGTGGAATATAAAGATCCATTTCTAAACACCAAGTAAACCATTTACTTTTTTAGTGATTTGCAAAGAACACAACCTCTGTTATCTGTAAAATGGGATTGGAAGTAATGTGTTTTAGAACTGAAAAGCACTTTAGCAACCAGCTGGTGGCTAATACCTTCATTTTATAAATGAGAACACTTGAGACCCAAAGAGGTTAAGTAATTTGTTCAATATCTCCCAGCTTGGTTAGTGGCAGAGCAAGAGTAAAACCCACCTCCCGGGCTCTCCGCTGCTCCACAAAATACATATTTCTTATTCACAGAATTGATATGAGGATTAGGGACCACATCTGTGAAAAACAGATTTAGCCTTTGGAAAGAAAGATGCCAGATAGCTTTATGAAAGCTTTAAGAAAACTAATCTCATTTTAACCTTTTCTGTACAGTTGTTAGTTTTGTTCAGTTTTATGTTCTTTGCCTCAGGCTCCTTTTTGGCCAAGGACTAGATAATATACAATGCTTGATTTGAAAATCAATATTAAGTATCCAGATTGTGTTAGAAATATGACTTACTTCAGCTGGTTTTGAAGCCGGCAATGGTTGCAGACAGCCTTCCAAAATGGCAATCATTTATGTACATGAAAAGTTTTCTATCCTACTTTGCATATTGGGAATAAGGACAATTGGATAATTGCTTCCAAAGAAAAGAAGAAGCGTAAATTTTTTTTTTTGTTCAGCCTGGTAATACTTCCAAAGCTTGCTACAGTGTAACTTTAACAAACCATGAATTTTCTCTCCTGCCAAGCCACCATATCCCTCCTGCTTTCAGCATAGTCAGGAAACCGTTATACTAATCCACCGTACCTTCCTATCTCTAGCAAGCACATGTAAGTGATAACTTTGAATATTTATTTTGATGCAATATAAATCTTCTCTGTGTCAACTTGTAAAGCTGGGAAACTGTGACTTGCTCGACTTGGTTACTTTAATTGTTTAAGTTTGGTTCTTTCAGCCACAGCATGCTTTGATATATGAACAAGAATGCTGCTTAATATTCGTAGTATTCAAAGTGATTTGTATAGGCTCATATATGCAGGGAAGATAAAATTGGAGGATCAAAAGGCTAAAGTAACTTTTCTATATATTTTTAATTAGGTACGCTTATATGCAAGACCTGATGCTATCAGAAGAGGATCCGGGGACTACGCTCTCCACATAACAAAGAGATTAATAGAATTTTATGAAGACTACTTCCAAGTGCCCTATTCCTTGCCAAAACTAGGTAAGAATTTCCTTGGTTATTTTATTGTAAGGGCTCCTTGAAGGTGGAATTTCTTCTTCATGCATTTATTTGAGACATCCAGAAACATGGAAAATTCTAAGGGTTATATTTTTAGAGAAGATGAGCACAGAAAACAGTTTCTTCTGAAGAGGTAAAATAAAATTCAGTGTTTTTAAGTCTTGCCAAAAAATGCTCATAGGAATTAAGAAAGGCATTATGTGAGTTTAAGATTCCGAAAGATAACTCAAATAGCTAATTTGTTGGATAATCACTATGGAGGGGTGCTTGCCAACGTCTTGTTTAATCTTCACAACTGCTCTGTGGGTGGGTACTGTTAGAACATTTTCCACATGAGGGAATTGAGACCTGGGAGTCTTTCATTTACTCAGACAGCCAGTAAGAAAAGGAGTTGGGATTTCAAGGTAGGTCTTGATGACTCCCAGAACTATACAATATTTTACACTAAGAAGACACTCATTGATTAGTTTCCGTTTCCTAATTCTCACATGTTAGCCCTGAATGTATTAGTCATCCATTAGATTATTTTTGTTCAGTCATATTTTGAGTACACAGTTACAGTAAATAGAATAAAAACAAGAGAGGAGGAAAATTGCAATGATGGAGATTGTGTTCACCATGAATATGTTTGCATTTCTTTCTTTTACAAAGTGAGTAGGTTCAATAATTATTTGTTGAATGAGTACATGAATGAATTTTGTTATCCTAATTTGCATGAAGCTGCTGCTTTTACAGGGAGTGAACTGTGATGTTCCAGGAAGTTAGAAAGGGTATATACATACCCATTAGAAATGCTGAAGCTATTTTGTCTTCTCAGAAAACCTGTTTGGAAATATTAATATCACAACCGTTTTCTGTTCTTCACCCCTCCTCCCCGCTCCATTTTCCTTCTCAGGAGTGTTGTTAATCAGCATCCACATAAAAGTTATCACTCATTGACAAAAATAAAGTGCTTACCTGGTCAAAAGTATTAGCATTTGAACCGCAGGCTCTTGTCTCTGGAGATGGGCCTATTTCACTAAAGTACCTGCCTGCTGTGTAGCTTTATTGGTCTTATAATCAGTGATTCAGAAAGTAGATAGAGTAGTTGATATTGTTATCAGTGGGTGTAGCATACAGTTTTAATGAGTGATATTACAAAATTCTGAGGTCTTTTGAAACATGTGCTCTTAGAATCCCTAAGATTTTCTTTCAACTTTCTAAACAAAATTTTATTTCAAATGGGATCTGTGTTTTGTTTTGTTCTTCCTTCTTTATTTTCCCCTCTATATCAACTTCCCTATTAGAATCTGTTACACTGAAATCTCCCTGGTAGGCACCCAAGGCAGAAAGGAAGACCTGACTTCATTTGCATGGGGGTGACACTGTTCTCTACACCAGGTAAAACAGGCTGGGAACTTCTCAGCTTGACCCTAATGTAAAATTCACGAGTGCTTATGTTGCACGTTCAGCAAGAGAAATAAAATGTGAATCTTTTTCCCCTTCAGACCAGTAATTAGTAGAGGAACTCAATTTATAACTTCAGGGGGTTCCATGTAACTGTCAGCTTGCAGCAGGAAGCATTTCTGTTCCTCTCTTTCACTCACAATTGAACTATGCAGTCTTTCATCTGTAGAAAAGAGCTTTGTTCACTGTTACTATTACTTGTTAAGCTACCTTTTGGTGTATATAATTGAATGATTTGACTAATCCCAGCACACTCCTTTTTATGTATCTAGGGGGATTTCCACATCCCCTGCACTTTGTAAAATTTCTCTTGAAGTTCTACTTATTTAATATACCTTTAAATATTTAGAGCTATATGTTAATGGATTTATAAATATACTTTCTAAATGCTCCCTACATAAAAATTCCAAAGCACAGAAGCATTTTGACAAATCCTTACTTTCTACTGTATGTTACAAATTATATTTTAAATGAATTCTATGGACATTAACTCAGTCTTTGTGAATGATGAATGTAGATGTATCCTAGATATCAGCTGCATCTGCCTTGACTTTTTAGATCTAAGATGGTTTCCAAGACACCTATTCTTCCCTCCCTTCCACCCCTCCTTCCTCCTCTCCCTCCCTCCCTCCTTCCTTCTTCCTTCCCTCCTTCCTCCCTTCCTTCCTTCTTCCTTCCCTCTTTCCTCCCTTCCTTCCTTCCCTCATTTATTTAATAGCCATTTATTGAGTACCTCACATATGCACTTGTCTATGTCATTGGGGGGCAGCTGCAAATAAAAGAAGGCAAAAATCACTTCCCACCTGGGGCTTAACATTCTATTAGGTAGAGCCAGACATTTAAGCAATTAGGGATACATATAGCATGTCAGATGGAGATAAGTGCCATTAAAAATAAAGCTAGAATGGAGGGATAGGAAGTGTGGGGAGCACATGGGGCATGGGGAAAAGGCTGAATGTTTTAAATGCGTGAATATGGAAAGCTTTATTGGGAAGCTGACTTTTGGGCAAAGAACTTAAGGGAGTGAGGGAGTAAGCCAAGTGGATATCATGGGACACGGACTCTAGGCAGAGGGAACACAGTGCCCAGACTCTGAGATGGGAACTTTGTTCATGTATTTGAGAAATAGCAAAGAGGCAAATAGGGCTGGAGCAGAGTGAGTAAACGGGTGAGAAATAGGAGATGAGGTCAAGGGTTAGTGGGTAAGTGACAGATCCTGTAGAGCCAGCAGGCTGTGGTAAGGACTTTGGTTTTTTTATTTGTTTTTTTGTGGGGGGTACGATGGAGATCTATTGGTCAGTTTTGAGCAGAGGTATTACATAATCTGGCTTTTGTTATAAAAGGGTCACTCTTGTCTCTAGGTTGAATACACTGTAGGGCAATGGTTCTCCACCGAGGGGTGATTCTGTCCCTCAGAGGCACTTGGTAATATCTGGAGGCATTTTGTTTTTCACAACTCAAGGGGGACTGGTGGAGTGTGTACTATTGCCAGGGATGCTGCTAAACATCCTACAATGCACATGACAGCCTCCTACAACAAAGAGTTATCTAGCCCAAGATATTAATAATGCTGAGGTTGAGAGATCCTGTTGTAGGGGAAAGGGCAGAGGCATGAAAACCAGTTAAGAGGCTATGGCAAAATTCAGGGAAAATCTGATATTGCTTGGACTAGGATATTACGTGTGAGGTAGTCAGAAGTGGTCTAATTCTAGGCATATATTGAAAGTAGAGGCAGCAAATTTGCTGATGAACTGGATGTGGGATTTGGGGGAAAGAGACGTACCACAAGTGATTCCAAGGTTTTGTGCCTAAGAACTAGAAGGATGGAATTGCCATTTACTGAGAGAGAAGGATTATGGGAAGATATCATTTTAAAGACTGATACATCTATTAAACATTTAGGTGGCAACTTGATGTCTGTAAGAAACTCAGGTAGACAGTTCAATTTACAAATATGGAGTTTGGCTGAGTAATCCAGCTAGAGATACACATTTGCTGGCATTTTATGAGGTATAAAGCTATGAGGCTGGACGGGATCACCAAGGCTGTGAGAGCAGGTAGAAAAGAGAATAGGAGGGACTTCCTGGGTGGTGCAGTGGTTAAGAATCCGCCTGCCAATGCAGGGGACACAGGTTTGATCCCTGGTCCGGGAAGATCCCACATGCCGCAGAGCAACTAAGCCCATGTGCCACAACTACTGAGCCTGCGCGCCACAACTACTGAGCCTGTGCGCCACAACTACTGAAGCCTGTGTGCCTAGAGCCCATGCTCCACAGCAAGAGAAGCCACCACAGTGACCGCAACGAAGAGTAGCCCCCGCTCGCCGCAACTAGAGAAAGCCCGCGCACAGCAATGAAGACTGAATGCAGACCAAAAAAAAAAAAAAAAAAAAAAAGAGAATAGAAACCGTTTAGCAGTTAGAGAGATTAGGAGCTGGTAAAGGCTACTGAGAAGCAAGTGATTAAGGCACTAAAGAAATAGGTATATTAGATGTTCTGAGCATTTGGTGAAGAAAGTATTTCACAGAAAAGCAGATGATAAATTGTGGTAAGTCGAGATAGATGAGGGCTGAGAATTGATCATTCATTGAGGCTACCGTGTGACCTGGGCAAGAGCAGTTTCAGGTCAAAAACCTGATGGGTGTGTTCAAGAGCAAATGGGGTGGATGCTGCAACTAGAGACAGTGAGTACAGATCACAGATCGGCATTTCTGAAAATTCCCTATGGGGAGGGTTCTGGAAATAAGGGAAGGGGAAATAGTTGTGTTCTAAAAATGCTCACTTCTTGAGAAGAACTGTTTCTGTGAACAGATCACATACTTACCTCACAGGTTGTCCCTGTCCCAGATGTCAAGGGAGTTGTGGAACTTGCCTCTTTTTTTTGACTTGCATTAGAAAACCCCAAACAGACCTCCACCAGTTGATCTGACTCTACTGGTGCTTTGGGGGGATGTGCGCATATGTAAATGTCAGGGCATTACATTGCAAAAACCCCAAACAAACCCTTACAATGTAATATTGAATCCTTCTTTTCTTAAAAATCACTTTGCTGTTCTGTCATAAACTCAGCAATATCTGCTCTCTTTCCCAATGTTTTTCTTTCATTTCTAATGCTGAATAGTCTTAACTTTCTCTGCCATTGTATCATCTTACGCTAGCTCAGCCCTAAGGATTTGAGTTTCCGCTCCAAGTAGTGTATCAGAGTAGTTCCCTAAGAGGAATTCTGATGCTTGCAGGTGGGACAATATTGATTCTCCTTGTTGCATAAAGATATTCCTTTAACATTTTAAAGCCCAAATAGGCAGGAGGGTATGCTGTGTAAGGATTTGTTTTTAAATCTCTCCATTAGGTAATTAAAACTATTAGTAGGAGGTTTGTAGAGATTTTCTCTTTCTTGTTGTTAAGTTGTAATGTGAGGTACAGAATCTACTTGATACAGTACAGCAAGCCTTTCTATAGCTCTGTGCCCTATTTTCATGAGAACTGTCTGAGACATGGAGGTTTACTTTAAAAGAAGGTTGTTATAGACTTATAATTAACTTACCTTTCCTCTTATCCCCAAAACTTACTGACCACAACTACAAAAACAAATGGGTTTGTGTTTACTAAATGTGGGCCACTCTTAAGGGCTTCGTACATTCTAACCCATTTAATCTTTTTTTGTGTGTGTGGTACGCGGGCCTCTCACTGTTGTGGCCTCTCCCGCTGCGGAGCACAGGCTCCGGACGCTCAGGCTCAGCCCACGGGCCCAGCCGCTCCACGGCATGTGGGATCTTCCCGGACTGGGGCACGAACCCGTGTCCCCCACATCGGCAGGCGGACTCTCAACCACTGCGCTACCAGGGAAGCCCCATTTAATCTTTATTACAGCATTTTGAGGTAGTGGCTGTTATTTTCGCATTTTCTAGGTGACGAAATTTCGGCACTAAGTAATGTACTCAGATCACACAGCAGGAATTAGTGGATTTATAATTCAAACCCAGGTTCTCTGGCTCCAGATTCTTGGGATTCTGATGAAACAGATTCCAGAAACTTTGAGAATTCAGAGATTAAAATATGGGTCACCTTAATAAGCTAGGTAATCTGATTCCTAGAGGAATAATGTAGTAACTATTTTTGTTAAATTTCATATTGATGTTAAAAAGTAATATATGGTCCTTATAGAAAATTTTTTTAAAAAATAAATAAGCACATATCTTATAACTCATAATTTCATCAATCAGAAGATATATTTGAGTATTTTAAATGTTTTTTCATGATAGTTTTTTTTTATAAGTCAATTAGGTGGCAGATAAAGTGACTCAGATTTGTATTGGAATATTTTGTTATTCATCCTGTTTAGATTTCAATTAATTATAATAGTTTTCAGTTTTCTTTTGCTGCTACTTTGTAAATCAATACGTTTCATAAAGGAGTTTGCTTGATTGCTTCTTTTCAGGTCACCATGCTTTTATGAAGAGTTTGTTACTTCCTTGGCACAGTGCTGTAATTGTAGAGGGAGCACAGGTATTTTGTAACAAGAATTTATGGCTTCAAGGAGGTTGTGATTTCGTTAAGGAGAGAATATGATATTTACAGGAATTAATGGATTAGGGACTCACACTATATCGAATGTAATCAAGCTCCAAAATTTTGTGGGGCAAAAATGTAGAACCATGTAGTTAAGAATGTGGGATCATTGCACGATGCTGTAGGCATGAAAGGGACATAAAAAGAAGGCTTATCTTTACTAAAGTCCTGAAAAAAGAAACAAATGTAATCAGACGTGGAAAAGAAAGGGGAGAAATTATTTTGAGAATTGTGTGGTGGGGAAAGCCATGGATACCTTAGGCTCTATGTATCATGTTGTTGGAGTCTGTTTTTCTATAATGGAACAGATAAGCTATGGGATAAATTGCCCTGTTGAAGTTCATGAATAAGAGAGGCTAGCTTGAATGACTGAGTTTTGTTTAAGCTATAACAGATAGATCCATTTCTTTATTGTGGTGATGATGATGGAGGTGATGATGATGTTGATGGTGATGATGATTTGCTATTTGCAAGTAGTAAAGCTTTGGAGTTTCTTCCTTCATAAAATATTTGTATTGACTGCTATACATTTCACTCTGTGTGGTTATGTATCTTTTTTCTTTAAGTAATGGGTATATTTGTTGTTTTTGATTTGAGATGATAATCGTATAGTACTATTCTCATTTTAATTATACATCTCATACTTGAGTTATTATTTGAGGCTTAATTGTTTTAAATGATGACTTTTCTTTCCTTCCTTTTGATTAGGTAAATATTGAGTACTATATATATGTTTTGTTGTTAGCCTCAAGTTAGCACTGCTTTTTGAAATAAAATCTCTAGAAGCTCTTTATATAGTCTGGTCTAATTAGGTATAATGTCTGTTCACTCCCAAGATGCTTCCTTCAACCAGAATCCCTAAAAATATTTGAATATACACTGGAGCTATTTAATGATGTGGTTTCTTGGTGGAGACTAACATAAGGATCTCTAGTTAACTAGTAGGTTAACAGTACTAGTGCATTTCTTAGGAAATCAGATGAGGCAGTTCTTTGCCTTCTGGTTTACCAGGTACTGGTTTTTTCAAATAAGTTTTTTCAAATGACTATCCTTTTCCCCCTCTTTGGAATCAAATAACTATAGTCTCCCAATTTTATGAAGGCAATTTATTTCTGAAAAACCCTTCATGTGGTGATTTTCTCATCAACCCAATAGTTATCATGTCTTTTAATGGAAAATATTTTTTATATGTTCCTAACCTTCACTCTGATAACCATTTGTGCTGAAACACCACCAAAGAGACACAGTTACTTCAATATTTAACAAGTATTTTAACACAATTTAGCAAGGCATTTCCCCCTTAATTAATTATTCTATAATATGGCCATTTAACTGTTCTTGTTAAGCTGTTTTGCAGCTATTACATGCTATACGCTTCCAAGATTGTACTAGCAAACAAAACATATATATGATGCTCAATGTTTATAATATTCAGTTACTAATACAAAAAAAGAAATAAACAAATCAATGAAAGCAATGCCTTTTAGTGGGAATGATGCATAAGATTATTACTGCTATAAACTAGCAAACCACAAGTACACTGGGTGGAGAATTTTATGCAACACAAACCAGCTATAGAACTGAATTAACTAATTCAACAGCATTTATTGAGTAGTTACTATGTATATTGTACTCAGCAACAGTGGCCTCTTCTGCTAGAAGCTTACAGTCTAGTTAAAGAGCAGTTTTTTATTATTTAGCTAGTTTGCCAATATTGTTACTTGTTCAGTTTGTTTACTGCCCTCCTCCCTCCTTCTCTGGTTTTAAGAATTTCAGAGCTTCACAACTTTGGATTTACTCCTAAGTATATTTTCACTAATTCAGTCAGGGTTTTGTGAAATATTGTTTATCCTGAAAATGAATGCAACTTTAGAAAGTGCTTAACTTAATCAGGGCTTATTTATAGATGCCTCCAAGGCATTGTTTTACATATTCCAGCAGAGGTATTTGGCCCTTACAACTTTACCATTAAGCTAGGAAATAACTACTTTCAACATTTTCTTATGTAGTCATTGCACGAGTCTTGTGCCATACGCTCGGCTCTCTTTCCTATTAATATGGGTCGAGTGGTGTTGGTCCAGTAATGGACACCTCCTCCTCTTGTGCACCTGATCCCATCCTCTCTCACCTGCTCAAGGACATCCCTTTAGCAATTCTTTCTTCTCTTTCCTGGATCTTCAGTTCTCCATCTTTGTTGGGTCTTTCCCCATCAGCATTAAAAACATAGTGCTATTTCTCTCAGCCTAACCACACACAGGCACACTGACTGCAGCTACTATACCATTCTCTCCTTTATTTTACAGCTAAACTGCTTGAAAGGGTTGTCCGTCTCCACTGACTCCAATTTCTTGCTTTCCCTTGTCTCTTGAGTGCACTCTACATCAGTCTTTCGCCCCCAACACTACACTAGAACTGCTCTTGTTGAGTTCAATAATGCTTCTACATTACTAAATCCAATGGCCAATTCTCAGTCTTCGTCTTGAGCTGTCAACAGCCTCTGACAAAGTTGTTCTCTCCAAATCCTTGACACACATTTTTCACTTGTCTTTCAAGGCAACACATTTTCCTGTTTGGGGGGTTTGTCTTTCTTTACTGGACATTCTTTCTGAGTCCAGGTTTTCCTCCTCTTCCCCTCTCTAGCTGCTTAATACTGGAGTGCCCCAGGACTCTGGTTTTGCATCTCTTCCCTTTGATACCTATGTTGGTGGTGACCTCATCCAGCCTCATGGCTTAAATGCCATCTGCTGATGCTGGATTCCCAAATTTACATCTCCAGCCTGGTTCTTACGCCTCAACTCCAAACTTCTACTTTCTACTGACTATTTGATAGCTTCACTTGGATGCCTAATGAATATCTCAAATTATCATGTTCATGTTTAGCTTGAGATATTAAACCACTATCTTGCTCCTTCCATATTTTTCCCCATCTCAGTAAACGGGAGCTTCATCCCTTCAAAAGTTGTTCAGGTAAAAAAATTCTTAGACTTGTAGTGTTTTTCTCTCATGTTACCCATCTAAACCATCAACAAATCCTTTTGGTTCCACATTCTGAACGTATTTGGAGTCTGATCACTTCTCTGCATTTCCAAAGCTACTACTCTCATTCTTGCCTGGGTGAAGAGTTGAGCCTCACTGAAATGTGAAGTTAAAGTGGGATGAGCACGTGAGATACTTGAATTTACTGAGTTCTTGGGAAGGATATTGGACTTACCTGGTGATGTCGCACTCCTGCTCAAATGTTCCAATGGCTTCTCATTAATAATAGAGTAGAATCCAGAATTCTTCTTTGGCCTGCAAGACCCTTGAGAATCTGGCCACTTGCTGCTACTCCAACTTTATCTCCTACTTCTCTCCTTCTCACTCTCTCTGTTTCAGCGGCAGTGCCGTCCTTGTTTTTTCTCCAACATACCAAGCATGTGCCAGCCTTGGGTCTTTGCATTCATTCTTCCCTCAGCCCAGAACACTTTTCCTTCAGATATGTGCATGACTGAAATATCACCTTTTCCAGTGAGGTCTTCTTTGATCCCCCTACTTAAATTGCAGCCTTGCCAATCACTTCCCATCTCTCTTCCCTGATTTACTTTTCTCCATAGCACTTTCTATTATCTTCCTTAATATGTATCTTATTTATGTTTTATTTTATTTATTATCTGTCTCCAAGCTACCTCTCCTCCTTTGCCAAATGTGAATGTTCTATGAGAACAGACATGTTTTTGTCTGTTTGTCTTCTGCTCTATTCTCTCTGCCTAGAACAGTACTTGGCCCAAGGTAGGCAATCAATAAATTATTGTTGAATGAATGAGTGATTGCTGACTTCTTTCTCTTTTAACTATCTTTACCACACTAGGAAGGTGAAAAAGGCAAAGCTTTGGCTACTTTGTGAATGAAATAAAATATGATTTCTTTTTAACAGAATAAACAAAGAAATAATGGTGATGTTCATTTAAACTACCAAGGAAACTCTTTTTTTGGTAAATACAAGTGAAAGAGGTGAAAGTTGAATTAGTTATAGTTGCAGCCGCTTTCCGATTAGAATTTATGTAAAGGAAATATTTGGTGAAAAATGGGTGAGTTGATACCAAGAAGAGGTATTGAGCTTTTGGTTTATTATCTTGGCGACTCCAGACTGAGGCTATTAAGAGGCCATACTTTGTACCTGGGATGATTTTGCAATCTGAAAATGAAATAAGTATCTAGTTGTCTGTGATCTCTTGTTGTTCTTGGAAATGAAAATAACCTTTACTCATGGATTTGATAACGTTGTTAAGTACCTGTTATATACTAGATACTGTTCTATTAGATACTGAAGAATCTGCAGGTAACCAAAGAGACAACAATCCCCATCCTCACTGGGCTTATATTTTAATAGGGCGGAGAGGCAGACAATAAAATAATGTATGTATGTAATGTTAGAAAGTGATAAGTACTCTAGAGAAAATAAAGCAGAGAAGCAAGTGTCAGAAGTATTGGTGGGGGGAGGGGTTGAAGTTTTAAACAGGTTGGATGGTCAGGGAATGCCTTGCTGAAAATGGTGACATTTGATTCAAAATCTGAAAGAGTGTGGGAACTCTAAGGACGAGGGTATCTGACTTGTTGAAGAACCAGTGTGCCTGATGCAGAGTGAATGAGACAGAGTGGGGTGAGATGTAGTCTGAGAAGTAACTGTGCCAGGTGGTGAAGGATCTTGTTGGTTAGCCATTGAATGACATTCACTTTTATTTTGAGCAAAGGCATTGCTCTAGCGGCTTGGGCTGCCATAACAAAATCCATAGACTGGGTGGCTTTAACAACAGAATTTTATTTTCTTACAGTTCTGGAGGCTGGAAGTCTGAGATCAGAGTGCCAGTATGGTTGAGTTCTGGTGAGAGCTCTCTTCCTGGTTTGCAGATGTCCACCTTCTTGGTATGTTTTCATGGCATAGCAGAGGGAGACAAAGCAAGCTCTCTGGTGCTTATTCTTATGAGAATACTAATCTCATCATGAGAGCCCTATTCTTTTGACCTCTTCTAAACCTGAATACCTGCTTCTAAAGGTTCCATCTCCGAATACCATCACATTGGGAGTTAGGACTTCAATGAATGAACTTTGGGGGATATAATTCATTCCATAGCAGGACTTATATTTTTTAAGGGATCACATTGGCTGTTTCATGAAGAACAGGTTGTTGGGAGAAGGGGAGTCAAACCCAAAGCATAGATAAGCTATTATATTAATCCGAGAAATTAATACTGTGTCGGACCAGAGTCATAGCAGTGGAGGTGGTGAGAAATGGGCAGATTCTGAATATTTTGAAGGGAGGATCAACAGAGTTTACTACTTTACAATAGGACTTCAAATGAAGTTTTGATGTCAGTTTCAGCTACAGTTTAGAAAATTGTGACAAGTTTGAAAAACTATGAGGTTTCTTTTCTCCCCCCTGTGGCTTATTTTTTCTGTGTAGCTACAATGAAAGGGAACAATGTTTTTATGCCTCCTTCTCTTTTTCTTGGTCATTTGAAATTAACATAGCAAGATAAATAATTTGTATTTTCTGTGCTTTCTAGATGGAGCAGCTGTATTTAGAACAAAATTGTGGTTGTAATAATCCTCTTCTGAGAGTGAGTTACTTCCTTCACTGGCCATTGGTCAATCTGGAATTAATTATAGCCAAATTGCTATCCAAAGCCCTAGAGAAAGGGAGGACCATTTCATTAAAGTCTAGGCTGGGGATTACTGCTGACAGAAGCACTGCCAATCAGGCAGTTTTAAAAGAAAGGTGACTTATGCCATAAACTTGAGAGCTAAAATAGCTTATATTGAGATCAGAAGGTTTTTCCAAATAGCTTCATTTCAAGAAACTGAGGGATAGTTATGTAAAGTAAGGTTAAGTATCTAAAAGTCAATTAAGACAAAATGCTCTTAGGAGAGAAAGAGTCAAAATACATTTTTTTTTCTTTTCTTTGTTCCAGTATAATTGTGATAGTGTTCCTTATCCAATTCAGAACTTTTCAGATGTTTCCACTGTAAAGATTTGCCATGATTACTTATTGATTATCATTTCTAAGGTTTAGGAATTCTAAGTGGTAATCATAATCAGGGCATCCCTTTGCCTTTGACATTAAAGTCTTTTGATCTTATCAGATAATAAAGGATAATAAACATCCTTGCTGTAAACCATAGAATATCTACTTATAATTTTGTAAGGTGAGAAGCAGATGTGCTATTGTAACCTGAGTGAGGTGTACGTATTTTGTTCACTCCCTTGTCAAATATAGGAGACAAATCCTCAGCAAACCGTATAAAATTCAACTTGGATGGATATTGGGAGATTATTACCAAGTAAAAAGAATGTTAGAAAAAAAATTCTAGCTAATGTAGAAGTGATATAATCATTTGAATGAAGTTTATCACTGATTCACTTTGTTACACAGCAGAAACCAACACCCCATTGTGAAGCAATTATACTCCAATAAAGATGTCAAAAAAAAAAGCTGGAAAAAAATGCCATTCTCATTAAAAAAAGAATCAGCTATTTTAAAAAGTTTTAACATTACGACTTTATCTACCATGACACTGGGGGATCTAGGATTGAGACTAAAACTTTTTGAGATTTCAAATGTAAAATGGACTACTGGTCCATCTTTTAGTCTCGAGATTTTTCATTCCTGTCTCTGAGAATTTTGATGCTGCTGCTTATGGACTTTGAAATGTAAAACAGACTGAACTGTAAAACAAACTTTAGTAAGGGAGGTTGCAATATACAAGCAGAGCAAATCCAGTATGGTAGTTGTAAGTGAAGCCTTTAGGGCGTTTAAGCTTTTTAAAGGGTAATTTTGAGAGACGATGAGTCCCAAATGCCATTTTTCAGTTGGAGGAATTTCAATGGTTTATAACTTAGATTTATTCTTTATTGGCTTTATTATTTTTCCTTGTGGGTTCTATATTCGTATGGGAAATAATTCATGAGTGACCTAGAGAGTGTCTTCAATAGTATAAAATAGGATGGTTTTAGCTTTTAAATAGTTTAGCAATTCTTTTTATTTTACAGACAAAAATATTCACTAAGCTGTAAAATAATTGGTAGGTTGATAGCGTTTAGGATCATTTAGCTTCTTAAGTACATTGAGATATAACCTGTTAATTTTTATTAATACTAATAAGCCAGCTGGTAAATGCTATGAAACTTGACGAGCAAAATTCCTCTCCTGGGCAAAACCAATAGTCCATGTCTGTAGCAGAAATTTGGATATACCCCAAATCATGAATTCTTATTGCTATGGACTGAATTGTATCTCCCCCAAATTCATATGTTGAAGATTTAATTCTCCTTGTGTCTATATTTGGTGACAGGAGGTAATTAAGAGGTAATTGAGGTTAAATGAGGTCATAAGGGTAGAGTCCTAATCCATTAGCTTTGGTGTTTTATAAGAAGAGGAAGAGAGAGAGATCTCTATCTTCCACATGAGGACACAGCGAAAGGTGGGTGTCGACAAGCCAAGAAGAAAGGAAGAGAGCTCTCGCTAGAACCTAACCATGCTGGCAACCTGAACTCAGATCTATAGCTTCCAGAACTGTGAGAAAATGAATTTTTGTTGTTTAACTCACACAGTCTATGGTATTTTGTTATGGCAGCCCAAGCTAACACTTACGTGCATGGGCTTGAGTCATTTACAGCACTGTTTGTTAGGCTGAGGTGGGGATGACAAAAAAAAGACTGTAGCAACCACTTGAATTATACAGGCCTTTCCATTACCATTCTATTTTGCTTCAATTACTTTGACTACTTAAGAAGAAATTATTGCTTTACCTTTTAAAGTATCGTTACTTTGCCTCTCCCTCTTATCTGTAGTGAAAAAAATCTGTGATTAGAAAGAATTTTAATCATGTAAAGAAGTCTCCATAATCAATATCATAGTGGTCAGCAAACTTTCTCTGTAAAGGATCGGGTAGAAAATATTTTCAGCTTTGTGAACCATATGCCGTCTTGGCTGCAACTTTTCAACTCTTGCAAGACAGTGGCAACCATAGACAGCATATAAATTAATAAATATGGCTATGTCCCAATAAAATGTTACTTACAAAAAGATATGGCTGGCCAGATTTGGCCCATAGGCTGCAGTTTGTTGAATCCTATGTTACTCGATAACTTCATTGTTCAACAATGTAAAAATTACAAATCCCTCAAACCTTATTAGGGATTTGGTTTTTTCTAGATTTTTTATAAATGCTTAAGAATTAAACTGAATTGGTACATTCAAAATACTTAGTACACTTTGTTCTTCTTAAAGGCATTTGTTTTGATCCTAAGTTTATGAAGAATATATACGTTAATGGAATTTAAATTTGTATTAATAAATAATAATTATATACTATATTATTTAGACACTATATATCAATTTATTAATATATACCTTTAAAAACTAAATATGGTATATTTGTATACAACTTATTTATTTAGATATACTGATTACATACATATTCACATCTTATATATCACACACTATATCATATCCTGTATTCACATGAAGGCTATTATATCAAATACCCGTTATAATTTATTTCACATTGTCACCGAAAATGAGTAATGTCTGGAAACCTTGATTTTGTCAGGATTAAGATGTCCATTTTTTTCTGCAACCTCTATTTTCAAATTAAGAAAGGAGCTAGTAGAGAATGGGTGAGGTTGAGAAGAGGAGAGTTGTGAGATAATTGTCTTAGAGGGTGGGAGAGCAAAATCATAACAGAAATACAGTATGATTGCTGCACAGCAGAGGGGCCCACTTAACTATATGGTCATAAATTTAAAACTTATACCATTAGTAAGTCAGTGCAGGCACAGGATAGGCATAGAATAGTGTGGAGGTTTTGCTGAGTGAGAATGATGGAGAGAGGGCCAAGTAGTTGAAGATAAAAGGAAGGGAATTATTAAATAATTACAGTGATGCCCATATCATCTAACCTGGGTGAAATGGGGACCTAGGATATGAGAGGAGGAGTGGCTGTGAAAATGTGTCGAATTGATAGGTTGGAGATCCCAGAGAGGAGGTTGAAGTATTGTTGAAGCAGAAGAAGTGGTGGAACAAGGCTGTACATATAGGATGTTACAAACAAGAAGTGGACTGCTTGACACGAAGACCTTTCCGGGTGGTACAGTTATTGGGAATGACAATGTCCAGCGTATGACTGTGGTCTGGATGTGGTCAATGGAAAAGAACACTAGAACTAAGGAGATCAGGGCCTCTCAAGCGTTTTGAAGGATTATCCATGTGGGCATTGAGACATGCAAGAAGGATGATGGAAGAGTGATGGAAACAAAGTCAGTGTTTCCTGATCATCAATGAGGCAGCATTTAATAAAATGTGATGCCTGGGAGGCAACAGCAGATGAATTTGGGAAACAGGCGGTATCACTTACTCAAAGCTGGGATTTTTAGGAAGGTCGTGTAAGTAGCTTTAAACAAGGATGACACTTCCAGGCTTGTATGTTGTGGGGTGTGAAAGAAAAATCACCCCCATTTGAGAGAGTGTCCTTCAAGATATAGCCAAGTTTCAATTAGAGCTAAAACACTCAGGAAAGAAACAAAGAAACAAAACAAAACACTCAGAAAAGAAATTAAGGAGATAGGAGAATTTGCTAATGATGCCTAGGGAGTTCCGGAGGGTAGAATGAAAGAGCTTGGAACAGATGTGAATTTGAATTGGATTAGGGAACGTACACATATAAATATGGCAAAGACTCAACTTGTTGCGAGATGCCCTGGATGCTTGGGATTGTGATGGTTGAATAGGCTTCATTGTCTATTAAGAAAAGCCAATAATCAAATTTAATTATGACTTTCTTCTCTGTACAATTTTTTTCTTAGGAAATTTGTTATTCCTAAGAAAAGGAAGAGTTGTGTTGGGAAATGAGAGGGGTAAAAGTCACAAATACATGCTGCTCTGTGGATTTCCTTTAAATCCTGTTGAAAGTGGCATGTTTAGAATCTACCTGTTATCTGAGCTATGAGTCAGATTGCTCAGTGTTCAGAATTTGAGAACTCAGGAAATGTTGTCTTGCCTCATTTATTAGACACTGGTGACTATTAACACATTTAAGTTTAGCACATTAATAAGGTAGGCCTGAAAATAGTTCATCTTAACATTTCTAAGTCTAGGCAGTTAATTGTCTAAACTAGTATTTCTTAAATTTTGCCACCTTCAGAGCACAAATGGGTAGCGTATACCTAAGCACATTCACACAGGCCAGATGAATTACTAATTGTCATCCCAACCCATTCATTCTCTCCCAGTGAAGCACTGCAGAAAGCAAATGTATGGGAATTGTATCGATATATTAACCCTGGTTCAAACAGAGAAAAGACTTATTAATAGTAAGCTTTAACACTTTCATGAAATTTGTAGTAACAACTTTGTAATACTTGTGACACATTTCACATCTGAGCTCAACAATCTGAGATTCACTGTCTAGGCTCAGTACAAAAAACATGTCAACTATAACACAGCACTATATTGTTAGAAATAAATCAACCACTGTCTAAGAAAGAGGATCAGCATATTTCCTTTTCTGTAATCATTTATTTGTAGTTTTTTTCATCTCTTATCTTCAGTGACTGATATGTTTGACAACAGATACACAAAATCTGACACTGTCAGAGCAGACCCTCAATTTTGCTATTTGCTAGGTTTAAAAATGTGACAGATTCTGAAACATGAGATGTGTTCCCTGCAATTGACTGTTTGCTTAAGCGCTCTCCTTCTCCACCGTTTCCTTGCTCCCCCTTTCCTTCTCGGGAATGACTGTATCGCAATATGAGGGCCACCTTCTTGCGGCCCAAGTTCTGAAAAATGTGGGCCGTGTAGGCATGAGGCTTACTAAGTCACCTCTGACCTTCTGTGAGCTCTAACTTATTTGACATTTGTGATGTTAAACAGGTAAACATTCCCACCATAGAACCCTTGTTTCCCCCACCAAGCCTGCTCCATCTTCCATCTTCATTTTAACAAATGGAGCCCCGGGTAGAGGGATACTTAGGTAAGCTATTGAAGAGTCAGTCTTGATGCTGTCTTCTGTATAGCCTTCATGCAACTCATCAGCAAGTCCTCTAGGCTTCTACCTTCGACATGTATACTGTGTTTTACTCATTCTCCCTATTTCTACTGCGACTCCCTAGCCCACGTCACCATCTTCTTTCTCCTATATTATTGAACAGGCCTCTAAACTACTCTCTCTCTTGCAACTTTTTTGCAACCTTCCCTGCTGCCCGATTCTATTGTCTAAACAACCAAGAGTGAGCTTTTAAAAATATAAATCACATTTACATCAGTCTCTCCCGGTATGACCAGGCCACCTAAGATGGCTATTCTCTTGCTCTCTGTACATCTCCTACTCGACCAGTCCCTGCTTCACCTACACCGTACTCATATGACTGACCTTCCCTCTTAATCATGGAGCCTAACCAGTATAAATGCTTATGTACTTTACCATGGCTCCAAGTAGTGATTGCTCTAATCTTTAGATCAGAAGGGCTCCACTGTGATAGTTTATCAAAGGGGAAGACATATGCCCAGTGAATGTCGTTAGCCTGAGGGGCTAGAAGGGACATGCCTCTCTGCTGGTTCACCTGGTAACTGATGAGCTAACCTGAGGTCAGTTCCCCCTATAACTGGTAGCTCCCTCTCCTGCCCCAGAGGGAAGACTGCTGCCATGTCCTGCCTGCAGTCTGCCGTCCACGATGGGGTGTCACTCCAAGACCTTCTTTCTTCAGACGCGTAAGATCCCCCACCTATTAAATCATTGATGTCTCTGTTACTGACTGCAGGGCTCTTTTTTCAGTATTAGTGCTGGGCAAGTACACGGCTTGCAGGCCCGTGCCGTGCAACCTAACATTCCCTCTGTTGCTTTCCATCAAATTTAGAACAAGTCCTTATGTCAGCCTATGAGGCCCTCCATGATCTGACTCCTGGTTACCTTCCTGACCGAACCCGCCATTGCCTTTGTGGTTATTCCTCTCTATTTATATGATTTTTTTAATGCTTACTTGAATACACCAGTCTCATTTCGTCGTTTAAATTATTGCTCCTTCAGTCTGAAATGCTTTTTCACTAGTGACATATTTAGGGAGTATGTTCAAATGCCACCTCCTATCAGAGATAGACATTCGCTGATGATCTTATCAAAAGTAACTACCCATTAGATCCTATCTCCTTGTCCCTCTTTATTTTTCTTTATAGCATGTATATATGCATTGTATTGTATATTTTGCCATTTATATAATAATGTCTACTTATTCAACTGGAAATTTCCTAAGGGCAAGAATTTTATCTTGTTAACCATGTATGATTTCTCAGTGCCTGATGTAAGGGAACAAAACTTGCCACCCCCAAATATGTCTCTTTGTCTTGAGGATTATTTGGGGCTGATTGTTTTTAAAAAACAAAAAGCTCAGGAAGAGCTTTTACCTCCTCCCCTTTACTGCCTAAACGAATTTAGATAAAGGGCCTGTTCCAGGAAGAGGCAGTATCACCATAAATAACTAAAGTATAATATGAGCTAGGTGTGGTAGACCGGGGGAAACTTAGCTATGCCTCTTTGATCAAAGTCCTCTCTGGGTCCTCTTGACTTTGCATGGCCCAGCAAATATGTATTTACTAGCAAACTTTTGTTCACCAAACATTTGCTCTTGTTCATCTTCCTGTAAGTTGCCTTTCTTTCTTTTGAAGTCCCCCCTACCCTCTTCTCCTTCTCTCAGATGGCATAATAAGCTTCAATTGTCTAACTTGTCCTTGGGCCCCATATCCTTATGGAATCGCTGAATGCATGTAATTAAAATTTGATTTTCTCCTATTAATCTGTCTAACATCTCTTTAGTTCTTGGACCAGCCAGAAGAACCTAGAAAGGTAGAGGACATTTTTCTTTCCTCCCCCATCCTGACGTACAATAGATGCTCAATAAATATGTACTGGATAAGTGAATTATTGAAATATCAGTGTTTGATTGTAAATTACCCCTAGTTCACTATTTTTTTCTTTTTCTAAGTTTAGACAGTCTCAATTATTTTAAGTCAGCAGAACCCAATTTAAAAATTAAATCTGAAATGGGATAGGGCAGAGTCAAGATGGCAGTGTGGGAAGACACAGAGTTCATGTCTCCCCACAACTAGGGCACCTGCTGGATGCTGGTGGGGTACCCCAACACCCAAGGAGACAGGAAAAAACCCCAAGAGGATGTGGGCAGACTGACAGGGGAGGAGAAGTGGAGGCCAGACAGGACTGGCGCCCCGAGGGGTGGCTTAGAGGTGGGGAGGGGTTTCCATGCCTGGAGGGACCTTCTGGGCCTCGGATCAGGGGGAGCTGGCCCAGCGTTTCCCCTGCCCAGTCGGCCGGGGAAGTCTGCCTGGCTCTGGAACCGGGTCCTATGCCCTCAGAGGTCCCCTCCAGGCCCAGTTGGGCCTGGGGATATAGGAGGGAGGCCAGGAGAGAACAGAAGAGGCAGGCAGGAGGGGCCCTCCGGGACCAGAGGAGCGGGAAAGGAGTGGAGGGCGTTTGCCTTGCCCAGTCAGGCACGGGGAGCCTGCTGAGCTCCCAGGCCAGTCCCCCGTCCTCCAAAGCCCCCTCCAGGCTGAGTGGTCCTGGGGACATAGAAGGGAGGCCAGAGAGATCAGGAGAGGCAGGTCAGACAGGACCTCCAGGACTAGAGAAGCCAGAGAGGAGCGGAGGGCATTTGCCCCACCTACTCAAACCCAGGAAACCTGCTGGGCTCCCAGATGGGGTCCCCCGCCCTCTGAGACCAGAGGCAGGAGGCAGGCCTGGGCCCCTTCTGTTCTGTTGTGCCTAAGCCACACCCCCCACATCCCCCAGGGCCTTTTCCAGCCCTGTGGGTCCTAAGCATAGGCCCCACCCACTGCCCAAACCTTGTCCCTGC
The DNA here is from genome assembly GCF_963924675.1 of Phocoena phocoena. Taxonomy (NCBI): domain Eukaryota; kingdom Metazoa; phylum Chordata; class Mammalia; order Artiodactyla; family Phocoenidae; genus Phocoena; species Phocoena phocoena. The sequence goes on along the minus strand of NC_089229.1, from coordinate 44,979,739 downwards.
TTAGGTCCTGCCCTCCACAGCCAAGGCCTTTTCAACCTTTTTTTATTTTTCCTCATCCTCTTTTTTACTATTGTGGTTCCATTGTACCTTCCGATTATTGTTTCATCTATATTTTTATTTTTATATTTTTTCTAACATATCTGTTAGTTTCCTAGTCTAATTTTATTTTTTACTTTGTTATTGTTCTCCATTTTTTTTTTTTTTGCTGTGCCACACGGATTGTATGATCTTGCTTCACAAGCCAGGGGTTGGGCCAAAGCTCCTGTGGTAGGAGCTCTGAGTGCAAACCACTGGACTAAGAACCTCAGACCCCAGGGAATATTCATCGGAGTGAGGTCTCCAGGAAGTCCTCATCTCAGCATCAAGACCCAGCCCTACCCAACAGCCTACAAACTCTAGTGTTGGAAGCCTCAGGCTGAACAACCAGTAAGACAGGAACACAATCCCACTCATGAAAAAAAAGAAAAAGAAAAAAAAAAAAAGACACGGCAAAAAAAATGTCACAGATGAAGGAGCAAGGTAAAAACCTACAAGACCAAATAAATAAAGAGGAAATAGGCAATCTACCTGAAAAAGAATTCAGAGTAATCATAGTAAAGATGATCCAGAATCTTGGAACTAGAATGGAGGCATGGATTGAGAACATACACAGAATGTTTAACAAAGATCTAGAAGAACTGAAGAACAAACAGAGATGAATAACACAATAACTGAAATGAAAAATACACTAAAAGGAATCAAAAACAGAATAACTGAGGCAGAAGAAAGAATAAGTGAGCTGGAAGACAAAATGGTGGAAATAACTGCCGAGGAGCAGAATGAAAAGAATTGAAGACAATCTCAGAGGTCTCTGGGACAACGTGAAACACACCAACATCGAATTATAGGGGTCCTAGAAGAAGAAGAGAAAAAGAAAGAGTCTGAGAAAATATTTGAAGAGATTATAGTGGAAAACTTCCCTAACATGGGAAAGGAAATAGTCACCCAAATCCAGGAAGCACAGAGAGTCCCATACAGGATAAACCGTAGAAGAAACACACCAAGACACATATTAATCAAACTAACAAAAATTAAATTTGAAGAAAAAATATTAAAAGCAGCAAGGGAAGAACAAAAAATAACATACAAAGGAATCCCCATAAGGTTATCAGCTGATTTTTTCAGCAGAAACTCTGCAGGCCAGAAGGGAGTGACAGGATATACTTAAAGTGATGAAAGGGAAAAACCTACAACCAAGATTACTCTACCCAGCAAGGATCTCATTCAGATTCAATGGAGAAATCAAAAGCTTTCCAGACTAGCAAAAGCTAAGAGAATTCAGCATCACCAAACCAGCTTTACAACTAAAGCTAAAGAAACTTCTCTAGGTGGGAAACACAAGAGAAGAAAAAGACCCACAAAAACAAACCCAAAACAATTAAGAAAATGGTAATAGGAACATACATATTGATAATAAACTTGAATGTAAATGGATTAAATGCCCCAACCAAAAGACACAGACTGGCTGAATGGATACAAAACAAGAGCCATATATATGCTGTCTACAAGAGACCCATTTCAGACCTAGGGACACATAGGGACTGAAAATGAAGGGATGGAAAAAGATACTCCATGCAAATGGAAATCAAAAGAAAGCTGGAAAAAAAAAAGAAAGCTGGAGTAACAATGCTTGTATCAGATAAAATAGACTAATAAAGATGGTTATGAGAGATAAGGAAGCACACTACATATTGATCAAGGGATCAATCCAAGAAGATGATATAACAATTATAAATGTTTATGCACCCAACATAGGAGCAACTCAATACATAAGGCAAATGCTAACAACCATGAAGGGGGAAATCAACAGTAATGCAATAATAGTAGGCGACTTTAACACCCCACTTACACCAATGGACAGATCATCCAAACAGAAAACAAATAAGGAAACACAAGCTTTAAATGACACAATAGACCAGATTTAATTGATATTTATAGAACATTTCACCCAAAAGTGGAAGAATGCACTTTCTTCTCAAGTGCACATGGAACATTCTCCAGGATAGATCACATCTTGGGTCACAAATCAAGCCTCGGAAAATTTAAGAAAATTAAAATCATATCAAGTATGTTTTCTGACCACAGCGCTATGAGATTGGAAATCAATTACAGGAAAAACATTGTAAAACCCACAAGTACGTGGAGGCTAAACAGTGCACTACTAAATAACCAAGAGATCACTGAAGAAATCAAAGAAGAAATTAAAAAATACATAGAAACAAATGACAATGAAAACACAACCACCCAAAACCTATGGGAAGAAGCAAAAGCAGTTCTAAGAGGGAAGTTTATAGCAATTCAGTCTCACCTCAAGAAACAAGAAAAATCTCAAATAAAAAATTGTAACCCTGGGGCTTCCCTGGTGGCACAGTGGTTGGGAATCTGCCTGCTAATGCAGGGGACACAGGTTCGAGCCCTGGTCTGGGAGGATCCCACATGCCACGGAGCAACTAGGCCTGTGAGCCACAACTACTGAGCCTGCGCGTGTGGAGCCTGTGCTCCGCAACAAGAGAGGCCGCCATAGTGAGAGGCCCATGCACCACGATGAAGAGTGGCCCCTGCTTGCCACAACTAGAGAAACCCCTCACACAGAAACAAAGACCCAACACAGCCAAAAATAAAATAAATTAATAAACTCCTACCCCCAACATCTTCTTAAAAAAAAAACTAACCCTACACCTAAGGCAACTAGAGAAAGAAGAACAAAGAAAACCCAAAGTCAGTAAAAGGAAAGAAGTCATAAAGATCAGAGCAGAAATAAGTGAAATAAAAACGAAGAAAACAATAGCAAAGATCAATAAAACTACAAGTTGGTTCTTTGGGAAGATAAACAAAACTGATAAACCCTTAGCAAGACTCATCAAGGAAAAAAAGGGAGAGGACGCAAATCAATAAAATTAGAAGTGACAACCACGAAGAAATGGACAAATTCTTGGAAAGGTACAATTATTCAAGACTGAAGCAGGAAGAATTAGAAAATATAAACAGACCTATCACAAGTAATGAAATTGAAACTGTAATTAAAAATCTTCCAACAAACAGAAGTCCAGGACCAGACGGCTTCACAGGCAAATTCTATGAAACCTTTAGAGAAGAGCTAACACTGATCCTCTCAAACTCTTCCAAAAAATTGCAGAGGGAGGAACACTCCCAAATTCATCCTATGAAGCCACCATCACCCTGATACCAAAACCAGAAGAAGATATCCCCCCAAAAAGAAAATTACAGAGCAATATCACTGATGAACATAGATGCAAAAATCCTGAACAACTTACTAACAAACAGAATCCACCAACATATTAAAAGGATCATACACCATGATCAAGTGGTATTTATCCCTGGGGTGCAAGGATTCTTCAATATATGCAAATCAATCAATGTGATACACCATATTAACAAATTGAAGAATAAAAGGCATATGACCATCTTGATAGACGCAGAACACGCTTTTGACAAAATTCAATACCTACTTATGATAAACACTCTCCAGAAAATGGGCATAGAGGGAACCTACCTCAACATAATGAAGGCCATATATGACAAACCCACAGCAAACATCATACTCAATGGTGAAAAACTGAAAGCATTTCCACAAAGATCAGGAACAAGACAAGGATGTCCACTCTTGCCACTCTTATTCAACATAGTCTTGGAAGTCCTAGCCATGGCAATCAGAGAAGAAAAAGAAATAAAAGGAATCCCAACTGGAAAAGAAGAAGCAAAACTGTCACTGTTTGCAGATGATATGACACTATGCATACAAAATCCTAAAGATGCCACCAGAAAACTACTAGAACTAATCAATGAATTTGGTTAGGTTGCAGGATACAAAATTAATGCACAGAAATCGCTGGCATTCCTATACACTAACAAGAAAGATCAGAAAGAGAAATTAAAGAAACAGTCCCATTTACCATTGCAAGAAAAAGAATAAAATACCTAGGAATAAACCTACCTAGGGAGGCGAAAGACTTGTACTCAGAAAGCTGTAAAACACTGATGAAAGGAATCAAAGATGACATAAACAGATGGAGAAATATACCATGTTCTTGGACTGGACAACTCAATATTGTGAAAATGACTATAGTACCCAAAGCAGTCTACAGATTCAATGCAATCCCTATCAAGCTAGCAATGGCATTTTTCACAGAATTAGAACAAAAAATTTTACAATTCGTATGGAAACAAAAAAGACCCCGAATAGCCAAAGCAATCTTGAGAAAGAAAAATGGAGCTGGAGGAATCAGGCTCCCTGACTTCAGACTATACTACAAAGCTGCAGTAATCAAGACAGTATGGTACTGGCACAGAAACAGAAATATAGATCAATGGAACAGGATAGAAAGCCCAGAGATAAACCCACACACATATGGTCACCTTATATTTGATAAAGGAGACAAGAATATACAATGGAGAAAAGACAGCCTCTTCAACAAGTGGTGCTGGGAAAACTGGACAGCTACATGTAAAAGAATGAAATTAGAACACTTTCAAACACCATACACAAAAATAAACTCAAAATGGATTGAAGACCTAAATGTAAGACCGGACACTAGAAAACTCTTTAGAGGAAAACATAGGAGAACACTCTTTGACATAAATCACAGCAAGATCTTTTTTGGTCCACCTCCTAGAGTAATGAAAATAAAAACAAAAATAAACAAATGGGACCTAATGAAACTTAAAAGCTTTTGCACAGCAAAGGAAACCATAAATAAGACAAAAAGCCAACCCTCAGAATGGGAGAAAATATTTGCAAATGAAACAATGGACAAAGGATTAATCTCCAAAATATACAAACACCTCATGGAACTCAATGTCAAAAAAATGAACAACCCAATCCAGAAATGGGCAGAAGACCTGAATAGACATTTCACCAAAGAAGACATACAGATGGTCAAGAGGCACATGAAAAGATGCTCAACATCACTAATTAGAGAAATTCAAATCAAAACTACATTGAGGTATCACCTCACACCAGTCAGTATGGCCATTATCAAAAAATCTAGAAACAATAAATGCTGGAGAGGGTGTGGAGAAAAGGGAACCCTCTTGCACTGTTGCTGGGAATGTAAATTGATACAGCCACTATGGAGAACAGCATGGAGGTTCCTTAAAAAACTAAAAATAGAACTACCATATGACCCAACAATCCCACTACCGGGCATATACCCTGAGAAAACCATAATTCAAAAAGAGACGTGCACCACAATTTCACTGCAGCACTATTTATAATAGCCAGGATATGGAAGTAACCTAAGTGTCCATCGACAGATGAATGGATAAAGAAGATGTGGCACATGTATACAATGGAATATTACTCAGCTATAAAAGGAAATGAAATTGAGTTATTTGTAGTGAGGTGAATGGACCCAGAGTCTGTCATACAGAGTGAAGTAAGTCAGAAAGAGAAAAACAAATACCATATGCTAATGCATATATATATGGAATGCAAAAAAAAACAAAAAAAAGTACTGATGAGCCTAGTGGCAGGGCAGGAATAAAGATGTAGACATAGAGCATGGACTTGAGGACACGGGGGGAGGGGGAAGCTGGAGTGAAGTGAGAGTAGCATTGACATATATACACTACCAAATGTAAAACAGATAGCTAGTGGGAAGCAGCCGCATAGCACAGGGAGATCAGCTCTGATGTGCTCTGTGACCACCTAGAGGGGTGGGATAGGGAGGGTGGAAGGGAGGCTCAAGAAGGAAGGGATATGGGGATATATGTATGCATATGGCTGATTCACTTTGTTGTACAACGAAAACTAACAGTATTATGAAGCAATTATACTCCAATAACGATCTAGTAAAAAAATTAAATCTTATTTGAGCTCCAATATAGACAAAAAAATGCAAGCAGAACTTGTTAATGGAGTGGGGGATTGGTGGGGTATCCTTCACTCACCCCTTTCTTCAAGAGGTGCAAATTGAAGTATTACATACTTAATAGAAACATTTTACCAGTCCAGATTTGAGCTGTTTCCAAATTAATAGAAAAATTAAACTCCAAGTATTACCTGAAGACCAGTGTTAGAAAAATCTTCACAGGGTGGCTGAAGAGAATCTCCTAAACATTAGATCATGAAATTCAGTTTTTAAGAGAAGAATATCTAATTTTTGTTAAGAAACCATTTTATCCAGCAAGTGGGTCAAATTCTAATTTCTGGAATAATCCTATGTGGAACTTGATAATTGTTTGCTTATTTAATAATGATAATATAAACCACACCTTTGCTGCTTAATAAAATAAAAGAAATAGGGATGATTTATTTATTGTATTATTCACATAGGAACATAAATGTCAAAGCTGTGAGTTACTAACAGTTTTTTTAAATCATGAGAACCACTATAATTCATGGCAAAAGCTAAAATTTGCAAGTAGGAAGTTCAAATTAAATCCAGTTTGTAATTGACGAGACATATCAACTGCAAAAATAACTTCTTTTCAGTGGATTTTAGAGGACTCCTGCACAAGTTTAATTTTTAAAAAAAATTCTTTTTATTCTTTATTAAAGTGTAGTCATTCTTATGACTTTGAAAACAAACTACTTTTTTAAAAAAGAGTGAACTTTCAATGATATATGACTGACACACTTCTAGGTTCTTTACTGTCTCTGTATCTCAATTGTCTGTGGTCTATTTTAAAATGTAGATGAATAAACTATCGAGGGAGAAAACTGAGTGCAATGATTTCAGTTTTAATTTCTCACTCAACCACTAACTCACTCTTTAATCTTGGGCAAAATCTCTCTGGACCTCAGTTTTTAAATTTAATAAACGGGAATCTTACTGTTTGCCATCTTCATTTTTTGTTAGCATATTAACAGATGAATATCAAGCCTTTTGAGTCAGAAAGTGACTTATTTGGTGAATATAGATGAGAGACCTATGGAAGTATGTTAAATTCTTCTGTTCAATTAAGCAGATATGTCTTCCTGTGTATTAGTAAAATGAGTCATTTTAAATAGTGAAAATTGACTTATAGGACACTGTAGCAGAAAGTATTTTGCAAGGTGTTTAAGTTTATTGGTATTAAAGTAATTTCCTGGTTTTTGAGAGTTTTTCCATGGCAATGTAGAAAACTAGTTATTGATATTAATTGCTTCTGGTATGAGTAATTGTTTTTTTTCCAAAGGAGAGATACATGTTAGACTACACATATATTGATTTAGTATGGAGGTATAAGCAAAATCAGATTTCACATATTGACAAAAACTCTCAGGGTAAATGTGTTTGTTATACACTTCAGCAGCTAGGCACCTCAGGAGCTTCCATTTAACAAGTATTGCATATTATCAAACCTTGGGGGAGTGAGGATTTGGCAGAGATACTGGCAAAGATGTCTTTCAAGTTATTACTTTATATTTCTAAGTAACTTAAAAGTAAATCACAGCCCTTGCTTATAGTGACGACTTTAAGTAAACCATATCAGGACCGGATTATAGATTATGTATATTTTGTTAGATCGCATGTTTGATTTCACTGTATATTGTATGTTATTCAGATTTGAGGGAATAAAAAAGTCTTAATTAAGGAAGCTATGATTACTGAAACATTTTGCATGTTGAGTAATGTTCTCTTGAATCTTACCTAGAGCATTTTATGTCTTTATTTGAAGAAAGTAATTTTCAATTAGAGAAGGAGAACATTAATGGACTAAAATAATTTCTATCTTGAATTATTATATTTTGTATACAGTTAAGATAATCTGCTGAGAATATTTAGGTGATTTTTAAAGGTAAGATATTTTAGGAAGTTTCTACTCAGTCACTTTTTTCTTTTTTTGTAGGCATACCACTATTTTTCAGCTTCACTTTGTTATAAATGACATATATTCTAGGGAAAAGTTAACATTCAGAGAATACATCGTAGCCTTTTTAGTTTTTATTTTTAAGTGATATTATTTTTTAAGTGACGTTTGGCTTTTGGGGGGGTTGTCATTTTTTAAGGCAGACCTCCATGACAGTTATATTTTTTCCAATGTATCATTAGGAAATTAATACATACCTAATACTAAGGACAGCAAAAGTGATAGCTGACATTCACTGAGGTCTTACTATATATGAGGCATTTACTAAGCATTTTACATCTATTTTTTCACTGAATTCTGATCTCCTTGTGTGGTTAGTATTACCATTATTGTTGCCAAAATTCGGCCTCTGTGTACCGGGGCCGGATTAAATCTTGGAGACAGAGTTTTGGGTGAAGTAGAGAGAAATAGTTTTATTGCTTTGCCAGGCAAAGGGGGCCACATCGGGCTAATGCCCTCAAGACTGTGTGCCTGCCCTGGAGGGGGTAGTGAGGACTCTTACAGTGTTCAAAGAGCAGGGCGTGGTCGGCTCGTGGACATTCTTCTGATTGGTCGGTGATGAGGTAATGGAGAGTCAGCATCAACAGTCTTCTGGTTCCAAACAGTTTGGGGTCTATGTGCTTGTGGACAGCATACAGTTAACTTCTTCCACCTGCTGGGGGGTTCAGTATCTGCAAAATAGCCCAAAAGATATGGCTCAGAATATTATCTATAGTCCTTGAGGAAGAACTAAATGTCCTTGACTTTGTTTAATGGCCAAAGTATTATTATTTTGTCTTGCTTGACTGTTTTCCTTTCTTTCTGCATTTTCTCACTTCTCTGATTAAATTTATTCTTTGACTAAAGTTTTTCTACAGACGAAAAGCAGGTGGAGGACATGGGTGGAGGTCTATTCTGGGAAGGCCTCATAGGGTTCTCCTCGATTACATTATCCTTATTTTACAGAAGGGAAAACTGAGCCTTGAAAAGGTTTAGTGGCTAGAGTCACTGTGGTACTGTGATTTATAATAAGAAATATATATTTGGTCCTTGTACCTTTCTGACACAAAGCTCCTAAAACCCTTAGGATTCCCTGAGTGTTGAGAGCGATAAAATGTCTTTTGTTATGTTAATAAGGTGACTTCTAGCTGGCACCTAGGGATGGGGGCTGCTTGCCAGACGACCAACCCAGTGATCAGAGGGTTGAACTTTCAGTCCTACCCCTTGACCTTTGAGGGGAAGGGAGGAAGGGGGAGGGGAGAGGACCTGGAGATTGAATCAATTACCAGTGGTCAGTAATTTAATCAATCATGCCTATGTAATGAAGCCTCCATAAAACCCAACAAGGACATGGTTTGGAGACATCTGATTGGTGAACATGTGGAGATGGAGGAGAGTGGCTCATGTGCAGAGGGGATGGAAACTCTGTGCCCTTTCCCCATGCCTTACCCTGTGCATCTCTTCCATGTGACTGTTCCTGAGTTATATCCTTTTATAATAAACCCATGATCTAGTAAGTAAAATGTTTCTCTGAGTTCTGTGAGCTGCTCTAGCAAATGAATCAAACTTGAGGAGGGTGTCCTTGGAACCTAGCCAGCTGGTCAGAGGTAGAGGTAACAACCCTCCTTTAGGATTGACACCTCTGAAGTGGGGTGGGGGCTGTGCGGCGGCGGCGGCGGGGAGCAGTCTTGTAAGTCTGAACCTTTAACCTGGAGAATCTGGTGCTATCTCTGGGTATATAGTGTTGGAATTAGGTTGAATTGTAGGACACTCAGCTGGTATCCTAGAGCAGGGGTCCCCAACCCCTGGGCTGCGGACTGTTACTGGTCCTCAGCCTGTTAGGAACTGGGCTGCATAGCAGGACATAAGTGGTGGGCGGGCGAGTGAGTGAGGCTTCATCTGCCGCTCCCTGTTGCTCCCCATCGCTTGCATTACCGCCTGAACCATCTCCCCTGCTTCCGCCGGTCCGTGGAAAAATTGTCTTCCATGAAACCCGTCCCTGGTGCCAAAAAGGTTGGGAACCTCCGTACTAGAGAACTCCTACTTGGTGTAGGAACCTTCTCCACCATCACTGGCACTGGTACCAAAACCTGTTTAGTCACATTCACAGCAAGTGGAAGTGGCATGCTCTAGAGACTGCAGCTGACCATTACACATAGAAATTGAGGTTTTCCTTTAAACTGGCAAATGGCAGTTTAAATATAAGAAAAGTTTAAGATCACGTTCACATTAACAACAGATTTTATCAAAGCAGTGGTAATATCATTAATAAGAAAGCTTTGGGGCTTCCCTGGTGGCGCAGTGGTTGAGAGTCTGCCTGCCGATGCAGGGGACACGGGTTCGTACCCCGGTCTGGGAAGATCCCACATGCCGCAGAGCGGCTGGGCCTGTGAGTCATGGCCGCTGAGCCTGCGTGTCCGGAGCCTGTGCTCCTCAACGGGAGAGGACACAGCAGTGAGAGGCCCGCATACCGCAAAAAAAATCTTTGAATCTGTATTCGGTGTCATTTAATAATCTACTTGAATCATTTTATGTGTTATCTTAAAATAAACTTGACAAGTGCTCTTAAAGTTCAGTTGAAAGAATAGAAATAGATGAGCAAGAATGGACCACATGCATTTGGGAAGAGAATAGTAATGGCTGGGGCTGAGGAGTGCTTTCCTTTCTGGATGTGGATGAAAAGCTGCTAAGTGGAATTGTTGGCCTGAGATAAGTAACACTTTTTTTCTCTGTTTCACTATTTTGGTTAAGATGGTTACATTTACTTATTTTCTTGACTGAATTCTATTATACTTATCTTTTAATGAGATTTCCTTATTGCTTCCCAAATAAATCTGTATTCGTTTGCTAGGGCTACTGTAACAGTACCACAAACTGGGGTGGCTTAAACAAAAGAAATTTTCTTGTCTCACAGCTCTGGAGGCTAGAAGTTCCAGATCAAGGTGTAGGCAGGTTTGGTTCCTTCTGAGGGTTGTGAGGGCGAATCTGTTTCGTGCCTGTCTCCTGGCCTCTGGTGGTTTGCTGGCAATCCATGGTGTTCGTTGGCTTGTTAGGAACATCATCCTGATCACTGCCTTTGTCCTCACATGACATTCTCTGCATGTGCATGTCTTCCTTCTGCATGGGTCTGTCCCTGTGTACAGATTTCCTCCTTTTTAAGGATATCAGTCATATTGAACTAGGGCTCCCCTAATAGCTTCATCTTGAGCTGATCATCTGCAAAGAACCTATTTCCAAATACGGTCACATTCACAAGTACTAGGGGTTGGGATTTCAACATTTTTTTTAGGGGACACAATTCATCCCGTCACACTATCCCATTCTAGTTTTGACGATGCTACATTTCCTATGAAGGATCTCCACTGACATATTCAGCAGGACACAGTTTCATCCTTCACTTCCTAAGGTAAAAGGTGATTAGTACACTTGGGGAGACTGTCTGAGTCAGTGGCAGGGTGGAGGTTCAAGGTGCCTACAGTCTGCCTTGGAGCTGAGAAACAGTTGTAAGCTGATGAGTGCTTCTTCACAAATCTCCCTCTGCTTCAACCAACCTCATTATTTTGCCAGTTTTTACCTTCTCATTTGTTGGTTCTGGTATAAGATCATATACTCAGTTTACTTAAGTCCAGAAAAAGCTGGTGCCTATGATGGGAGAACAGAAGTAGGTAATATGTAATCACCCCAGACACCTCTCCCCCAACATACCATCTTCTCTCAGAAACCTGAAAATCTAGTGATATAGCAAATAAACACGTGATGCGGAATGTGGCAAATACTAAGATAAAAGTTTGTTTAGATAGTTGTGAGAGCAGAGAAGAGAGAGGCACTTTCCTGAAGACATGATGAGATGAATGACTGAGCTGAGTCTTGAAGAATGAAGGGGAGGTCAGGAATAGGAAGGACATTCAGGTAGACAAAGTAATAAAAGCAGACTGAGTTATCCTGTTCTCAGCCGCCTTTTCATTCAGTGCACCTTTGCATTGTTTGCTGTGTAGCATATATGATATTATTTTGTTCTCATAGCAACCCGGTGAGACAAATCCTAATAGTTTCCAATGATGAAACTGAGAGATTAAAAACTTGCCCAGGGTCACTGGAGTTCAATCCCAAGTTAGAACCTAAATATTCATACTTGCCTTAAAGGAAACATAGATTTTAAAATAAGGTCCCAGACTGGATTCCCAGGTGCCTGGATTGGACACAGGAATAGGATAGACTGTATCCAAAGATGGCAGAGTTTCAAGCTGAAGGGTAATCTAGATTCTGGAATGAAGCCAACATTGAATTTCAGCTAGGAAGTCCAAGTCGGACTTCCATTTGCAGAAGATAGCCAGGAAAGTAGAACCCAATAGGACAGAAACCAGAGTTACCAGAACAGATCATGGGGGCTTGGAGTGGAGTGAAGGAGGTAGGTCCTAGTTGAAGTTGGTTTGAGCAGCCATTTCTGATTTTGACTCTGGGTAGAAAGGAAAATATTAAGGAGATGAAGTTGACTCGTACTTGATTTCTATGCTATTTATAGCTAAGCAGGATGCACACAAACGTGTGTGTGTATGTGTGTGTATTTCTGTAGTGTCTGTACTCAGTGTGTTGTACTATCTATGTGCTAGACTACCTGGGTTAAGTCTTAGCTCTGCCATTTCCTAGATAGGTGACCATGGGCAACTTAGTTATTCTGTCAGTGCTTCTGTTTTCTTGTCTGTAAAATAAGGATAACAATAGCATCTATATGTAAAACACATAGATCTGTGCCTAGTATACAGTAACTTCTCAATTAACAGTAGATGATAAATTCTTCAAGGAGATTGTAACGAGGGAGACAGATCTAAGTAAAGATATTTAGAGTAGAATCTTAATGGCCATTTGTTGAGTGCCCCCTATGTTTAAGGCATGTGCTAGGAACATTTAGGAGTTATCCCGTTTCATCCTTAAGATATCACTAGTTCTTTTTTACAGAAGACAGTACTGAGACAAAGAGAACAATATATGAGTATAGATGGTAGAACATTATCCCAGGACACTCTAATGACTCTATCTGGAGGTAGGTATGGGGGAAGGTCATGGAACACCTCATGGAGGTGTTAATTTTTTATCTACTGACTTGAAAATATTGTATATAACTTGTCTGTTTTTGTTCATTCAAAATGATCTCTACGTAGATCAGAACTCTAGTTGCTATTGTTTGAGATGTCTCTACACTCTTCAGTGGTCCTCTTTCATGATTTGATTTGGTTCTCTAGTTGTACATTGATCTATCGTATCTCTAATACTCAGTTAATTCCTAATTATACTTTTCCCCAAAGTCATCTCCTATCTTAAGCCTAGCTCGCTGAAGTATACTGTTATTTTTCTTTTTCTCTACTGCATCTGTTCTCCGCGTGTGCTTGGACCACAGAAGGGAAAATAAAAAACAAACCAAAGAAACAAAACACTCACTTGGCTAATTCACAGAGGTTTTATGCAGATTCATTCAAAGCCTCACACAAAGTCCTTTGTGATGTTTCTAAAAGGGTGAATGCGCTTGGTCAGTGTAAAGGAAAACATAACATTTCATGAGGATTATATTTGCAAGCAAGTTGGCAGTCTTGCAGATATGGTGCAGTTACTGAGGGCAACATTTTGGGGTATAAACATCAGATAGTTGGTCAGTGTCTTTGTCTTTAATTCATATCACTATTACCTTTGCAGGAACCTTTGCTTTGTAAGACTTGGCCAACTGCAGCAGCTCTTTTTTTGTCTCATTAACTCCTCTCAATATTCAAACATTACTTTGCTTACTGGCCCATAGCACTTTCACTTCTCTCCTGCTTAAAAAAAAAAAAAAAAAAAAGAAAGAAGCTTAAGTAAGTTACTTGGCTGTTTCACTAGAAAGCTTTCAGGGATGCAGGACTCTGAAGGCTTCTGTATAAAATAATGTGTAATATTATTTCAAATACTGTGTTTACAGAGCTCATACCGCTAAGGATTAAAGGAATGTGCTGTGACAAATCTGATTCTGAGTAGGATTGCCTTCCCTAAAATAGATCAGTCGCATTCAAGTAGAACTTTTGATTTATGAGAATTAGGGCTTCTCAGGGCATTGTATAGTGCTCTGTATAATGACAACAGATTGTTGTTTCCACTGAGACTCCCAGTGGAATCCAGCAAAGATCTCTCAGTTTGCAATATCATTGCTTCTGAGCAGGGACCAGGATATTCAGGCTTCTTCTCAAGTGAGAGGCACACAGCTTTTAGAGGAAATAGAATTTTTACTGGTAGGTGTTGGTTGCCCTAATAAGAAATGAGTGGAGGCATACCTGGATGTTTTTGGTGAGGGTGAATTTTTTTCCTCCTGAAGGAAACTTTAACGTAACTACTTCTCCTAAGTATTATTGAAATAGATTTTGCTATTTTAGAGAGTTCTAAAGTTCTCCCTCCTACTTCTTCTTTGTGAGATGCATATTTATTGCTTTCATTTTTTTTTCTACCAGAATTTAGATTTTTTCCATCAATTAACAATTTTGAAATTCTAAAAAGCCATTCAGTTGACTATATCAAGTAGTTTTACTTATCTTAAAAAATTATTAAAGAAATGGTTCAAATAGGTATGAGACTTTTCACTATAAGCACCACACAGATAGATCATGTCTACATGTGGGGTTAATAATTTTCAAAAATTTTGATAATTTGTTTTTGATTATAAAACAATGATATCAAAGTGTACAGAATGTCCCATTTTTGATTTAGGTGTCATTAAAATCATATATAGAAGGATGCCAGGTGGGAGTAAGATGGTTCATTTTTCGTGCAGAGAATAAATGATAAGCTGCTCCATGACACTTGGATCCCTCATCAAGGCCTTAAAGAGTCGGGAAGGACAGGGGGAATGAATTGCCAAAGATATTTCTTTTAGAGAGCTGTTGTGCTGTCTTGAGTCTCCATTCTACTGACTTTAGGAGAAGGATGGTCTGTTCCCTCCCTCTCAAAGCTGGTTTGGGAAGACTGAAGTGAGGCAACCTATAACTCTAAATGTGTTTTCTACAGTTGGAAACCATAGAGGACTTATGTTTTCTTACATGTGAGAAAAACTAAAGCAGATCTAAGACTGAGGTCTGCCTCCTGCCTGAGAAATCTGGAGATGATAAAAGTTGACACATTGCTTTTTGACAAAGAGCGCTGATGTGTTTTGATTGACTTGTACTTGCAGAGTTTGTCAGGGCACATTTCCCATAGACTGAATATGGGCTACACAGGAGAAAAGTGGTATGGAATCACCTGAGGATTTATCCAAAGGTTATCGTCAGAGACAAGAGTCTGGAAATGTACCATTAATAGCCAGGGCTTAAGGAAACCATCTCAAATGACCATCAGGAATAGAATCACATGTGCCCTGCAGGAATCATCCTGTAAGTCCACAAAGTACCTCATCAAAAGTCAGCTTTCATTATTTGGCAGGTCAGAGAGCACAAAGCCACTCATCCAAGTAAGTACATTTTTGTTCCCTTAACTCATGTACCTCAATCCCTTGACTCAATCTCTTGATTGCCACACACAACTTTAATCCAGGAGACAGGCTAATTAGCAGCTAGTGAAAGGGGAAGACATTGCATATAGAGAAGTACAATAGAGTAGAATAGAAAAGGGATCAAATGGGAGAGAAATTGAGTAGAGAGTGTGGAGTAGAATAGCAAAGAGATCCCTTTCAATACAGCAGACTCCAGACCAAAGCAGGCTAAAGTTAATGAGGGTGGGTGGGCGGAAGTGAAACAATTTAATGCTAATTGAGGTTTAAAACTTATTGTTGTCCAGGGCTGGATGTCCAAAACATGAGACCTATTGTGATTTTTATCTAGGATGAGAAATATTCATTCCACTAAATAAAGTATAAAATGAAGGTGGGAGGCATATTATTTGTGTTTTGTTTGCAATGAATATGTTTCTGTTACAAAAACATCAATGAAATATTAAATAAATTTAAATAAAGGTACATCTTGGAATTTCCCTTTTTGGAAACAAGATGAGATAGATTATTTGGACCAACCTTTGCGGTGGAATAATAACAACTAAAAATGCTCCATAAAATAGAAAACAAATTTTTTTAAGCATCAAAGATCTAAAAAGACAGTAAAGATCAACCAAATTAAAATATAAATAAAAGCTGGAACCAGAAGGTTAAGAGGATCATTGAATCCCCCACTTTTCTCTGAGGAAGTTTGCCAAATGAGTTAAATTCAAGTGAAAATAGGATAGCATGGACAGGAAACAAACCCGGGACCCACTTTAGGTGGAGAGTCTAAAGGATAGCACTCCTCTTGTAGAGTTGGGAACCCCAAGGAATGTGGGAGGAATAAAGGTAAACTGGCCTCATTCTTCCAGTACAGGTCTGTAAGGAAGGTCATCTTGATGCTCTCCAAAGCAGAAGTGGAAACGCTCAGAGAGGTTATAACCACAGTCTGGTTCTCATGTGTATTTGAAACCCAAATTTACATATGTTGATGGCTCCCCAAAATCTGAATTCTGTTTAATTGCTTCTGAACTGGGGGTATCCTTAAGGATAGAAGGAAATTAAAAGCTTTTCTGCAGAAAGTTATCTTCATGTTAGCCTCAAAGAGTATCTATGAATATTTTTCTAAGGAAAATTACTCAGTAGCACTTACTAGCAATCACAGAAGGAAATAAGGTATCAACAGCAAGAACCAACTAACAAAACATAAAACAAAAACAAATGTGCAAATACTATAGTTACAAGTTATAAAACAGTCATGCTAACAATTTTCAAAGAAATAAAAATGTCTCTGAAGTTAGAGCATTCTAAACATACCCTAGCATATTTGAAAAGGAAACAAATATATGTTTTAGAAATGAGAAATCAATAATTGAAATTAAAAACTCAATGAATCAGTCAGAATAATTATCCAGAAAATCAGTCAGAATAACTTTCCAGAATTTAGCTTGAAGAGGCAAAGAAAAAAAAAATGTATATATGAAATATTTATATGAAAGAAACATTAAAATTCATGGAGGAGAGAAAAAGAAAGTCTAGTATATGAGGTATAATACATGACTAATTGGAGTTCTAGAAGAAACGGAGGGGGAGTATGGGGAAGAGAAAATATTTGAGGAGATATTGGCTGCAAATTTTTCAGAACAGAACAATACAGTCTGTGGACTCAAAATGCCCAACAAATCCCAAGCATGATAAGTAGAAAGGAATACACACCTGAATATATCATATTCAGTGCACCAAATACAAGTTCAGATCTTAAAAGCAGCCAGAGATTTAAAAAAAAAAAAGATTGTCTTCAAATTGGTAACAAATTTGTTAGACTGACAGCTAATTTCTTAATAGTAGCAATGAAGTCAGAAGAAAGTGGAATGATATCATTATTGTTCTGAAAGGAAAAAATACCCAGAGAATTGCATACCTGGAAAATGTCAGTAAATGAAAGACATTTTTCAGGCAGACAAATACTGAGTTCGTCATCAGCAGACACTGTCAAGTGGAAATGTCAAAAAAAAAAAAAAAAAGAAAAAAAAAGGTTGGGAAGATCTTATTAATGTCAGAAGGTTTTCCCACTATTTCTAATTGACTCTCATGCCTCAGTGTTATCAGATTTAACCATATCACTTTATTAGCTGATTGAGTGTGAGTGGAAGTGACATGTCACTCAGAAGTGATACTTCTGAGCAGAATTTTTAAAACTGTTGTCCTAGATAGGAGTTGCTCCTTTAACTTTGATCCTGAAATGAAGAGTACATTAAACATAGCTGTAGTTGATCCACCATATGCATAAATGTGAGAGAAAAAGAAATCTTTGTTGTTGCAAGCCAATGAGATTTTGTAGTCATATGTTATTGCAGCATAGTTTAGACTAAAATTTCAATCCAGGTGTCATTCAGGCTGAAGGAAAATAATCCCAGATGGAAGGTCTGGAAAACAAGAGAAATGACAAGAAAAAATTGGTAAATACCTAGGCAAATATAAAGTAACATTAATTGTTTAAAATAATAATAAAAATGTATCATGAAATTTAAAATAGAAATAAAGTAACTGGTAGTGATAACCTATCTACTGGGAGAGGAATAAATGTGGTTAAATTGCTCTAAAGTCCTTGCCTTATCCAGGAAGAAGGCAGAAATTAAAGAACTATAAAACAATCCAAAAACAGGTCATCACAAGTTGATTTCCTGAAAAGAATAATAAAATTTACAAATATTTGTTGAGATTAATCAAGGAATAAAAAATGAGAATGTGCAAATGATCCATGTACAGAATAAAAAAAGTATCACCACAGATACTCTATATGTTAAAAATAATATGAGGCTTTTATTAATATTTTATGCTACTAGTTTTGACAGTTTAGTAAAATGGACAAATTCCTAGAAAAAATAAACTTATTAGTGTTGACAAAGGTATAGAAATATATGAACAATCCTTTATCTCTTAAACAAATTGAATATGCTAAAATGTTCCTACAAAGGAAACTCTGGTTCTAGCTGACTTTATTGAATTCTATCATAGTCTAACGAATAGTAAAAAAAAAAGAATAATATCAATTAAAAAAAATTCTTAAATTCAATACAAAAGCAGGAATGCTCCCCAATTTATTCTATGAGGCCAGCATAACTTTAAAATCAGAACCTGACGTGGCCATTATAAAAGGGAATATTGCAGGTATTTCTCATCCATGAACATAGATGCAAAAATCCTAAACAAAGTAAATAGTGAGTATAAAGTACAGCACTATATGGGCTTCCCTGGTGGCGGAGTGGTTGAGAGTCCGCCTGCCGATGCAGGGGACACGGGTTCGTGCCCCGGTCCGGGAAGATCCCACATGCCACGGAGCGGCTAGGCCCGTGAGCCATGGCCACTGAGCCTGCGCGTCCGGAGCCTGTGCTCCGCAACGGGAGAGGCCGCAACAGTGAGAGGCCAGCGTACCTCAAAAAAAAAAAAAAAAAGTACAGCACTACAAAGTTGAGTTTATTCCAGAAATGTGAGATTGGTTGAACATTTGAAAATCAGTCAATGTGAACACGGATAATAAAAGAATACAAAAGAGAAAATATAGTATTTCAATAAATGGAGAAAAATATTTAATCAAAATCAGTATATAATTCATGACAAAATTTTTTTGCAATCTAAGATCAGCTTTTTTAATGTGATAAAACTTCATTTGCAAACATCGTATAGCCGAATATAACTTGATGAAACATCGAACATTTTCTTTTTTGGGTCAGGAATCAGACAATGATGCTGGCCAACTGTCCACCACTTCTATTTAATATCACACTGGAAGCCTTAGCTGGTGAAGTAAGGCAGAAAAAAATCAAAAGATGCAAGGATTAAACACAAAATACAAAGTTGCCATTATTTACAGATGACATAATTCTACATAGAACAACCAAGAAATTCAATTATTATGATTAATAAATTTAATAAGATTGCTAGTACATATTCAAATGCAATAATAAGTTGTATTTATATGTATGTGTGTATATATATATATACTATATATATACAATATGTATATACTATATATATACAATATATATATACTTTCTCTCTCTCTCTCTCTCTCTATATATATATATACACACACACACATACATACATACACCAGCAACATAGCAGGTAAAATAAAATAATACATTTTAGTCTAGTTTAAAAAATATGAAGTACCTGGGAATAAATCTAAGATATATGAGTTCTGTGAAAAAAATGTAAAAATTTATATTAAAATTGACCCAAATAAATTTAGAACAAAAAACATTAATAGAGTGACAGTCTTAATTCTGTCTCAATTGATCTGTAGAATCAATGAATTCTAAACCAAATCTTAGCAGACTCTTCTGTTCAACTCAACAAACTGGTTCAGAAATTATATGGAAGTTGAAAGAGTCAAGAAGAGAGTCAAAAACTCTTGGAAAAGGGTTATGAGGTGAGGGAGAATTGCCTTATCAAATATCAAGATATTTTGTATCACATATAAAATGTATGGTAAAATATATATCAAACATATTGTTACTTTTTCTGTCTATGTTATCCTACAATAATAATAAAAGACGTAGTTAGGCAATAAAATCCATGCATGTCATTGCTACTTTGGTCTAAGATAATTTTACAACATAATGCTTTTTTGATTCCCTTCAGCATCTGAGTATATTTTGCAAACTATAGAATAAGTCTGTATACTTCGAGGGTAGGAAGAGAACTTGAAGGTTGTCTAGTGCTGTATTGCCCAATATGGCAGTCAATAGACATAGGCGACTATTGAGCTCTTGAAATATGGCTAGTTTAAATATGGCTAGTTAAATATGTGCTATAAGTCTAAAATACAAACTGAATTTCTAAGATTTGAAAAAATAATGTAAATACCTTATTAATAATTTTTATATAAATTACTGTAGGAAAGATGTTTGAGATATATTGGGTTAAATATTATTAAAACTCATTTTACCTATTACTTTTCTAAACTTGGCTACTAAAAATTTTTAAATTATATATTCACTCACCTTTTATTTCTCATAGATAGTGCTGATAAAGACCATTTTACCAATGAGAAAATACATCCCAAATATAGTAAATTACTTGCCCCAAATTTGTCTACCGTAACCAAAACATGCAAAACCTAAACTTTCCTGACGGTCTGGAAGTCAGGAAAAGACCCAGAGGATCACAGTCCTCCACAACTGTTTATAGTGTCACACGATTGTGATAAAAATACAAAGGATGTTGGCCTTGTCATACAGATGTGGGTTCACATCTCAGCAGCACGACTTAGTAGTTATTCATAAAGTTACTTAATTTAATCAGGTCTCTTTTTGTCTATAAAATCATATAATATTACTTAATTCACTGGGCAATTGTGATAATAAAATGAAATAAGCTACATGCCAGTTTTTAGCAAAGTGACTGTTTTTGAATAAATCTTTTAAAAATTAATTCCCTTTAGCATTTATATGAACTGCCCCTGTCATAGTAGTTTCCATTTGCTTATGTATTGTCTTAGGGTTGAGGCCTATTATATTTTTGTATTTTTATTTTATTCTTTCTATAAATGGATTCTAAGTTGTTGTGGGCATATCTGTGAGATACATCCTGAAAGAAAGTTTCAAAATATGAAAAATTATTTCAGTGACCAAGGTCAAATTTTAAAATCAACACTTCATAAAATATGTCTTTTATAAACACAGAAGATACTAAGTTTGGTAATTACCTGGCTTCCTCTAGTAGCCTTTTGGGGGAACAGATTCTCTTGTGGTTACTCATTCTGTGTGACATTGCCATTCCCTGATTTTGGTTGGTGTGATATTTTATACATAGGGAAGTGAATAACATGATTTTGACCAGGATTATAGCAAATGGGTGACAAAGCAAAGCTCAAATTTCTTTTTTTCTTTTTAATTTTTACTTTTCTGCTGCACTGCGTGGCATGTGGGATCTTAGTTCCCCAACCAGGGATTGAACCCGTGCCCCCTGCATTGGAAGCGTGGAGTCTTAACCACTGGACCGCCAGGGGAGTCCCCAAAGCTCAAATTTAGACTTAGAATTTTTTAAGGAATTAATGAAACTGGTTTCTTTATAAACTAGAAGCGGGGGAAATAAAAGTATCGTATTGGGGGAAATCAGGTATCCATGGACACCTTTGGATAAATTTGCAAGACTGGTAAATATAAGACAGTGAAATCCATGGGCTGTAGTACTAACCCAGTATTCATTGTTAGCTACTTGATGTGATTGTTCATTTGCATAGAATTAGAAGAAAGAACAAAGAAAGAAAGGTTAAAAAGACATGAATAGATGTTAGTTTTAGACAATGAATTTAAGAAGGCAAAGAGTTTCTCAGTAACCACCTTCTGTCTAGAAGCCTAGAATTAAGAATGGAGTATGGTAATTGAATAAGGTCAAGATGAAAGTGACTTAATTTGTAGTTAGGTAAGTAGTAGGGACCAGCATCTTGGCAGTAAGGTTGTAAACCACTGTCATAACCTACAAGAGATGGCTAGCTGTAAAATTGCTTTCTAAGTTTTTAATATGGATAGTGTTTAGTTTTGGTAGAGACATGGGGATGTATTAAATGATCCCTCCTTAGTATCTTCTGGAGTCAGGAAGGGGAGGACATAATTTATTCATTTACTACTCTCTGCTGATCTCGTTACATACATTAAAACATTTAATCATTCCAATAGTTCCTGTGAAGCCGGTGTTAAAACGCTTTTATTTTTAAAAATTAGTGAGGGTCTGAACAGGCTTTGAATTTAGTTATATTTGTCTGATTCTCAGCCCAGTGCAATTGACTCCATGGCAGGTTCTCCTACTATTAATTAGTTCATGAAACTGTATTTCAGGATTTTAGCAGTGGAGTCCTTTCCACAAAGGAGATCTCTGCATGTGATATAATGCTGCCACACATTGCCCAGCCTCTCAACACCTTGCTTGGAAAACCACTGCTATAGTTCATTCCTTTATTATTTAGTTCTTAATTCTTTTGGTTCTGCCGCTAACATGTAAAAGGCAAATGTAATAACCACAGGGAGGCTGGAACATGACTTTAATAGTCTTAAATTTCAATTGTGTTTTCCCTATGGATATATAATTGGAACCAGTGGGAGATTAGCCTTGGTGAAGATTATAGATTTAGACGCTTATTCTTGGAATTTCACATCAGCTTTGGCTTATTTGATTACTCTGGTTTTCTTTTCTGCCCTGTGCAGTCTGGGGCAAACCAAGACATTACTGAGTTTTTGTAAAACAAATTGTGTTTTTCATGTTGGAGTTACTATAAGCAGTGATACTATCTGTATCAAGTATTTATAATGATTTTGGATTTGAAACTCTTTTCCTAGGAAAGGAAGTATACTGGAGAGGTGGTCTTTAGTAACGTTCTTTACTGGATTTTATTTGTATTAGTGCTCTGTGATGGATTTTTCCACCTTGTTTTCCAAAATCTCTAGGCAGTGAGGTTCTATTTGGTGCATACAATTTATATTGTTATTGAAGTTTTTTTCCTGGTTTGATTCCTTAGTTTCCTAGATGACATGACTTCTGACTCTAATCATCTAAATAAGCCTTAGATCTAAATAAGCATAATTTCCTTCCCACAAATATTAATAATATATTTTATTCTTATAAGTCTACTGACCAGTTTTCATGAGACTTTCTCATATTTTTCAATATCTTTCTCAACTACATGGGAACATTCACTGTGTATATTGTTTACCAAATGTAGTAGAAAAATGAAAATTTCATATATGGGAATTATCTGGAAGTAGACTGTGGACTCAGCTAGGGTATTTTGTGTTTTCAGATGTCCTAGGTA
Organism: Phocoena phocoena; assembly: GCF_963924675.1. Taxonomy (NCBI): domain Eukaryota; kingdom Metazoa; phylum Chordata; class Mammalia; order Artiodactyla; family Phocoenidae; genus Phocoena; species Phocoena phocoena. The sequence continues at coordinate 44,956,607 of NC_089229.1, read as the reverse complement.
TTATTTTTAAAGATATTTCAGAACTTATGCTAAAGTTTAAATCTCTCTATAATTCCTACTTTATTAACTCTTGTTATCAAAAATAACTGGCAGAGAGAGTGCGTTGCTCAATTTCTCTGAGGCATAAAGATGTGAATCACAAATAGTTCTCAAGAGTAACTTTTAATTCCCACATTTATTCAGGCATGACTCAAAAGTTTTTATTACTTCAGTGTTTCTCGTTTTGTACTCCATTATAGTAGCAGAATGTAAGATAAATACTTGCATGGATGATTGAAAAATATGTGATATTTACTTGAAAAATGCCTATTTACTTTTTTAGGTAAATGCATATTTAAAATATTTAAAAGCTGTCAACTGCATATAAAATGTCTTAAGTCGAATATGTTTCATGGTTCTGATGACAAAATATAGTACAACATAATTGAATCTGTATCTTTTCCTAGGTAAACTTCTTTCTCTTCCAGCTCTGTTAGAAAAAGTGAGCAAAATGGATTTTTTAAAACTTTCCATAGAGACTGGTGAATTAATTTCTCTATGTTTTAAGAGGAAATCAAAGTAATAACAGAGCAACTTTCATCGGAGGTGCTCAAAGCTCTTTACATTGTCTCATTAATCCTCACACCAATAATGGGAAAACATTATTGTCCCAGTATTTCAGGTGAGAAAAAGAAAGTATCAAGAGGTCTTCTTGTTTCAGATCAGATGCTGAGTCAGAGATCAAGTCTATAACAGAATTTTGTCTTTTGTTTTTTGCTTCCAAGAAACATGGCTGTTTCCTGTGCATTTTGTTGCTAAAGAAGAAGAAAATGCTTCATTACAGTCTCTCTTTTTTAAAAAAGTTATCAAGGAAATACAAGGATAATGATGATAAGCAAAAGTTACTTTATTTTCTTGGAGGATAGAGTAATTGAGTAGAAGTATTGCTATTTTGACTTAAATCTGGCCAAGAAGACACTAAAGGGAAGAGATAGGAAGTAACTCTAGGAAAAAGCAGCTGTATCATTCCTAGAAGTAACCAGAAAAGAGGTATTTGAACACATCACAATTCAAAATTAGTAGATGAAAATCCGTGTAGAATTCTTTTGATAGAGACTTAAGAATGAGTTGATGAACAAAGAGGAATGGAAAATAACTCCAAATAAAAGTTTGGTATAATCAGTGTTTAAAGAAATTAATAGGTCTATCCAGGAAGCTCCTCGATGGATTTGTCAGGGAAAAGATTTAAAACGATGTGCACAAAAAGATGTATGGAGAGGTGGATGACCAAGGATGATGATGGAAATAATAGATGACATTTGCTGAGCATTTTCTACAACCACACTGTGTTTTAAACCTCACAACATACTGTAAGTTGGATGCTATCGTTATTTCATTTTAGAGATGAGACAACGAGCTTCAGGGAGGTTAAGCAAGTTTGTCTCAGGTCACACATGAATATAGAAGAGCGGCATGGACTTAAATGAACCCGGTCTGAAAGGTAAAAACAGATTTAGATGAGGCTTTTTAAGAGAAAAAAAGTGCTAGTAATAATCAAAAAGGGCAAATTATGTTTGAGGCAAGCAAAAAAAAAGAGTGGCTGGTACTCCTTGGGTCAGATGGCAGGAAGAAGAGACATTTCTCAACTTCAATTCTTCTTTCCTCTTCTCTATGAAGGAAAATAATCCTCAGACCAATGAGAGAAACATTTATAAAGAAAAATTAGACATCCTGGATTGAGGAGATAGGAGACAAATAACTGTTCCAAACAAGTTTAACCTTTATGGTGGAAGGTGCAGGGGCTTTGGAATCAGCCAGATGTAGGTTCGAATCTTGACTTCTGCCACTTTCTTGCTTTAGAACTTCAGCAGGGTATTTAAGCCGTCTGGGTCTCAGTTGCCTTACATAGTAATTAGGAAAAACACACTAGCTTCTGGAATTTAGGAGATTAAAGGCGATGACTGATATGACTAAGAGGTCTGGTAAATTGTAGCCACTTAATAAATTAATGTTACTTGCCTTACATTTCCTTCCCAGACCTTGATGAATTGTGTCCCAGTAAATTCCAGTGGAATCTGCTAAACTACTATGGGTATATCTTTGAAAAATCATGGAAAATAAGAATGGAAATGGAGAAATGTCCCATTTTCCAAAGAAGCATAAAGGCAAATTAATAAAACCACAGCCAACAAATCAACAAATTAAAAAGAGGTACAATTCTAGAATCCATCATTTCAAAGATTGCCATTGTGAACTGTAGAGGAAGTATCATCTCTATTAAGAAGTGCCCTTTTCCTGGCCTCTACATTCTGCTACATCTTACCCCTACTTGACCTTATCTGTAGATTCAGGCCCACCTCATATCCAAAGGTAAGGTACGGAAATAGGTTGAATGTAATTAAGGAGCTCTAGCTTAGAACCCTGAAAATCAGGATCCAGGCAGTCCATCCCTAATTTTGGAAACTGCAGCCTTGTCTTGTTTAACGTTCTTGATTCTTTATCTGCGAGGCCACTCCTAGTATCCTAATTTTCATAGGATGAAGATCAAGAGCTGAGGGAACAATCTTAGGACAAGATTGGGACTCACGTTGGAAGGTACAAACTGTATACATAAGCAAGTCCAAGGGACTTGGGACCTTTCTGATCCAAGCCAGCATCAGGTACAATGAGTCCACATGATGAGATACATAATAATATCCATGGTCCTTTGCATTAGATGGGTTCTCCTTCATAGTAAGGGGAACCTGAATAATTTTCTGGAAGCAGAGTTCAGTCCAGGAGAAAAGGTCTTGAAAAAACCCAAGGGGATTAATGTGCCATCTAAGTAGACTCAGTTCAATTCCACCTGAGATTATTGCATAGAGCCAGTCACACAGGCCACACAGAAGATATGTAGGGAGACTCTAGATCGATTTCACATGTACTGAGATTGTCTCCAACTTTGGCATATCAGATGTGGGGAAGTAGATCTCAATCTTTACTGAAGAAACAATTCCTAATATACTCTCAGGCTGGGTTCTCAACTTGGTCTGAGGGCTGGGCATGGGTCTGAGCCTGTAGGTGTAGACTTTTAGTACATGTAGCCGGATTCCTGTATGTCCTATATGCCCAATATCCTATCTTGGATTCCTTTTTTTAACAGACTAACTTTGGGATTAGCACAATTTTTTTTACAAAATATGAACTAGAATGACTGTTCAAGTTATCTATATTGCATAACAAAGGAAGTCAAACTCAGTGGTATCATACAACAAACATTTTGCTAGGATCATGGATTGTGTGGCTTGTGTCTACTCCCCAATATCTAGCTTCAGTTGGGAAATTCTGAGGTTGGGGTGACTCTTGGACTCATTCGGGAGCTTCTTACTCACATGTCTGATAACTGGCTGGTGGGGGCGGGGGGGGGTTGAAGACTGGGCTCAGCTGTGACTGATGACACAAGTGTACATACATGTGACCTCTCTGTGTGGTTTGGCCTTCTTATTGCATGGCGATTGGCTCTGAGAGGTATTGGAAAAAGGAACACATGGAAAGAACATTCCCAGAGACAAAGGCAGGAGCTGTAGCTCTTCCTCTGACCTGGTCTCTGAAGTCACAAAGCATTATTTTGCTACATTCTGTGGGTGATAAGAGGGTCTCTAAAGCTAGCCTGGGTTCAAGGCAGTAGGGAATTTGCGAGATCACATTGTGGAAGATCCTTTGGGATGGGACATACTGTTGTGAGCATTTTTTGAAAAATGCAACCTGCAGCAGTGTGCCGTTTTGGTTAATTAGTTTGTTTGATTGATTGAATTTTGTTTTTCTTGGGCAATGAGTAAAGTGGGAAAATCTAGAGAAATCTTTACGTTATTTCTTGCTAGGTATGTACGCTTTTTAAGTCTTGTCTATGGTGGTAATGGCAGGTCCATTACGACTTCAAAAACTTCATTGCCTCAGGACATTTTTGTAAAAGCTATGATAGGTATATATTCCAATACTCAATTAAATAGAAATGTTGTGTAAACCAGAATGCCAAATATTTTATGGTACAGAGACAACAGATATATATGTCTACCCTTATGCCTTAGTATTGACGTAGATTTATTGTTGTAAAGTCTTGTGTCTTTTTCATAGCTACAATGATTCATTATCTCTCATCTTGAAACAATTGTTTTAAAATGTTCTGGGGCTGCTACTGTTCATCTCTTATAATTTTTATCTCTAGAAATAGTTTCTTTTTCAGTTGGGATTTTATGTTTCCTAGAAATAGTGACAAGGGTATGAAAATCTCGCCAATTTTATAGTGTACTTTGAAACAATGGCAGGAGTTTGAAAATTCGTTAACTAGCAGTTAGCATTATGTTGAATTGGAAAAGGCTAACATTTATTACAACTTCTACCATTTAATCTTTGCATTCCCTGTACAATCTTCTGAGTCTATATTCATCAGCAGTGAAAGACAAGATACTATGATCTGGTTATATACAGTGCCAAGTGACTGAAAGATTTTGATTAGCAATCTATCTTTTCAGTTCTTGCCAGTGATTTATTCTTGGAGAGAAATGGATTAAGATAGGAATAGTAATAAATAAAATTACGGCCTCATAACTGAATAACACAAAATGGTTTATTTCAATATTATATCTTCAAAAACAGCTGATTGTTTTTATTTTACTCTTCCTGGTATAAATTACTTTCTGGGGAGAGCGCAAATGTGTCCAAGAAATAGGTATCTATCTCTATAATGTCTTTGGTTTCTTGACCTCCCAAGTGAAGTTAATTTAAACTCACTTAAATTGGCCCTCAAAGTTCTTGAAGCTCTGACACCATCCCCATTTCCAAACTTATTTTTCACGAATCTCCTTTAGATTATCCTTCCCTATGGTAAAACTATACTATGTTTCCATGATCACCATCTTCAGTTTTCTCTTTTTATACATAGACTCAAATCATTTTTCCATTTGAGATACTTTCTTCTCTAAAGACCACCAATCAGAAATCCTGCTCAATTTTCAGTTTTTGGTCCTCACTTACAAGGTAGCAAGCAAGACCTAGGAATCAGACACCAAGGTGATTCTGATAGAGGTCATCTGTCCACCACGCTTTGAGGAGCTCTGCTTTATGGACTGTGGTTGGCAGAATAATGGTCCCCTAAGGATATCTTCATCCTTATCTCAGGAATTATGAATATGTTATGTTAAATGGGAAATTAAGACTGAAGATAGAATTAAGGTTACTAAACCAGTCGACCTTTAAATAGGGAAATCACCCTGGATTATCTGGGAGTGTTGTATGTAACCACAGGGTCTTTAAAAGTGGAAGAGGAAAGCAGAAGACAAGTCACTAAGAAAAGGAGATGTGACAATGGAAGCAGTGCTCAGAGTGGTGCAACGTGGGAAGGACTAGACCCACCCCTGCTGGCTTTGAAGGTGAAGGAAAAGAGCCATGAGACAGGAAGTGCAAGTGGCCTCCAGAGGCTGAAAAAGGCAAGGAAACAGATTTGCACCTTGTATTAGTTTCCTCGGGCTGCTGTAACAAAGTACAGAGAACTGGGTAGTGGTGTTTGTTTGTTTTTTTTGGCCGCGTTGTGTCTTCATTGCTGCGCGAGGGCCTTCTCTAGTTGCGGCGAGTGGGGGCTACTCTTCATTGCGGTGCGTGGGCTTCTCATTGTGGTGGCTTCTCTCTTGTTGCGGAGCGTGGGCTCTAGGCGGGAAGGCTTCAGTAGTTGTGGCGCACGGGCTTAGTTGCTCTGCAGCCTGTGGGATCTTCCTGGACCAGGGAGCGAACCTGTGTCCCCTGCATTGGCAGGCAGATTCTTAACCACTGTGCCACCAGGGAAGTCCCGAAAATTGGGTAGTTTATTAAAAAAATTTTTTTTTCACATCTTTATTGGAGTATAAATGCTTTACAATGTTGTATTAGTTTCTGCTGTACAACAGAGTGAATCAGCTATACGTATACATATATCCCCATATCCCCTCCCTCTTGCGTCTCCCTCCCACCCTCCCTATCCCACCCCTCTAGGTGGTCACAAAGCACCGAGCTGATCTCCCTGTGCTATGCGGCTGCTTCCCACTAGCTATCTGTTTTACATTTGGTAGTGTATATATTGTCAGTTCTATTCTCTCACTTCGTCCCAGCTTACCCTTCCCCCACTGTGCCCTCAAGTCTGTCCTCTACATCTGCATCTTTATTCCTGCCCTGCCACTAGGTTCATAAGAACTGGGTAGTTTAAAACAACAAAAATGTATTCTCTCAGATATCTGGAGGCTAACAGTTCAAAATTAAGATGTTGGTAGGACCATTCTTGCTCTGAAACTCTGGGTAGAATCTTTCCTTGCCTCTTCCTACCTTCTGGTGGTGGCCATTGATCCTTGGCATTCCTTGGTTTGAAGCTGCATCACTCCCATGCCTGCCTCTGTCATCACATGGCATTCTCCCTGTGTGTCTCTGTCCTTATGTGGGATTTTCCTTTTCTGAAAATACTAGTCATATTAGATTAGGGCCTATATGGATGAACTCTTCTTAACTTGATTACATCTGAAAGGACCCTATTTCCAAGTAAGATTTCATTTATAGGTACCATGGGTTAGGACTTCAACATCCCATTTTTCAGGGGATCACAATTCAACCCATAACACCCTTAGAGCTTCCAGAAAAGAACCCAGCACTACCAATGCCTTGCTTTTAGCCCAGTGAGGCCCAAGTTAATCAATTTGTTTTAAGCCACTAAATTTGTGATAATTTGTTACAGCAGCCATAGAAAACTAACCTATGGACTAACTCAAACACTGTCTCATCTGTGAAGTCCCTTGTCTCCCCTTGCTAAATTCCAACTCTCCTTTCCATACTAACTTGTTTATACTTTTCTAAATAAATATTAACCACTAATCATCTCCTTTTTACTTTGTTATGCTTGGATCCCTCTAATTCTAAAGTTTTTGAGGGAAGAGACAATTTATTTCTCATCTTTGTATCTCCTTGAGTGACTAGCACCCAGCAGCTGTTCAATAACTATTTAGTGAAAGAGTGTTAAATTCTTTTCCAGAACATAATTCCTATTGTCATAGTGTCAAGGAATTCTTCCAAAACAACTATTTTAAAAGCTAAAATGAGAGAGAAGAAATCTAAGAAAGAGGAAAAAATCCTTTAAAAATTTACCATAAAAGCATTTTATAGTAACTTTTAAAGTCACTATAAAAACTTTACTCCTATAAGAGAAATGAAAGCAATACTGGCCTTGTGTTTTACATTAAACTTTATTGTGGGTTTAGAATATCTTGATCAAAAAAAGCAATTGAATATGCATTTTGTTGTGGTTAGTGTGGCTTAGACTTACCCAAGTGCTTTTCAGTTGTAGCACAGGAAGTGTTGGCACTCAATGGACCAGCAAAACCATCCGTGTTTTCTCTTGAAAAGCTATGCTGGGTCTGTTTTACTTCTCTGTTTGGTTCATTTTCTGCAGCTAATGCAACTTGCATATTCCTGGTTAAATATTCCTACAATATATAGTTACTATCAAACTTCGTTTATAGTTCCCGACTGTTTCATAGTACATTAAATGTTTTAAAATTCTTACTTATGGAAGCGTTTGAGAAAGTTCTTAACCAGATCGTCTGCATGTATGTGTTGGCTTCGTTTAGTTTAGCAATTGTACTGTTATCAAATCAATTGAGTTTCTATAATTTGCCTTCAGTTAAGATCCTCACTTCATGACAGCTGAGGGAAAGGCTCTTGAAAGAAATTTTGATTACAAGCAAGATTGAAAACAAATGGAAAAACAAGATTTTTCTCTTCTCTCAATTCTCAGCACCATGAGAAGTTTCTGTGCCATATTTCTGCTTCCATCCCCAGTTGAAAGAAACCATTTTAAGAGGAAAACCTTGACACTGCCTCATATTATCCATGGAAATTATTTATTTATTTATATTTTAAAATGTATTTAACTGTTTGCTTTTTACTGTGGATCTGTGATTTAAAAAACCATACTTGGATAACAACAGCACCAACAAAATTTTTTGCTAAAGAAATTAAGAAGCCCAGGAACCATCAGAGCTGCCGAAACTTGTAGATATAAAGTCAGAGGATCTAGAAAGGAAAAGTAAGACACTAAGCGGTCACGCCAATAAGCACTGGTGATGAATCAAACAATCAAGCTAGTAGTAGGGTTGGAGCTAACATTATTAAGGAATCATTTGCTACAGTGTGAAGTAAATGCAATTACATGGCAAGTAAATATAGTATGTATAACCTCTCAATAATTCAAGACATATGGTTTTAAAGTACGTAGGGATGTATTATTGGTACATGTTTGATTGACTGAAGAAATAATTACATTGGCAGATGCTATTTTCTCATTGTTGAATGTAATAAAATTTTTAATGTATCTTAATGGGCAAAATGTTTTCATAGAAATGTGTAGTATATATGTTGGGCTTTCCTTCTCTACAGGCTTATAAATTGCAAATTGTTTTCTTTCTTTCTTTTTTTTTGGTACGTGGGCCTCTCACTGTTGTGGCCTCTCCCGTTGCGGAGCACAGGCTCCGGACGCGCAGGCTCAGCGGCCATGGCTCACGGGCCCAGCCGCTCCGCGGCATGTGGGATCTTCCCGGACCGCGGCACGACCCCGTGTCCCCTGCATCGGCAGGCAGACTCCCAACCACTGCGCCAACAGGGAAGCCCTCTTTTTAAAATTGAAGTATAGTTGATATACGATACTGTATTAGTTTCAGGTGTACAGCATAGTCATTCAGTTTTGAGTTTTGTCTTTTGTTTTTGTAAGTTATATTTCATTGTAGGTTATTACAATATATTGGGTATAATTCCCTGTGCTATACAATAAATTTTTGTCACTTATATATTTTATGTATATTAGTTTGTATCTATTAATCCCATACTTCTAATTTGCCTCTCCCCTTTCCCTGTCCCATTTGCTAACCATAAGTTTGTTTCCTATATCTGTGAGTCTGTTTCTGTTTTGTATCTAGATTCATTTATATTATTTTTTATATTCCACATATAAGTGATACCACACAGTATTTGTCTTTCTCTGACTTATTTCACTAAGAATAATATTCTCTAGGTCCATCCATGTTGCTACAAATTGCAATATTTCATTCTTTTTTATGGCTGAGTAATATTCCACTATCTATCTATCATCTATGTATCTCACATCTTCTTAAGTCAATCATCTGTTGATGGATTCTTGGTTGCTTCCATGTCTTGTCTATTGTAAATAGTGCTGCTATGAACACTAGCATATTTGGGGTGCACATATCTTTTCAAATTAGAGATTTCATTTTTTCTGGATATATACCCAAGAGTGGAATTGCTGGGTTGTATGGTAGTTCTGTTTTTAGAACTTTGATTGGCTACTTTGATGGCTGCTGAAAGTAGCCATAGGAAATATATAAATGAATGGATGTAGCCAGATTTGGCCCTAGAGGCTGTACTTTGCCAAACTCTGATCTAGAAGGTGGGATAACCAGGAGGACTAGGCCCTTTCTCTGATTTGCATATGAGTGCCCTGGCGCTTGAGCTAAAAGGGACCCTGCTGTGTTCGCTTGAACTCTCTCTACAGCCCTTTAACCTCTCTGCACCCTTTCCCCAGGGTCCAGCCTCTCTTTGTCAGCTTCTGGGTAGAGCTGTAAGTCATTTCATTCTGCCATATTTCACACTGTTTAGGATGATTTCCTGTTAGTATAGCTCACGAAGGATATCATGCCAGAAAACTTACTTTTGTTCACTCTTTCAGTCTCAATGACAGTTTGCTTCATCTGTGTCCCTGGCTTTTGTGTGCGTGCATGGGGGGAAAGGGTGGGGAAGAGTAAGGAAAAACATCTCTCCATAGGATATATCACTCTCCCATATGATTTTATGCACCATTATTATAATGCAGATAAGACTAGCACAAATGGGTGGCTTTCAATATATTGAGACAACTAACAAATAGAGGGAACATACTAACAAATAGAGTTCCCTGATGATGGGATAGTCTGCCATCTGAGGCTGAGGACTCCCTTTCCCTTTATGTATTCGTGTGTAGCTGGATGGCTGTATGTTTGAGATGTTGTGGAGGCCATGCTTTTATTACGTCAGAAATTATATAGACTATTGATATCTAAACCTCATAGCTGGGTACTGAGGGGCTGGGGATACGACCAGAAACATCACAATCTACCTGTTTATATCTTTGGTTTTTTTTTTTTTAACATTTTTATTGGAGGATAATTGCTTTACAGTGGTGTGCTAGTTTCTGCTTTATAACAAAGTGAATCAGCTATACATATACATATATCCCCATATCCCCTCCCTCTTGCGTCTTCCTCCCACCCTCCCTATCCCACACTGCTAGGTGGTCACAGAGCACCGAGCTGATCTCCCTGTGCTATGTGGCTGCTTCCCACTAGCTATCTGTTTTACATTTGGTAGCATATATATGTCCATGCCACTCTCTCACTTCGTCCCAGCTTACCCTTCCCCCTCCCCGTGTTCTCAAGTCCATTCTCTACGTCTGCATCTTTATTCCTGTCCTTGAATTATTTGAATGTATTGCTTATTCACAATATAAATAATAAAACTTTTTAATAAAAAATAAACCGCACAACTGTGCCAGATTGGCTATATCTAAATGACCTGGAGAACTTGGGGAAACTCATATTCCCTAGGGCATACCTCCAGAAGTACAGTAGCTTTAGGGTGGGGTTAAGTGATCTGTTTGTAAAGTACCACATCATCGTTAAACTTTCTGGCAACATAGAAAGTTTAAAGAAAAAAATAAAAGAAAAACAAATGTTAACAATAATCCCAACAGCCAGATATTACTGCTGTTAACATTTTGGGTTATACTATTCCACATATATTGAATCAATCTTTACATATTAAGTTATAACCCTTATAAATTTGTCTTAATATATTGGGGATGCATTTACAAGTCAATACATAAGAACAAATGTATCTATGTGGAAGTTTTTGATAACAACCACAGGATACTGTAGGATTTGGATGCATTAAATTATTTAACCAATTCTATAAATTGCCATTATAAAGAATGTAATAAGTGTGATGGTGAGCATTCATGTTCGTGTTTATGATATATATAGACAGATTTATGTATAAATAACTAAATATATATATATCTGTATTTATGAACTTGCTGGAATGCCTGTGGATAAAATATTAAAAAGGACCGAGCATCCTGTCTTTAGCTGACAAAGCCTATATTAGATTTTTAAAAATATAATAACTTTATTTTTTAATATAACAGTTTTTTAAGCTTATTTTGTTATTAAGAGGAGGGGGTGGACGCTGTAGAGGCAACTGAACAGCATCTGTACAGTTCACACACCAGACTATTCACCTATTTGAAGTGTACAATTAAATGGTTTTTACTATATTCATAGCATTGTGCAACTGTTGCCAACACAATCAATTTCAAAACATTTTCATTAACCCAAAAAGAAACCTTTCCTTCATGACCCTTTCACTCCTAAACCTGGGTAACTACTAATCTACTTTCTACCTGTATAGGTTTGCCTATTATGGACTTTTCATAAAAATAGAATCATACAATGTGTGGTTTTTGTGGCTGGCTTCTTTTAGCATATGTTGGCAAAGTTCATCCAGTGTTGCATGAATCAGTATCTTGTTTATCTTTATTGCTGAATTATGTTCCATTGTATGGATATATCACATTTTATTTATCAGTTTATCAGGTGATGAACATTTGAGTTGTTTCTACTTTTTAGCTATTATGAATAATGCTGCTATGAATATTCATGTACACTTTTTTCTGTGGGCATATATTTTTATTTATCTTGGGTATATAATTAGGACTGGAATTACTGGGTCATATGGTGACTCTGTATTTAACGTTGTGAGGAATTGCCATACTGTTTTTCAAACGGTTGGACCATTTTGCATGCCCACCAGCAGTGTGTGAGAGTTCCAGTTTTTATATGTCCTAGTAAACACTTGTTAATCTATTCTTTCAATTATAGTCATTCTAGTAGGTGTGAAGTGGAATCTGGTTGTGGTTTTGATTTGCATTTCCTTGGTGGATAAGGATGTTGAGCATCTTTTCATATACTTATTGGCCATTTGTATATATACCTTGGAGAAATATATATTTAGATCTTTGCCCATTTTTAAATTGAGCGGTCATTTTATTATTGAGTTGTAAGAATCTTTTATTTTATTATTAATTTATTTTTTTAAAATTCTAAGGTTGTATTTTCTTTTTCCCCTTTTCTCTCTTTTTTAAAAAAGTAAATTTATTTATTTGGCTGCGTCTTCGTTGCTACGCACAGGCTTTCTCTAGTTGCGGCGAGCGGGAGCTACTCTTCATTGCATTATGCGAGCTTCTCATTGCGGTGGCTTCTCTCGTTGTGGAGCACAGGCTCTAGGCACGTGGACTTCAGTAGTTGTGGCTTGCCGGCTCTAGAGCGCAGGCTCAGTAGTTGTGGCACACGGGCTTAGTTGCTCAGCGGCATGTGGGATCTTCCCAGACCAGGGCTAGAACGTGTGTCCCCTGCATTGGCAGGTGGATTCTTAACCACTGTGCCACCGGGGAAGTCCCAAGAATATTTTATATATTCTAGATACAAATCCCTTATCAGATATAAGATTCACAGATATTTTCTTCCATCCTGTGGGTTGTCTTTTCACTTTTTTCATGGTATGTTTTGAAGCATAAATTTTTTAATCTTTTATTAAGCCTTAGACTATTTTTTCTTTTGTCCCTTTTGCTTTTGGTGTCATATTTAAGGTTTTACTTAACAGAAGGTCACTGTATTTTATTCTGAGAGTTGTACAGTTTTAGCTCTTACATTTGGACCTATGATCCATTTTCAGTTAATTTTGGTGCATGGTGTGAGAAGGGGGTCCATTTTGCATGAGAATATCCAGTTGTTACAGCATCAGTTGTTGAAAGACTAATTTCCCCATTGAATTGTCTTGGCACCTTTGTCAAAAACTAATTGACCATAAATGTTAGGGTTTATTTCTGACTCTTCATTCTATCCCATTCATCCATATGTCTATCCTTATGCCAGTACCAGAAGTGTTTTGATTTCTGTAACCTTGACGTGGTTAGTACTCTAACTTTGTTTTTCTTTTCCAAGATTGTTTTGGATATTTTGGGTCCCTCAAAGTAACATACGGAATTTAGGATCAGATTGTCAGTTTCCGCTAAAAAGCCTTTTGAGATTTTTTTTCTAGAGAAGTGTAGACAAAGAGTTGGAGTCTGAATTACTCTGGAAGCAATGGACCACCATTTCAGAGACAGAGCAAAGAAGGGGCAATGATTGGATCTGTGAAGTTTTTGTTTCGTTCACTTTTTTTTTTTGGCCGTGCCGAGGCATGTGGGATGGAACCCACGCCCCCTGCAGTGGAAGTGTGGAGTCTTAACCCCTGGACCGCCAGCGAACTCCCACCAATTGAGATTTTGATAGAGAATGGTTTGAATCTTTAATTCAATATAGGGGGTATTGTCATCTTAAAATTGTCTTTTGCTCCATAAACATGAGGTGTCTTTCCATTTATTTAGGTCTTTAATTTTACTCAACAATGTTTTGTAGTTTTTGGTGTATACATTTTGTATTTATTTTGTTAAATTTATTCCAAAGTAGTTATTCTTTTTTATGCCATTGTAGATGGAATTATTTTCTCAATTTCATTTCTGGGTTTTTCATTACTAGTATATAGAAATACAATTGACTTTTTTTTTTTTTTTTTTGCGTTATGCGGGCCTCTCACTGTTGTGGCCTCTCCCGTTGCAGAGCACAGGCTCCGGATGTGCAGGCTCAGCGGCCATGGCTCACGGGCCTAGCTGCTCCGCGGCACGTGGGATCTTCCCAGACCAGGGCACGAACCTGAGTCCCCTGAATCGGCAGGCGGACTCTCAACCACTGTGACACCAGGGAAGCCATACAATTGACTTTTGCATATTGAACTTATTTCTGGTAAAATTGCTGAACTCAATTATTAGTCCTAATTGTTTTTAGTGGATTCCTTAGAATTTTCTGTATAAAAGATCATGTCATCTGCAAATAGACTCAGTTTTACTTCTGCCTTTCTAATATAGATGCTTTTAATTTTTCTTTTTGCCTAATTGCTTTGGCTATAACATCTAGTACAATGATGAATAGAAGTGAAGAGAGTGAAGATCCTTGTCTTGTTCTTGATCTTAGTAGGAAAACATTTAGTCTTTTACCATTAAGTATGATGTTAGGTATGGGGTTTTCATAGGTGCCATTTATTAGACTGAGGAAGTTCCCTCTTATTATTATGTTTAATTATGAAGTGATGTTAGTTTTTTTTCAAGTGCTTTTAATGCTTCTGTTGAGATGTGTGGTTTTTGTCCTTTATTTTATTGGTTGGTGTATTACATTACTAATTTTTGGATATTACACCAATCTTGCATTCCTGGGATAAATCTCATTTGGTCATGGTGTATAATATTTTTTATATATTTATGGATTTGCTTAACTAGTATTTTGATGGTTTTTGTGTCTGTATTCATTATAATTCCTTTAATTTTGATCTCTTGTCTGGTTTTGACGTCAGGGTAACGCTGGCCTTATAAAATGAATTGGGAAGTGTTCCCTCCTCTTTTGTTTTTTGGAAAGAGTTTGTGATGAATTAGTATGAATTCTTTAAACTCTAGTCCAGTTAAACTCAGGCCCTGTTGTGGCAGTAATTTAAGGCAGTCTTTGAGGTTTGTTTTGACCCTAGGAGGGCTCTTCTTAGCTATTTCTTTCTCTGATTCTCTCTGGTAAACAAATTGGCCTGTGGTTTAGCTTGTTGCTCTTATGGAGCTACGAGTCTCCTTTTAATTCTTACTACCAAAATATCCATGCTTTCTGAGACTATTTTTAGGTTTTGATTTTTCCCCATTCTGTTCCAAATAAAGAAATCTATGGGGATAGCTTCTGAGTAGTCTGTTCTTATACCCTGCCTTTTCCATAGGCAAAATCTCTGAGCCATGTTTTGGAATTGGGCCTGGGAATGATGACCTGCTTCTTTTGGAGTAAAACCCCTGTTTTATGAGTAAACCGCTGCTTTATGAGTAAACCCCTGCTTCATGAGAGTGGTTCCAGGCAGGAGCAATAGCCTCTAGTCTTCTTGGCCTGCCTCTCCCAGTATGGAACCTCTGCCCTATGAGAAAGCTGAAGCAAAGGCAATTGGGGCCACGGTGCTCTCAACCAGTTGTACCTGGGGTAGAGTCTCTACCATACAAGTGGGACTGGGTATAGAAGGGAAGCTTCTGATGTCTTTTTGCACATACCTGGAATTTAGTCTCTGCAGCGTGGAGCTGGGGTGGGGGAAAAATGCTGCCATCCTTTCTCTCTAGGAGAGACTGTGTTTGGGAGCTGGTGGGAGAGAGTTTCCTGAGCCTCAACTTCTTGGTCACAGGTGACATAGTGGAGTTCCCATTATGGTGACCTGGGGACAGGAGTGAGTGAGTGAGTGGTTTGTGGCTCAGGTGCCACAGACTCACACTCTTATTACTGAGAACTTAGCAGATTTTTTGAAACAAGTGTTTCTTCATTTGGTATATATCCTTAGAGCATTTCCAAAGATTTTATTTTTGTTGTTTCCATCATTCACACCGCCTCTGTTTTGTTGAGGAGTGGATCTGAGAGCGCCTCATGTCACCATTCTGGAAATATTTGGAATCCCTAATTAGACTTTCAGTTACTACTGAAATTCCTATCAAAAATAAATGTTTTTCAATGATTCTTGTGATAGGCCAGTTTAAGGGAGCCATGGACAAAATGACCTCATAGGTTCTTTCTAGTATTAAGGGAGCCATGGACAAAATGACTTCATAGGTTCTTTCTAGTACTAAGGTCCTATATTTTAATGTATACCTCTATACCTCTTAACTTCCAGGGAACATCAGTTATGGGAAGAATTAAAGGCTCTGGTAAAAAATGAAACAAAACAACAAAAAAACCAACAACAAACTCTGTCTACCAAAGCACTCTCCATCCCCAACAGCCTCACACTTTGTGGGAATGAATCCCAATTCTTTTCTCCTTCTGTTGTCCCCTTCTACTCCAGAGCAGAAGAAGAAAAGTAAGATGTGGTCTTTGAACTATAGAACAAGGATGGCAAGTTTAAATAGCTTCATTACGCCTTCACGGGTCACATGTGTAATAGGAATTAGAGAACTGGGCACTGAGGTAAACTGGAGAAGATGTGCCACCCTTTAAAAGTTCTTACTCATCAGCAGAGGATTGTTTCCAGATGGATGTCATTCCTGTCATTCTTCAAGAGATCTTGTCATTCTTCAAGAGGAGCCAGAAATTCAGACTTATTTTATATGCGAAAGCACCGAAATTTTAAACTGCTGACGACTAATTAATAAACAGACCCAAAACAGACCTGTAGGTCAGCAAAACATGACTGTCATCTGTATCTGGCAGTCAGATAAAATTAGAAACCACTTTGATAATCCATCTTCCCCAAAGGATGGAAATCTTTCCTCAAAGTGCAACAGCTTATTTAATTAATCGTGTAAGAATGGATCTTTATGATATGAGCTCATTAGTATTGGTGTTCTTTTAGGTTGAGAGCTCCCTGAGTTGGAGAATTAAGCCAAATTCCCCTAAAATGGGGTCAAGAGCTATTCACGAACGAGTGATTCTCACCTCAATCTCTTCTAAATCAGGTTATTATATGCTTCTTCTAATTTTATGACATTAATAACATTGTCCTGCTTTTCTTGCATTCATTCAAAATGCACTTGATTTAATTTTGTGGGTACAATACTTGAGTGAAAATAGTGTCAAAGTACATTTTTGGTCACAATTTCCCCAATCCATTGTTGCACTGTGTTTGCTCTAAATGAAGTGGTATTAGGAGTTTTTTCATGGTTCTTTTGGGATGCAATGTAAGAATTTATTATTATCAGCTGTTACAAGAGAAACATAATTTTGAACTAATGACCTGATAGATAAGGGAATAAATAGCTGCAATATAAAAACCAGTTCCCAAGGACATAATTATGTTATTACTAGTAAACGGAGAGTTTCTGGTTCATTAAGTAGGAAAGGCAAAAAATAAGTATAACTGATATAAGGTGAAATTTTAGTTTTTTTACTTGTCCACATATTTTCCCCTCTGACCAATAAAAATAAGAGGGAGGTTTTTTTACACTAAATGAAAATATAAATGATGAAGCTTCTCTTAAAGCCAGGGCCATGAGTCTATCCTCAAGTGTTTTATTATGGGAAGTTTGACCTTTATTTAAAGAGCATCTCTGTTTGATGATAATTGATGGTGCTTTGAGTGAGAGTTTATGACAGTACTTCTACTTATTAAAAATATTTTCCTTAAGGTGAAGATGCTTTTTAACTTTTGTCCTAGCTTAACCTTTGGAAATGCCATGTCAGTTTAGCTGCATTTATAGATTTAATTAACATGGTGTGGGCTTTTTTCAGGTCATTAATAAAGATATGGGGTATGACCAGACTTATTTCCAATCCCGATAATTCACCAGTGTTTTTTCACTAAATCGTCGACTCTTCCTTTTTGTCATGTTGGTTTTTAGTCTAGTTTGATGATCATAATTCAAACCCATTAAAATTTTAAAATGTCCTGTATATAAAGACGTTATCCTGATTACTTCACTGGGATTATTTCTGAGGTGTTTCCACAAAATAATGATGTTTTGTTTTGTCTTGTTTACTCAGGCATATGCCATCTGCTAGGCTTCACAGGGTTCCTGTGAGGTCAGGCCCGGTAGTAAGACATGGCCCGGGTACAAGTATTAACGCTTCCTTTACTTATATTCCAAGAGAATCAGTCCAACATGCCTTACAGAATTAGGATGCTTAAAAGTTCAGCAAAGTTGAGGTATTGAAGAATTGACAGCTATTTCTCTAAATTTTCTTGCTCTCTTGCTTCTAGAATCCCATTCTGTTTGACACTATCAAGGAAGAATCTGGACAGGTGTAATGCAGTATGAACTCCCCTCTTAAGTGTGATAATCAAACATTCCTGTGAAGCTCACAGATTCTATTATATTAAAGCAACATTTTAACATGTAACCTCCTATCATCTACATATTAACTTTATGTTAATATCTCGTTGAATAAACACACCATGAAATATACCCTCCATTATCTGTTTTCTGATATTTATAATTTTGGCTTATGCATGACCTAGTTAAATTACATCACTTTGTATTTGAGGGAGGCAGTACAGTATCATGAATAAAAGCTAGACTGTTTGGACCCAGTCCTACCTATACCACTTATTGGCTATAGTATGACCGTGGGCAAGTGAATTACCCTCTCTCAGTTTCCCTGTATACAAAGTGAGATAATAGTACCTTCCTATTACTTTGGGTTGTGTGAGGGTTAAACAAGTTAATGTGAGTAAAGCACTTAGAACGTTGCCAGCTGGAGATTGTGCATTCTACGAAAGTAATTATGATTGTGTCTTCTTCTAACCTCCCGTTAGCTCTAAGCCAGTTCAGAGTCTATCCTTCTCTGGCCTCCTGTCACCCATTTCTCAGCTGCATGTCACATGGTAACACTTCATGTAACACTTCAGGTGTTAAACCAGCCCTGTTACACCATTCTCTTGTACTCAGGACCTCTGTAATTATTGTCCAAAAATATCAAATAAGAAAAATATTAGAAGTCAGATTCAGCCAAGTTTTGAACTGCCACTGTCCCTTTCTACTTATATGGTTTGATAATTTTTTTTTTTTTTTTTTGCGGTACGCGGGCCTCTCACTGTTGTGGCCTCTCCCGTTGTGGAGCATAGGCTCCGGACGCGCAGGCTCAGCGGCCATGGCTCACGGGCCCAGCCGCTCCGCGGCATGCGGGATCTTCCCGGACCGGGGCACGAACCTGCGTCCCCTGCATCGGCAGGCGGACTCTCAACCACTGCGCCACCAGGGAAGCCCTGGTTTGATAATTTTTATGGAATAGAGCATGGTAAGAATCTTCAGAAGTCCATTTTTAATTCACCTTTATACACATGCAAAATTGACTCTGTTCAATTTTTATATATATGTTTTTGAGAATAAGCTGACATCTGACAAGACGAGTTATTGATAAATAAAACCTTTTATTCTGTAGAGGGATCAAAAATATATTTCCTCTTTAAATTCATGTTAAAAATGCTGGGTAAGACCTATTAAGCATGTATTACATGCTAACACATGTCCTGACTTATTTAATCTTTTTAACAGTCCTATGACATATATATTCATATTATCCTACTTTAACCAAAACAGGAACCGAGGATACAGGGAAACTGAGAGAGGGTAATTCACTTGCCCAAGGTCATTCAGGATTCAATTCTAGGCAGCCTGCCTCTGGCATCTGAGGTCTACACCCTTCCACTAGTCTCTTAGTGGGAGCTACAGTGTGCTTAGAACATCAAGAGTAGATCTCAGTTCAGTGTCTGTCACAAATAGATGCTTGGTAAGTATTTGTTAATAATGCAATCAGGACCTCAATTATTAGGACTCTGATGACATTACACCTCCACCCTGACTACGAAGGGTAGTCTGCACGTGCAAAATGGATTTTAATCCAGGAACTAGTAACAAGTGACTCAATTAATAAACAATACACACTTGGTGATGTTTTTGGGGTAAGGGATATTCATGTTTGTTATAACTTTCTGAAGTTAGGAAAATTAGGGAGGATCAAAACACTGTTTTGCTCAGTTCCATGTTATTGCTTTAAATTTTAGAATATGTAAGGTGATAAGGGCTTGCAGAAAAAAAAAACAGATAAATGTTAACCTCTTGCAGTTCAGAGTGGCTGTGCTGTGACAGGTTCCTCTTACTTTATTTTGGTTGTTGTTGGTTTTTTTTTCTCTTTTAATTGACACTTGTTCCTCCTCTCAGATAAAAAGTTTTTCCTTTTTCGTCATCAAAGTTATGTAGTCGTTTGCAAGAAAAAAGGTAATTTGTTGTTTGGCTGAAGCAGAAATAAATTTGCCTGATGATGACTTTTCAATTTTCCCTATATTCCCTTTGCTTCCTTCCCTCCTGCCCCCACGATGACTGACTTTTCTCTGTCTGCAGAAGCCACCTGTGACAAGTCTCTTTGGATAAGGCAGTCCATCATTGCTCTACACAAAGTTGTTGACATCAAGCAGGACAGGCAGGGAAGGGAAAATGACAGGAGGTGTGGGAAAAGTCTGATGAGAAGTACAGCTTCCTATTAATCCTCTTGGAGAAGAAGAATCTCTTAAAATCTCTTTAAGTGGTTTGCTGTTACGAGAAGCATCATAAAATATGTTATACCAGGTTCGAGTTCAATGAAGAGAGCTGTTATAGATGCATTCTCATTTCCAAAGAACTAGAAGCTATTTCATTCCTGTTGATGTTGTTAGGCCAAATTCATCATGTACATGTTGAATCTAATCACCAAATTATAGCAATAAACAAGATAATAAAGCCAATGCTTTATTATAGAAAAGAACAATAATAATTCTGTGGCAGTGCTTGAAATATATATATATAAAGAAATAAGTTAATTTGCATGAGAGTCCTCTTCTTTTCTGCCACCCATTTTCCTTGAGTAAGTTTGGGTGCAATAGACTAGAATTCTCTAGAACATTCCCTGTAAATACTAAGCAAAAGAGGGGGTGTGGCTTAATTGAAGCTGCATGTCTGTTTATGTTCTTTATAATGTCTGAGGTGTGTTTAGGACAACATTGCACCTGGCAAAGAGGGTCTAGTTCCTAAATGATGCTGGGATTATTAGAGATTTATGGGTTGGCATCCTGCCTCATCCCACCCCTCTACAGGAGGTTTGTTAAGGTGCTTAATAACTTTTATTCACAATGGCTTTTAAATGTGATTAAGGCTTTTCACTCAGTCTGAGGAAAATAATTCTATTATTAAGTCATCTTGATGGAGATCCTCACTGTTATGTGATAACATACAGAGAAGATTTCTGCTCAAAAGAGGAAGCAGAGATGCTTGGATAAGTCTCACCTATCTATGTGGGTTTGCAATCTCTGGAGGATTTGCTGCTGTCATTTCTTTACCACTTAGTCCCTCCTCAGCCTACAGAGGTCCGGCTCTCATTCCCAGTAGTCCACTGAAACTGCCTGGCAAAGGCAAAATCACCAAACCCAATAAGCACGTTTTCGGTACTTATCTCACTGCATCTCCTTGCTGCATTTGGCATTACTGATCCTTCTTTCATTCTTGGAACTTTATTTCCTTTGATAGCACTGTCTCCTATTTCTCCTTCTTCCACTTTGATTAATGCTTGCTGAATCTCCCCTCATGGATTATGACTCATATTTTTGCAACAGATCCAAACAGAATTCAGCTTCCCTGCTCCCAGTTTTGCACCCTCGCCAGTTCCGGTCTCTTCCCATGTATTTCATATCTCAATTGTTTGTACTCTTATGTAGGGAATTGGCCCTAAATCCATAAACATAAGGAGAGTATTTTTAGATTCTTCCATCTTGCTGTCTCCATATTACTCCTCTGATTTTAAATCTTAAATATTTCTTAATTCTATCCACTTTTACACAGTTCTGTTAATATCACACAACATAGGGACACACTTGTCACTGATTTTCTTGCCTTCTGTCATTTCTAGCTCAGATCCATCTTTCAAACGCAATATAGGCAAATCTGGCGATGCTATTCTCCTGCACCCTCTGTTGGTTTCCCATTGCCCATAGGATAAAATCCAAATTCTTAGCCTGACGTGAATCAAGGTCCTCCATGATTTAGTACTGACTGCCACTACAGCTTTATTTCCCCATACTCTGCTACATCTACTCTACTACAATAATACCTTACAACTCTTTTTCCACCGTACTGTGCAACTTTACCCCTTGTGTCTTTCTTTTACTATTCCCTCTGGTTGAGATGCCTTATGCCTTCTTTTGCTTTTTGTGCTACCCCTGTTTTGTCTTTAGGGGACCTACTCAAGCATCATTTACTCTAGGAAACCTTCTTTTGACTCTCTGATTGAATTAACACCCTCTTTTTGTGTTTTCTTGGCATCCTAGGTATATTGCACTTATTATGTACTTGAGCTATTTGTTTTAATATCTTTTTGAGTCCTAGAAACAAGGGCTTGGATTATTATTCAATTTTGTTTTCCTAGGATTTAGCATAGTATCAATAGCTCAGTATGAACATAGCAATGTTAATGAACTGCTAAAAATAAAAAAAATTTTTTTGAGTATCATTAGGAAAAATGGAGAATACGTTGGTTGGAACCTTTTGCTCATATATATATGTATATTTATATTATATATATATATTTTAAACCCCTCTCTAACATTGTAATGTACCTTGGCAATGCTGCCAGGAAGAAAGGCGTCTTGTTTGGTTGCTATGTAGGTCCTCTCTATAGTTCTGGATTTCCTACTAAGTAGATAAAGGAGATATTCATTATAGTTGGGTGAGGCTGCGATAGAAAGAGAATGGATTCCAAGACAACACTGGTCCTTGTGTGACTTACTGTGATCAGGATTTACATATCAATTCACTCAAATGTTCCATAGAATGAGGTGAGTTTTCAATTAAAAGGGCCGTAAAGATTGTCTAGTTCACCCTCTTATCTGACTGGTGTTTTTGCCAAACACAGAGTGTGGCACTTATTAGGACTTGATTAAATGCTAATTTATTTCTTTCCTCCTTTTGAATATAATGAAAATGGTGACATCAGTTTAAAATAAAGAAACTGAAGTGCTCTGGTCTTGAGTCACATAGTTTCTTTCTGGCAAAGGTAAAAAGCAAAGTGCTTCTGATTTTCATTACATTTTATATCATGTTCTAATTTCAATATTTTAAAAAAAATCCCAAAGATGAAAAGTTATCTTATAAATGCAGGTCCTAGCATATATAATCTCTAATCTGGGCAGCTTCAAGTACAAATTCCCTTATTTTGATAGGGCTGTAAAAGTCTGTCCCTTATCTGCTCATATATGTCATTTAAGATGTCAAATATAGTTTGAGGTGCTACTTACATTTTCTTTGAAAAAATAATTACCTAACATATCTCTAGTAGTTAACTGTCCTTGGCATACCCAACATTTTTTTAAACAGGGTGATGAGAGGATAAAGTAAGAGATGATGGTGGTTCTCTCAAATATTGAACCAAGAAAGGCATCCAGCTAAACTTTGTTTCATTATTTTAACAGCAAAAGCTTGAAAGGTTTATAAGATGTTTTTAAGAGTGCAGAAAAGTATCTGTTCTCTTAATTGTTGGCCTAATTGAGGGGATTTAGAGAAAAGTGTGAGGTAGTATTTAATAATTTAATAGGATTAAAGCTGAATTATATTATGAATACCTTTTATCACAGGCTAAGAAATGTGGTAGTCATCCTGGAGAGAGAGCCTTTTGAGGTTATGGAGTTCAAGATCACATAGTGAAAGAAATGGGTTAGGAAGGACAGCCTGGTTAGGAGAGATTGGATATTACCTTAGCCCTTTTTTCTATGCCGTTCTTAAGTCTTTTATGAAACTTTGCTTGTTTACTGGTACTCTAGCACAGTAATAAGCAGTTTTCATAACTTTTCTTTTCTCTTTTTTCCCACTCAGCTATATAATTTGACTTCCGTGTTTCTTTTCAGCTTGCTTAACTACTCCTTTTGTGTTTTTTTAGTCCTTTGTGACCTTTCTCAAAGGTACCTTCTTGTTATTCTCTAGATAGCTTCTAAGATGACTTTAATAAGTGATTGTACAAGGTTTAAAGAAAAAATACTCAATGACCATTAAAGTGTCATACATTGAGAATACTGTGTGCCTCCATTGGAAAATTTTTTCAGACTGCTTCATAGTTAAAGGAAATGATACCATTCAGTGCTGTTAAACAAAGGTGGAGAGGAAGTTTGGAACTGAGGTTGTTTTACTATATCTTCTTTTACAAGGGAAAATAAATTCTACCTATATAATACAGCCATTTTTCTCCTACTCTCAAAGGCTTATGATTAGAAATTGTGCTGTGTCCATAGGTGTACTTATCAGTAAACACAATCAAATGTCTCCCCTTTCTCGTTTTGAGATTGATTGCTTGCACATCTCATGTTCTTCAGAGGCACTCCTGAGGCATTTCAGCATCCTCTCTTGCTGCCTACCTTATAGCTGCATATCTTTTTCCATAACATATTTCAAAGCTGCCCTGTCTAACATTTTATTTCTGATGCTTTACTGAGTTTGTGTCAGGCAGAGGTATGCTGTATGGAAAATAATTAACTGTTGCCAAATATACCATTTATCTTAAGCTTTTAAAGGAAGGGTTCTTAGGAGATTTCCAGTGATTTATCTCAAACTTTAATTCAATTTATGATTGACTCTTTCTAGATCAGAGGTCACATACAGGCAAGCTATGGGCCCACGGACATATTTTATTTGGTCTTAATGGTGTTATAAAACCTTTGAATGAATTGCTAATATTTTACAGTTGAGGGATTTCACATAATAAAACAGATTACTAACCGTCTTGAAAAATTAGAATATCTGGTAACAGTGAGTCCGCATGCCCCTGATTGATTAGAGCTGAAGTTTTTAGAATATGAGCTCTTTCATTATTCACAAGTCCCAATCCTATTTCATCCCCATTTATATTCCTTCTTATCCCAGTAGACTTTTTAATTGGTCTGTGGTCTAGACTAGTGCTTCTCAAATTTTAATTTCCATATGAATCACCTGGGAACCTTATTAAAATTCAGAGAACCATTCAGAAGGGGATGGGGCCCGAGAGTCTGCATTTCTAACAGGTTCCCAGTTAAGTCAAAGTTGCCATCCCAGGACATTTTTTTTTATATACATTTATTTATTTTATTTATTTATTTTTGGCTGTGTTGGGTCTTCGTTGCTGTGTTCGGGCTTTCTCTAGTTGCGGTGAGCTGGGGCTCCTCTTGTTGCGGTGTGCGGGCTTCTCATTGCGGTGGCTTCTCTTGTTGCGGAGCACGGGCTCTAGGTGCATGGGCTTCAGTAGTTGTGGCTTGCAGGCTTCAGTAGTTGTGGCTCGTGGGCTCTAGAGCACAGGCTCAGTAGTTGTGGTGCACGGGCTTAGTTGCTCCACGGCATGTGGGATCTTCCCAGACCAGGGCTTGAACCCGTGTCTCCTGCATTGGCAGGTAGATTCTTAACCACTGTGCCACCAGAGAAGTCCCCATCCCAGGACATTTTGAGTAGTAAGGTTTTAGACCAATGGTCCTCAAAGTACAGGTTTTGACCAGAAGCTTCAACATCTAACCAAATGGTGAACTCTGGAAGTTGTGCCTAGCAGTCTGTTTAATGAAACCCTCCTGGTGATTCTAACGCACACTAAAATTTGAGAACCACCATTCTAGTCTATGTTACGTAGGAACACTGTTTGTAAAATCATCTAAGTTGGAGGTTTTAAACCCTCGCTGGACATGAGAAATCATTTGGGAAACTTCCAAAAATATTGATGTTTGAGCCCCATCCCTAGAGATTCATACAGAATTGGTCTGGGGTTGAGGCCCAGCCATCAGTACTTCCAAAGCTCCTCAGTGGATTCTAATGCACTGCAGAGCTGAGAACTACGTTAAGTAAGGAGACTTTCTTGGTACATTACCTAGAGGTACAATATCTCTCTTGTTAGAAAAAAATTATAACTCTAACACTTTTAAGTCCATTTGTCTTCTGCTATGTCCTCTGTAAAGCAAAACAGCTTTTTCCCATCACATTCTTAATGATCACTGGGTCATTTAATCAAATATGGTGATGTAGGGGAACAAAACTTTGCCACCCCAAAATATGTCTCTTTGGCGTTAGGATTATTTTGTATCTCCTTGCAGAGTACATTAGACTTCTGAGCTCTATGGATCAGGAAACATTTCTTGTTAATTCTTTTGACATAACTTGATAGATTAGGTACATTGCACAACTCTGGAAGGACACCGTTCATGTTTGGAGCCATCATAGATTTGTAGATTTATTAAGACTGTTTTCTGGCACATGGCAGTACAGTGCCTTGAGGAAGAGGTGGCGTTTTTGTAATTTGTATAGTGATGTCATTTGGGTTAGCAGTAGGGCTGTATTTAGTCTAACAAATAAGACCACTAAAAATTCATGATAAAACAGATTTCCCTCAACTGAAAAACATCTGAGTAATCAATAATTTGGCAAATAAGCATTGGTTCAGTTTAGTATCAGTGTTAAACAGTTAATATGTTTTCATTAGGTGGTAGTGTTCCAGTGAAAATTTATTTGAAAGTCAGATCCTAATACCTAATACATTTTACTTAGAACTGTTTTTAAAAGTTGTGCCCATGATGTACTGTGTGTTCTGAATTACGACATTATTAAGAAATAATACTTAAGGTCACTAAAGCATCTTAGATAAGTGAAGAGCTATTGTAGGTTAGCCTAATGATTTGAACCACAGCCTTATAGAAAACAATCTAGAAAAGAAAAGAAAGAAAGAAAGAAAAAGAGACATATTATCAACTAGTCATTTTGTTTACCTTTGGAGATAATGGAAATTTTTTAATTTTTACTTTTCTTGAGTATATGTAGGTATAGAAGAAGAAACAGAGTAACTTAAGCTAACTCTGCAAATAGAATGGGTCCTTTGCCTTTGGGCTTAAAGTGAAAGTGACTGTCTTGTAATGCCACTTTACCACCTGCTGTTACATTCAGCCAGAGTGGAAATGAAACTTTTGTATATTGTAGCAGTCAGTACCTTGCCATATATATTTTCTTTATTTGAGAATGTCAACAGAGCATGGTTTGCATCTGATCCCGTTTCCCCTTTTCTCTAAGGATTAAAATTCATTTGTTCTTGTTATAGGGTGTTTGTATATGGGGGAGCAGGTTTTGATGTTTTTCATTAACACCAGATACTATGCCATACTAAAGAATGCCGGCTCTCAGCTGACAACAAAATTATGTTTAAAATAGAGACTGAACTATGTTTTTACACGAACTCGTTGGCACTTGAGCAAAGGCATTTAGAGCAAGTTTACTTAGTCTTGACTGTACAATTCTATAAGAGGGGATTAAACATTTGTGGAAATCAGCATTGGTTGTATGTATGTATGTTTATGTCTTCCTAGCTATTAGCAGAAGTCCATATGATCTGAAATTTCAACATTGTTTTCACTGCATTGCAGACACACTGCCTATATTGTTTTGTTTTTCTTCAAAAAGCATTTTAAAACAATAGACAGTTCAGACTGCTCATCAGGAATAAAAAGATAGACTAGGGTAGGCATCATCTTTTTAATGTTTCAGAGCTTTGGGTGCTAATCCCTACTATTTTTGACTTATTGTTTGGCATTTAATTGAGTCCTATTTCCATCAATATAAAAATAGAACAGGATGCAGCATAGAGTAGACATTAAGAACATGGATTCTGAAGCTAGGCAGCCTAAGTTTTAACTGCTGGAATGATTTAAGGAAGTGTATGCTGTTAATGGAAAGGAACTTTTGTATCACTTTTCTATTACTAGCAAAAATGGACTTTTGAGGTTAGCATTATGAAAATAATTTGTTCTGTTTGTACTATAAAATTATTTTCCCTTTCTCTTCTTCTTACTCCCCCCTCCCCTTTCTGACTCTCCCCCTTCTGGTTCCCTGGGTTTATAATCATGGTTAATGGAACACCATAATTCGATTCATTACCCATTCATTCAACTAGGTAGCATGGTCTATGCCTCTTTGGTGGGTTTCTTATCTTCAGTATTTAATTAATTAACAAGTAGTGCCTGTTTCCACCTCTGAAACACTTTTGTATTTTAGTTAGGATTCTGTTACTTTGAATCAGTCTTTCTGCTTTTATTTTCCCTCTACCTAAAGCAGTGATTTCAACCCTTGCTGTACATTAGGGCCATGTAAAGAGTAAGGAGGCCGAGTTCCCTCCTTAGAACAATTTGAAGTCTTGGGAGAAGCATGAGGCATTAATATTTTTAAAGGTTTCCCAGGTGACTCAAATGTATGACAATATTTGAGGTCTTCTGTTCTAAATGCTCCTTTATAACAGTGATTCTCAAAGTGTGATCACCTGACCAGCCACATCAACATCACCGGGAACTTGTTAGAAACACAGATTCAGGTCCCACCGCAGCTCTACTGCATCAGAAACACTGGACCAGAAGTATGTATTCTAACCAGCCCTACAGGGGATTCCCATGAATGCTCAAAGTTGAGAACTACTGCTTTATGACAAAAGTCTCCTATTTTTCTTTTCCTGGTTGTGCACCACTACTATAAAACTTTTGAGCATGTTCATCTCTACGTAGCTATATTTATCTAGTTTTGAAATACTACACATAATACTTTCAGCAGCTAAATTTCAAGACACAATATACACTTCAAGTGAAGTTCAAAGTGAAGTTTGTTAATGAGAATGGATGTAAATCAATAGTGCAAGTATACTTGTTGATAAATTTGTTTTCTTTTTGATTTTTTGGTAATAAATAATTACATCGGTGTTTTCACCTTATAATGCAGATGGAATAGAATGAATGGAGTGTAG
This sequence comes from Phocoena phocoena, assembly GCF_963924675.1. Taxonomy (NCBI): domain Eukaryota; kingdom Metazoa; phylum Chordata; class Mammalia; order Artiodactyla; family Phocoenidae; genus Phocoena; species Phocoena phocoena. The sequence goes on along the minus strand of NC_089229.1, from coordinate 44,928,189 downwards.
TGGTTGGGGGATCTCAGCCAGTCTGCCAAAGTTTGAACCCCATTTCTGCTAATACCAGACTGTCCTGGGCAATTAACTTAATGTCTCTGTGCATCAGTTTCTCATTTGCAAAATAGAGCTACGAATAGCGTCTGTCTCAAAGAATTGTCAGGATTAACTGAGTTAATACATACAAATCACTTAGAAACTGACTGGCCCTTAGATGTGCTCGAAAATGGTAGTTATGCTTACTTAGAATTGAAAGACTGTCAGCTCTATCATTTTCTTTTTCTGTTCTTTTTTTTTTTGGTGTCTGTATTATTAGTACGAACCTCAATCTGTTATTATTTTTTTTGCAGGTGTCTTTTTAAGTCACCTATTTATTTTGTGAGGGTTGGTTTAGTTACACTAGATAATATAATCCATAAATCCATTTAATTGGGTGCTTCTGTACTGCCACATGCCCTAATCCCTTGAAAGTGAACTAATGAGAAAGATGTTTGTCATTTTGATATCTATGGAACTTCTGCTCTCTTTTGATGGACCTTGATAATTCAACCAGGGAGAGTATCTGTATCAGACAAAAATAAATACAAATAAAAGTTCTAATTTACTTTCACACCTTCATAGACAGTCTTATACAGCCCTGGGGGAAAGCACCCTGTCTTAGAAGATTCACTTCTCAAACTTTATGGTAAACATGCATCATTTGAAGATCTTGTTAAACATATTCTGATTCACTAGATCTGGAACTGGTCCTGAGATTCTGCTGCCAATTGCATTAAATATGAGAACATACCTAGTAGTCAACACTTGATGAAACTTGAGGTGTGGTAGAGACCAGGAGGTTAGGAGTAAAACCAGCAGCAAAGTTACAGTTAGTGTATTTGTATAGCTAATTTGGAGACCTTGAGGCTAACTTTTGGAAAGTATTATTAGCTATTATTATTAAATTTCACCCCTGGGGATAAAACTCAAAATTGTGGTCTGGTTTTCATACCTCCATCTGCCTGAACTTACATAGGATGAGATACAAAGCAGTCTACTTCTAACATGAATTTAGAATGATAGACTCATAAAATTTAGAATAATAAACTCATAAAATTCAATGAATTCATCAAACTTCAGCTAATTTCTATTATATATATAGTGTGTATATGTATTTTTGTAATATTATATAGACACTATGTACACTCAGTATGTATATTTATATAATGTACACATATTATCATATAGTAAATACTTATACACACATATGTACACATACACACATATATACATACATACATACACATACATAACACCCTGAGATCCAGAGCGGTGGATACAAGTTCCTTTAGGCAGTTAGCTCTTAGAACATCCCAAACACTTTGTAGCATTTTCTGCCCAGGCTGTAAGGTGGTCAGGCTCTAAGGATGCCATCCCCCACCCAGGAGTGGAATATCCCAAATGCTCCTGCAAAACATGAGCAGAAGCTTTAGTGTCCTTGGACCTGTACCTTTTAGTGTAGCACGCCACAGAATGCTGGCTTTCATTTTAATAACGATTCAGACAGGTTCCAAGACACAAGTGCAAAATTTGCATAGTGTTTTAGGAGGACAAGAAGAAACAGAAATAATGAGAAGGGTGTTACCATTTTCTTCATGGTAGTCTCCCTGCTGCACGTGTACAGTGATCAGTTACACGTCGTGTTGAGCTGCAGAACCCTCACGCTCTATTAACTGTAGTGTTAGGAAAATGGCTTCTGGCAATTTTCAATTATGTCAATTCCCTGAGTATTTACATTAGGAGCAATATTTTTATGACGGGTACACAAAAGATCCCCTCTTTTCAGCATTTCCCCATTAGGCGTACAAAATCTTTTCTTTCCTATAAAATACACTTTAGGAGTATAACTTAGTGGTGCGCATTAGATGCTGGAGCTTGGAGAAGTAAAGGGTTCAGTTCAGTCTCTGGCTCATTATTAGTTCATCCTGTATTTCATTTCTTGATCTAATGTAAATTGAACTAGGGAATATTTGGAACACTAGTAATGGGTTTTGAAAAAAAAAAATCATTGAATAGAAGCTCTCAGAAACTCTTCTGTAGAAAAATTTGGAAAGGCAGTTTCTTTATACTCTCAGAAGATATTTATAACAAAGCATCAGGTACTTTCAGTAATGAAAGACATGGTTCATATTTTGATCAATACCTCCCATCGGATACATAATTCAGCCTGAATGGGACATGGCATTCATTTTCTTCATGGCATTGAGTGACTGATGCTGTTTCAAATGGTAAATCTATATGTTTGGGTTATATGAAGGTAGAGGCTTTTAGTAAAACAGCAAGGGCTAAACTGGTACGGTTCTATTTTAGTTCTCTTAAAGGCAAATTAGCTTCGAATTAATGTTAAAGTTTAGTAAAGTAACACAGTGTCACTGCGTTTTCTGTTTCTATAATTGTGCTATTTTTTAACTCTATTTTCTTCCTTTTTCTCTCTGCCTTTATTACCCCAAGCACCATCAGCGATTTCCCTTAGGAACCTTTAAAATTCACAGTGAGTTTTGGAATCTACTGTTTAGACTACTATAGCTCTCTGAAAATTCATCCATTGTTTAGATGCCAGTTAATATCAGATAATAGTTTGTACTGCAATAAGAAGTGATTTAAAAAAATCAACAACTATTGGGCTTCAGTGATTTTTTTCCCTCTGGGGCTTCAACAAGTATTTGATTTTTTGCTTGAAAATAATGCTAGATAGTTTTAAGCTAAACATCCAACATTGGTTCCTTTGAATGATATATTTGCATTTTTTTTATTGAATGGTGTGTCTATTACTAGTACAGTTTATACTAAGAGGAATTGGCCTTAAGGCACAATGAATCTTTGTTTCCGCTTTACCAAACTTACATAAATTTCTTTTAGGAGCAACCACTCTGTACTCAGACTGTCTGAAGTGCATATGAATTTGGAAATATATTTTACTGACAACTCCAAGTTTCAAGAGTTAAGAATGCTCATTTATAAATAGTACTATTTTTATACTCTCTTCTGCTGGAAATGTGAATCTGTCAATTAAAGAGTGTCAAGGAGCTATCCAAACCTCTAAAATGATTCCCAGCTACTTCAGACTTTTGAAAAAAAAAAAGACTCCTGAGTTCCACGCTGTGGGATGGGCCCAGTCCAGCAACTAATACTCATTAAATAGCTGATTAATGAAAGCCCCTAACAGATTATTGGTTTTTTTCCCCCTTTGGGTGATGATGCTAACACATATAATTAGACTTTGTGTTGTATCTGTGTAAGAAGTTCTATAATTCATTTTGAAAATCCGTTGAAAATGATATTGAATGGTAAGTTAGTATTCTTTGAAAGCATTAATTAAAATTTAACTACTTCAGTGTATAATATCTGTGTTTTATAAATAAACCTAAGATATTCATAGACACTGTCGACTCTTGCCTCACTACTGAGGAATGATGTGATGTCACATTTCTGGCTTCCCCCCCACCTCTTATGACAGTGCCTGTTAGTATCCTTTGTGGGCCTGCTTCATTTGCCCCCTTCTTCTGCCTGTTTCTTAAATCTCAGTGCTCCTCAGATATCTTAGTCTTTTTCTATGCTCAGCATGGGTCATAGTCTACTGTATACATGCTGATGACTTCTTAAATCTGTTCCCCCAGCCCAAACCTCTCCCCAACACATCAGACCTCTATATTCAGCCTCTTACTGGATATCTCTATTTGGATGTTCCAGAGGCAGCTCAAACTCAGCATGTCCCATACAGGATTTGTCACTATATGCTTCAGCCATATTGATCCAGTTTTTGTTTACTGAAAGTCCCATGTTCTCTCTCACTTGTTTGCAGACACCCTTAGCCTGAAATATACTTTCCCTCCAGCTAACTGAACAAATCTCATAACTGACTTTCTCCAGGAAGCCTTTCCCAATTCTTAGGTTAAGATTTGGGACCTCTTTTATATGGTAATAATGACAGTAATATAGTAACATTGGTGTAGTAATATAGTAATATAATACAGTAATGTTATAGTAATATAGCATATTTATCAATACAGTAAAAGTGATAAAGGTAATGATGATGATGATGATAATACTCTATTAGTTTCTTATTGATGCTGTAATAAATTACCACATCCATAGTGGCTTAAAACAACATGAATTTATTATCTTACAGTTCTGTAGGTTGGCAGGTTGACACTGCTCTCACTAAAGTCTTTTCTTTAGGGGAGAATCTCTAAATTTTCTTGGCGTTTCTAATTTCTAGAAGCCCCGTGTTCCTTGGCTTGTGACACCCTTCCATCTTCAAGGCCAGCAATGGCCTCCAGGGTCTTTCTCTCACTTCCTCACTCTGACACTGACTATTCTGCCTCCTGCTTTTCAGGACCCTTGTGATTATACTGAGTCCACCTGGATAATCCAGGCTACTCTTCCATTTTAAGGTCAGCTGATCAGCAACCTTAATTCCATTTGTGGCCTTAATTCCCCTTTGCCAAGTAATTTAATATATCCACGGGTTCTGGGAATGAGGGCATGGACATCTTTGGAGGGGCTTTTTGTCTACAATAGCTAACAGCTATTGAGAACTAGGTATTGTTCCAAGCATCTCACTCACATAGTTGTCAAGAACTGAGAAGAGTCTGAGATTTTATCTTACCCTCTTTGCAAGCTTGACAAGTCAGCCTGCCATTGTTTCTTGAAATTTGGTGGAAGACATGAAACTCTGGGATTAGAGACAATAAAACTTTATTCCTTTAGCTATAGCAGTAGCCAGAGTATCAACATTTTCTGAGCCAGTTCCCTGAGCCCCAATTCACAAGAGCAACGCAAAGAGGTCCAGGTGCTACCTGCATATGCAATGGATTATATAATAGGTGAGGACCCTGAAGAATCTAGTTATTTCATAAATTATGGTATGTACTCCTGTCCTTTGCTTTTGAGAGGACACTATCTCTGTTTTTTTCTATACAAATATCCTTAAAAAGATAGTCTGGAACAAAAACCAGTCAGTATCTGTGCTCTTAAGACATACAGAAATGTGAAAGATTACTTGAGAGTTTGTGTTCCAACAATAGCCCTCGCAGTAACACTGTGAAATAGTAGCAATTATAATCATCTTCCTTTTACAGGTAAGGAAAATGAGGGGCAGAAATGATAAGTAACAAGCCTGCTAAGTAGCAGGATGGAGTTTTGAACCTGAGCTACCTGGCCTCACAGCCCATGTTCTAAGTCTCTGCTCTGTGCTGCTTCCATCATACCATGTACTCAGGTTAGCGCATGTACTACCCTGAGGTTTCCTTCATGTGTGTCTATAATATGTGTACTTTTAAACTTGTTTGTATTCCCCATTGGTTTTTAAACTCCATGAGGGTTTAATGGGACTGTGTCTTTATTGTTCAGGGTTTATATATCCAGTGTTCACATCAGTCTTGCCTATGTTAGGTAATGAATAAGTATTTTAGGAATAAATGAAAAAATATAGTAAACGAAACCCTCATAGAAAGGAACCTTACTTCCAACCTACATTCTCTTAGATAACACCAAATCTTTGTTATAGAACAAGCATTAATCAAGTTGGCCTGTCACCAGACGATGGTGATAGGAATCATTTAGTGTGTTTTTGATGTTTATGCCTAATCATGTCCATTAAAGTAAAGACCGTAAGTTTTGGAAGTGCTTGAGAGAAGATGCAAAATGTGATGATGGCAATCAAAGTAGAGCTAATTTTAAAAATTAAATGGATGAGAAAATGACAAACATTCCTTGTGCATATGGGATAAGTCCTTTGGCATAAAAATTCTTTTTCAGGGAAAAAGGGAATTAGACAAACCATGAAAAGTGCTCCTCCTTTGCAATTGACAGTAATCAGGAAGTGTTGAGGAAAAGTGATTGCAGAAATGAAAAAAAAAGTCTTTTGAGTGTGTGCAGGAGGGTCAGCAAAAACATTGAGTGCATATTAGGGCCTGACGCTAATTCAGGAGAATGCTAGGAGTTTGCGAGCTTAAATGCTAAGCTAGTGAATACAAGTGGTACTGATGAAAATTCTGTTACCGGCTAAAGTATGTAGCTGAAACGAATCCTTTTTGATGGAAATATGCCCAAATAGAAAGTCCATCAGGAGAAAGTGTGTTCTGTTTTAAAGCTTTGAAGGACCAATTCACTCTTTCTTTAAAAATTTTTATTGGAGTCTAGTTGATTTACAATGTTGCGTTAGTTTCAGGTGTACAGCAAAGTGAATCAGTTATACATATACATATGTCCACTCTTTTTTAGATTCTTTTCCCATATAGGTCTTAAATTTGGTGGAAATGTATCCAAGGATAGCAAAGCTTAAATTCCTCTTTGTCAAATGAACTTAAAAACAGCCATTCAGTACCTAATCTGTTTGTGAGTAAAAACAACTTCAGAACATGCACTTGAAAGGAAAACGTTGGTTCTCATTTTATAAATACCAGTAATAGAGGACTTCTATGAATTTTATCTTATCAATATTACTATTTCAAATGCAATTTATATTTATACTAGTCATGTGGTAATTGTCAGAGCAAGGAGTTTTATTTTTTAATACTTAAGCATGAATGCTTATGTAAATAGTATCTTCAAGTGCTAGTCGTGACATAATCAAAACACAACTTTTTTTTTTTAACCTGCTATACCTTTAAAACTTATTTAGGGTCACTGAATAATAAAATGGGAATGTCCTATGACTTTTTTTTTTAAAGTTTGTTCTTCGGTAGGTCCTGTATTGCTTTACATCATAAGCAACATTTTCAATTCAGAAATCAGAATACCTAGCATAACACATTAGCCAACATTTCATCTTTGTTAGAAGACAAGATTCCTCCTCTCTCAAGCTAAGGCCTGTCATGAATCTGATTCCCCAAGGCGAGGATGAACTGGAAAGATCCCAAATAGCGATGGCATTGATTTATCATGTTTTGTGCTTAGGATTAAGTGCTTTAAACGGACCATCTCATTGAATCTTCACAACAACCTGCAAGGAAGTTATCCCCGCTTTATCAATGAGGGGATGGAAGCTGGGAGAGATTGAACAATTTGTTTGAAGTTCCATAGCCAGTAAATGTTAGACCTGGGTTTGGATCCCAAGCAGTGTGGACTCTAAAGCTCCAACTTTTAACTGCTATGTCTACTGCCCTCTGCCAAGAAGGGCAGGGTTGCAGTGCTGGAAAGCTAACTTGGATTGTGATTGAGATGCTGCTAGGACACCGCATGGAAGATAGTATTGAGGCTGAAATTTAAAGGGTGAAGGAAACAGAAGGAAGAGTTAGTGCAGAAGTCTGGGGATTTGAGAGCAGGATAGATCTGGGGTGGAAGAACCAGAGCAAAGTTCAGAATGTGTCTGTCAATCTGGAGGGAGTGCCTCTGAGTGATACTTAGCAGAGAAGTTTAAAGGAGAAGAGCACTTCGCACGGCAAACAGTGAAACCATGGAACTGATGAGCAGAACTGCAGAATTTAATGTTCTTTCTTGGATGGAACTCGGTAATGTCTACATATCTGTTTGGTTTGTGACATCAGGCAAAACTAGTAAGCTATATTCAGCATGACTTGTCACCAGAGGGGAAATGATCCTGGACAACAAACTGCTGATCTGTGAGCTCAGAATCTGACTGTGGCAGGGAGGAGAGGCCTGGTATTGCACATGGTTTTTTTGCTAGTGGTTAGTTAATAATGTAGACTACATTAAAGTCTACTTCTAGTTTATGAAGTTATACATCAGAACATTGCTCCTAATGCTGGAGATTGGATTTCGGTTTGTATGTATTATAAGACCCTGCTTGATGATTCTTCGAACATTTCCACGTGGTTTCAGGGTTCGTTTTAGCATGGTGTTGTTAGGGTAGTGGGACATTTTTCTTGGTGACTGACCTTCCCCAGAGTCCAAAAGAGGAAGCTGCAAAGCTTTCTTAAAGTTTAAGCCAGATTACAGGGGAGAGGATTATTCTAGAAGGAATAGTACATTAGTGGCTGTGGAGGGGGGACTATCAATTAACAGTCTACTACTAAGGTGCTTAGATATTTTCCTCTGGAGCTCAAAGAGAGCTATCTGGGCATATGGGTGGTGACAGATGACATTGGAGTGGGTGAGAACACTAAAAGAAATCTAGTAGAATGAGTTAAAACACACACACACACGCAGATGGAAATCCTAGAACTTTGGTTTTCAAAAATCAGAAGATGACAAGAAAATTAAACAAACAAGAACAAAAACAACAAGAAGAAAGGCTAATCTGGGAAGTGGAGGAGAAACACGGGTATCTTTCTATGACAGACCCTAATGAGCAGTGTGATAAATCTTGGCAGTATCAAAAAAGTAAGAACTCAGGGCTTCCCTGGTGGCGCAGTGGTTGAGAGTCCGCCTGCCGATGCAGGGGAACGGGTTCGTGCCCCGGTCCAGGAAGATCCCACATGTCGCGGAGCAGCTGGGCCCATGAGCATCCACGAGCCTGCGCATCCGGAGCCTGCGCTCTGCAACGGAAGAGGCCACAACAGTGAGAGGCCTGCGTACTGCAAAAAAAAAAAAAAAAAAAAAGTAAGAACTCAGAGGTCTCCATGAGATTTTGTGCTCTTAGTTAGCGACAGCAGTTTCAACATAGTGTTAAAGATAGAAAGTAAATTCTAGTGCACTGAAGGGAACAAGTAGAGAAAGTCAGATTTTTATGGTGATTTATGTAATCACATTCACTAGTATTATATGAATATTTGTTATCTGCCTATAGTTTTAGGACTAGCGTAATTAATTGGGAGCAGACTCCTATGCATAATTTTATCCAGGCTTTTCTTTTAATTTCCGAGTAAATTTGACTCTGAAACATAGAGTTTTCTTACTTCTGTTTTCAAGGCATATTAAAGAGTTGTGGTTGCACACATTAATGGATATAGCCTCATGACAAATTATTTTGCAAAAATTGAGACAGTTTAATTCATTGTAAATAAATCTTACTATCTTCAAAGTTAAGCAAAAGAATATTTCAGTTACTGAAGGTATTGACGGCTTCATTGAGGTAGAGTGACATGCAGTATGCTGCCCATAGGTAAAGTGTAAAATTTGATGTTTTAAGATATGTATACACCCATGAAATCATCACCATAATGAGCCTATCCATCACCCCCAAAAGTTTCCTGTTGCTATTTTTTTAATCAAAGTATAGGTGATTTACAAGGCTGTGCCAATCTCTGCCGTACAGCAAAGTGACTCAGTTAGACACATAGAGACATTCTTTCCTGTTGCTGTTTTTAATCCCCCCTATCTGTGTCCCCAGGTGACTGCTGATCTGCTTTTTGACATTGTAGATGAATTTGCATTTTCTAAAATTTTATGTAAGTGACATGAATCGTACAGCATATATATTTTTTCTTCCTTTTTACTCAGTATAACTATTCCGGGGCTCATCCACGTTGTAGCACGTATTGATAGCTCATTTCTTTTTATTGCTGAAGAGCATTTTATTGTATGGCTATACCACACATTATCCATTCATCTGTTGATGGACATTGGAATTATTTCCAGTTTGGGCGTATTGGAAGTAAACTGTTATGAACACTTGCGTACAAGTCTTTATGTGGATATATGCCACCTGAAGGTATTCTCAAAATATAGAACTGTTTATGAGATAAAGGTATAGAGCAGAGAGACACAGTTAAATTATCCCTCAGTAGTTGTTAGAACAAAATCCAAGTTTCTTCAGTACTTTGATAGAAGGTTATTATGTCTGTAGTAGCGTAATCTCATTTTTAAAATTTTCCTTTTTTTTCCTTCTGCCAGCCGTAGACATGGTTCCCTGTATCTATTGTTAAGCCTGTGAGCATCTAAGAAGCTGCCTCCTGTGCTTGATCCCTCTGTGTTTCACTCTGTTCTCAATCACTTTATCTGAATCTGACTCCAATTGCTCAAGAGTCTTTGTCTGGCTGAAGTACAGCTTTGTTACTCGGGTCTGACTTCTCTGCCCTTAGACCTCTGGAAACCAACCTGTCACCAGCTGCCTACTTAGGTCACCACTGCCTGAGATGGTTGGCACCAACCTTCAGCTGCCCCCTCACCACACCTGCTTAGGCTGCTAGTCAGGTTTTTGCTGTCTAATGACCGCCCCTGGCTGTACCTTCTTTATTCCAAACTCTTAGACTCGCATCTGGCCTATGTCTAGAATTTTCTCTCCGTGCCATTTGAGCCACTCCATATTCCAGTGTTCGGCCTGATTTGTTGACTCAGTCTTGGGAACCTGACTACTCTCGGCTCTTGGAGAACTCCAGCAAACAGAAGTGCCTCTGTTTTGCAACAGGCTTGTCCATAAGTCCCCATGATCCTACAAGTAAACGGCCCCAGACCTGCTACTGCTATTGCCATCTGCTGGTGGCAGGCAGAGTTGGCACAATGTTGTTCTATTGCCTGGTTTGTTCATATTTAAGGAAGGTCTCAAGGTAAAATCTTAAGTAGAAGTATGTCTATTTGTTATGTACTTGCACTTTGTATAATTCTCACAACTATACTCTTCTCCTTTATATGCTTCAGCCACACCAACCTTCATTCTATCCAATATGCTAGCCTCATTTCCTCCTTAGGACCTGTGCATTTTTTGTCCCCTCTTCTTAGAACAATATATCAATACTTCCACAGATCTTCAGACAGCTAGCTTCTACCATTATTCACATCTCAGGTGAGATGTGATTACCTTAGAGATGCCTGCTTTGACCACACTCCACCCATTTCACCCTACCAGTCAATCATTGTCTTACTCAATTATTTTTTGGTAGCATTTATCATTTACTAAATTTCTTTCATTCATTTATTACTTGTTAATTAACCTCTTCTTCCTACACACACCCACAAATAAATATAAGTGCCATGAGAGCAGGGAGCAAGGAGCTTGGATGACAGAACAAACAATGCTTGTATTGAGCAAAAGAGATGCTCAATAAATACATACTTGTATAAATGAATGCATATAGTACCTCTGTCTGCCTGTTGAAATCCTATTTATCTTTGGAAGTCCAACTCAGATACTATCTCTTTCAAGAACTTCTCCAACTAAATCTGTTTTCTCTCTCTTTCACAGGAGTTTTTATTCTTTATTTTTTCTGTTAAGCTGTCATGTTTCCATGTAGTGGATACAGGGGCCATACTTGACTTATCTTTAGTCCATAGGTCAGAAGCACAGGTAACAACCTGGGCTTGGGACTGGTTTTTGAAGTAGGGATGGAGGGTGCAGTGTTGTAGGACTGAACCCTTAACCTGTGGAATCTGATTCTATCTTTGGGTAGATGGTATCGGAATTGAGTTGAATACTGGGTCACTCTGTTGGAATCCAAGAATTATTTATAGACGGTGTGGGACAAACCCTCCCACGTCCCCGCCCCACATGCACACATGTTGAAATTGGCTCCAGGAACCTAAGAGACTGTCCCTGATTCCTTCTTCCTTCTTTCTTTTATGAAGCAATCATAATTCTGAATCTGGTGTTTATCATTCCTATATGTGTGTGACTGTGTGTGCATTTTACCACTACTGTCTGTCTGAGTATATGTGTGAATGTGTGAGTATCCATTTGCAATCGATGGTACTATTCTGCTTGTTTTTAAGTAGTATATGGTAAGGGTCATTCTACACCTTATTTGTTCCCTCAACATTATGTTTTTCAGATTATCCGTTTTGATACATGTAGTGTTAGAATCTAGTGGTAAGACTATTTCAGTTGTTGTATGGTATTGCTTTTTAGAATTATTTCACAGTTTCTTTGTCAGTTATCTCGGTGAAAGGCTTGCAGTTTTCTCTTTTCACTCTTTTCACTCTTCACTTCTCTTTTCACAAAGAATACTGCAGCAAACATTTTTGTACCATTATTTTCTTAGCATCCTAGGGAGTTAGTCCAGGGTTTACATGGGAAAGTGGAGCCAGGTTGCCTGGGTTCGAATCCTTACATTGCTGCTTGCTAGCTTTCCCAAGCAGCACTGAGCACCAGCTATATTCAGTCCTTCTGCACATGCATGCCCTACGTCAGCCTCTGGCAACAAGTTATCAGCTTGGCTTAGATGCCTTTGACTCCGGTGAATCCTGCTGGATCCAGTTCCCAAATGCCACTGCCCGTGGCTTCACATGCAATCACTGCTTTGTACTTATGTACCATTTCTGGTCCATGGAGAGGTTTATTTTCAAGCCTGGAGATGATTTTCAGTTTTTCCTTTTAATATTTTACTTAACATTGCTAGGTGTTTGAGCAGAGAGAGTGCATCAAAGCATGTACTTACTGTGTCACCTTAAGCAAACGTTGATAATACCTCTACAACCTTTTAAAATAAGCACAAATCTTAGAATCACCTAATCATAGATTTTCGGAGCTGGAAGGGATTTTAGAGATCATGACATCCAATAACCTTATCTTATAGGTGAGAGAATTGTGGTCTTGAGAAATTAAAGTGATTTACTGATGTCATATATTTAATTAATGGTGGAGGCAGGACCAGAACTAGAGTCTGCAGGTTCCCTCAATAGTCTTTTTTTTTTGTGGTACGCTGGCCTCTCACTGTCGTGGCCTCTCCCATTGCGGAGCACAGGCTCCGGACGCGCAGGCTCAGCGGCCATGGCTCACGGGCCCAGCCGCTCCGCGGCATGTGGGATCTTCCCAGACCAGGGCACAAACCCGTGTCCCCTGCATCGGCAGGCGGACTCCCAACCACTGCGCCACCAGGGAAGCCCCCCTCAATAGTCCTTTTGACACTACATCTACTTTTTTAGTTTTCTCTATCTGAGCTATATTTACATGTAATATTTTATTTTTAACAAAACTCAAAAAATACATTAGAATTAAGCAATTAGAAATATGATATGTTGGATTTTTAAACTGATGTGAAATGTTTTCTTTTGAACAATATTGAGGTAAAAGCAAGAGTACAGCATTTACTGCACTGAGCTGAATATATTTTCATTAGAAGGCACAATGCCTTTTGACTCTGTAGATTCCTGCTGCATTTGGTTTCCTTGACTTTCTGCAACTTATTAGGATAGGCCCATCAATAATGGTGCTGATACTTCCAACCTCCTACAGCACTGGGTCTGAAAATGAACTGTGATGGATGGATATGGCCAGCATTTACAGTGATAGCCTATATTTCTGCTGTCACGTAGAAATGGCAGGTAGTTTAATTTAGAAAAAAAAAATTACTGAGAAAGAACAAGTATTTCTTCTAATTAGGATTTCTGGACTTTTGTCGGATATGAATTTAGAATCTGACATGTTTGTTAAAGCCTTTGGAATTGTTTTATTCTATTTCTAGATCTTTTAGCTGTGCCTAAGCATCCGTATGCTGCTATGGAGAATTGGGGACTAAGTATTTTTGTGGAACAAAGAATACTGCTGGATCCCAGTGTTTCATCTATTTCTTATTTGCTGGATGTCACCATGGTCATTGTTCATGAGATATGTCACCAGGTATGAGAAAAAGGATCAGGTGTAAGTATGATTGCAAACTATCGAGAATGTAGAATGATTTCAGATACTTAGATTAGGAGCTAAGTTATTATCCTCCCAATTAAGTTTTAATTGTATAGAGCACCATGTAGTTCTTTTTGGAAGATAGGTTGTTCTCAAGTGATGGCACAAACGAAAGCAAACACACGGATCATATTGAATAAGTAACTGTCATTCAGTTTAGTTGGGGAGTGAGATGGCACTGCTACCCAGCAGCCTCTTTGGAGACCCTATCCACTCACTATTCTTTGTCAACCTTGCTGTATTTTCTTGTGATTATCGGTGTGTATATATGGTGAGTGCAATGATGGCAATGATTTATTGCATTGCTGAAAGATGCAGCTGAATTTTGTGTACATGTCAAAATTTGCTTTTGCTGAAATCAATTTGTTATTCCCCTTCTCCCATCACACAGACACTTAGGAAGTCTTTCACTAACTCTGCGACAGCCTCTTCTCAAATGATTGATATTTTTTTTGTCTTGACATGTTTAGAAATTCATATGTAAATTAGCCAGCTTTATCATGAAGCTAAGATAAAATTAATTTCATTTTGATTTTATGTACTTTCTTACAATGAGCAGAAGGTATTACAGATATTTCACAATGCTTATTAGAATCTTGATTCTACTGAAAAAAATAACTGAAAATAAACGTTTGTGCTAATAAAAAGCAATCTTTGTCCTGATTACCAGAAACTATGGATGGTTTTTAAGTGAAAACACCAGAAATCACCGTGTGATAAATTGAAAACTTCAATTTGTTACCAACCCAAAATCTTTTTAAAAAGCTTGAAAACCTTAAGAAAGAGTGAGGTGGAAAATGTTGTTAGTAAAACAGGCTGAACAGCTAAATGACAATACATGAATAGGGACTTCATGATAAATTGTTCTAGGCCATATGACCATTTACCTGTATGTCAGCCTTTTGCAGTGTACCTGTAGACGTTTGTACCTGTCATGCTGGTCAGTTTGGGCATGTGTTCCTTGCTGCAGAGATTTAAGGGGGTCCATTGCAGAGATAACCAGGGCTCCTCTATTGTGCTAAAAATGGTTTCCAGCTAAACATACAATTCTTTGACGCAAATCAGTGTCCTTTTGAACGTTCCTAGAAACGAGTTACATGTAGAGTTCTGCTGAAATAAGAACACACTGATAATTGTTTCTAGAACTGGATTTCATTTGTTCCAGATTCTCAGTTACTTTCTTGTTCTAGCTTAGTGGTGCTCGGCTACTTACTATGCGGAAATGAGCCACAAGCTGGGAGAAACACATAATCATTTCCACTATCATTGCCAAATTATTTTCTACATTACCGTTTCTCCTCACCTATTTATTGTCACAATTCTTAAGACAGGCTTTCAGTTTAAGGGAGAAGAAACATTACTTTCTGATCAAGAACAGAAAATGTTTTAAATATCATTTGTTTTGTGGTCATCAGCATATTCAGAGTTATCTCTTCTTTGTATTTCTATTAGAGATCCTCTTGGGTAAGTGATACTTTATTAATATTGAAATGCTCAGCCACCAAGCTCTTTCCTCTAGCTCCTAAAGCTGTAAAGCTATGATCTGATACTTTTCCTTCTGCTTTTTAAATAACTCACTCCCACATTACAGTCTTCACACTAAGGGTTACTTACAAATGCCTATAATCCTCTTGCCTGATGCTTTCTCATGGCTTCTTCTTATCATTAAAGTCTGAGCTCAAATGTCATCTGCTTAGAGAGAATCTTTTTGTTTTTACAGTCTAAAGTGACCCATCCTCCATTCCTTTCACACTTTAATAAGATCTGAAATTGTATTGTTCATTTGTTTATTTTCTATCTCACCTAATTGTCCCTTCCTCCACAATAAAGTGTCAGCTGCCTGAGAAGGGACATTGTCTGACTTTTCATCATTAAATCCCAAGTCTGTAGGATAGTTCCCACATATAATGTTTTTTTTGTTGTTGTTTGTTTTGTTTTTTAATGAAAAAAGAATTCCTTTAAGCTTTGGTGAACTCAGCAAGGATTTCAGAGTAATGTATCCAGATCTAATCAAAACACCAATTATAAATTACAACATTACTTTCCTGAAGGGATCTTAGAGACTTTTTTGGTCTAACCCTCATTATCATAGAATCATGGAGAGTCAGGTGTGGAGCTTCTTAAAGCCCTTATTAGTTCCTTCAGTCAGCCGATGTCGTCTGTGAATTGCCTCTGCCACTGGAAGGCGCTGCTTCGGTACTTCCTGTGATGAGCTCACCACTTCTCGAGGTAGTATTTTCCATCTTCATCCATTTCAGTCTGTTAGAGGGTCTCCTGCATTTTTAGCAATGTCTACCAATCTACAACCCTAATATCCATCCATTAATACTGATTTGTCCCCTGTAGGGCCATAAGACCCAAGCCTTTTCTTCTTCTATATACTAGGTCTTCAAATATTTGAAGACAGCTGTTGTCAGTTTTTTTACCCTGAGCTCTTTCTTCTCCAGGTTAAATCTTTTTGTTGTGTTCCTTGAACATTTTATTTTTGTTCTTCCCTGAATGCATTTATAGAAAATTAGTGTCATGCAAGTAGTCAAATAAATCAGTGGTGTTGCCACAACGTATTTTAAGATCACAAAATCAATTGGGGAATGAATTCCAGTTGTGATAATCATAATTTAATACATTTAATTTTAGATAAAATAATTCTGGGATAGACGCGATTTTATCTGATGCCCACTCATTTGTCACGGCAGTGGTTTGGTGACCTCGTGACTCCTGTGTGGTGGGAAGACGTGTGGCTGAAGGAGGGATTTGCTCACTACTTTGAGTTTGTTGGTACAGACTACCTCTACCCCGGCTGGAACATGGTAAGTGCACTTTTTAATTGTTTGGAACTCTAAGTGAAAGGTTGATCCTGTGTAACATTGGGCTTATCTTATCATCACATGTGACTGAAAATACCAACCGATGTATGAAAAAAAAAGTTAGCTATCCAATAAAAGGAAAAGTAACCCAAAATGTAAACAGTACTATTCCAAAATATTTTTGTTTATTAGAACTAAATAGAATCTGATTGTTTATACGCTGATTTCAAAATGGTATGTTTTCTAAATAGAAATATTTTAGATTGCAGTATTTGATAACAAAGATAAATTATCCCTTAAAATAGAGAAGGTAACAGTAACCAATGAGTCATATTTTAAGTATATAGGATGTTTCAATATACAGAAAAATGAGAACTTAATATTTCTTCAATGTGATGAACTCAAAAATTAGCTAAAATTTTTGATGCATTATTGCTGTTTTTACTTTAGGATTAAATGATTTAATAAGAGGTCACTATAAAGAGTTGTACACATTATACCCATACCTGTACGTCTGAACCTGAAGTAGGATTTGTTGTACCTTAAGCAGTGATGTTCTAGAGCATTCTAGAAGAAAAAGTAGAGGGAGGGTATGATTTCTATATGTCATTTAATGTAAGTTTTTCATTTCGTATAAGCTTCCATTAATCAGTAAGTGACTATGTTATTATGGAGTAGAACCCAGGGTATATGCTGTTTGGGAACTTGAATTTTAAATTTATTTTAAGTGGCACTACGTAAAAGTTGCAAAGTGCTGACATTTGTCAACTTCCAGAAGCTCAAAAGCTTTCACCTGTGACATAGCATGAGTGATAATATATATTTATTTCACGCCACTCTTTTTTGATGTTTAAATTATTATGTGATAATCTAGTTATCTGTCATGATTACAAGTATGATCTGAATAGTATTTAAACCAAGGTAAAATATAAAGATGTCTGTAAGTCATGATATAACTTCTCTACCATAAATTCAGCCAACTCCTGCTGAGTAAGAAAGGTGATCTTACATATCTCAGAAGAAATGTTACAATTGTAATATCATATTGATATGTTTGAATTATCCAGTTTTGCTTATATTTTATAAAGGCAGCATGGTTCATTTGCACAAATGTGTGAGTTAATTTTACTTAGCCTTATGTATCTAGGTATGCATTATATATTATACAATTTAGAAAATCTTATTTGAACTGTTTTATTATGGCATTAAAATTAATTAAAAATGCCTTTAAAGAACTTTGAAGAAAAATCATCAATACCATCAATATTAATTAAGTAATTTTTAAACAAATATGAAATTTGAAAACTGAAATGTTTAAGGATATTGAAATATTTGTGAAAATATATTTTGGTTTTTAGTTGACTTTCAACCAAATTTGTTTAAAATTATCATTTAATTTTCACTATGCTGTGGATTATTACTGATTTATAATTCTATTATGTTTCAATATTAAAAGATGTAAGTATTACAAACGGCATGTTACTCATATAGGTAAGCTTTTTCTTTTTTTTCAGCTCATTCAGCTATCTATGACAAAATCCTTTCTATTCATCATTATAAAAATACATCTTAGGTTAAAAAGGAATCAACAGAATTATACTGGAGGTGAAAACTGACAGCTTTAAATGGTTTTAGCATGGCAGTGAATCCCAAGTTTCAATGTCCTCATACTGGATTTTGTCTTTGAATAATTTTGTATATTCCTTCATTATCTTTATCAGTTAAGTTATAAATGGAGAACAATTTTATAAGAAATATTGAAAATGAATATAGAGTGTAAATAATACATCTGAGACTTTGTCCTTAACAGAATACGTACCATGCACTGGAAGTATAAAAACCTTGAGCTGGTAAGATATTAATCCATATGTTATAATCAAAAATAGCAATTAATGATGGATTAAGAAATGAAAGGATAAGGTCCATCACAATTAATTAGGCAATAGTGAAAACAGGTCTTATTATTATGTCTCTTTATGTTCGGATTTTAAAGATTACAAATACTGTCTGATCATTGGCTGCTTTTGCTTTCTTAGTAGTTTTTTCAATATACTAAATTTATAAAACCTGTAAGAAGAGACTCTAAACAAATTCTCCTCCAAGGATCGTTAATATCTTCTTTGCAAACAAAATTTTAGGACTAAGTTAGCCACATAAGTAAGAAAGGATATTAAGTGACTTTAAGGCTGTGTCAGCACTATTTTTCATAATGGCATCAGCAAAAGAGTGAAAGAAATACTAGAAAGAACAAGAGTGATGGCTGTGTTAGCAGTAACTCATACTGTTGTGATATGCACAGAAACTCCCCCAGGAGAACAAGGCTTGGGCTTCACTAGAACTTAGCCTAAATTAGAAAACCCAGAAGTCAGGCTTGTGTCAGAAGTAAAGAAATTCAGGAAGCTGACCTCTTTTGCCTCTGATCTCAAAAACAGTGCTTTAATTATTTTTAGACACCAAGGCTCAAGCACTGAAATACAATTTCAGTTTGCTAGGGAGATTACTATGCCAGTCTACCTTCGATGGAATGGCAATAAGGAAGCCCAGAATTGCACTGTATTGTTAAGGAAGCTCTTGTTCTGATTTAGGATAGTATACTTGTGTAGGCTGCTTAACTGTTAGTAAAATCTTAGGTTGTATATATGTGTGTGTATGTGTTTACAGTCAGTTTCTGCTAAAGCAATAATCAGTTTTTACATTAAAAACACTACATGGAATAAAAACTACAGTGAAATTTTGTTCCCCAATAAACTGATCAAGTATACCATTTTATAGATATGGGCCTTTACAGGTAGTATGATATAAGGTCAGGAAATGGATAGGCAAGAAGAAATTCAGATTCCAAGAAAGGCATTTCACTTCTTTGACTCACCCTTAATATTTGAGAAATGGGGGCGATTATACTGACTTGGTAAGCACACATAATTTTTTGTGAAGATAAAATAACTTTCGAGGTCTTTGAAATGCATGAACCGTTATACAAATGTGAGTAGGTATCATGGACCTGGAAAATAATAAATGCTCCATTACAAAGGGGCATTGATTTTATGTATAAATACCCTAACATTTCCAACCCTAGTAATCTATTTTGACACCCTAGATTTCTAACAATTATGTATAGATTACAAAAAGTTTTCTGTAATCTTTATATCTAGACTCAGTCTCCCCAAATCAATGCTTATCTTTTTTGGCAATGTGGACTATTCTATAGGAACATAAGCCTTATATCATGTTTCATTCATCAAACAGAAGTGTCAAGATCAACAGAAGCAACTTCTTCAGCTCAGGGCTGGGGTTAGATTTCATAGGTTGAGTAGTCCTTTTGCTTGATGTTATTTGATCAAAGTTGGTTGTTAATGACAACATTATTGGATGATTAAGTTACAGTATGCTGTTGATGGCCGTCCAAAGGGAGAAAAGAAAAGACTCATGCTGCCTAGTTACTATTCTTCAACAATTCTTTATCATTTAAATTTAAAAAACTGTATAATAAAAGAGCTTCAATACAGGAAAAGGATGAATAGTAAAAATGATACCACGAAGAACTCCTTATTTTACAGACCTGATGCCGACGCAGGCAAAAGCATATCCCTTGTGCATATTGCACAGGTTTTCACTATAATTTGTATCTGTATGATAGGTGTAACCTTTAATTTCCTGAATGTAGCCTTGTAAGGACGTACTTGCTATAATGAGAATTATTCAACATGAGTGTATGTTCTTTTATTAAATAATTTGGGATTAAAGGAGCTTTACACAGTAATAACTTTATACATTGATAAAGTCTGCAGACTGGGAATTCTTCCTAAATTTTTATGAGGGCACATACCTGGGCATAAAGATAACTATTAATAAAGAATCGTGCAACTAAACTTCATTATGCTAAATACTTAGGATATCTCAAAGTGTATTGCCCAAAACTTTGATAAATATTCTCAATTGTTTTTATCATGGGCAGGACTAAAATAGCAAAAATGAATTCTGCCATTAGACTCAGTATCATTTTAACGTGCTCCAACAAAAATTGTCTGCTAAATTTAATAGGCATTGCAATAAAATTACTTTTACTTCTTAGATTATTTTGTTTTTATTCAAAAAGAAGTTGAGAAAATCATTGGTGAACTGAAATAGATAGAGTTTATTGAATTCAGTTTTTTTTCCAGTTTAAATGTAAAGATATACTGCTTAATTATTCTAAACAATAATAAACACTCTACTACTCAAGAGAGGGGAAAATAGAAAATTAGAGAGAGAAAAAATTGTTTTGGTTAATATTTTACTTGTTCAGCTGTTCATGTCTTAAGTCCATCTTTGATTTAATGTCTGTAGGGAAGAAAGCTTTCACATGCTTTTCAAAGTTAGTTAATATACATTTCAACAGTAGTTGGTACATTGGTACTATTGCCTATGATTCATCAATATCAAAATATATTTGCCCAGGAGGGCTATGGTGTCAAAGATAGACCATTTGGGAATTAAATATTTATTTTAGAATCTTACTTTGTAAATACTGAATACCAAATAAATGTGTATATACACATACATCATATATATGTGATTTTCCATAGAGTTGTATTTTGTCTATTATGATAAAAAATCCACATATAATATTCTGCTCCTGAGAAATCAGTAAATTAGAAGGTGATCCAATTGTTTTCAACCTGGTAGATGATGTTTTATTCTCAAATGACTGACATATTGAATGTGAACATTTTAAAAGCTTCTGATGGCTAGTCCCAAGGGTCTGTGGTAATTTTGATCCTTCTCAGTAGCTTAAAAGTGACATTTACATTGAAAGACTAGAAGAAAAGTAGAAGGGGTGCTCACTTGGGTCTCCTGGGGGTCACGGTCTTCAAAATAGACTTCTTTATGCTTTCCCTTTACTCTTCCCTCCGAACCCCTCGCCAAGTCATTTCTCTTTGTGCTGAAAACATCAACTTTTTGTGTGTGTGTGTGTGTGTGTGTGTGTGTGTGGTACGCGGGCCTCTCACTGCTGTGGCCTCTCCCGTTGCGGAGCACAGGCTCTGGACGCGCAGGCTCAGCGGCCATGGCTCACGGGCCTAGCCGCTCCGCGGCATGTGGGATCTTCCCAGACCGGAGCACGAACCCGTGACCCGTGTCCCCTGCATCGGCAGGCGGACTCTCAATCACTGCACCACCAGGGAAGCCCCATGTATGTTCTTAAAGGATGATTTTTTTAAAAAAGCCATTTATATTCAGAAAGACACTGTTTCAGGTTTTGTATATTTTAAACTTGGAGATAAAAGATAAATGAGCATTCCCTTCAGAATAAAGTATTTCTTCCGAAGACTGTGTTCAGGTTTGCATGGTGTCAAGGCCTTTCTGCATTTCCTTAGGAATTTAAAAGTAACCAATAAATTGACAGGATTAGACACTTCCTAAGAAGAAAACTCTTCTGAACCTGGAGCCTAACAATAATGCAACGCTATCCTTTCTCATATCTAGAAATAATATAGGAAAAGTTAACCCATTCATTCCCTTTTTAGGTAAGAGCAGTTTGCAAGCAAAAGATTCCAACTTGCTAAAAATGGTCAGACATTACTTGATAAACAAAAAAATTGATGATGCCAAAAATTTATATCAAAATGATGAAATGTTCTGTTAGACATCATTGTTCTCAAATACTTATGATTTGCAATAGCAGATTATACCAGTTTAATCTGTCCCTTTTACCACGCTTGGTAAAAATGTTTATCTTCTTATGATACATGAATTGTTCAACACTTGATATCATTCAGTATCATCTCAGATGTGTTAAAGAGAATTTGCTTTGCAAAATCTGTAACATGAACACAACCGAAAAGGAAAGCTGGGGACTAAGAGGACAACCAAAGAATAATTCATTAATTTTATAATTATTAATCATCCTTAACCAGGCAGCTATATGCTTTAAAAGATATTACAACACACTCATTTCTAAGCAAGGAGTGACTGTCTCAGTCCATAACACTTTATGGGACTTTTTTTTTTTTCCATTTCCTCAAGGTTACTTCAACACTTTTCAGCTGTTGCTAGACAAGGATGTGATAAATGAAAGTAGTGAGTTCAAGTGATATGAATCAAAAAATGTAAAGGAGCTTCCTGTCAAGAGAAAGCAAAAAGCAATAATTTGAGGTTGATAAAGATTTTGCTTCAATTACTCCAGTAACACTTGCAGTAATAAAGACTTATGTAGCATTTACTGTGTAACATTAAACACTTTACATATGCTAATTCGCTGTGAAATAGAGTAAGACCTTCTGCTAGGTATCTTGAGAGTACCCATCTTTGCTGTCATTTTTCTTAAGAGTCTGAGAGTGTGGTAATGGCTAGACTACCACGCAGGTCACCACTCAGGCAGCTCTCTTCAACCATGAGTTCAAAAAGATGATTTGGGGTAGAACATGTTTTGACACTGAGCTGAATAACCTCTGTGGATCTACCGTTCACAGTTTTAAGTAAGCCCCTTTTGAAACTATTTATATCTTTAGCTTTTTACCTTTCCCTGGGACTAATGAAATAAAATTCTTTTTAATGATTAGAGTGTTATCTTTGTCATATTTGTCTTTAAAAATGAAGATATGTGGGGATGCTTTTCTCTAAGAACCTACTTCAGATCCACCTGTGTCCAATTAACTCCTTTAATCATTTAAAATTTTCTCTTCTCAAGATTTTATTTATAGTTCAGAGATGTGTTTCCTGAGTGCTGTCAACATTAATTTTATATAAACTAGTTTGATGGATTGCTGCCACTTTTTTACCATTCCATTCAGTTATACATTTCATTCATTCTGTTTAATTAATTCATTCAAAGAATTATCAAGTACCCAAAATGAGACATTCATTTTGCTAATTTCTATGGAATAAACCTCATGGCTTATTAGCAGAGACCTGCTATATATCAGCTTCTTATACACACTGTATTTTATCTTTAGTGAGGTGGTTTCAGTTAGAAGGTGTGGGTAGATTGAGGATTTTTTTTTTTTTTTTGCTCTTAGTTGACCAACCATGCTCTGTCAGAAGTTGTTTTGTTTATGCAGTAGCTCAAAAACACAGATCCATAATCTCAATCAGACTGTTCATATTCATAGATATGTTTGGAAAATAAAATTTAGCATAGTAAGTCTCAGAGGATTAGCCAAATAATGGAACAGGAAGAAGATTTAGCTACCTATTATTATTTTTATATTACATGGACCAAACATGTTCTCTAATATTTGCTTAGATTTACAATAGCTATTTATTTTTATTTAGAATTTGAGTATCTTTCTGCTCAGTTAAGTTCTGTTCTTTCCCTAAGCTTCACAGCTTTGCTTGGAAGATAAGTGCTTAAAAAAAAATATTTCTGTACTTTTGGTTGTAGTGGTGCTTGTGGTGATGGTGGGATATTTTCATCTATTTATTATTTATTTCCCAAGTTTTCTGATTAAAGAGAGGGTTAGTTCGATTGCTCCTAAAGAGCAAAACTTGGCATTAATTACATTCTCTTCCCGACTATCCACTTGATCAGTCCAATTTGAAGGACATTAAACACAATACAATATTGAAGATGACTAATTAAAAGTAAAAACTCTCCGTGTTTCTTTGTCTTACATTTTAAGACCATAAGGTGCTTTTCTTGGAATCTTTGGCTTCTTCTGAGAGATGATGGTTTATATCACTTCCTAGGCCTGAAAATAATTTGGCTTCTCACGACAAAGTGCTATTATTCTATTAGTTGCTAAGCATTTTGCTGGCATTTTTAGGGCCCCTAATTTATAAAATATTTCCAGGGATTAATCTATATTGACTCACTCATTTTTCATTATGTAACGAACATCTTTTGGAGGTCCAGTCTTTGCAAGTGTCTCTGTTAGAGATGGGGACCACAGATGAGTATGAACATCAGTGTCCTCAAAGTCTTATAGATCTATTTTACCAATTAAGTTAAATTATTTTTTGTCCGAGTAATGCTACTTTACAGTTTCCTAGAATGAAGTTCGATTCCTTATTTCTGCCTATTCCGTGGATTATTTTTTTTTTTTTGTCCACACTGTGTGGCATGCAGTATCTTGGTTCCCTGACCAGAGATCGAACCCATGCCCTCTGCATTGGGAGTGTAAAGTCTTAACTGCTGGACCACCAAGGAAGTCCCAGATTTTTGACACTTAATAGCTGTGTGATCTTGTTTCTCCATCTTCAAAATATGTATGAAATACCTGTACTGTTTCTGTCACAGAATAGTTTTAAAACTCTAAGATATTTTTCTTCTTCTTCTTCTTACTACAAATATTACTATTAAAATTAGGTACTTAAGTATAATGGTATTATTTTTAGGGTCGAAAATATGTTTTCCAGTGGAGTATCTTGTGAATCACATATTAAAAATTAATAAGAGCAAAGAAATTGCCTTCACATAATACTTTTGAGTATACCTGTTCCATTTCAGAATGATTTTGGAATGCTAATATTTTAATATTTTTGCACTTTATAAATGGATTGCTAGTCCAGATTTTGCATTCTGAGTAATAAAGATTTTCTTTGCTAATTTTATAATCAGTCTATAAATGTTATAGTAGCTTACTTTGAGATACAGTAATATATAGGGTCTGGGAATGTGGAGTTTCCTTTCTGAATTGGTTAACTTTTTGGGCCATAGCACTCTATGTATTCTGGAGTTGTTTGTTATGAGAGTAAATCTTTTAAATTTGAAAAAATTAGTGCTGTTTATTTTCATTGGAAGTATACAGACTTCTGTGATCTGGCAACAAGTGTAAAGTTTTATTTAGCTAGATTATTTGATGAACTGATCATTTATATCACTAAATATTAAAATTAAATTATCAAATGTGTTATTTAATAAATTTCATTATCAAGTTAATAAAAATTTTGTTACAGAATTAAGGTCATTTTAATTATTTATTTCATAAATTAAAATAACATAAAATAAACTAGCTACGTGGTAATCATGTTAATGACTTCTGGGAGTTGGCTAGCCTATTTTTGGAATTATTCCAGACCTGAATGGTATAAGAAAGTTCCTATTAGGATTTAAGTAGAAATTGAATCTGTTTAAGATGATTAGTCAGTGTGTGTTTAAAAATACTCTGGATTACATGTTATCAATCAAATATTATAGGGCCTTGTTAGCTTATTATTGATTTGTCTGAAAATATTAGCAACTTCTCGTGATGGATGTGAGAAACAGGTGTGTGAGTATCAACAAAAACTGGCAAATTTGATTTTATTGAAACGTCTTATCAGCTACTCAAAACAATGAAGCATAGAGATAGAGGAAAAGATTCTTACTGCCAAAGTAGAGAGAGGATTATTGAAAAGGTGAAGAAGCTTATTACCTCTCTATGCAGAGGATGCTGAAGTGACATGTACGAGAGTGGGTATGAGTTCATGTTAATTAGCAAAGAAGAGGAAGTAAATCTCCCCCACTAAACAATATGCTTCATCAGTTAAGGACTGTTTATTTACCATCATTTCTCAGCATCTAACCCAAAGTATAGCATCTGTGAGGAATTCAAATAATAGAATTCTGGTCAAAAGTTAACAACAACAAAAAAAGAAATTATGGGCAACAAACAATTTATGAAAGATTATAAGCACTTTCTATGTCTATATAAGAACTCATTCATTGAAATAAAAAGGATATTGAGCTGGGCTTCCCTGCCGACGCAGGGGACACGGGTTCGTGCCCCGGTCCCGGAAGGTCCCACATGCCGCGGAGCGGCTGGGCCCGTGAGCCGTGGCCGCTGAGCCTGCGCGTCCGGAGCCTGTGCTCCGCAACGGGAGAGGCCCGCGTACCGCAAAAAAAAAAAAAAAAAGGATATTGAGCTTAAAAGTATATAAAACTACATTGGATAAGTGTTTGAAGGAAAACAGAAGGAAAAAATGTCAAGAAATCTGAAAAAGTATATGATATGAACATTTTAAGAGGGTTATATAAAAGCACATGGCATATGGTGATTGTTCACAGTGATTTTTTTGGGCTGCTAGAATCAGAATGAGCTATGTAATTAGACAACCTGTTCATAATTATTACTGTGATTGACATTATTTGAAGCACATTCAAGGTTGTTCCGTAAGACCCAGGATTATCATAATTAATGAATATGTAAATGACTAATTGATGGTGACTTCTGCCATATCAATATTGCTATATCTTAAAGGTTCTTGAGTAAGTATGCAGAAGGCTCAGAATCTGGTTGAATACAATGCAGTACATTTTGTGTTTCATCTTAGCATTTTCCCTTAGCTGTGTCACATCCTGGATAATATTAGACATGACACATTCAGCCTGGATATTATAAACAAAACATAAGGCAGCTGAAGGATGTAGTCATTGAAGAGACTCACAATTTAAACCACCTTCTCTCTGTGTTAGTCATGTTCGAGAGTATATCATTTCATAAAAACCTGTGCAAGGAGTTATTTGGGGTTATGAGAGTCTTATAAAGTCATCCAAGATAGTCTTATAGAGATATAATTGCTTTTTTAGTTAGTGCATTGACTAAGGCATCTTAAAGCGTTTGTGGCTTGGCAGTGAATGAAATGTAGTTGATAGTTAAAAGAAATAAGAGCGTATAGAACACATTTGGTTACTTATTGTAAAGCTCATGTGAAATCACAGAATAGTGTTAAATCAATGGAGATCTGCGCAGATAATTATGTTCATGTACCACTGACTGTAAAAGGTTATGTGGACAAAAACGGAGGTAAAATTTTCAATACAGTGCTTGATTTATTATAGGCATTAATGGTGATTATTTCTAAAATGATTCTTTAATGCCTACTGCATATATGTGTGTTTACATAAGTCTGACTTTAATATAAGTGGACTGTTTTAACAAGCTACACATGAAAATGATTATCAACATCTTAGGCATGTGTCTTTTAAACATGAGATTTTGAAATGTTAATTTTTAAGAAATACTATATAGAAGCAACTCTTATTTTCACTACATCTTTAGTTTTATTTCATTTATCAGTATGATTTAGCTATCTACAAAATGTTAGCTAATCAGCTAAATAATGACATTATATTTCACAAGTACATCTAGCTAACTTTCAACTGAGTAAAGCTTAAAATACTTTTGGACATTTTAGAACTTTATAAAAGGATGAAATATAAAATTACATAGTAAAATTCTTTTAATATTTTAAGAGACTTGGAATCCAAGTAATTTATAATTTTTACAAATATGGCATTGTGTTGTGTGTTTACAGAAGATGATAATTGCGACGTCACATAGATAAAACCTGATGTATATTTTCCTCCAATGTGTTTGCTTTTCTTGTTTGGATTTTTGATTGTATTCCTCTCCTTTAATTTGTCCTGATTTGAATAAGTCATGAAGAACAAGAGTGAAAAAGCCAAAATATGCAATGCTAGGTATATCTGTATCCTTGTTCTAGTCTTATGCAAGCAAGGGGTTCAGATTAGTAATGACTGATGTGGCATTTTGTTTAACCTATGAAATCTTAAAAGGCTTCATCTCATGGTAGTATAGATTTCCAATGACACAAAATATGAATGATATATCTAATTTCTTCTCTTTATGATAGATCGGTTGAAATTGAATCACCATGGTCATATACACTGAAAGCATTTTTACCCGTAACGTTCCCTCTGTTCTCTACTCCCATAGTACTTTGTCTGGTTACTAATACGTTACCCATCAAATGGCACGAATGAGTTGTACGTGTGTCTATCTTCCCTATCATAATGGGAGTTGCTTGGAGGCAGGAATTGTGTCCCAAGTTCGTTTGTTTCCCCAGCCTCTACCATATGGAGGTTGCGTGTACAAAGCAATCAGTAAACGTGTGGAATTAGATTGTATTCAAATAATTTTTGTCAGACATTCTTGTTCATTTGACTCTATGGATTTGAAAAGTGCCTTTATCTATATACAAGAGGATGTGGTCAGTATTAAAAACTGGAATAAGACATTGCTTTAAATAAACTAATGAAAATACTGAAAAGGAAATATTTGTATCTATTTGGTTATCTTTGTATCTACGTACATATCTGTATTTATGCCTATGTTTATATTTATGTCTAAATCTATATTTGATTCATACATTTTGGAATTTCAAAGTAAATACCTTGTTGCATCACCATTGGTCATCACAAAATTGAGCTAAATTTTAGAAAAATAATGGTATAATATTTTGTGATCACAAAGATAAAGCCCATATTGTGTGCTATTTTTGCATAATTGTGCTGTATTGTCCTATTTTGTTTCGAGTTGCCCCTCACTCTAGTCCGCTTTCCGGTATTCATAGTCATCTTTCTAAATGTAGGTCTGGTGATGTCACTTCTTAATTCTAGCTTCCTAACTTGCCATGGAGGATCTTGATAATTCTGCTCTTGTCTGTCTCTATGCACTAATCACTAGTCATTTACCCCATTATACTCCCTGCCTTCTGCCACGCAAAACTCTGGAGTCCCCCAAACAGGTCAGGCTGTTTCATACCTCTATGGTTTTTCCCAGATATTCCTTTCTGTCCAAAATGCCCCTTTCTGTGGTATTCTCCTAGAAAACTCAATCCCCCTTAAAGATTCAACTCAAACTATCAATTCAGAAGCTTTCCTTCCTTTCTCCAGGCAGAACCAATCACAGCCTTCTCAGTATAGTCACTCTGTATCCTGAACCTACTTCCATTTTTACACATAGTAGGTCATTTCAATATTTGTTTTCATCTTTGTCTCTCTTTCTACTAGGATAAAATCTCTGAAGGTTGGATCCCTGTTTTTCTATCTTTTTATCCCCAGAACCAGACATACCATTTGGGATATAGCAGGTGCTCAATGAATATTTGTAGAACAAATTATCTTTAATCTTCACAACCACATATGTTTACAAATGAGGATGCTGAGGTCTGAAAAGATTAACTTGCTCAAGGTCAGACAGCTAGTGAATGAAAGATATTTTTCTTACAGTCTAGGACTCTTTCATCAATTTTGCAGCAGTGTTCCTGTCTTTTCTCTCAGGAATAACGAAAGAGCCATTTATGTTCAGACCCATCCTCCTAGATATGTGGAATCTAAAAAATGGTACAAATGAACTTATTCACAAAACAAGAGTAGAGTCACAGATGTAGAAAACAAACTTATGGATACCAGGGCGGAAGGTGGGGAAGGATAAATATAGGAGGTTGGGATTGACATGTACACACTACTATATATAAAAGAGATAACTAATAAGGACCTACTGTATAGCACAGAACTCTCCTCAGTACTCTGTAATGACCTATATGGGAAAATAATCTAAAAAAGAGTGGATATATGTATATGTATAACTGATTCACTTTGCTGTACAGCAGAAACTAACACAACATTTTACTTTTTTAATTTATTTATTTTTGGCTGCGTTGGGTCTTTGTTGCTGTGCGGGGGCTTTCTCTAGTGGAGGTGAGCGGGGGCTACTCTTTGTTGCGGTGCGCGGGCTTCTCATTGCGGTGGCTTCTCTTATTATGGAGCATGGGCTCTAGGCACGTGGGCTTCAGTAGTTGTGGCACACGGGCTCAGCAGTTGTGGCTTGTGGGCTCTAGAGCGCAGGCTCAGTAGTTGTGGCACACGGGCTTAGTTGCTCCATGGCATGTCGGATCTTCCCGGACCTGGGCTCCAACCCGTGTCCCCTGCATTGGCAGGCAGATTCTTAACCACTGTGCCACCAGGGAAGCACCTAACACAACATTTTAAATCAACTATACTACAGTAAAAATTTTAAAAAAGGAAATTAAATTAAAAAAAAAAGAAAATTGAGTCCTTGTGGCTGCTCTGATGTAACCCACATCTATCTGCCCAGAGAATGTTTTTCCTCTCTTTTCATGCCTGTGAGCACCTCACCACTTCTTGAATTGGCTCAGGCTCTGCTCTCATCTTTTTTTTTTTTTTTTTTTTTTTTGCGGTATGCGGGCCTCTCACTGTTGTGGCCTCTCCCGCCGCGGAGCACAGGTTCCGGACGCGCAGGCTCAGTGGCCATGGCTCACGGGCCCAGACGCTCCGCGGCATGTGGGACCCTCCCGGACCGGGGTACGAACCTGCGTCCCCTGCATCGGCAGGCGGACTCTCAACCACTGCGCCACCAGGGAAGCCCTCTGCTCTCATCTTTTTGTCTGGTTTGATGTATCTGACTTTATTTGATCTCGATTCAGATTACTTGATTTTTTTCTTTCTTTTCTGATGACAAGAGTCAAAGTGTCTGCCTGGTATTGCTCTTCACTAAAATTAGTCAGCCTTTCTATAGGAACTTGCCGACAGCCCTCCCTTCCAATAGTACTTCCTCTTTTGCCACCATCACCATGACTATTCAGATCTTGACGTGTTCAGGCAGAAGCCATTTGGGGACATCAAGGAATTGATTTTTTCAGGTGTATCTAATGATGTGTTAAGAATTTTTAATAACTCCCTTCACATATATTTCTAAATACCAGTATATGAAGTGTTAATATTGTAAGAAATAATTTTTAAAAAGAGTTGCTTCTCTCCGAGACTTCATATATATTTGTATACAGATTACTGTTTCTTGCCAAAAGTTGTTTAGCCCTTGCCCCTTATCTTAGACCTAGGCTTTTACTTCCAGTTGCCTCTGACATACTGCTTTTTAAATGTTCACTGTCACATTCCTTGCAATATGTCTAAAACTCATCTTTTAACTTTCCCTCCAAACCAAAATTTTCTCCACTTCTCCACTTCTGTCAGTAGCATGCCCCCTACATTTTAAAACTTTCTGTCAATCTAAAATCTTTTAAAATTCCATCACGTCATTCCATGTAGTTATTTGTTAGTACTTCCTCTCCATCATCCACTAAGGGGACCAAGGCATCAATATCAGTTGATCGTTCAAAATATCTCTCAGAATCAAAAGTCCTTCAGCAACACCTGTTGTAATACATCATCACCATATCGCCTCTTGGTACAGTAGACACTTCCTGTCTCCTCTTTCTACATCCATCAAGCCACTCTGTATAACTCAGATAAGTTAATTTTCCTAAGACACTACTTTTATTATGTCATTATGTCTGCTCCTGCCTATTTATTAAGGCCAAATTCTGCAACCTGACAACTGAGGATTCAAACAGACCAGCTTTTTTTCATGTTTCCTCTGCCAGGATTTGCCCTTTTAAGCTGCTTTCCCCATTCATCCGAGTAACCTTTCATCCTTCAACAACTCACTTTAATGTCACTTCCTCTGTGAAGCCTTTTCTGAACTAATTAATCATTTCATCCTCTGTGTTTTTATAACATCCATCATATTATAATACAGATAGCTATTTACCTGTCTTTCTCAACTACTTTTGAGTTCTTTCAGGTTGAGGACTAGATTTTAGTCATATATTTATTCCCAAAACACAGTACAGTATCTGGCATTGAGTAGGAAGTTAATACATGTTTGTTAAATGAATGAATGAATAAAACAATAGTGCCTTTCTTCTTTTCCATGTGTTCTTCTCAGCTCTGTGCATTCACTCACACTTTGTTTACTTTTCTGAAAAGCCTTTACACTGTTCTCCAAAAATTCAAACACAGCATATTTTTGAAAATAGTTCAGTACAAAATGACACACATATTCAGTATTATTAGAACTGTTTAAGTGTAGGCATGTATGCAACATCTCCAAGAGGTGTCTGTATTAGAGTGGTAGGATTTATTGTTACTGTTAACAATAAACTTCTTGTAAACAGATTTTAAAGTTCTCCATTTTACCTTATTGTTTTGCATTTTGAAAGTTGTAGAATGGCCTATCATGGTGTCCTTAAAATATAGAGTAGAATAAAAACTGTTGACTATGCACCATAAATATATTCTTCCCTGTACACAAACACATGAGCATGCACGCAACTTTACAGTTACTTGAAGGATCAGATCAAATTCTACCTCTTCCATTAAACTTTCCATAAATAATTCTGTTTTACCGTGTTTTGCCTCAAAATTCTTTAGCATTTCTAGTCTGTAGGAGAAAACTATTATTTTGTTCAGTGTGGCTAACTATTTTGTTTGATCTTTTATCTCACGTAAGAGCCAGGATTTCTTTTACTTTATTTTTAAACTTTCATAGTCTCAGGTCAACAATAAGCAACTAACCAACACTTAGTAATTTCTGCTGTAATTGTTCTGGTTGTTGTTGAGGAGGAGGAGGAGGGCCCTAGCCTGGGACTGACAAACCAAGATTGTTTCTTCTTTTATAGTGATGTGGGTCTTTTATAAAAAATTAGCACCTTCTCTCCTGCAAAATTCTTTGTAATTTTGTTAAATTGGGTTTGCCTCTGGTTAGAATTTTCTTTTTCTCCTCCTCAATTTAAGTTATTGTCTCTTCAGAGCTTTGTGAGTATCTTCTGCCAGGCTTTTCTTTCTTTCTTTTTTGTTTTTCCTTCTCTCTCTCCTCATCTCTCTTAATGCCCTTTTTCTCAATTAGACAATATCATCCTCTTCAAAAATGTAGAAGACGAATCTTTTGCTAATGACTTAACACTACTAAATTTAAACTCTTCTTTTTGAAATTCCACCGACCAAAGGTTTGTTCTTATTTTTCTCCAGAAGCATGAAGTAATATATCATGTATAACTTATAATTTCTTAAACGAGAAATTTTCATTTTTGAAATTTACCTTAGATTTCATTTCTATAATTTCATGGCCATTGACTTTATACCATTGAAAAAAATCACATCTCTAGCAAACCAAGATATGTTTACTAGATTTTAATATGGATCAATATATATTTATTGTTGCTAAATATTAAAAATTAGTATTCAAATAAATCACTGTGTTAAGTTCATTTTACACTGTGATTTCTCATCAGATGTTTGATTGACATAATGGAGCAAGCAATCACTATTTGAAAAGTTGAATATTATTTGGCCTTCAGAATGGATATCACACCTTCAGTTGGTAGTTTTTATACATAAAAATGTTCATTGATCAAGTTGAAGTATCATTATAGATTTCATGATTCCTCTCATTAATTCCAGTATCAAATAGCTTTAATGTGCATTTTAAAATTGAATGACTAACAAGATTGCATACCGGCTTAAAATTTTTATTTTGGAAACACACAGTTTTCTCTTATTCTCTAAATCTAGGCCATTTGTCTGAGATCTTGTCTTTGCTTTTTAGTGGACTTAAAATGAGCAATATAAATACAAATTTTTTAAAACATCTTTATTAGAGTATAATTGCTTTACAACGGTGTGTTAGTTTCTGATTTATAACAAAGTGAATCAGTTATACATATACATATGTTCCCATATCTCTTCCCTCTTGCATCTCGCTCCCTCCCACCCTCCCTATCCCACCCCTCCAGGCGGTCACATAGCACCGAGCTGATCTCGCTGTCCTATGTGGCTGCTTCCCACTAGCTATCTACCTTACGATTGGTAGTGTATATATGTCCATGCCTCTCTCTCGCTTTGTCACAGCTTACCCTTCCCCCTCCCCATATCTTCAGGTCCATTCTCTAGTAGGTGTGTGTCTTTATTCCTGTCTTACCCCTAGGTTCTTCATGACATTTTTTCCCTTAAATTCCATGTATATGTGTTAGTATACGGTATTTGTCTTTCTCTTTCTGACTTACTTCACTCTGTATGACAGACTCTAGGTCTATCCACCTCATTACAAATAGCTCAACTTCGTTTCTTTTTATGGCTGAGTAATATTCCATTGTAATATTCCATTCCACATCTTCTTTATCCATTCATCCAATGATGGACACTTAGGTTGTTTCCATATCCGGGCTATTGTAAATAGAGCTGCAATGAACATTTTTGTACATGACTCTTTTTTGAATTATGGTTTTCTCAGGGTATATGCCCAGTAGTGGGATTGCTGGTCATATAGTAGTTCTATTTGTAGTTTTTTAAGGAACCTCCGTACTGTTCTCCATAGCGGCTGTACCAATTCACATTCCCACCAGCAGTGCAAGAGGGTTCCCTTTTCTCCACACCCTCTCCAGCATTTATTGTTTCTAGATTTTTTGATGATGGCCATTCTGACTGGAGTGAGATGATATCTCATTGTAGTTTTGATGTGCATTTCTCTAATGATTAATGATGTTGAGCATTCCTTCATGTGTTCCTTGGCAGTCTGTATATCTTCTTTGGAGAAATGTCTATTTAGGTCTTCTGCCCATTTTTGGATTGGGTTTTTTGTTTTTTGTTATTGAGCTGCATGAGCTGCTTATACATTTTGGAGATTAATCCTTTGTCAGTTGCTTCATTTGCAAATATTTTCTCCCATTCTGAGGGTTGTCTTTTCATCTGGTTTATGGTTTCCTTTGCTGTGCAAAAGCTTTGAAGTTTCATTAGGTCCCATTTGTTTATTTTTATTTCCATTTCTCTAGGAGGTGGGTCAAAAAGGATCTTGCTGTGATTTATGTCATAGAGTGTTCTGCCTATGTTTTCCTCTAAGAGTTTGATAGTTTCTGGCTTCACATTTATGTCTTTAATCCATTTTGAGTTTATTTTTGTGTATGGTGTTAGGGAGTGATCTAATCTCATATTTTTACATGTACCTGTCCAGTTTTCTCAGCAACACTTATTGAAGAGGCTGTCCTTGCTCCACTGTATATTCCTGCCTCCTTTATCAAAGATAAGTTGACCATATGTGCATGGGTTTATCTCCGGGCTTTCTATCCTGTTCCATTGATCTATCTTTCTGTTTTTGTGCCAGTACCATAATGTCTTGATTACTGTAGCTTTGTAGTATAGTCTAAAGTCAGGGAGCCTGATTCCTCCAGCTCCGTTTTTCGTTCTCAAGATTTCTTTGGCTATTCAGGGTCGTTTGTGTTTCCATACAAACTGTGAAGTTTTTTTGTTCTAGGTCTGTGAAAAATGCCAGTGGTACTTGGATAGGGATTGCATTGAATCTGTAGATTTCTTTGGGTAGTAGAGTCATTTTCACAATGTTGATTCTTCCACTGCAAGAACATGGTATATCTCTCCATCTATTTTTATTATCTTTAATTTCTTTTGTCAGTGTCTTATAATTTTCTGCATACAGGTCTTTTGTCTCCTTAGGTAGGTATATTCCTAGATATTTTATTCTTTTTGTTGCAATGGTAAATGGGAGTGTTTTCTTAACTTCACTTTCAGATTTTTCATCATTAGTGTATAAGAATGCCAGAGATTTCTGTGCATTAATTTTGAATCCCGCTACTTTACCAAATTCATTGATTAGCTCTAGTAGTTTTCTGGTAGCATCTTTAGGATTCTCTATATATAGTATCATGTCATCTGCAAAGAGTGACAGCTTTACTTCTTCTTTTCCGATATGGATTCCGTTTATTTCCTTTTCTTCTCCAATTGCTGTGGCTAAAACTTCCAAAACTATGTTGAGTAAGAGTGGTGAGAGTGGGCAACCTTGTCTTGTTCCTGATCTTAGTGGAAATGCTTTCAGTTTTTCACCTTTGAGGATGATGTTGGCTGTGGGTTTGTCATATATGGCCTTTATTATGTTGAGGAAAGTTCCCTCTATGCCTACTTTCTGGAGGGTTTTTATCATAAATAGGTGTTGAATTTTGTCTATAGCTTTCTCTGCACCTATTGAGATCATCATATGGTTTTTCTCCTTCAATTTGTTAATATGGTGTATCACATTGATTGATTTGCGTATATTGAAGAATCCTTGCATTCCTGGAATAAACCCCGCTTGATCATGGTGTATAATCCTTTTAATGTGCTGTTGGATTCTGTTTGCTAGTATTTTGCTGAGGATTTTTGCATCTATGTTCATCAGTGATATTGGCCTGTACTTTTCTTTCTTTGTGACATCCTTTTCTGGTTTTGGTATCAAGGTGATGGTGGCCTCGTAGAGTGAGTTTGGGAGTGCTCCTCCCTCTGCTCTGTTTTGGAAGAGTTTGAGAAGGGTAGGTGTTAGCTCTTCTCTAAGTGTTTGATAGAATTCACCTGTGAAGCCATCTGGTCCTGTACTTTTGTTTGTTGGAAGATTTTAAATCACAGTTTCAATTTCAGTGCTTGTGATTGGTCTGTTCATATTTTCTATTCCTTCCTGATTCAGTCTTGGCAGGTTGTGCATTTCTAAGAATTTGTCCATTTCTTCCAGGTTGTCCATTTTATTGGCATAGAGTTGCTTGTAGTAATCTCTCATGATCTTTTGTATTTCTGCAGTGTCAGTTGTTACTTCTCCTTTTTCATTTCTAATTCTATTGATTTGAGTCTTCTCCCTTTTTTTCTTGATGAGTTTGGCTAATGGTTTATCAATTTTGTTTATCTTCTCAAAGAACCAGCTTTTAGTTTTATTGATGTTTGCTATCATTTCCTTCATTTCTTTTTCATTTATTTCTGTTCTGATTTTTATGATTTCTTTCCTTCTGCTATCTTTGGGGTTTTTTGGTTCTTTCTCTAATTGCTTTAGGTGCAAGGTTAGGTTGTTTATTCTAGATGTTTCCTGTTTCTTAAGGTAGGATTGTATTGCTATAAACTTCCCTCTTAGAACTGCTTTTGCTGCATCCCGTAGGTTTTGGGTTGTCGTGTCTCCATTGTCATTTGTTTCTGAGTATTTTTTAATTTCCTCTTTGATTTTTTCAGTGATCACTTCGTTATTAAGTAGTGTATGTTTAGCCTCCGTGTGTTTGTATTTTTTACAGATCTTTTCCTGTAATTGATATCTAGTCTCATAGTGTTGTGGTTGGAAAAGATACTTGATACAATTTCAATTTTCTTAAATTTACCAAGGCTTGATTTGTGACGCAAGATATGATCTATCCTGGAGAATGTTCCATGAGCACTTGAGAAAAATGTGTATTCTGTTGTTTTTGGATGGAGTGTCCTATAAATATCAATTAAGTCCATCTTGTTTAATGTTTCATTTAAAGCTTGTGTTTCCTTCTTTATTTTCATTTTGGATAATCTGTCCATTGCTGAAAGTGGGGTGTTAAAGTCCCCTACTATGAATGTGTTACTGTCGATTTCCCCTTTTATGGCTGTTAGTATTTGCCTTATGTACTGAGTTGCTCCTATGTTGGGTGCATAAATATTTACAATTGTTATATCTTCTTCTTGGATCGATCCCTTGATCATTATGTAGTGTCCTTCTTTGTCTCTTCTAATATTCTTTATTTTAAAGTCCATTTTGTCTGATATGAGAATTGCTACTCCAGCTTTCTTTTGGTTTCCATTTGCATGAAATATCTTTATCCATCCGCTTACTTTCAGTCTGTATGTGTCTCTAGGTCTGAAGTGGGTCTCTTGTAGACAGCAAATATATGGGTCTTGTTTTTGTATCCATTCAGCTAATCCATGTCTTTTGGTAGGAGCATTTAGTCCATTTACATTTAAGGTAATTATCGATATGTATGTTCCTAGTCCCATTTTCTTAATTGTTTTGTGTTCGTTATTGTAGGTCTTTTCCTTCTCTTGTGTTTCTTGCCTAGAGAAGTTCCTTTATCAGTTGTTGTGAAGATGGTTTGGTGGTGCTGGACTCTCTCAGCTTTTGCTTGTCTGTAAAGGTTTTAATTTCTCCATCAAATCTGAATGAGATCCTTGCTGGGTAGAGTAATCTTGGTTGCAGGTTCTTCTCCTTCATCAGTTTAAATATGTCCTGCCAGTCCCTTCTGGCTTGCAGAGTTTCTGCTGAAAGATGAGCTGTTAACCTTATGGGGATTCCCTTGTGTGTTATTTGTTGCTTTTCCCTTGCTGCTTTTAATATGTTTTCTTCGTATTTACTTTTTGACAGTTTGATTAATATGTGTCTTGGCATATTTCTCCTTGCATTTATCCTGTATGGGACTCTCTGTGCTTCCTGGAGTTGATTAACTATTTCCTTTCCCATATTAGAGAAGTTTTCAACTATAATCTCTTCAAATATTTTCTCAGTCCCTTTCTTATTCTTTTCTTCTTCTGGAACCCCTATAATTCGAATGTTGCTGCGTTTAATGTTGTCCCAGAGGTCCCTGTGACTGTCCTCAGTTCTTTTCATTTTTTTTTTCTTTATTCTGCTCTGCAGTAGTTATTTCCACTATTTTATCTTCCAGGTCACTTATCCGTTCTTCTGCCTCAGTTATTCTGCTATTGATCCCATGTAGAGTATTTTTAATTTCATTTAATGTGTTGTTCATCGTTGTTTGTTTCATCTTTAGTTCTTCTAGGTCCTTGTTAAATGTTTCTTGCATTTTGTCTATTCTATTTCCAAGAATTTGGATCATCTTTACTATCATTATTCTGAATTCTTTTTCAGGTAGACTCCCTATTTCCTCTTCATTTGTTAGGTCTGGTCGGTTTTTATCTTGCTTCTTCACCTGCTGTGTGTTTTTCTGTCTTATCATTTTGCTTATCTTACTGTGTTTGGGGTCCCGTTTTTGCAGACTGCAGGTTCGTAGTTCCTGTTGTTTTTGGTGTCTGTCCCCAGTGGCTAAGGTTGGTTCAGTGGGTTGTGTAGGCTTCCTGGTGGAGGGGACTAGTGCCTGTGTTCTGGTGGATGAGGCTGGATCTTGTCTTTCTGGTGGGCAGGTCCACGTCTGGTGGTGTGTTTTGGGGTGTCTGTGGACTTATTATGATTTTAGGCAGACTCTGTGATAATGGGTGGGGTTTTGTTCCTGTCTTGCTAGTTGTTTGGCATAGGATGTCCAGCACTGTAGCTTGCTGGTCATTGAGTGCAACTGGGTGCTGGTGTTGAGATGGAGATCTCTGGGAGATTTTCGCCATTTGATATTATGTGGAACTGGGAGGTCTCTTGTGGACCAGTGTCCTGAAGTTGGCTCTCCCACCTCAGAGGCACAGCACTGACTCCTAGCTGCAGCACCAAGAGCCTTTCATCCACACGGCTCC
Organism: Phocoena phocoena; assembly: GCF_963924675.1. Classification (NCBI taxonomy): domain Eukaryota; kingdom Metazoa; phylum Chordata; class Mammalia; order Artiodactyla; family Phocoenidae; genus Phocoena; species Phocoena phocoena. Next base: position 44,889,122 of record NC_089229.1, on the reverse strand, counting down.
CAATAAAAGGTAGAAAAAGTAGAAAGAAAGAAAGAAAGAAAGAAAAAGAAAGAAATAAAGGAGGGAGGAAGGAAGGAGGGAAGGAAGGAAAAAAAGAAAGAAGATAAAGTAAAATAAAGTAAGGTAAGAAAATATAATAAAGTTTTTAAAATAAAATATAATTATTAAGAAAAATATTTTGTAAAAAATAGCAAAAAAAAACCCCAGACGCATAGAACCCTGGGACAAATGGTTGAAGCAAAGCTATACAGACAAAATCTCACACAGAAGCATACACATACACACAAAAAGGGGAAAAAATCATAAATCTTGCTCTCAAAGTCCACCTCCTCAATTTGGGATGATTCATTGTCTATTCATGTATTCCACAGATGCAGCTACATCAAGTTGATTGTGGAGCTTTAATCCGCTGCTCCTGAGGCTGCTGGGAGAGATTTCCCTTTCTCTTTGTTCTCACAGCTCCCGGGGGTCAGCTTTGGATTTGGCCCCACCTGTGCGTGTAGGTCGCCGGAGGGCGTCTGTTCCTAGCTCAGACAGGACGGGGTTAAAGGAGCAGCTGCTTCGGGGGCTCTGGCTCACTCAGGCCGGGGGGAGGGAGGGGTGCGGATGCGGGGTGAGCCTGTGGCGGCAGAAGCCGGCGGGACTTTGCACCAGACTGAGGCGCGCCGTGCGTTCTCCTGGGGAAGTTGTCCCTGGATCCCAGGACCCTGGCAGTGGAGGGCTGCACAGGATCCCCGGTAGGGTGGTGTGGATAGTGACCTGTGCTCGCACACAGGCTTCTTAGTGGCGACAGCAGCAGCAGCCGTAGCGTCTCATGCACGTCTCGGGTCCGCGCTTTTAGCCGCGGCTTGTGCCCGTCTCTGGAGCTCCTTTAAGCAGCGCTCTTAATCCCCTCCCCTCGCGCACCAGGAAACAAAGAGGGAAGAAAAAGTCTCTTGCCTCTTCGGCAGGTCCAGACTTTTCCCCGGAATCCCTCCCGGCCAGCCGTGGCGCACTAGCCCCTGCAGGCTGTGTTCACGCCGCCAACCCCAGTCCTTTCCCTGCGCTCCGACGGAAGCAAGAGCCTCAGCTCGCCGCCCCGCCCGCCCAGCGGGTGAGCAGACAAGCCTCTCGGCCTGGTGAGTGCTGGTCGGCTGCGATCCTCTGTGCGGAAATCTCACCGCTTTGCCTTCCGCGCCCCTGTTGCTGCGCTCTCCTCGGCGCCGAAGCTTTCCTCCTCCGCCACCCGCAGTCTCCGCACTCGAAGGGGCTTCCTAGTGTGTGGAAACGCTTCCTCCTTCACAGCTCCCTCCCACTGGTGCGTGTCCCGTCCCTATTCTTTTGTCTCTGTTTATTCTTTTTTCTTTTGCCCTACCCAGGTACGTGGGGAGTTTCTTGCCTTTTGGGAGGTCTGAGGTCTTCTGCCAGCGTTCAGTGGGTGTTCTTTAGGAGCAGTACCACGTGTAGATGTATTTCTGGTGTATCTGTGGGGAGGAAGGTGATCTCCGCGTCTTACTGTTCCGCCATCTTCCCCTCGTCCTAATACCAAGTTTTTTAATTTAAAAAATTTTAAATCACAGGGTCCAATTTCAGTCTTCTTAATCTTCTTAATTCATCTTGAATTAGGAACTCGATTTAAGAAGAAATACAGTATCATTTTGTGTAGTATTTGTCACTTAATTCATTGTAAATTTGTACTTTTTATTGTGGTCTCTTATGGTCTGGAGCATCCTTCTGGGACTTAGAGTGACTTTTGGTTCAGTCACTGCAACAAAGTCGTTTTTGATGGAGCATTGACGTGAAATTCGTAGACCGAAAAAAGAGGACTAAAGAAATTAGATATATAGTCCACAGACTATAAAAAATAAGCTAGTAGAAAATAAACCTTACAGTATATAGTTGGATAGCCAGTTAAATTATTGATTAAACATACTACATTATTGAGCAAGGGATGATGAACAAAAATGTTTCTTTAAAGCCAGATTTAAATTAATGCAAACATATGTGCCTAGTTTAGTATTCTTTTCTTAGTATATTTATTCTCTTTCCAGTTTTTAAAATCCAGGATTGGTGTACTGTCAGCTTGAAATTACAACTCACTCAGAAATAAAGTGCAGTTTATCTGCTGGCCCAAAATTTGGAGGCTCCAGGAATGAGTTCAAAATTAGCTAGAGCAATTAAAGTGTTGCAGTCTTAGCTCTATTAATACCTCTCAGGTGCCAACTATTTAAGGGCTATTTAGCCCTTGTTACCTCTTGCAACTTCTTTTTCCTCTCCTTCTCCCTCAGTGAAGGCAGGAGACTAGGAGGGCTGATAGCTGCCAGCACTTTTTTTAACAGAACCTAAGCTGTTTCTTTAAAGCAGGCTTCTTAAAGCAAAAACAACAGAGAAGTACTTTTTTCTTTACAGTTTATTACTAACATTACAAGTCAGCTTTTATTAGAGCAAATACTGATGTCTCAACAATGCACAGAAGTCTCACGATTTTGTTTTCTTTCACAAAATGGATTGTTGATACCTATTGCTCTCCACTTTCTGAATGTATCACATCCACATCCACAGATATTATAGTTTGATGTCAGTAATGCCTTGTATTATTTGTGGTGGTCTCCTGAAATTCTTTAGAAAATAAGTGTGTGTGTGTGTGTATTAGAGAGAGGATAAGTGAGAAAGAGAGAGGGAAAGAAAGAAGGGAGGAACAGAAAGAGAGGGAATATGTTGTTTAAATGGACTAGAAATAAGAAATAGCAATGAAACTCTGAAATTTAGTTATTATTCTTATATTGGATTAACTATGATAAGGTTATTTGGAGCTGGAATTTTAGTTTTGACCCTGCAGAACACATAAACAAGCTTAGTCAGTTTCATTTATGTGCCCACGCTCCAAATTTGTTTTAACCACTGTTAAAACATAGAGTCCATTGTTTCTATTTAGGGCCCATTGTAGCCCATTGATTTTGTTTCATGTTGTGCTCACTGTTATTTTAGAGGGACTTAAGGGGCATTTTATTTACCGGTTTCTCTTTAGAGTTAAGTCTCACCATGTAGGTTGATGAGCATCATCAATTAAGTAACACACATTCTGTTCATATTGTCACACATATTCCGTCATAACCAGGAATCACCTGTGATGTTGTTCCATCTACTATATTGCAGGAAAAACAGAGGTTTCTGACAGATGTTCTACATGAAGTGATGCTGCTTGACGGCTTGGCCAGTTCCCATCCAGTATCACAGGAAGTGCTACGGGCAACAGATATTGACAGGGTGTTTGACTGGATCGCATATAAAAAGGTGGGAATAGATAAGACCCAAGTACCAATTGGATATTTCACTATCCTGGGGTAGCCAAACTATTTCATGCTAGATATATTATATCTTTCTCTTCTCCCTGGCAAGTAGAAATGGACTGTGAGTTAGAAAACATAGAGTCACTAGGTTCATGTCATTTTATGAGTTAGGGCTTTGCTTTATAAATCAGTAAGATGGAGATGAATGTTTGCCAAATAATGCCTAGAAATATTGGCAGTATTAATGAATAAATCTTTGGAGTCTTGATATGAAATTGCTGTACAAATGGTGTTATGTCAGTTTTTATTATTATTAATAAGAGAGCTGACCTATATAGTGACAAATTATTTCCCACCGATGCCCCTTAAATACTTATTTTGATTGGCTGCTGCAAATGGGTATAGGCAGTGACCTGACATATGTATTTTATAAACATTATTTAAGGGAGATTTGGGGAATTAAGCATGTTTCCTGGATAATAAGCATAATAAATGAAATCTTAAAGACTGGACTTTCAATGGTAAAGATTTTGGACCAATGACTAGACATCTGTAGCAATAAGGTATATTATGAATTTTTTTTCTGTTGTTACTTGGATTAGGATTTTTCCTTATAACTCTGTCCCTTTGTTGTTCTAATTTTAACAGGAGCGTGTACATCTCAGTGTATAACACTTAGCAGCCACTTAGTAATTGTTAAAATAGTATTAAAATCTACTTTGTCTTTGGTGTAGATTGAATTGCGTTTATTAGGATTTCTATATAAATACTCTATTGATTTAATAACGTTTTAAGCTTAAAAACAATTTGCTAATATTCTTTCTGAAAAACAAGATATTCCTCTTTATAACTAGAAATCAGATAATGATTCATCAGAATTTTTTGGTGCAGTAATTTGGATGTTTGGTTTTGCACTCAGGAAATGACTATCTCAATGGTTATTAGTTAATATTTTATGCTATTAGTTAACATTGTATGCTATAATATATAAAGTTGCAAATTGTGTTAGAAAATATCTTTTCAAGTCACTGATCATTGCATTGGCTCAGAAAGGATATTTTCGATGTTTTATAAAGATAAGTGGAAGTGTAGTACCATATTTAAAGTATGTAGTGTAAATATATTTATGTTAAATGTTAAATAAATATTTAAAGTACACATCCACTTTTATATATGATATTTTTTGGCTAGATTTTGCTGGATGCACATTTGGTTCATTCAACTGTATTGATTCTTAAAATATAATGCAGAAAATAATTTATTACGTTAGCTTGAGATGCATTTGGAGACATGTCTGTGGTTATTTCCCACCTAACCACCAATTCTAAAAGACTATTTGTAAATACCAGTATTATTTCTGCATGAATAATATCAGGAAAATATTATTTTGATTAAATATGTTATAGATGTGCTTTTACATGTAAGTTAACATTTATTCCAAATTTCATATATTTGCGTAATTTTTAATTCATTCAAGAAGGTTAAGAATTAAACCAGTAGGAAAGAAGGAAGTTACAATGATTATTATTTTACCCTCTCTACATTTTGGTGCAAAGGCTTACCAATTTACAAATGTGATACATGAGCAAACTGTGCCGTGATGCTCGGGATCATCATCATAAAGGACACTGGCTTATTTGTCTCTAGCCATGTATCTTTATTTATTAATTTTTTGAGGAATAACTGACAAATATAATTGTATATATTTAAAGTGTACAATGTGATGATTTGATACACATATACATTGTAGAATGATTACCAAGATGAAGATAACATCTGTCACCTCACCTAGTTAACTCTTTTTGGGGGTGGGGAGTGAGAATGCCTGAGATCTACTCTCTGCAAGTATACAGTACTGTATTGTTAACTGTAATCACCATGCTATACATTAGAGCATTAGAATTTATTCTTCTTATAAGTGAAAATTTGTACCCTTTGACCTGTATCACCCCATTTCCCTCTTCCCCTAGCCCTTGGTAATCACTACTCTACTCTCTGTTTCTATGAAATTGGCTCTTTTTTTTTTTTTTTAGATTTTGCATATAAGTGATACCATACAGTATTTATCTTTCTCTGGCTTACTTTACTCAGCATAATGACCTACAGGTTAATCGATGTTGTCACAAATGGTAGGACATCCTTCCTTTTATGGCTGAATAATATTCAATTATATATATCGTATTTTCTTAATCCATTCATCTGTTGAAAGGCATTTAGATTGTTTTTATATCTTGGTTATTGTGAAGAAATGCTGAAAGGAACATGGGTGTGCAGATATCTCCTTTAGATACTGGTTTAAATTCCTTTGGATATTTAGGAGTGGGATTGCGAGATCATTTGGTAGCTCTATTTTTAATATCTTGAGTAACCTCCATATTATTTTCTGTAATGGCTGTACCAATTTACATTCCTACCGACACTGTGTAAGGGTTCTCTTTTCTTCACATCCTCACCAACATTTGTTATCTCTTGCCTTTTTGATAATAGCCATCACAACAAGTATGAAGTGATGTATATCACTGTGGTTTTGATTTGCATTTCCCTGATGATTAGTGATGTAGAGCATCTTTTTTATAGCTATCGGCCATTTGTGTGTCTTCTTTGGAAAAATGTCTATTGAGGTCCTTTGCCTATTTTTTAATTGGATTATTATTATTTTGCAATTGAGTTGTATGAGTTCTTTATATATTTTGGATATTAACCCCTTATCAGCTATATGTTTGCTAATGCTTTCTCTCATTCTTCAGGTTGCCTTTTCAATTTATTGATTGTTTGCTTTGCTGTGCCAAAGCTCTTTAGTTTGATGTAGTCCAATTTGTTTATTTTAACTTTTGTTGCCTGTGCTTTTGGTCTCTTATCCAATAAATCATTTCTAAGACCAATGTCAAGGATCTTTTCCCCTATATTTTCTTCTAGGAGTTTTATGGTTTCACATCTTACATTTAAGTCTTTGGTCCATTTCAAGTTCATTTTTGTGAGTGGTGTAAGATAGGAATCTGGTTTCATTCTTTTGCATGTGGATATCCAGTTTTACCAGTACTGTTTATTGAAGAGACTAACCTTTCTCCATTGTGTGTTCCTGGTGCTCTTGTCAAAAATCAGTTGACCACATATGTGTTGATTTTTATATGGAATCTCTGTTCTGTTCCACTGGTTCCATGTACCGTTGCCAGTACCGTAATGTTTTGATTACTGCAGCTTTGTAATATAGCTTGAAATCAGGAATTGTGATGCCTCCAGTTTTGTTCTTTTTTACTCAGGATTACTTTGTCTAATTTGGGGTCTTTTTTGGCTCCATATAAATTTTAGGATAATTTTTATTTATTTCTGTGAAAAATGCTATTGGACTTTTGATAGGGATTACATGGACTCTCTAGATCATTTTTCAGTAGTATGGAGATTTTCACAGCATTAATTTTTCCAATCCAAGATCATGGGATATCTTTCCATTTATTTGTATCTTCCTCAATCTCACCAGTGTTTCATAGTTTTCAGTGTATGTCTTTCACCTACTTGGTTAAATTTATTTATAAGTATTTTATTGCTTTTGATGCTATTGTAAATGGGATTGCTTTCTTAATTTCTCTTTCAGATAGTTCATTGTCAGTGTATAGGAAGACAAATGATTTCTGTTTGTTAATTTTGCATCCTGCAACTTTACTGAATTAATTTATTAGTTGTAACAGTTTTTTGGTGAAGTCTTTAGGGTTTTCTATATATAAGACCATGTCATCTATAAACAGAGATAATTCTACTTCTTCCTTTCTGATTGAAGGTCTTTTATTTATTTACTTTTTGCTTGCTTAGTTGCTGTGACTAGGACTTTCAGTACCATGTTGAATAGAAATGGCAAGAGTGGGCATCCTTGTCTTATTCCTGATCTTAGAGGAAAGGCTTAGCTTTTCACCATTGAGTATGATGTTAGCTGTGGGCTTGTCTTCATTCTAGCCATGTATCATTATGCTTAAGTACCACTGGAAATACTGTCCTTACTGTGTTTTCAACTGATGATAGGATCTACACATTTTAAATGAAGACTTATCAAGAGAAAATTTTCTTTTTAACAACTATATTGAGGAATAATTAAAATACATTAAACTGTACATGCTTAAAAGGTACAATTTAATATGTTCTGACATATGTATCCCAGTGAAAACATCACCACAATCAAGTTAATGAACATATTCATCAAAAGTTACCTCATGCCTCTTTGTAATACCTCCTCTCATCCCTCCTCACTCCCCCACTGATCAACTTTTCACTGTAGATTAATTTTCATTTTCTAGAGTTTTATGTAAATGGAATTAACAGTATGCACTCTTTTTTGTCTGCCTTCTTTCACTCAACATCATGATTTTGAGGTACAATTCATGTTGTAGAATATATGGGTATAATATAATTTGTTCTTTCACCTGGATATTTGTTTTTTTCCAGTTTTTGGCTGTTACAAATAAAGCTACTGTGAATACTTTTGTACAGGTCTTTGTATGTGTATCTGTGTTTATTTCTCTTGGGTAAATACCTAGAACTGGAATGTCTAGATGATGATAGATATGTTTAATGTTTTATGACACTGCTGAACTGTTTTCCGAAGTAGATGAACCATGGTACCTTGGTACGTTCTCATTGAAAGTGTGCCAGAGTTCTACTTTTTCCACATCTTCACCAACACAAACTAGGTATAATCAATTTGTTTAATTTTAGATACTGTAATGGTATCTCATTGTGATTGTAATTTACATTCCCCTAATGACTAATGATATTGACCATTCTTTCATTTGCATATTCTCCCTTATATATCTTTCTTGGTGAAAGGTCAATTCAAATCCTTTGCCCATTTTTTTTTTAGATTGGGTTGTTTTCTTATTATTGAGTTTTGAGGATTCTTTATATACTTTGAATGCAGGTTATCATATATATGATATGCAAATAATGTTTTCCCCAATTTGTGACCTACTCTTTATTTTCATAGCAGTATCTTTCTAAAAGCAAACTATTTTAATTTTGATTAAGTATGTTTTATCATATTTTTTTTAATTGATAGTTCTATTCGTGTCAGAGTTAAGAAATCTTTGGTTAATTCAAGGCCATGAAGGTTATTCTTTTTTCTTCCAAAAGTTTTATAGTTTTAGGTTTATATTTAGATCTATATTCGATTTTGAGTTAATTTTTGTATATGGTGTGAAGTTTGAATTGAATGTTTTTCTTTTTTTTGCACATGGATATCCAATTTTTCAAGAGCCATTTCTTGAAATGTCTGTTATTTACCCTGTTGAATTGCCTTTGCACATTTGTTGAAATCAGTGAACTATGTGTGGTGGGTCTATTTCTGGACTGTTTATTTTATTCTATTGATATATTTATTTATCTTGGCACCAATACCATACAATCGTGATTGCTGTAGCTTTTTATAAGCTGTGAAATAAAGTTGTTAGTTCTCCAACTTTGTTCTTTTTTTTAAAGTTCTTTTTTTTTTTTTTTGCGGTACGCGGGCCTCTCACTGCCGTGGCCTCTCCCGTTGCGGAGCACAGGCTCATGACACGCAGGCTCAGCGGCCATGGCTCACGGGCCCAGCCACTCCGCGGCATGTGGGATCCTCCCAGATCGGGGCACGAACCCGTGTCCCCTGCATCGGCAGGCAGACTCTCAACCACTGCGCCACCAGGGAAGCCCTTTTTAAAGTTCTTTTGGTTAATCTTGATCACTTGAATTTCTATATGAATTTTAGAATGAGTTTTTCACTTTCTATAAAATTCTGTTGTAATTGCACAGATTGCATTCCATTTGTAAAATAATTTGGGAGCATTGACACCTTAGCAATACTGAGTGACCCATGAATACTGTATACTGTTCCATTAATTTAGGGCCTCTTCATTTTCTCTCAGCAATGTACTTTTCAATGAATAAATCTTTCATATCTATTTTCATATTTATCTCTAAGTATTTCACATTTTTAGGCTATTTTACATGGTATTCTAATTCCCATTTTTGACTTTTTATTGTTCTATATAGAAATACAATTTACTTTTGTATACTTATCTTGTGCAATGTTAAATAGAAGTGAGAGCAGACATCCGTGTTTTGTTCTGGATTTTAGGAGCAATACATTCAGTTTTTCACCATTAGATATGAAATTGCCTTTACATTTTTATAAATACTCTTTATCAGGTTGAAAATGTTGCATTCTACTTCTGCACTGGTGAGGGTTTTAATCCAAAATGGATACTGATTCTATCAAATACTTTTCCCCATCTATCAAGATGATCATATTTTTGTTTTTGTTATTTTAGTTTCTTAATATGGTGAATTATATTGATAGATTTTTCAATTTTAGGCTTTCTTTACATCCCTGGGACAAATACCATTTGGTCATAATGTTGTTTGTTTTTTTTGGGCACTGAATTTTATTTTATTTATTTATTTTTTTAACATCTTTATTGGAGTTTATTTGCTTTACATGGTGTGTTAGTTTCTGCTATATAACAAAGTGAATCAGCTATACATATACATATATCCCCATATCTCCTCTCTCTTGTGTCTCTCTCCACCCTCCCTATCCCACCCCTCTGGTGGACACAAAGCACGGAGCTGATCTCCCTGTGCTATGCGGCTGCTTCCATTAGCTGTCAGTTTTACATTTGGTAGTGTATATATGTCAATGCCACCCTCTTACTTCATCCCAGCTTACCCTTCGCCCTCCCCATATCCTCAAGTCCATTCTCTACATCTGCATCTTTATTCCTGTCCTGCCCCTAGGTTCTTCAGAACCACTTGTTTTTTTTTTAGATTCCATATACATGTGTTAGCATATGGTAGTTGTTTTTCTCTTTCTGACTTACTTCACTCTGTATGACAGCCTCTAGGTCCATCCACCTCACTACAAATAACTGAATTTCATTTCGTTTTATGGCTGAGTAATCTTCCATTGTACATATGTGTCACATCTTCTTTATCCATTTTAATGTATTTTTGTATACATTGTTGGATTAAGCTTGCTAAAGAAATGTTTAGAAGTTTTGTGTCTATGTTCATGAGGAGTATTGGTCTATAGTTTTTGTAATGTCTTTGGCTTTGTTCTCACTATAATGCTAGCCTCACAGAATGGAAACTATTACCTCCTTTTCCACTTTATAGGATAATTTATGTAGAACTTATATTCTTTCTTTGTTAAATTTTTGATGGAATTTGCCACTACAGCAACCTGGGACTAGAATTTCCTTCATGGGAAGATATTTAATAATTTGAGTTCATTAATATATAGTGAGTTATTCAGGTTATTGATGTCTTCTTGCGTGAGCTTTTGTAGTTTATATCTTATCAAGGATTTGACTCATTGTACATGTTATATTCTTTTATTATCCTTTTAGTAGTCATATGATCTCTAATAATGTCCCCTCTTTTATTCCAGATATTGTTAATTTTTGTCTATCCCTTTTCTCCTGATTAGTCTAGCTAGAAGCTTTTACATTTTATTCTCAAAAAATCAGCTTTTGGTTTAATTGATTTCTGTTCTTACTTTCTATTTCATAGATTTCCTCTCTTATCATTATTATTTCCTTCCTTTATATGCTTTGGATTTAAATTGTTCTTTTTTTCTAGTTTCTTAAGGTGCAAACTGAGGTCATTAATTGGAGTCCTTTCATCTGTTCTAATTCAGGTGTTTATTCTATCAATTTCCTCCTAAGTGTACTGCTTAGGGCAAGCTCTAGATTTTGAGATATAGAAGTTTCATTTTCATTCACCTTAAGATACTATTTTCCCATTTGATTTATTAATTTATCCATGGGTTATAAAAAGTATGTTATTTAGTTTACAAATATTAGAAGATTTTCCAGAAAATTTTCTGTTATTCATTTCTTATTTAGTTTTATTGTGATCAGGGAAGTATATTCTGTATGACTTGAATCTTCTTAGAGTTACTGAGGCGTATTTCATGGCCCAGAATTTGGTCTCTGTTGATAAGCGTACTGTATGCACGTCAAAAGAATGTGTATTCCACTGTTGGCTGGAGTGTTTTATAAATGCCAATTAGGTCAAGTTGGTTGATAGAATTGTTCAAGTCTTCTGGATCCTTATTGATTTCTGTCTACTTGTTCATCATGCTTTCTTGATGAGCCCTCATTGTTTGGATTCACCTACATGGTGTCAAATCAAACTTCTAAAAATGTGGTGAAAAACAGTGGCCCAGGTACCTGCTGGCATGTCTGAAATATAATCTTCAGTGACAATGTGGAACAACAAAGCTCAGAACAATTTGGCTATAATCTCAGGGGCTTCAGTTTGATAATCTCTATACCAGGCCTTGATGTATATTTAGATTTCTAGACTACTTCTCCAACTGGGCTTCTCTCAGACTCTTTCTGTCAGCAATTAGTATGTGGGTAATATACAATAACCAATTTAACTCTGTGGATGCAATGGATAAACTGTGTCATTCTGGGATGTGTATGACAGGTAATATAGATAATTGTACAGCCATAATATCAACTGCTAACGTTTATTGAATGCTTACTCTGTGCTAGGCACTGTGTTAAACTCTATACATTCATTAACTCACTTAATTCTCATAATCCCCTTTAGGGGTTGTTATTTCATTATCCTCATTTTAAAGATGAAGATATTGAATCATGGTCAATCCAAGGATATGTTTCCCAGGAAATCAGGTTCCAGAGCCAACGTTCTTAAACACTCTCATATTTGATCAATGAACTTGGCTGGAGCATTCATTCCAAAATCATTTGTAAGCCTCAACTTATGTTACAGGCACTGTGTGCTGAGTGCTTGGGATGTAACAGTAATAAGACACAAAGGAGGAATAGCATATAAATAAGTCAGTGCAGTAGCATTTGAGTATTAACAGCAATGTTTCCATTTTAAATGTAGAAACTTAACTCAAACCATCTGAAACATTAAAAAAGAATTTGTTGACTGAATAACCGGTAAGTCTGAGGTGTTGTTATGTTTAGGAATGGTTGAATCCACGCATTTTAACAATGTCATCAGAAATTTACCTTCCATTGATTTCTTGGCTCTTTGTCTCTGACTTAATTTCTAGATGATTCTTAGATAGGTGGCCTAAAAAGAAGTTTAGGCTGATAGAGTCCTCAAGCTTGTGATCCTAATGAGCTTGGGGAAAGAGTAAACTGCCTCCCTCACTACAGAATCCGTTTCTCCCCAAAGCTAAGATTTGTTCTGATTAAGTAATAGAGCGCCATTGGCCAATCCCTATGTCCATGGGATGAACAGTCCCTATGGACATTCTGAATAGCTAGCATGGGTCATAAGCTCATCCTCTGGTGGGAAAGATAGGTCATACAATTGGTAGGTAGATCCAATGGGATCACTAGAAGTAGGGGTTCCCAGAGAATATGAAGGCTAGATAAAAGTACTGGATGCCAACCAACCTCAGAATCTTAGGAGTTACGATAGAAATATGTATAAGATACACAGAGTCATGAGGGTAAGGGTAAGGGGAGTGACAAAATGGCAAAAAAGGACTATTCTGTAGAATTGACTCAGGAAAGGAACACAGTGGTGACTAAGTGCAACATCAAGGAGTTCAACATGGCCATACCATAGTGAGGATTTGGGGTAGTAGACAGGCTGGGGAGATAATCTGGTAAGAACTTGGAGGACCTGTTATGCAATACTAAGAAGTCTGAACTTCATCCAGCAGATGAAGAGGAACCAATGAAGAGTTTCAAGCAAAGGAATAACATTGTATAAATAAATTTGTATTCTAGAAAGAATATTCCTGTAGGTGTGGTAGAGATGGAAGTAATATGATAGATCTGGACATTTCAGAAAAGATTGTAGCAACTAGAGTTGTAGCATGTAGCCCATTTTTTTTTCTTTTGATTGTCACTCCTTGCCACTGCTCTTCTGTGCTCTCTTCCCTGAAGATCCCTGTTACTAGGCTACATCAACCTCTGCCAACAGTCAACCTCTCATTGCATCGGTGCTTTGCTTGCTTATCATCTCTTGTGATTATTCCCTTAATAATTATTCTAATTATACCCACTTCTGTTTTTTGTAATTTTTCCTGCATAGTAGTTTTATTACACTTTAAACAACTTTTTATATAGAACTGTATTATAGGGGTAGAGAAGATTATAAAGAAATACAGGTTAGGAACCAACAAACCAGATACTAATTTCTGTGGATTTGAATTTAAGAACTGAATGCTTTTGAAGAAATAGTGAGTGATGTTCAATATGGACCATCTCAAGGCCTGTATTAAAAGAAAAAAAAAAAAAACCCTAAAATTACATATATATTTTTAGAATGGGAAGAGAAAGAAATGGGAACTAGTCTTTAAAAAAAGAGAGTGAGAGAGCAAGAGTTACATCCTGGGAAATAACAAATTTTCCATTTTAATAGTAGGTTGAAAATGAGGATGCTTTTATCGTAAAAGTGAAATGCAAACAGGAAGATACTGTCCATAGATAAGAAAACTGGAAGAGATGGATTGAGAGAGTCTCTTTACTCTAAAAGCCCAAAGGGAAATAAGAACCAATGACCCAATGACCTGGATGATGAAAGTGAGCGAATGCTCATTAAATTTACATATGGTACCAAGCTGGAGAGGATTGCTACAAGTTTGGGAGAGAGGAACAGATTTCAAAATGACTTAAGCAAATTTAAAGAGGATCCTTTAAAAACAAGAACACACTTCAGCAATTCTCATAACAAGTTTGATATACTTTAGAGACCAAATGATAACAAGTTTGATATACTTTAGATACCAAATGAAATTACATAGAGTAAAAGGAAAGAATTGGCAAGCAGAGAAAATCCCACAAAGGGTCATTGCGAATATGAATTTAAAAAGTGGGGGAGTGGAAATTCAACTTTTATTCTACCAACATATTCCAGACTTAATTTAAAATTCTTGTATGGCTAAAGAGGAAAATATGTATGATTTCTATTATCTTTAGAAGTGAATATGAAAGGGCCAATCTTCCATTTGCATCTTTTGTCCCTTCTGATACCAGGTTCCCCACCCACGGTGTGGTATCAGCCAGGCCACAGTTAGTACAGTGAGAGAGCCCATACTAACTCTAGATACAGGACAGAGTGTTTCTCTATAGTAATAATAATAATAATAATAATAATAATAATAATAATAATAATAGGACAGTATCCTCTTTCAAGAATATAACCCAGTAGTAGACATAAAACATATGAAATGAAAACAGTAATTACACTAAGAGTCACAGTAAAGCACATCTTTCATTTAACAAGCATTTATTATGTACGAGGCATTTTGTGAAATGCTTTGCATGTATTATCCCATTTACTCCATATAGAAAACTTGGGATTTGGCATTTTTAACCCATTTTACTGATGAGGAAACTAAAACTTAAGAAGTTCAGTGATTTCCACAGGGTCAGACATCTAGCAAGTGAACAAGCAGGATATGAAGTCAGATCTGTGTAACTCCAAATACTGGGCTCTTATATATAAAACTTTTAATAAATAAATATATTTCAAGGCAAAATACGATATGAGCCGTCTCAGTGGATGGCAACTCTAAGTTCTTAGGCCACATTTGATTCTCTCTTTTTCTCACCCTATTTGTCAGGAAATCTTATGGTGTCTGCTGTAAAATATTTCCAGAATTTGACTTCTTCTCCCCACCATTACTGTTGCTATACTGGTTGGAATCACCACCATATTGCCACAGTAGTTTCTTAAAAGCTCTCTCTGCTTCTAGTCCTGCAACCCTACAGTATATTTTTAACCAAGCACTCAAAGTGATCATTTTTAAAACCTAAGCCAGATAGTGCAACTTCTTTGCTAGAAACCCTACAATGATTCCCCACCAAAATTAGAATAAAAGATAAAGTCTTTACAGTGACCCATGAGGCCCTACCTGATCTCCACTCACCCTATTCTTCCCAAGTCCTCCACAGACCCCTGACCCTTATTCTCTTATCCCTCTGACTTTACCTCTTCTTATTAGTATCCCTTCACTCATGGTAATCGTGCTCCACCAACTTTCCTGCTTTTCCTGAAATCCAACTAAACTCCCTCCCACACTAGGGCCTTTGATCTGGGAATGATGTTATTCTGGATATCGTCATAGTTCTAACTTGCTGTCCTTGAAAACTTTATTTAAATGTCACCTTCTCAGAGAGGCTACCCTTTTAAAATGTCAACTGACACCCTCACTCCTTTCTTCATTCATTTTCTTATTTGATCCACATACCGTTTGATCACCTTCAAATGTATAATACAATTTATTCATTATTATGTTTATTATATGATCTGGCTTCCCACTTTCCCCCATTGAGTGTGAGCTTCACAAAGGGAGGGATCTGTGTTTGTGATTTTCACTGTTTTGCAGTACTCATTATGCTGCCTGCATATAGTAGGCACTTAATAAGTATTTGTTGAGTTAAATTAAAGTAAATGTCAGAAAAGCAATATAAGCAAAACACTGTGGTGTTTCAGAGGGAAAGATCCCATCTGTTTATAGGAATTAGGAAAAAGACTTGGCACTTGAAATAGGATTAAAGAGTTTCAGATGTAATGCCATATGAATTCTGGAGGGGGTGGGGGAGGAAGATTGTGTTGCCCATTCACTCTGCTTTCTAATGGGTTCTGTCACATGTGGCCTGACCCCTTAGCCCTGGACCACCTGGGACCCTTTCTGGTGAGCTCAACTCTTCTCCTGTTGTCTCCACACTTTCCTGCCTCAGGCACAGTCAGCCTCCTGTTCTGCAAATCTTCCCAGCTCTTATTCTAAACATGTCCTTTGTAGCCTTTGCTTTCTCAATTCACAGTCTACAACATACAAGCTCTCAAATGAATGTAACATTACTATTTTGTCCTCTTTGACACATTTGTACATACTTTATAGGTTCTGGTATATGATATATATTGTTTTTGTTTTTTAACATCTTTATTGGAGTATAATTGCTTTACAGTGATATGTTAGTATCTGCCTTATAACAAAGTGAATCAGCTATACATATATATATATTCCCATGATATATATTGTTTAACTTAGCTCTTGTGGTCATGTCTGTAAAACAGTTGGACAATACACGTTTGGTCAGGTGTATAATGGCAATAATACTAGTAGTAGGAAATATAGTATCAATCGTTCTTTGAGATTTTCTTTTGCCACTGGGCATCCACATAATTATCTCATTAAATTTCCTATCCTTGTAAGGTAGATACTATTGTCTTCAATTTACATAAGAGTAAATAGATGTTCTTGGATTGGAAGAATCAACATTGTGAAAATGACTATACTACCCAAAGCAATCTACAAATTCAGTGCAATCCCTATCAAACTACCAATGGCATTTTTCACAGAACTAGAACAAAACATTTCACAATTTGTATGGAAACACAAAAGAACCAGAATAGCCAAAGCAATCTTGAGAAAGAAAAACAAAGCGGGAGGAATCAGGCTCCTGGACTTCAGACTATACTACAAAGCTACAGTAATAAAGACAGTATGGTACTGGCACAAAAACAGAAATATAGATCAATAGAAAGCCCAGAGATAAACCCACATACATATGGTCATCTTATTTTTGATAAAAGAGGCAAGAATACACAATGGAGAAAACACAGCCTCATCAATATTCAATAAGTGGTGCTGGGAAAACTGGACGGCTACATGTAAAAGAATGAAATTAGAACACTCCCTAACACCATACACAAAAATAAACTCAAAATGGATTAAAGACATAAATGTAAGGCCAGACATTGCAAAACTCTTAGAGGGAAACATAGGCAGAACACTCTATGACATAAATCACAGCAAGATCTTTTTGACCCACCTCCTAGAGAAATGGAAATAAAAACAAAATAAACAAATGGGACCTAATGAAATTTAAAAGCTTTTCACAACAAAGGAAACCATAAACAAGACAAAACAACAACCCTCAGAATAGGAGAAAATATTTGCAAATGAAGCAACTGACAAAGGATTAATCTCCAAAATTTCCAAGCAGCTCAATATCAAAAAAACTAAAAACCCAATCTAAAAATGGCCAGAAGACGTAAATAGACATTTCTCCAAAGAAGATATACAGATTGCCAACAAACACATGAAAGGATGCTCAACATCACTAATCATTAGAGAAATGCAAATCAAAACTACAAAGAGGTATCACCTCACACCAGTCAGAATGGCCATCATCAAAAAATCTACAAAGAATAAATGCTGGAGAGGGTGTGGAGAAAAGGGAACCCTCTTGCACTGTTGGTGGGAATGTAAATTGATACAGCCACTATGGAGAACAGTATGGAGGTTCCTTAAAAAACTAAAAATAGAACTATCATACGACCCAGCAATCCCACTACTGGGCATATACCCTGAGAAAACGATAATTCAAAAAGAGTCATGTACCAAAATGTTCATTGCAGCTCTATTTACAATAGCCAGGACATGGAAGTAACCTAAGTGTCCATCGACAGATGAATGGATAAAGAAGATGTGGCACATATATACAATGGAATATTACTCAACCATAAAAAGAAACAAAATTGAGTTATTTGTAGTGAGGTGGATGGACCTAGAGTCTGTCATACAGAGTGAAGTAAGTCAGAAAGAGAAAAACAAATACCATATGCTAACACATATATATGGAATCTTGAAAAAAAAAAAAGGTCCTGAAGAACCTAGGGGTAGGACAGGAATAAAGACATAGATGTAGAGAATGGACTTGAGGACACAGAGGGGGAAGGGTAAGCTGGGACGAAATGAGAGAGTGGCATGGACATATATACACTACCAAATGTAAAATAGATAGCTAGTGGGAAGCAGCCACATAGCACAGGGAGATCAGCTCAGTGCTTTGTGACCACCTGGAGGGTTGGGACAGGGAGGGTGGGAGAGAGATGCAAGAGGGAGGGTTATGGGGAAATATATATATGTATCCTGATTCACTTTGTTATAAAGCAGAAACTAACACACCATTGTAAAGCAATTATACTCTAAAAAAGGTGTTAAAAAACAAAACAGATTCCACTAGGGAGATCAAATAAAATATGCGGGGGGGGGGGGGGGGGGGAAAGAGTAAACAAACCCAGGGAGTTAATGTTGTTCTCAGGCTTCTAGGTGTCAGAGGTAGGATTCTCACCTCTCTGTTTCTAACTCATGCTCTTTTCACTCTACCAGAGTACTTTCTGTAACTAATTGCCTATTATGCCACTGTTTCAATAGGAAATATGATTTGGGTTACAGTCTTTTGACATATACTAAAGTTAGAGATTTTCCCTGAATGAAAAAGTGCAGTGTTTTAAAATAAGTACTATACTGGCATGCAAATAAAAAATAAAGGTTATAAAGTCTGGGAAATAATAATCCATGGTTATGATCATCTCATAAGGAAAATGTGAACAAGTTTAAGAGATTGAGGAAAATTAAGCAAAGAAGAGCGAGCCAGAGAGAGAAATGGAGAGAGAGAGAGATTGATTTAGAAACAATTGGAGGTAAATCCTATCAGAAAAAGCTAAAGAACTTACAGATGTCTACTCGGGAATGTAGAGGGCTCAGAGATGACTTAATTATTGGCTCTAATATATAAATGGTCATTATAGGAACACTGTTCACCACTTCTCTGTCAACATCAAGGTCAGAGTAAGATAAGTGGCCTTAAATTATAAGGAGAAATTCCAGTTCATATAAGAAAAAACTTCTTGACATAAAAGGAAATTAAACATTTCAATGTAAACCACTGATGGTGATAAAATCTGCATTCTTTGATATTCTTTAAAGATAAAATTGAAAATCTGCTCCCAAATTAGCAAACTAAATTGTAGGACTACTAAAAAAGTTTCTCCTGAATCTTGCCTCCATGGTATATCATAGTCAAATAATGTAATATAAAATACATAATTTATTAGAAATTAATTTTGCATGCATATGTTTATTTTTGTATCATTCAGTTTCTCCCTTCTAAAAAATTTTTTTTAAATTTATTTTATTTATTTATTTTGACTGTGTTGGGTCTTGGTTGTTACGCGCAGGCTTTCTCTAGTTGCAGTGAGCAGGGGTACTCTTCATTGCGGTGCTGGGCTTCTCATTGCGGTGGCTTCTCTTGTTGCAGAGCGCAGGCTGTAGGTGCACAGACTTCAGTAGTTGTGGTACGTGGGCTCAGTAGTTGTGGCTCGCAGGCTCTAGAGGGCAGGCTCAGTAGTTGTGAGGCACGGGCTTAGTTGCTCTGCAGCATGTGGGATCTTCCCGGACCAGGGCTCCGACCTGTGTCCCCTGCATTAGCAGGCGGATTCTTAACCACTGAGCCACCAGGAGAGCCCAATTTCTCCCTTTTTATTTATTTATAAATTTATTTTATTCATTTATTTTTGGCTACGTTGGGTCTTCATTGCTGTGTGCGGGCTTTCTCCAGTTGTGGTGAGCGGGGGCTACTCTTCGTGCGGTACGTGGGCTTCTCGGTGCAGTGGCTTCTCTTGTTGCGAAGCATGGGCTCTACGCCTGTGGGCTTTAGTAGTTGTGGCATGCGGGCTCAGTAGTTGTGGCTCACGGGCTCTAGAGCACAGGCTCAGTAGTTGTGGCACGTAGGCTTAGTTGCTCCACGGCATGTGGGATCTTCCTGGACCAGGGCTCGATCCCATGTCCCCTGCATTGGCAGGCGGATTCTTAACCACTGCACCACCAGGAAGTCCCCTCTGCCTTTTTAATAAATGTAGAAGTGTGAATGATAAAAGAAGCAAACTACTTGCTTCTTAGGTAAAATGGGAAAGTTTAGAGATAAGTCCCATCCATCTCTGAATCATCTGTTGATATCTGTAAAAAAATTATGAAAAGAATGTCTAGGATATAACTTACTTTAGTGGCTCTCTTTATTACCAGTGAGTCTTGTCTTTGCCTTTGGCCTTGAAATAACCATTATTAGAGGCCAGAGGTGATTTTAAGACATCATGTAAAGGAAATGCTTTTTTGCCCTTGTAAAGAAAATGTAGGTGGTGGGAGGAGATGATTTTATTGACATTTCTGTGATAAATGCCTTTACCACTTACTGGTAAACTATTAATTTGTGCATTTTGCTGAGGGAGGCAAGCTTTCTTCTGCACATGTGTTTGACTGGTTCATCACCATTTGAATGATTTCTTTCTTTTTTCCTTGCTTGAATCTTAATACTTAAAACAGCTTGCTTTTTTCTTTCAAGTCACTTGTACTTCTCCCTGTTAGCTGTTCTTCTCTGATTTATTTGATGAAATTGAAAGAAAAACTATGTATTTAATGAAAATAGGTAGCAGGTTACTCAGTAGTATAAGGAACGGATTAACCCTGTTCAAAGGATTCTTACCCTCTCTTGCCCTGCTTGTGTCTCATTGATTTATTATTATTAACTAATAATTGAATATGCTAGTTTTGAATTCCTCTGTCGCACAGTTTCTTTTTTACTTTGCTGAAATGCTTAAGAAAGTGCAATGTTGGTTTTGACTTTATCCTTCTGCTCTTTTTGTGAAAGCCAGAGTGGTGATCCCACGATACAAGAAGCTTAAGAGGCAAAGCTGTGTAAGTCTTAGCTTGCAGGACTTGGCTATAGTGAGATCCCGCTTCTAAAGTAGCTTTATGAAATATTTTCACAGCTACAGTTGTTCTTAGTGTTTTGCTTATGCAAAAAGCCTAATTCTAATGACTTTTGCAGTGGTTCACTCATGCCAGACTACATCAATAACCATAATTAGGAATAAAAAGTACCATTTCAATAAGTGTAAATGGTAATATACAAAGAGTACTCCGTTCCTGTAACTTGCCCACCCTGCAACTGTATGTGACTAATTCCATTAGCCTAGGAGGCAGCTACAACGCATCTCAGAAAGGAACGGGGCTTCTGTTAACAGTACAAGTTCAGTTCAGTCAGGAGACGTGTGAATCTCAAAGTTTTATACAGGATATTCAGAGAGAAATAGCAATTGAAGATAGAAACTAAAAAAGTGTTGGGAATCGGCCAGTGTATATTCCCCTAGCAGATAAGGGGATTGCAATATTTTGAATAGATTTTCTGGTATAATGGGATTCTGTGGTAGTTAGGAAAAGGACAAGTAAAGTTAGGAATAAGTTAAGATTTAAAGGATAAACAAGAAAGGCAACTGGAATTAACGGTTCAATTTTGACAAATGAGAAGTAAAGTAGAAGGAAAAGGAGAACAAAGATAAAACTTCATTTTCACAAAAAGCATGCTTAGAGAAAGTGAAGAATAAAAATATTCACAATGTAAGTAGTTTATATACTTATAACAATAGAATAGTTTGGAAGAAGTTGAACTGAATGAATTTTTCAGTAGAATAATCATGAGTGGGTAGTGTTTTAGCATCTGATGGATTCACCTTTTTACTTACTATAACAACCTCCCATTTTTAATCAACCACCCATGGTATATTGATGTAATATAGAAATCTTCAAAAGCCCTATATGGTTACCAGTCTTAATATAAAGTGCAAAAGACTTATCCCCCAATTATTTTATCATTAGCCAAGTATTAAACAATTCACTCTATATTAATCAAACACATACATAATTCTCAGAGTTTTTGTTTCATACAGGCCAAACTGTATTACTTTGCAAGGTAAACACAATTCTAGTCAAACATACAAACAAACAAAAAAACCTTTCTCTTTGGCCCCTTTTGAAGGTAAATATGGCATTTCATTTGAAATAATGAAAATATTTCTTTGCATACACTTTCACAGATATTTTCATGGATTCTTTCAGAGGAGGCTAAGGGTCATTTGATGACCTACTGAGAAAATTATCTAGAGACTACATGCTTTATATATCCTTTATCATTCATGCTATTGCATATTTTCTGATAGCACTGAATCAAGGTTTTGGTTTTTCTGCTTTTTAAAAATAGAATGGCTTTCTTTCAGCTTTTTGTTTTGTTTTGTTTTGTTTTGAATTGCCTTTATATCAGCATTAGAAGTCTTGATTGTGATTTCATACAGCATATTCTTACATACATACATGAATACAACATATTCAACACATTCTTATTCTTTAAAAGACAGAGATTAAAAATAATACTGAAGCTGGCTTTTGCCTTGAGGTCATTTTTCCAACCAGTAGTATTTGAGCACAGTTTTCAAGGTTTTACAACGCTAGGAAAAGAAGACAAAGCTGAAGGTGAGAAGTTTAATGGGAGGCCTCCCATAAAGCCAGGACCTTACAATGCTGCACCTTTAGCACACAGATGTACTAGAAATAAACCTGTCCCTTTCCTCAGGAGACTACAAAGAAACTGTCTGTTCCAAACTATGACAGCAAATGGGGAGGGAAAGAAAATTCTCATGAAAATTTGCAGTCATGAGCAACTCTTGCATAGCATTGTAGCTCAAATGAAAACTATCTTGGTACACTGTGAACACCAAGCCAGGATTTTGATTTAAAATGCTTGGTCCTGGACTAGTGGTATCCCCAGATGCCCCACAGAACTAAAACAAACCCTTTCCAGAAATGCATGCCTTCATATCACATCTCGAAAGATTTCCACAGGTAAATCCCAAGGAAAAAGAGCATCTCCCAGTCAAAAATCACCAGTTACGAAAGGAAAGATGGGTCCATGAACATGAGACAGCTGAAACAATTGAGAGCAGAATCACCCATACATATGATTAAAACACTGAATATGTTAGACATAGGGTATGATATCATATATTAATAAATTTGAGGAAATAAAGAGGCTTGAAAATATAAGCACAATGCAAGCAGATTAAAAGGAATAACTAATGAGGATTTCTAGAAATAAAAATGTAATAATTGCATTTAAAAATGTATATTTAGGGGCTTCCCTGGCGGCGCAGTGGTTGAGAGTCCACCTGCCGATGCAGGGGACACGGGTTCGTGCCCCGGTCCGGGAAGATCCCACATGCCGCGAAGCGGCTAGGCCCCTGAGCCATGGCCGCTGAGCCTGCACATCCGGAGCCTGTGCTCCGCAACGGGAGAGGCCACAACAGTGAGAGGCCCGCGTACCGCAAAAAAAAAAAAAAAAAAGTATATTTATAGCTGATCCATTTTGCTGTCCAGTAGAAACTAACACAGCATTGTAGAGCAACTATACTCCCATAAAAATTAATTTAAAAATAAATAAAGGTTGTCTATCAGTAAAGTAAAAAATAAAAAGTAAATAAAAATAGAGTACATATATAGATGGTTTATCACAGACTACAATGAGCTGAAGAGAGAATTTTAAATGGGAATAGAGAACTGAAGAAACTATCTACAGCACAGCACAGAGAGACAAAAACATGGGAAATATGCAAGAGGGGTTAAGAGACATAGGAGAGGGAATGAGGAGGTCTAACAAATGGGCAATGCATAGTCTCAAGACGTAGCTTCACTTATTTTTTTCCATCCTTTATTTCTTTGTCAAATTATTTCTTCTTAGTTTCAGGGACTAAAGTTTTTTGCTTTAAACAGTGCATCATTCTTAGAAACAGAGCTCTGAGTTTGATCCAAGATTTTCTTTATTTTAAAGTAATAAATTTTACCCATCAACAAAGCACTGTTTTATTATCTTTATTCTCTTTTACTGCCATCTTAAAAGCTTGAACAAGACATTAATTTAAAAATTAGGGCTTCCCTGGTGGCACAGTGGTTGGGAGTCCGCCTGCCGATGCAGGGGACATGGGTTTGTGCCCCGGTTCGGGAAGATCCCACATGCCGTGGAGCATCTGGGCCCGTGAGACATGGCCGCTGAGCGTGTGCGTCTGGAGCCTGTGCTCTGCAACGGGAGAGGCCACAAGAGTGAAAGGCCGGCGTATTGCAAAAAAATTAATTAATTAAACACAGTGCACTTTTTATATTAATAGTTACTATTTACTGAGTGTTCACTTTGTTCCTGGAGTTTTACATCATTCCATTTAAACATTACATCAAGCTGATGCTTATGGTAGTTACATTTTATGCCCAAGTTCTTGCAGCTCATAAGTAGAAGAACCAAGGTTTTAACCCAGCCTACCTGACTCCAAATTCTATTCTTGTTGCCTGATCATCTAATCAAATAAGTGTTGACTTTCACAGTAGAAAAAGTTATACATTTATTCAAATAACTCTGCCTCTCATCTGACCATTTATTTCATCTCTCTTTTGAAAGGTCTTTCAGATACAATTTCTTGCCTAAGCAAACCAGTGCCATTATTGTATAGTTCCTGGAGAGTCTATCTTGATCAGACAGATACTTCTATTTTCTTTGTCCTTCACTCTCATCCATCCTTATTTTACACTGCTTACCTCTTCCCAGTTTACACTCTTTCACAATTGAGCCAACAGCCTGAGGATCCTAGGAAAAATTCTATGCCAAGACTGTCTTGGAGGTGAGAGACCCTGAGTAGAGACGTGCATGGGCTGGAATGGAGCTGTGTGGGTCTTGGTGTCTCAGAGGTATAGTTAGGCTTCCACAGAGTGGAGCATATTCAGAAGCAAACCGACGGGTGCACTTCAGTTGTGCACCGACTTTTTGTTGTAATTTTACAGTAGGATGCAATTAGTTCAGAGCCATAAAAATATCTGGCCTGAAGCAGAGAATTTTGGGTATGTATCCCCCTGGTCAGTACTCTAAGCCAAAGCAGAGCAATGATCAAGCAACTGAATATCTATGTTTTGCGTTTTCCAGCCCCGCGATTTTACGATGAAATGTGCAAACACTTATATCATTTTCCTTCTGGAAGGGCATCAGTCACAGCAGGAACTTTGCAACTAAATTGGAGCAATTAAAACTATTTTAGTAGTCACATCATTAAGTGTACAAGTAAAAGTTTTCATTGCTATCTAATATCTAAAAATGTTTTTCCAGTTTGAAATGCATGTGGTGGTAGTGTTGGGGAAAAGTTAGCGTGTTTAAAGGTATTTATGTCTGAAATAATAACCTCAATTAGCACTTCTATGTACTAGTTAGTTTTATATAAGTTCTTTAGATGTATTAAGTCATATAATCCTTATAGCAACCTGATGATACAGATACCCTTTCCATCCCCCATTTGTGGATGAGGAAACTTAGGCAGTAACCTATCCAAATCACCAATGTTGGAGTTAAGATTGCATACACTGGCAGTTCTGTCTGTGCTCTTCATCAACTACACTTGACTAGTCATCCTCCTATTTCTGAGAACATATTGCACATAAAACATGAAGAAACAGTAACTTTTCCAGTAGATCTCTTATTTTTAAATTATTTGTATATGTCTGTTTAGTTAGTTCTCTTAGAATCAAAGCTTTAGCGATATCCTTGTTATTACCTAGTTCACTGCCTTACAGATAGTGAGTGCACAATAAATACTTGTAGTTTGAATGAATTTTTTTTTTTGGCTGCACTGTGCGGCATGCGGGATCTTAAGTTCCCTGACCCAGGATTGAACCTGTGCCCCTGCAGTGGAAGCACAGAGTCTTAACCACTGGACCGCCAGGGAAGCCCCTGAATGAATTTTAACAGAGATTAATTCTGCCTTCCAGACCCTCAGAGGCTTTAAGGTAGTGATGCACATTTTTTTTTTAACATCTTTATTGGGGTACAATTGCTTTACAATGGTGTGTTAGTTTCTGCTTTATAACAAAGTGAATCAGTTATACATATACATATGTTCCCATTTCTCTTCCCTCTTGCGTCTACCTCCCTCCCACCCTTCTTATCCCACCCCTCCAGGCGGTCACAAAGCACCGAGCTGATCTCCCTGTGCTATGCGGCTGCTTCCCGCTAGCTATCTACCTTATGTTTGGTAGTGTATATATGTCCATGCCTCTCTCTCACTTTGTCACAGCTCACCCTTCCCCCTCCCCATATCCTCAAGTCCGTTCTTTAGTAGGTCTGTGTTTTTATTCCTGTTTTACCCCTAGGTTCTTCATGACATTATTTTTTTCTTAAATTCCCTATATATGTGTTAGCATACAGTATTTGTCTTTCTCTTTCTGACTTACTTCACTCTGTATGACAGACTCTAGGTCTAGCCACCTCATTACAAATAGCTCAATTTCGTTTCTTTTTATGGCTGAGTAATATTCCATTGTATATACGTGCCACATCTTCTTTATCCATTCATCTGATAATGGGCACTTAGGTTGTTTCCATCTCCGGGCTATTGTAAATAGAGCTACAATGAACATTTTGGTACATGACTCTTTTTGAATTATCGTTTTCTCAGGGTATATGTCCAGTAGTGGGATTGCTGGGTCATATGGTAATTCTATTTGTAGTTTTTTAAGGAACCTCCATACTGTTCTCCATAGCGGCTGTACCAATTCACATTCCCACCAGCAGTGCAAGAGGGTTCCCTTTTCTCCACACCCTCTCCAGCATTTATTGTTTCTAGATTTTTTGATGATGGCCATTCTGACTGGAGTGAGATGATATCTCATTGTAGTTTTGATGTGCATTTCTCTAATGATTAATGATGTTGAGCATTCCTTCATGTGTTTCTTGGCAATCTGTATATCTTCTTTGGAGAAATGTCTATTTAGGTCTTCTGTCCATTTTTGGATTGGGTTGTTTTTTTGTTATTGAGCTGCAAGGGCTGCTTGTAAATTTTGGAGATTAATCCTTTGTCATTTGCTTCGTTTGCAAATATTTTCTCCCATTCTGAGGGTTGTCTTTTGGTCTTGTTTATGGTTTCCTTTGCTGTGCAAAAGCTTTGAAGTTTCATTAGGTCCCATTTGTTTATTTTTGTTTTTATTTCCATTTCTCTAGGAGGTGGGTCAGAAAGGATCTTGCTGTTATTTATGTCATAGAGTGTTCTGCCTATGTTTTCCTCTAAGAGTTTGATAGTTTCTGGCCTTACATTTAGCACATTTAAGTCCTAGTTGGCTCAGATTCCTAACAGCAGTGACTTTTGAGATATTTCTGGTTTTTATTTTAAACATTTAGTATGAAAAAGGGAAGTAAATATGGTCTGTACTATTAAGCAGAGTCATGCTTTATTAAATGCTAACATTACCTTTTTAAGAGTTCTTTAGTTTGAACTAGTCACACTTATCCTGAAAAATAATGCAGAATAAAACTTCTACTCATCCTGAATTACTTTCCTCAAGCATTAAGCGATCCTCCCTGGTTCTGGTATCCTGTGATTCCTTCTACAAGCCTGATGGAGAAGTTAGAAAAGTTCAGAACATACTCCTCACCTCTGAGTTGAGGGTCATGGAAAACAGTGAGCATACCTGCTTCTCAGCATCCCTTGGTGCCTCTGTCAGAGACAGACTGCAGTCTAACAGACCACTGATCTGCCCCTTTATGGCATTTTTGTTCCTAATTCCACTCTTGTTTACTTGAAGAGCTAAATCTTTTTCCACTTCTGCTTGAGAAAACATTTTTATAGCTTTGGGACCAAATGTTTTTCATCAGCTCATTGTAATGTCTCTTTTCGGTGAACTTTTTGCCAGTGGAAGCCACGATGTTGCTGGTGGAATGTGGGAGAAATTTGCTATGATCAGAGTAAAACACTTTTGCTTTTGTCCCGGAAATAAGAATCAATTGCTTTTCCCCATTTACATTTGCTCTATGTTAAACCATAAGAAAGTTGTTGACCTTTAATTGCTTCTAAAATGAAAGGTTGCTGGATCACCAGGTATTTAAGTGGTTTATTTCTTCTGAAATTCTTGTGGTGGCAGCAATCGCTATTTCTTGTTTTGGTTGATGATTAAGAGAATGCAGGAAAGTTAGAGGTACAAATTTGCTGCCGCATACAAGAAGCTAAAGTTTGGAAAGGTAAGAAGAGAACCTGTGATGTATATGTTCACTTAGAGTGTGAAATACTTCCTTACAGATTCCTAGGAGAGAGGGCAGTATGCATTTTTATGTATGTGTCTTGGGAAGTTTAATTGTACAGAAGTGGTACTTCCCGAAGTGTGATCTGTGGAGTATCACATGTTCTCTTAAAATTATTTTCCACCCCTTCACTCAGATATTGAAACTTCAGATTTTATTCATCTGGCTTGACGGCATTACACAAGTGTACCTTACATGAAAAGTTTGAAAATGGGCTGATTCTTTCTGCTCGTAATCCACCACTGTCAGAAAGGTTTGCCTCGTGATAAATGGCTTGCTGATTTTGTTCCCTAGATGATATGTTTTTGGGTTTTGAAACTCTCTTGGGACAAAACGCATCTGTGCTTTGCCACACTGAGAACAAAAATCAGTTTGAGGGAAAATCTGTCCTCATGTTTTACAAGAGGGGATGGCGATGAACACTTACCCCTTTGACTGGCTTCTAGATGTTATCAAGTCCTCAAATACTAATCTGCTCCCCATTACACTCTGCTACCCACAAGCATCCAAGCAAAAATTAACAACTTCTGCCTTTCTAGAGGAGAAGCAAGGAAAGAAATAATCCATCTCTCAATGAAATGGGCGAAGAGGCTAATTTGCTTTCTTGAGAACAGCTGAAGGTGGTTTGATGAAACTTTAATTTGGGCATTTCATTCTCTCTGTAAACTCACCCTGAAGTCAGAATAGCAGAAAGGGAGATAAAGAAAACCTTACTCAAGCAATTATTTCCCTTATCCTGCAAATATTGGCACAGTAAAATAATTTCCTTAGCTTCCAGGAAATCAGTCATGTCATGTATGAATGAATTTGACAGTGAAGATTAAAAGGTGTCATTCAGTTATCAAGCTCATGCCCTAGACAAGATGTTTTTATTCTTTGCTTTTCTATATTATCTGAATGATAAAATGATGTGCAGATTTCAATTGATCCATTTCCATCGTGGATTAGTTGCAGTGATCAAAACATTAGCTATGCTAGTATTCACTGATGATACATGTTTTATTTATTATGAGTTTGGTAGAATGGTAAATTCAGTTTATAGCCCAGTGGTTTGAGAAGCGTGACTTTACTCAACATTTTTCTTGAACTCTGTGATGGCCCATCCGTGTAAATAATCTCATCAACCTCTTGTGTGAGCCCATCCTTGAAGAGTTCCTCATACGGATGCTTAATGAAAAAATATGCTGTGCTTTTGTCCTTGTCAGTGGTGTCAGAACATATGAGATGTTCAGCACAACTGTTAAATAAAGCTTCTGCTATAACAGGAGGCCCAGCAACATTTTGTCTGGATGAGTAAGCAGCATCCTGGGTTTCACAGAAAAAAGACAACCCTGAGCCCAAATGAAGGGCATAGTTATTTATGGTCATGTCTAGTGAGTTTTCTTCATGTAGGAAGTATGCCTACAAGTTCAGAGAACTGACCTCCAAGTCTCAGGTCTTCTGGACTTTAATTTCCTTAATTTTCCATGGAGGCTTCTTTTAATACCTGTCCCCAAAGATGCATTTATACCACTCAAGACAAAACTTATACTAAGATATATTTAAATCTAGAGTTTCTGAATTAGACTAACAAGCTAGGGATGCTTACATAAAATACCCTGTGAATATAGTCAATGCGCCAGTTTACTTCATTGTAAAGTCATTTGGAAAAATATCACTTGACTATATAAATGTTTTAGAAAAAGCAAGTTTTGAAAATCTGAAATCCCCTTTTAAAATAAGAATAAAATAACTTTGCCCTTTAAGTATGTGTATTATTTTTAGATTGAAAGATATTATATTCTTAGGTCAGACACAGTTATTTTCATTAAGGTTACTTATTTCTAAAAATATCAACTCTTTCGAAGTTAAATAATAGTACGATATAGTGAAATACTTAAATATTAATTAGCCTAGTGAATTACAAACCAAAAAGATTCTGCCCAGTATATTTTTAGATTATATTATTGAAATTTAGGCTTGGTTTTTTTTGCCTTTACTATATATAATATAGAATCTTCAGATAATACACTAGGCTTCTTCTGTTTCTTATTAGCATGTCTCTGTGTGTGTGTGTGTGTGTGTGTGTGTGTGTGTGTGTGTGTGTGTGTGTAGTTGGCAATTTTTAGGCTATTATCTTCTTCCCGAAAGGAGTACCAACGAGCTATGAGAGAAGGATTTTGGAGCAGTACCTGTATTAGTAGGAGGCTGGGTTAGATGGATATATTGTTTAAATGAATGAACCAAAGAATGTGCCAGTTTGGAGATGGACTAAACAAGAGTCCATGCGTAGCTGCCTGATTGTAGCAGGTCTTTTGAAAGACTATCCTTATATTTTCTGGCAGATTAATGCTTAAATCCTAAATACAAAAAGAAAATACAGTTTATTGAAGCTAACTTTTGAAGGACAATCTACATATTCCATTGATGGTTAATACCAAATGGTAAGTCCTTCACGGTTAAGAAATATTTTCTTTCTTTCAGTCATTTCTTTTTTTCAAGTGGTTTCTGTTTAACTCGCAGTGGACCTAAAAATCAAACAGTCACATCTACTTTATGTGAAACTTCCCTATATTTGAAAATTATTATTGTTTGGCTAGCCTTTTTTCCATGAAAAAAAAATTTATATCTACTTTTTAAAAACTTTTTATCCTATCTCTGGATTTTATCTGATGTTTCTCTGACATTTTTACCTATACCCTTTTTTATCAGCACACAGTTATTTCAAACCATGTTCAGTATAAAGTTTTTTTTTCCGTGCAATATATTTTACATTCCATTGTTGTACTCACTCTGAACAGCCCTTCCAGACACTCCAGATACTCAGGGTACTGAGGAGCAAAGAGTCATGCATTTTATTGCTGTGCTTCCACTGGATTGATTTCTTTATACTGTTTTTCAGATAACATTGCTAAAATCCTCTTTTTTTTAGCAATTCAGACAATAGCAATTGCTTCCTTTTTGTAGCTATTGGTAGACAATTGAGAAATGTTACCTCAAGCCTCCGGCTAAGCCTCCGGCTTCTTTTGCTTTGGTTATTAAGCTTCTAATTGATATTTTATGTTGCTGGAATAATTGTACTTTGTAAATACTCTGTTGATGACAGGTAATAGTTCAAAATTATTCTTTAAAAGATATGCAGAGACATTTTCCCATTACTATAAGATCACTTTGTTTTTTCCAAACTTTAAAAAATGTATTTATTTATTTTTATACAACAGATTCTTATTAGTTACCTATTTTACACATATTACTGTATATGTGTCAATCCCAGTATCCCAATTCATCCCACCACCACCACCCACCCCCCGCTTTCCCCCCTTAGTGTCCATACGTTTGTTCTCTACATCTCTGTCTCTATTTCTGCCTTGCAAACTGGTTCATCTGTACCATTTTTCTAGATTCCACATGTATGCGTTAATATACGATATTTGTTTTTTTCTTTCTGACTTACTTCACTCTGTATAACAGTCTCTAGGTCCATCCATGTCTCTACAAATGACCCAATTTCGTTTCTTTTTATGGCTGAATAATATTGCATTGTATATATGTACCACATCTTCTTTACCCATTCGTCTGTCGATGGGCATTTAGGTTGCTTCCATGTCCTGGCTATTGTAAATAGTGCTGCAATGAACATTGGGGTGCATGTATCTTTTTGAATTATGGTTATATTTGGGTATATGCACAGTGGGATTGCTGGGTCATATGGTAATTCCATTTTTAATTTTTTAAGGAACCACCATACTGTTCTCCATAGTGGCTGTATCAATTTATATTCCCACCAACAGTGCAAGAGGGTTTCCTTTTCTCCACACCCTCTCCAACATTTGTTGTTTGTAGATTTTCTGATGATGCTCTTTCTAACCAGTGTGAGGTGATACCTCACTGTAGTTTTGATTTGCATGTATCTAATAATTAGTGATGTTGAGCAGCTTTTCATGTGCTTCTTGGCCATCTGTACGTCTTCCTTGGAGAAATGTCTATTTAGGACTTCTGTCCATTTTTTGATTGGGTTGTTTGTTTTTTTAATATTGAGCTGCATGAGCTGTTTATATATTTTGGAGATTAATCCTTTGTCCATTGATACACTTCCAAATATTTTTTCCCATTCTGAGGGCTGTCTTCTCATCTTGTTTATAGTTTCCTTTGCTGTGCAAAAGCTTTGAAGTTTCATTAGGTCCCATTTGTTTATTTTTGTTTTTATTTCCATTACTCTAGGAGGTGGGTCAAAAAAGATCTTGCTGTGATTTATGTCAAAGAGTGTTCTCCTATGTTTTCCTCTAAGAGTTTTATAGTGTCTGGTCTTACATTTAGATCTTTAGTCCATTTTGAGTTTATTTTTGGGTATGGTGTTAGGGATTGTTCTAATTTCATTCTTTTACATGTAGCTGTCCAGTTTTCCCATCACCACTTATTGGAGAGACTGTATTTTCTTCGTTGTATATCCTTGCCTCCTTTGTCATAGATTAGTTGACCATAGGTGCGTGAATTTATCTCTGGGCTTTCTATCCTGTTCCATTGATCTATATTTCTGTTTTTGTGCCAGTAACAGATTGTCTTGATTACTGTAGCTTTGTAGTAGAGTCTGAAGTCAGGGAGTCTGATTCTTCCAGTTCCCTTTATTCCCTTAAGGTTGCTTTCGGGGTCTTTAGTGTCTCCATACAAACTTTAAGATTTTTTTGTTCTAGTTCTGTAAAAAATGCCATTGGTAATTTGATAGGTATTGCATTGAATATGCAGACTGCTTTGGGTAGTATCGTCATTTTCACAATATTGATTATTCCAATCCAAGAACATGGTATACCTCTCTGTTTATGTCATCTTTGATTTCTTTCATCAGGGTCTTATAGTTTTCTGAGTACAGGTCTTTTACCTCCTTAGGTAGGTTTATTCCTAGGTATTTATTCTTTTTGTTGCAATGGTGAATGGGATTGTTTACTTAATTTCTCTTTCTGATCTTTCATTGTTAGCATATAGGAATGCAAGAGAGTTCTGTGCATTAATTTTGTATCCTGCAACTTTACCAAATTCATTGATTAGCTCTAGTAGTTTTCTGGTGGCATCTTTAGGATTATCTATGTATAGTATCATGTCATCTGCAAACAGTGACAGTTTTTATTCTTCTTTTCCAATTTGTATTCCGTTTATTTCTTTTTCTTCTCTGATTGCCGTTGCTAGGACTTCCAAAAACTATGTTGAATAATAGTGGCGAGAGTGGACATCCTTGTCTTGTTCCTGATCTTAGAGGAAATGCTTTCAGTTTTTCACAATTGAGAAGGATGTTTGCTGTGGGTTTGTCATATATGGCCTTTATTATGTTGAGGTAGGTTCCCTCTATGCCCACTTTCAGGAGAGTTATCGTAAATGGGTGTTGAATTTTGTCAAAAGCTTTTTCTGTATCTATTGAGATGATCATATGGTTTTTATTCTTCAATTTGTCATTATGGTGTGTCACATTGATTGAATTGCATATATTGAAGAATCCTTGCATCCCTGGGATAAATCCCACTTGATCATGGTGTATGATCCTTTAAATGTGTTGTTGGATTCTGTTTGCTAGTATTTTGTTGAGGATTTTTACATCTATATTCATCAGTGATATTGGTTTGTAAGTTTCTTCTTTTGTAGTATCTTTGTCTGGTTTTGGTATCAGGGTGATGGTAGCCTCATAGAATGAGTTTGGGAGTGTTTCTTCCTGTGCAATTTTTTGGAAGAGTTTGAGAAGGATTGGTATTAGGTCTTTTCTAAATGTTGGATAGAATTCACCTGTGAAACCATCTGGTCCTGAGTTTTGTTTGTTGGAAGATTTTTAATCACAGTTTCAATTTCATTGCTTGTGATTGGGCTGTTCATATTTTCTCTTTCTTCCTGGTTCAGTCTGGGAAGGTTATACCTTTCTACGAATTTGTCCATTTCTTCCAGTATGTCCATTTTATTGGCATAGAGTTGCATGTAGTAGTCTTTTATGATGCTTTGTATTTCTGCGGTGTCCATTGTAACTTCTCCTTTCTAATTTTATTGATTTGAGTCCTCTCCCTCTTTTTCTTGATGAGTCTGGCTAAAGGTTTATTAATTTTGTTTATCTTCACAAAGAACCAGCTTTTAGTTTTATTGATCTTTGCTATTGTTTTCTTTGTTTCTATTTCATTTATTTCTGCTCTGGTCTTTATGATTTCTTTCCTTCTGCTAACTTTGGACTTTGTTTGTTCTTCTTTCTCTAGTTCCTTTTGGTGTAAGGTTAGGTTGTTTATTTGAGATTTTTCTTGTTTCTTGAGGTAGGACTGTATTGCTGTAAACTTCCCTCTTAGAACTGCTTTTGCTCCATCCCATAGGTTTTGCATCGTCATGTTTTCATTGTCATTTGTCTCTAGGTATTTTTTGATTTCCTCTTTGATTTCTTCAGTGATCTCTTGGTTATTTAGTAACGTATTGTTTAGCCTCCATGTGTTTGTTTTTTACGTTTTTTTCCTTGTAATTCATTTCTAATCTCATATCGTTGTGGTTAGAAAAAGTGTTTGATATGATTTCAATATTTTTAAATTCACCGAGGCTTGATTTGTGAGCCAAAATGTGATCTATCCTGAAGGATGTTCTGTGGGCAATTGAGAAGAAAGTGTAATCTGCTGTTTTTGGATGGTATGTCCTATAAATATCAATTAAACCTGTTTGGTCTACTGTGTCATTTAAAGGTTGTGTTTCCTTATTAATTTTCTGTCTGAATGATCTGTCCATTGGTGTAAGTGAGGCGTTAATGTCTCCCACTATTATTGTGTTGCTGTCAATTTCCTCTTTTATAGCTGTTAGTACTTGCCTTATGTATTGAGGTGCTCCTATGTTGGGTGCATATATATTTATAATTGTTATATCTTCTTCTTAGATTGATCCCTTGATCATTGTGTAGTGTCCTTCCTTGTCTCTTGTAACATTCTTTATTTTAAAGTCTATTTTGTCTGATACGAGAATTGCTGCTCCAGCTTTCTTTTGATTTCCATTTGCATGGAATATCTTTTTCCATCCCCTCACTTTCAGTCTGTATGTGTCCCTAGGTCTGAAGTGGGTCTCTTGTAGACAGCATATGTACAGGTTTTGTTTTTGTATCCATTCAGCCAGTCTGTGTCTTTTGGTTGGAGCATTTAATCCATTGACATTTAAGGTGTTATTCATATGTATGTTCTATTACCATTTTCTTAATTGTTTTGGGTATGTTTTTATAGGTGCTTTTCTTCTCTTGTGTTTCGTACTTAGAGAAGTTCCTTTAGCATTTGTTGTACAGCTGGTTTGGTGGTGCTGAATTCTCTTAGCTTTTGCTTGTCTGTAAGGCTTTTGATTTCTCCATTGAATCTGAATGAGATCCTTGCTAGGTAGAGTATCTTGGCTGTAGGTTCTCTCCTTTCATCACTTTAAATATATCATGCCACTCCCCTGGCTTGTAGAGTTTCTGCTGAGAAATCAGCTGTTAACCTTATTGGAGTTTCTTTGTATGTTATTTGTCGTTTTTCCCTGCTGCTTTTAATAATTTTTCTTTAATGTTTGTCAATTTGATTACTATGTGTCTTGGCGGGTTTCTCCTTGGGTTTATCCTGCCTGAGACTCTCTGTGCTTCCTGGACTTGGGTGACTATTTCCTTTTCCATCTTCAGGAAGTTTTCGACTATAATCTCTTCATATATTTTCTAGGGTCCTTTCTCTCTCTCATCTCCTCCTGGGACCTCTGTGATGCGAATGTTAGTGCATTTAATGTTGTCCCAGAGGTCGCTTGGGCTGTCTTCATTTCTTTTCATTCTTTTTTCTTTATTGTGTTCCACAGCAGTGAATTCCACCATTCTGTCTTTCAGGTCACTTATCTGTTCTTCTGCCTCAGTTATTCTGCTATTGATTCCTTCTAGTGTATTTTTTATTTCAGTTATTGTATTGTTCATCTCTGTTTGGTTGTTCTTTAATTCTTCTAGGTCTTTGTTAAACATTTCTTGCATCCTCTCGATCTTTGCTTCCATTCTTTTTCCAAGGTCCTGGATCATCTTCACTATCATTATTCTGAATTCTTTTTCTGGTAGGTTGCCTATCTCCACTTCATTTAATTGATTTTCTGGGCTTTTATCTTGTTCCTTCATCTGGAACATAGTCCTCTGTCTTTTCATTTTGTGTATATTTCTGTGAATGTGGTTTTCATTCCACAGGCTGCAGGATTGTAGTTCTTCTTGCTTCTGCTATCTGCCCTCTGTAAGATCACTTCTTTATAAGCTGCAAGTAGATTTTCTCTTCAACATGAAAATTACACAAAAGTGCCTGTCTTCTACCAAAGTTCATTCTTCTTCAAGTGTCACTTTCAGTCAGGCTACACTTGACAGTGCTCTGGCTTGAGTACAGAGACAGCAAAGTGTCTGCAAATGGGTATCTGAGATTTGGAGGCCTGTCTGTTTATGACATTAATATGAATACCAAAAGGACGTTTTATAACTAAAGGTTATAATTTAATGTTTGAATGAATGAGATTACTTAGGAAAAAGTATCAACAAGGGCTTCCCTGGTGGCACAGTGGTTGAGAGTCCGCCTGCCGATGCAGGGGACATGGGTTTGTGCCCCGGTCTGGGAAGATCCCACATGCTGCAGAGCGGCTGGGCTCGTGAGCCACGGCCACTGAGCCTGCGCGTCCAGAGCCTGTGCTCCTCAACGGGAGAGGCCACAACAGTGAGAGGCCCACGTACCGCAAAAAAAAAAAAAAAAAAAAAGTATCAACAAATATTGAGAAATATTAGAGTAAATCTGTAGAAGGGAATCCTGAATTTGGGAATCCAGAAAAAGAAGTCAGTGTAGATGAATGATAAAATCTGTATTTAGTTTTATACAATCATTTTCTTCCTGGCATCTCCAGCCGGGAAAGTGTTTGTCCCAAATAAGACTGCAGTCATACTTATTTACTGTTTTCTTTTTTTTCCTATTGTTTTCTGCTAATATTTCACACATTGATACATTTACTTAGTCATCTCATTTAGTAGACATGTATTGAATGTATAGTCATGCAGAAAGATGCTGGGGTTTGTGGATCATGACCCCTCCCCTCCTGACTCCCAGTGGTGTGGCAAATAGTTGTTCATATGTAAATTCTCAAAATAAGACATATTGTGCTTTACGTCAACATAGATGTAAGAATAGATATAAAAAGCAACTTCTCTAGGAGAATTGTAATAATAATTTAATTCTGGATTTTGAGTTAGGAAAGATTTCTTTAAAAAAAAGTGGCATTAGACTTAATAGAAGAATTAAGTCATATTTGAGTTAAGACGATTTGGGCAATTGGGGCATATTTCATGCATGAAGAACTTGTTCAAATGCAAGGATAATGGGAAGTGAAGGGAAACCAGAGAGACTAATCTTTACATAGTCTCTCAAAAGACAATACAGATCACAATGTGTGAGAGGAATTATAAAGAAGAAAGAGACAGGTGTAAGAAAGTACGATTCTCCTAAGAGTCATATGCCCATTCATTTTTCTTTCTGTCAATATAATTTTATATTATATAAAAAATATAAATGTACTGATGTACACCATATATATTTTATACACTGCACTATTATATACATCAATATGCATAATAAAAATAAAATTCGCAAAGAAAAATTGGAAAGGAGAATGAATTGAACCACATAACTATATGTTTTGCATATAAACTCGTTTATAGATAATTATCAAATATCTGAATATTTTGCATGATGAAAAAGCAGAGTTTAGATTATTCAGAAAATATACAATTTAGTAATTTATTAGAAGTTAGTGCTGTACTCTAATTTTCAGACAAAATGTCCAACTGACACTGAAGTTTCATTACACTAACATATATGGTTGTTTGCATAATAAACCATATTTACTTATCTTGTCAGCATTCAACTCAATTCAGCAATGTCTCTTTAAGAAGTACCGTGTCATCTTTTATATTAGACAGAAATTAGGGAAGTATTTTATATTCAAAACATATCAGAAACATAATTTGTAGTGATTCTGTTAAGTATTTAATTTGTGACATTTTCTAGCACAATATTATGCAAGTGTCTCTTAAAGGTCTTATTTACGTAGCATGTTTGACATGCCTTGTTCACTAGCATTAATTCATGTTGTAGTTTTCTTAATAAGCTAAATTTCATATGTGTTTCCAGCTGTGATAGTTTAACTCCGACAAGGAACAATTGTTCTGCAATAAGTGATGAGGATACCATTTGTTGGCTGATATTTAAGAAAGCCTGTTGTTTGTAAATTCTAAAATGAATTTGGGATTAAAGAGCATTTAGAGTCCTAAAAACAAATGGTGTTTCCTGAATTCTTAAAACAAAATTAAATTAGCTTAACTCATTCAGTACTGTTATTGGTTTGGGACATTTTAGCCTTCCATTTGGTTCAGAAATTTAAACAATGTATTTTTATCACTTACTCTTAAACCATTGCTCTGGTAATACTTTTATACTACTTTAATGGGAATTACAATATGTTCATTAATAATTTGCTTTTTAAGAGAAAATTATTATTCATAAGATCTTGTTTAAAGCATACTCTAAATGTCTGACTAATTAAATTCAACTTATTTCATTTTTCTTCTATTAGATGTTTCTTTTAAAAAATGGTAGCACCAAAATATTCCTAGAAAGCTCTACAGATACATCATGGAATAAGGGGTTTTCCACCAGCAAGATTAAGACAAAGAGGGATACAACATCTGTTGACTCTGCATTTATTCACTGAGAAATGGCAATCAGTGTTCTCCCACCTTCAAACCTCTCTATATATCTCACCTGTTGAATCCCTTGCTCCTGGTTACAATGGATAAATGTCTGTGTTTCAATCTAGGCCAATGCCTCCACTGTGTACTGGGTTTCATCCTCTCGCCTGTTTGGGGAGGTTGCTTAAGCAGAGCTGTCTCTTCTCTCTTGAATCATCAAATTTTCCTTCTCTACTTTATTACCCTTATCTGCATAGAATGTTATAGTTTATTCTTAATAAACACCCCTTGACCAACAGCTCCCTAGACTATTTCCTTATGCCTCTGTATTCTTTTAATGTAGAGCCCCAATTCCTTTTTTCCCTTTCTCTTTTTTTTTTTTTTTTTTGCGGTACGGGGGCCTCTCCCGTTGTGGAGCACAGGCTCCGGATGCGCAGGCTCAGCGGCCATGGCTCACGGGCCCAGCCGCTCCGCGGCATGTAGGATCTTCCCGGACCGGGGCACGAACCCGTGTCCCCTGCATCGGACTTTCAACCACTGCGCCACCAAGGAAGCCCTCCCCTTCTCTTTTAAAACCACTCTAATTATATTTTCATTCTTACCATTTGACCAAATCTTTCCAGTCAGGTCAAATATTAACTCCACATTGCAAAATCCGATTAGTCTTCAACTTAGTTTACTTGCTTTCTCAAACACATTTTATAGCAATGATCATTCTCCCCTTGAAACACTTTCTTCATTTTATTTCCTAGATGCCATATTCTTTTTGTTTGTTTGTTTGTTACCCACTCACTTGTCGTTTCTCTTTCATCTTTTTTTGACGAACTCAACTTCTAAATGCTGAAATACTCCAGAACCCATTCTTCAGATATATTTATACTCATATGTTATAATTTGACATATATATATACATATATATGGTTATTATTTTCAATCTCCTTGTGGGAGCCTGGGGCTTCTAGGCTTTTAACCCCAATCTCTCTCCTGAATTCTAGGTTTTAAAATTTAACTCTGTGTGTTCTATCTGCCTGGAATGTTCTTCCCCAGTTGTAAACATGGCTTGCTTCTTCAATGAATTCATGTCTGTGCTCAAATGTGAACTTATTACAGCAATCTTACCTGATTATCTGATGTAAAATTTGAGAGTCCATCTTCCCCAGTATTCTCTTTTCCCTTACCCTGCTTTATTTTTCTTCATAGCGATAGTCAGTACTTGGCATGATTGTATTAAGCTGTTTCTTTGTTTATTAACTGCCTCTTCTACCTAGAATGTAAACTCCATGAAATCTTTATTTGGTTTGTTCTCTGCATCATTTTCAGTTCCTATAGCAATGCCTGACACAGTGAGCCCTCAATAATTATTTGTTAAATTCACAAAATCAAACTTTAACTTTACCTTAGTGTGACAGTTTTCCCCCAAAGTGTTGGTACCTGTATTCATACTCCCACTGGAATGTTTGAGAGATAGTTTCCTCACATCCCTATCTATAATTGGCATTATTAAACTCCCAAAGTTTTTGCTTGGCTAATGGCTGTGAAATGCTATCTTCCTGTTTAATTTACATTTCTTTGTTTATTAGTGAGATTAAGACTTTTATTGCCCAGTTTCTTACTTTTTAAATTTTCTGTGTATATCCTTTGCCCATTTTCCAATAGGGTCTTTGTTTTAAAATTTGTTTGCTTATGTATTTAATCATTGATTAATGAAAGGTTTTCTCTGTATTCTGGATACTAATCTTTGGTTGCTAATAAGACTGTAATTTATCTTTTAATTTACGATGTCTTTTATCACGCAGATGTTTTTAACTCAGATGTAGTCTATTTGTCCATTTGCTCTTTTGTGCTTCATGCTTTTTGTTTTGTTTAAATGTCCTTCTTTATCCCAAATTCTTAAAGCTAGGTTTTGAGATTTTTTTCTAATATTTTTAAAGTTTTACATCTTATATTAAGTTCTTTAATCCATTTGGATATTTTTTTGTTGTTTCTTTTTTGTGTGATGTACAATGTAATGTCATTTTGGTTTAGATAATCTTCTC
The DNA here is from genome assembly GCF_963924675.1 of Phocoena phocoena. Classification (NCBI taxonomy): domain Eukaryota; kingdom Metazoa; phylum Chordata; class Mammalia; order Artiodactyla; family Phocoenidae; genus Phocoena; species Phocoena phocoena. The sequence goes on along the minus strand of NC_089229.1, from coordinate 44,848,384 downwards.
AGTGCCACTTATTGAATTTCCTGCCCTACTCCCACTCATGTGTGATACCATCTCTGTCGGCTATCACCAGTATCAGCTTTGGTGCATGTGCACCAAAATTCTGATCCCTGGTTTACATGTGCATTCCTGCTTCAATAATTCTGTCTAAGGTCTAACCACTGTAGCTTTTTAGGTTTGATATCGGGTATGATGGTTCTCCCTGTCTTGTTCTCTCTCAAAATTGCTATTGTTAACTGTTCGCCAATCCATATGAATTTTCAGATGAAGACAGTTTCTAGAAAAAAAAACTTTGAAGATTTTATACATTAATTTTGGAATAATTGACATTTATTTGTAAAAGTTTGACATTGTTAAAATTGTAAAAAGATTGTAAAATTATAAAAAATGCCATTTGTAAAAATTGACATTTTTACAGTAACAATTCTCTTTAGCTTTGTGAGGAATATAGTCCTTGAGTCTTTGGATAATTTCTGTAATTTTCTCCATGAAAACTCTGAACAAACTTTTAATTTCTCCCTATAATTTTTGGTTTTTTTGTATTTGTATATTTGCTCTTGAGAATAGGATTCTTTCTAAATTAATTCTTTAAATTAGTTTTTACTGATTTATGTTAACTTTCTTGATATTTATGTATTAGTCTGTGTCAGGCAAACTTGCTGCACTTTTTTATTGATTTTATAGATTAGTTCTATAGATTCTCTTGGATTTCTATAAGGACTTTCACATTATCTCTACATAATACTAATTTATTTCTTCGTTTCTCGCTTTTGCTTATAATTCTGTATTTGTTCATTTATTTTATTGTGTTTTTGAATATAAGTATTAATGGGAAGCATTCTTGTCTTATTCCCATCATAATGGAGAGGACTTACAATGTCTCACCACTCAGTATATTTTTGGAAGAGGGCCTTTAACATGTTAATGAATTCCCTTCTCTTTCTAGTTTATTAAGACATAATATTTTGAATGAATGCTAAGTCATAACAAATGTTTTTCATCTTCTCAATAATTTATTTTCTATTTCATTAATTTCTGCTCTTAATAAGTTATACTTTCATGAACATTCATTGAGTTTATAGTATTGTTATGTTTCAGATTTCTTTAATTGAATGCTTTCATGTAAGTACTATTTCTGGCGCTGTTGAAAGCTCCCTGTTTTCTTGTCTCAGATCTGTGGTCCTCTTTCTTGGTTTCCTTTTGACTTAAATATATATTACCCTGTTTGAATACCAATGCTTGAGAATACTAAAAAACAAAAGGCTGCAGTGTAGGATATAAGCTAATTTTCATGGTAGGGAAGATTGAATAGCCATGTATTGGCTACAAGCTCATGGTTTGGATTGCTGATTTGAATCTAGCAAGCTGTTGGTGGATACTTTTCTTAGCTAGGACCATCTTTCACTGGCAATGGAAAAGTTATGGCACTGACAACTAACAGGTGTGCCAATAATAAGTCTAAATGTTCTGAGCTACATCTAATTGTGGAAAGAAGAAACGGACATATGGAACAATTAGTGAGTGATGTAAAATAATTTGATAAATTATGTAGTTTAGACTTAAAGGATTTATGACTGCAGAGGAGAGAAAAGCATTGAGGACTAACATATTTGTAGGAAGTTCATAATATAGTATGGACTTTCCCTGTGCTTTTGAATAATTTATGGGGCTTAGAATATAAGATTGAAAAAGAATGTCATTGCAGTTGAAGTAAATAGCATGATTAAAGCATGAAGGTATAAGGTATACTTGAGGGATATGAGATCAGCTTAACTAGAGGCTGATTATTTGGCCATATGGAAAAAGTATTGGTAGGTAATGGTGAGTTTCATTGTGTATGGCCTTGATTTACTACCATAGGAATTGGTTTTATAAAGGAAAGAGTTTGGAGGGCAGGGTGCTAACATAAAAACGATGGTAATGATAAAGATGGTGAAAATAACTGCAAACTTCGGTTGAAGCAAATTATATGCCAAACACTGTTCCAAGTACTTTATATGAATGATTTAAATGAATCCTCAGAAAAATCTTGAGGTAAGTATTATCACCATAATCATCACTGGTAGAAGTAATCTTTGTTGCTGTTGTTCTGTTCTAAATGTAGATACTTAGGCAGCTTCTATAACATGCCTAAGCTCTCACATCCAGTAGATGACAGAATTTGGACTTTGAGCAGACATTATGCTTCTTCAGAAGGAATTATTAAAATTAGTTTGATGTGGTCCATAAGATGGACTTGTGAAAGTGAGAATGCTTCTGAGGTTGTTGCTGGGAGGCTGTGAAATAATTCAGCTGTGCAGTGATAGAAACTTGGCCTCAGGAAGTAATAAATCAAAGAGGACTCCAAGGTTCCAGGTGTGAGTGACTGGGGCAATGGGGCATTAATTCTGCTTTCTTTGTCAAATTAACTTTCTTTTTATGTCCTTTTTTTCCCTCTTCTCTCTCTCTCTCTCTCTCTCTGTATTTCTCTCTTCCTTTCGTTTGGGTAATCAATTTGAGAGTGAATGATTTTCAGGATTAGATATTTTATTTATTTATTTTTTATTTTCCTTGGGTCCTAGATATAGCTATCATACTCTTGTAAAAAAATATAAAGGAAAAAACATGTTTTTGAAAAACCATGGAGGATTTAAGATATGCTTTTACTCCAGACCGAAGACATTCTTCAGTAACAAATCATGTTAGAACATCACATAATCTCCACACATGTCCAGATATAGTGCAAAGACATAATTTAGAAATTTACATTATAAAAGTACTTTGATTTAGGATCAATAGACTAATCCTTTCAGTAATTTAGAAAGTAACAAGAAAGTCTCACCTTGTAGATTTCTGTGCTAATCAACTCAACAACTGAATGAATGGAGATAATTTCCGGAAACTACTATACCTGTGTCACTTTGAACAGATTACCTGTTCCTTTGTCTCAGTTTCTCCTATATGTAGACTGAATATAATGATACCTTTTTGCTTACCTGCTTCTATCCTTGAGAAGAGCAAACACATCTGTAATGTGGAATATTGGAATATAAACGCTAAAGGACTTCTTTTATAGCTATATCTATATCTATATCTATCTGTATCTTTATCGGTATATAGTTGCTTTACAACGTTGTGTTAGTTTCTGCTGTACAACAAAGTGAATCAGCTATATGTATACGTATATCCCCATATCCCCTACCTCTTGAGCCTCCCTCCTACCCTCCCTATCCCACTCCTCTAGGTGGTCACAAAGCACCGAGCTGATCTCCCTGTGCTATGCAGCTGCTTCCCACTAGCCATCCATTTTACATTTAGTAGTGTATATGTGTCAATGCTACTCTCTCACTTCGTCCCAGCTTCCCCTTCCCCACCATGTCCTCAAGTCCATTCTCTACGTTTGCGTCTGTATTTCTGCCCTGCCACTAGGTTCATCAGTACTGTTTTTTTTTTTTTTTAGATTCCATGTATGTGTGTTCACATATGGTATTTGTTTTTCTCCTCTGACTTACTTCACTCTGTATGACAGACTCTAGGTCCATCCACCTCACTACAAATAATTTCGTTCTAAAGGACTTCTTGAGAAGACTAAGAAGGAAAGGTTTTATTTGGGGGTGTGTGTTACTTAATATTAGAGTATACTCAGTACCAACTTATTCCAGTGACCTATTATCCAGCAATTTATACTTGTTTTGTACTTCAGCATTTAAAGTCACCCTATTGGGTTAGGTCTTCTGAGAAGGAAACACAATGGTGTGAGATAGTTACTTGGAAAAAGAGCCAGAGAAGGAAGCGAGAGCTCCTTGAGACCACACTGCAGCTCACAGCCTGTGCAAGGAGAGAGGGAAGGGAGAAAGTCATAGACTTGGAGTGAACTGAGGGAAGTGCAGCCTTCATGGTGGCAAATGCAAAGGAGCAATAGTAGGAAATCTAAGCAGTGCCTTTTCACAGCTGCCACATCCACGCACAGCATCTGATAAAAATATCACTATTTTCAACTTTGCTAGCCCTTTGCTCTTACTGAACCTGCCTGAATGAGCTTTATGTCTCCTAGTCCATCAACATGTTCTATTCTGCTAGCCAGTTTATGTCTTCTATTCATCCTCAATCCTGGGCATATTGATCAGCTATTTCAACTAGGTCTCTTCCATTAGGTTTCCCTTTGTCCTCTTCTGGGAACACCTGTTGATTCTAAGCTCTGAGTAAGTCTAAGAATTTCTTTTCTTTTTCCAAGTTCTTACTATACCCAGTGTTTCTGAAGAGTATCATGTAACTGTTTTGATTTGGGATCACAAGAAAGTCATCCAAATTGGTTAAGATTACTGATTTTGGAGTTGCACATGGCTGGGTTTCTAATCCTGGCTTCCCTGCTCACTACCTGTGTTAATTTGGTCAAGTTACACACCTCCGTTCAAGTCTCAATTTTATGATCTGACAAATAAGGATAGTAGCATGTTCCTTACAATATCGTGAACTTGGCACATAACAGTTGCTTAATGAATGACAACTATGTCATTAATAACTTCAACCAGGACTTAGGACTTTTCTGCACATTTCTACATGTTTTGGACTCCTTTTTACCTTCTCACTGGAGTTAATTCAAACCTAGTTCTACTCTTTCAAATCACATAATCTTGGGACCACATGTCCTACATTACTGAAAAGTGACAGGCCATCTCTCATTCGGTAGTTATTGAGAACCTGCTATGTGCCAGAAAGTTTTTTGCAGTGAATCTACAGTGGTGAGTCACACAGACCAAGTCTCCACCTCAGTGAAGCTTATGGTCTATTTCGTCAACTTCATTGTTTTATACTTCAAAAATTTTAACTTATTTTTTACTTCCATTTTCTGTCTCAGGCCTGTCTCAGAGGAAGTTTGTCCTTATCCTTTTCTAAGACTAACCCTAATTCTCTTCTTATTTGGCTATCCTAGAGTTTTTTTCTGGCAACCATCTCTCGATCTACTGTGTATCTAGTAGTACCTTTCTCTACTAGATTATCTTCTCTTTGCATGAAATTTTCTCCCACATTTTTAAGAACAAAAACACAAACAAGCCTCATGTGAACATGCTTATTGCTTTCTCTTTTCTTCCTCTGTTTCCATTATTTTGCAATCTGGCTTTCACACCAAGTCTATTTAAATAGCTCTCTCTTAAACGTGACCTGCTTTGGTCTTCCCTTAGCTATCTTTTTTTCGTTAAAACTGAAGCACTTATTCTTAAAATATGTTTTCTTTGCCACCACGTATACCCAGTTCTCCTTCTATTTGTTTTTTCAATCACAGTGTGTCATCCTTTGCTCTTCATTTCAATTTTTTTCATTGATTTTCTCAACAGGTATTCATTGAGTGCTTATTACAGGCACTCAAGTGCAAGTCATACAGAGTCCATAGTTTCTAAATTCTGTTTTCTATCTCCCTCACTAAAACCTCAGAACTCTTCTCTTGGCAATCTCACCCCCTACAAATCCTAATTTATGTCTTCAATCAAAACCTTCCAGTTAATTTCATTCCTATGGTCACATTTTCCTTCTGTTCCTCTGATTCCCTAGTTGTTCCTCAAACTCCACCTGTTTCAAATGAATGCTACCATATTCACCTAACACTTTCTTTTAAATTCCAAATATCTGCTAATATCATCTTCTAGTCACTCAGGCGTTCAGATTTAAAATGATTTTTGTTCTCTTGCTTAAACCTATCTCTGGTTTTTATCCTCACTGTTACCATTTGCTCCTGGTTATTTTACTTCCTCCTTGGAGTATTATAGATGAGTCCTCACTTTTTAAACCACTTTTCCAAAAATTCTTCCTGATCCTCTAACAGAGTTCAAATGTCTTAGTCCTGGTATTCAATCTTCTCTAAGAACTGCTTCAATCTTATATTCCATTGAATCTTCTATCACCTAGTTGTAAGCCCTTTGTCTTTCAGTATTACCTTAGCCACTTGTGCTTTTCGTTTTCACACCTGCATGGCATCACACAAAGGCTGTTCCTCCCATAGCATGCATGCTCTGTGTTTACCTTTGCTCATGGAATCCCATCCATCCTTCAGAGTGCAACACAAGTGACACTTCTTTAGATCCTCTTTACCCTTCATCCTCCCTCTCTTCTGAAACACTGTAGAATATTTTATTTCTTTTGTCATTCATCTTATACTACGTTGTATCTTCTCGTCTCACTTAGGAGGGTTTGAGGTCCTTGAGGATAGAGACTTGTGGCATTCCTATTTATGCTTTATAGGATCCTGAGCACGCAGCCTTCCTCAGTAAACATATATTAAAAGAATAAAGTAGTGGAGAAGATCTTCCTCTCTTCAGAGTGATTACTTATCACTGAAGTACAAAGATAAGATAAAGTAATAAACTGTCTATCCTGGCTGAGTAGTCTTCTAGAATGACAAATACAATAAGTAATTGCTATGTGTGCAACTAATTTCTCTTCCTCTCTCATTGTGTTAAGGAGAAGCTTTCTCAGCCAGGCAGAGGGAACAGGGGTACCAAGTCATAAGGACACAGTCCTTTCTCTGGAGATGTTTACTGTCTTTGAGACTGACATGCATGCAAATGATTTCATGTAAAATAAAAGAAATTTTAGCTACGAACTTATATGAAAAAGATACCACAAGTACAAAAATTACTAAATGAGTTTATAATCATATTCTTGTAGAATATTCTTTATGAAACCTTAAAAAAATCAGGTAGTGGGACTTTCCTGGTGGTCCGGTGGGTAAGACTCCGCACTCCCAATACAGGGGGCCTGGGTTCAAACCCCGGTCAGGGAAGTGGATCCCACGTTTACGCCACAACTAAGAAGTCTGCATGCCTCAACGAAGAGTCTGCATGCTGCAACTAAGACCAGGCACAGCCTAAATAAATAAATAAATACTAAAAAAAATTTTTTTTTAAAATCAGGTAGTGGTTTCCATCTTAATATCTCTCTGAACTTTAGTATAGCAAATATAGTGATGTTTTCTTGATTAAGTTTCAGAATTATACAGATCTTGCAGAAATGGTATATTTATTTCCCATAAAGGTATTTAGGCTATGTAACATCCAGTTTGCTTGATTGGGGCTAGAATTTTGAATCACAAGTGAGTATAAATTACAATGTTGTAAATTATATTTACTTTGGTGGAAAAATATTTTAAAGACACAGTGAAAGGGGATTCATTGTTTTCTTTTTTGAACAAAGGTTTACAATGAGTTTTGCCTGCATTAAAAGGTACGATCTTTGTTATAACCCATATATAGTAGGTACTTAGTATGTGTTGGCTGCATGATGACACTTGGAGAGCCCATCTGCCTATGAAGTTCTATGAAATAGAGATTTTTAAAATTGAGCTTTGGAAAGAAAAGGCTAGTTAAATATAGAAGAACGCATGCATACTACTCTGGAGAACTTAAAATGTTCAACTTGACAAGACAGACATATTTTTGAAAAGTTAATTAAATTATACAATATAATAATAATAGGGAGTTCAGTGATATTATATAACTTTTAAATATTGATTATATTTCCAGGTTTTCTTTCCTGTTAGTACTCTGCTACAGCTCAACCTAGACAGGAAAATGGGTACATTCTTTTCTTTTTTTAAATTAATTAATTAATTTATTTTTGGCTGCATTGGGTCTTCGTTGCTGCGTGCGGGCTTTTCTCTAGTTGTGGCGAGCAGGGTCTACTCTTCGTTGCAGTGTGCAAGCTGCTCATTGCGGTGGCTTCTCTTGTTGGGGAGCACAGGCTCTAGGTGCACGGGCTTCAGTAGTTATGGCTTGAAGGCTCTAGAGTGCAGGCTTAGTAATTGTGGCGTACGGGCTTAGTTGCTCCCCGGCGTGTGGGATCCTCCCGGACCAGGGCTTGAACCCGTGTCCCCTGCACTGACAGGTAGATTCTCAACGACTGTGCCACCAGGGAAGCCCGGTACATTCTTTATGGTTAGGAAGAACTCTTTTGCCATTAGCCCACGCTAAACTGGTAGTTTTTACAGCTTACAGCCCGACAAGAGACCAAGTCTTTATTACCTAGAGGGAAGCACTTAAATCATCTGAAGATGACTGTTCTGTACTGAAGGAAAGTTTGAGTTGGCTGCTCGAGATTCTGTCTCACACCCTGGGTGGCAAGGGTTAGTTTTTCTGCCGAACTGACAGTTTCCACCCTCAGGGTGGGTAGATTAGATTGGGAAATATATAGGAGGGGAGCTTGTCAAGGAAATTCAAGGAGCAGAGTTGATAAGTTCTAAAGGGAATTCTAACCTGGTCCCCAGATTGAATCATAAATGCTTATATTTTATGGATTTATACAAGTGTGCAGAAGATACAGACTAAGAAGCAAAAGAAAGAGCAAAGAGTAGAAGGTGTGGGAAGAAAATATACCAGAAGAGGCATACAACTCTGTGGCTTGTCCAGCTCATCATTTGTTGAGTTGTGAATAAAATACCAGTTTTGAGAGCAACTGTGGTGATGACTGAAAGTTTTTGAGACATTTCTTTAATGGTGATTCAGGAGCCTGAGTACTGTATTGCGTTAAAAATTTGGAATTACAGGAAACAATTCTGGTAACAAACAATGGAAATTCATTCTTGCATCTCTGTACTGGCTGCTGCAGTCCAGCCCCAGGCAAGATGAGTCTGTATGTGGTTCTTATGATTCTCTTATAAAAAAGAGACACCTGGTAAGAAATTAGTTATTGACAGGTATGAATTTGTAACAAGTATGAAGTGGGAAATGTAGTCATAAAGGGATTTATTTCCCTTAAAACCAGGCTATCATTTATATTTAAACTTTTGCTGCTTATAATTCACTGCGTCATACAATTTGGTGCAGATTGAAATATCTCCTTGAAGGCTTATTTATATTTTACATACAGATTTGTGATCATCCAGGCTTAGCCATCATTTCTTGGAATGTTTCGCACTGATTATGTGTCAGGCTTTTTGCACTGATATTGCTCTACAATAAAATAACTGTTCTCAAAGTGAGATAGACTCTTAAATTAGTATTTTCTTCTATTAGTCTAAATATTTATATCAGCCACGTAAGTGTTCTACTTGTATATGGATTTATAGAAGACTCTAAAAGGGAAAAAGAAACAGGAAATAAAAATCATTAGCTTGATATAATACTGACAGCTAATATTTCTATCATGGTTACTGTTTTTCAAACCCAGCTTGAACTGCTTACATACAGTAATATATTTAAATTTCAGAACAACCATAGTAAATTGGGGCTATTATTGCCTACACTTTACAACTGAGAAAAGTGAGGAACAGAGGGGTTAAATACTTCTCCTGGGTAAACATGGAGGGTAATGCCAGAGCCAGGATTTGAACCCAAGCAGTCCGACTGCTTGGCACTCCTACTGTCCACTTCTATGGCTAAATTATTCTTGATTGGACCAGAGGTAGAGTATGTAGCTGTGTTACTTCAAAGCTGTGTTTTAACATGATTATTTATTAACATGGTTGTCCCTCCCTTACTAGATTATGAACTTGTGAGTACATGAACCATGTCTTATTAACTTTGTCATATACAGTGCTCAATAAAACTTTTATTATTCCTGAATTACAGCTTATTATTGCTCTGAGAGATTTTATCCAAGAGACTTCTCTATTTTGAAGTCATTGGTTTTATATCCACAAAACTTTTAGATCCACAAAACAAAAAATGCAATTGTTACCTCTAAGTGAAGTATTTCATTCATAATTCTCTTATTTCTTAACTATTTTAAAGAATAAAATAGCATGAATGAAGCAAATTAATTTTTTATGGGTATGGAATAATTTTAGAATCATGTGACTTGGTTGAAATGTTTTTTTCTTTCTTTTAAAAAATTACTCTTTCTTACAGGGTGCTGCTTTAATTAGAATGCTGGCTAATTTTATGGGCCATTCAGTATTTCAGAGGGGTTTGCAAGTAAGTAAAATGCTTTCTATTTTCTCTTACACTTTTCCTTGTTCCTGCATTTATTTTTTTCCCCATTTATTTATTTATTTATGGCTGCTTTGGGTCTTCGTTGCTGCGCACGGGCTTTCAGGGGCCACTCCTTGCTGTGGTGTGCGGGCTTCTCTTGTTGTGGAGCACAGGCTCTAGGCACGCGGGCTTCAGTAGCTGTGGCGCACAGGCTTAGTTGGTCCGTGGCATGTGGGATCTTCCCAGACCAGGTCTCGAACCCATGTCCCCAGCATTGGCAAGCGGATTCCCAACCACTGTGCCACCAGGGAAGCCCCTCCTGTATTTATTTTAAAGATATTTCACAACTTGGGAAATTGCTAATACAGAAATGCTGAATTTTATGGAAAACTTTAAGATGAATAAGGTAAACAGTGTCGTTCCACATGACAAATGAAAGTGGTAGACAAGATTCCATACCAACCCACAAAACTCCAACTGTTATACCATTTAGAATCTCTTTAATATGCATTTTAAAACGGAAGTAATTTTCAAATATATTAGATCCTAAGTATTCTATACAAGATTTTATGGAAGTCTGATTCCCTTTTCTTCCATTTAAAAGTTCATATAAAGTGAAAACAAGTTATGTTAGCCTTCTTAGAATTATGTATTTGAGAAATTCTTAATGCTTTTTTTCAGATATGTGCCTTTTATGTTGTTTGCTCTTTTAATGTTGACATACATAGATTGTTAGTTTTTCCAAGTATATTTAAATGTTTTCTTTAAATTAGAAAATGCACTGTTTTTAAAAAAAGGGGGAAAAAAGAAACAGTTTTATTATAATACATTTATAGTGTGAAGTATGGAATCTGGCAGTAGATTCTTAGAAAAGGAGGATTCTTAAATTCTTGAAAGCAAATATAGAAAAATAGAACTTTTATTCCATTGAATCTGTTGGAGTAAATCATGTTCCTAGCAGCTGTGACTGATGAATTATTTATGATGCATTCTACTTAGAAGTGTCCTTAAAGTAAATTGATGTTCACCTGAAATACAATTATGCTAAGACAGAGAGAGCAATCAATCTTAGCTGTTCTTAGTAAGCTTTTCATTCTGAAATTTAAATAAACTACATATGGGATCAGGTCATATTTTAGTAGTGTAATTCTATCTTTACCCAAAATAAACCAAAAGATAAAATACAAAGCAAGAGTTAAATATGTTATGACAAAGCTATAAATACGTTAACACAACAGAGAAAAAATATATAAATTTCTTGAAGAATAATTTCCCTTAGAAAGTTTTTTTACCGAATTGTCCCAGCAGGGGTTGAAATTTACTTTAAAATCAGCTCTTCCCATTAGGGACACCTTCAGAATAGCTGAATTCAGTTGAACCTGTCTGCTGGGTGCTAAAGTCTCTATTCTGATCACATAGTTAGGAAAATCTTTTTTCTCTAGGTGTGCCCTCCATGAATATCAACTGTCTGGAGAAACATCCTTCCTTATCCCCACTCCTTTGTTTTTCCCACTGAAGTTGTAGCATGACAGTACAGTTCCACAGAATATCTAAGCTTTCATAAGGGCTACACAAACTGAATTTGATTTCCTAGTAGCAAGTTGATGTGAAATCATTTTCTGTATACAATTTTTATTGGTTTTTTTTCTCACTTGTGTGTATAGATTTGCTTGGCAGATTGAATAACTATAGTTATGTTATCTGGAAAGAATTATTGTTTTGCAACATTTTTCTTTATCTTGTCAATATTTCTATAGTACGCAAAATACATCAATATTTAATTCACCCTTTTCTACTGACCCAGTCCGTTCAGTTTTATCTGAAACAGTTAGACTATACCCTCTGACCCCCATTATATTAAACTTTCATTTGAAGCTTGTTTTAATGTGTGTGCCTTTATGCTCTGATACTTGATTTGGTTAATTTTCAACTGTGGGACTCTGTGTTTGTCAACATTGCATTTCATTTGCCTTGTGACATCTCATTGATCAGATAGATCTTTATCCTTCGGTACTTCCCTTGCAGCTTTATTTATACTCATCACTCAAACTGATTTAGTGTATCATCAGCAGTTTGGATTCGTTTACAGTAGATCCCTATGTCTATTTAGTGTATCATCAGCAGTTTGGGTTAGTTTACAATAGATCCCTACATCTAAGTGATAAATTATCATCTCTTGTGCAGGAAGATGTATGGAATACAGTTTGGGAATGACCTCCTGAACAGACACTTCATGTCATGGTATTGAGTGGTCACAGAGTTGATATTAATATATTTCCCATCCACAAGGCTCTGGGGAGTCTTGGTTTACATGTTGTTGAAAGAGCTAATCTGGACGGTCAGCACTTACCTCTGCTGGAAAATCTATTAATTGTCTTTACATTAACCATGGATATTTCTGTGTTGACAAATGGAAGTTTATGTTTGCAGACAGAGCCAGGGTTAGATTTATAGATGTAGGCATCCCAAGTTGCAGATACTACATTTTTCATATATTTTCCCCTCCCTCTCTCCCTCTTCCTCCCTTCCTTCCTCCCTCTCTTCCTTTCTTCTTTCTTCCCTCCTCCATCTTTCCTTTCATTTTTTTTTCTTTTTGTTTTAGTACTTGGACCTTAGCGCTTATGTTTCACACAGGGACAATAGTATACTGGTGGTTTCTTCTAAAACTTGTGTTCTCTTGTATTTTTTATATCCTAACTAACCATCTTAAGCTCTTTTGGGAACAAAGCAAACATTTTTTACAAATACAACCACAAGTATATAAATATGATATATTTACACGATATAAATTTAAAATATAATATAAATAAATATATGATATATCATAATAAATATACATAGATATAAAATAAACTATAAATATAATTGTATATTAAATATAATAATATAGAAAGATGGGTCAGTTCACATGTTTATATTTAACTTAGCAAGTATTTGAGTATGGATTCAACTACATTTTTCTAACTTTTGTAATATTTTGTATTGGACAATTATTTCAGGTTTCAACTTATATGTATATCCTTCAGTAGGAAGGGACTCCTAGTACCCATAAATCCATTTGATCAGCTATCAGAAAGTCTGGTGGTAAACACTTTTATAGTGAATAATCACAACTTCCCTTGGTCTGATCTTCTTGATTTTTTGGTCTGCTTCCCTTATTTCTTGAATTTTGTCTGATGCTTAAATGGTTCAGTCTTGCATAATTTTTAAAATAAGTTGCCTCAAAACTTCTTACAGTATGTAATAGACAGAACATACATTCTATCTATTTAGAATGTAATAGACAGTATATACAGTCATAAAAAAATTAGTCCTGACTACCATTAATGCCAGCTTCTGTTTTGTTTTGATGTTTAAATTGAAAGCGAAACACAGCAAACGAAGCTTGAACCCTTGTTGGATCATGTATGCCACTTGTAAATAATACACTTTTAAAAACATAGAAATATTTGTATTTTTGCAAACTCTGTGTAGCTATTGTTCTTCCATAATCGATTTCGCAAATCAACAGCTGGCATATTTTGGGACACGAAGCAATGGAATAAGTAGGGAGAAACAATTCTTATTCCTGTTTCTAATTAATGATGGGCTTTCTGCTAGTCACTAAACCTTCCGTGGCCTCTGACTTTATAGTTACAAAATGCAAGAGTAGAATTAAATGCTCTCTAAGATTTTTTTCATCTTTCAGATTCTCTGCATCTAAGACATTTAATGCATTTTTCTAGCTAGACAATTTGGGTTTGATACTTTAATTTAGGACAGCTATTTCAATTTGATGGGAAAATTTGTTAACTAGATGTGCAAAAGTGTCCTTGAATCTTCACTTAATCATCTGAGTATTAAGACAATTTGGCTTTGACCCTGTTGGGAGGGTTAGTGAAGTGAAAGTCAGGAAAGCCACCGCTAGATTTCAGAAAATCAAGAAATTTTGGTGTCACAAAGAAACAACACCCATACACTCAATGTAGCCCTAGTCAGGTTTTGGGAGGGAGTGAACTTAGATGGGGTTGTTCAATTCACCGTCGTAACCCAGAAGTCCTTGAATCACTTTCTTCAGTTGGCTTCGGTGGCACTGTGTTCTGTGTGTCATTTTAGTTCACCTCATGCTCAAACCCTATTACTGTAAGAATTGCTGAATCTTTGTGAAATTCTCACATTTTTAATTTCCTAGACTTCTTATTAAGTACATATATATTAGTTTTCGCCCATATGTAGCAATGTTTATGTGTATAGATCCAGTAAATTAGGATCTACTTCTTTTACCTGGTTTTTATATTTTAAGCTTCCACAGCTCAAATCCTCGTTCTTACATACGTATTCTAGGCTTATTTTTAAAGTAAGTAATTCAGATAAGGATTCTTTTAGATAGAATTGTTTTCACATGAATTTAACCTTTCTTAGTTCATTTTTACTTGTTTTAATCTCCCTAGTAACAGTTTTTAAATTTTTCTTTGAGTTTTTTGGAAATAAAAGATTAAAGCTATAATTTTGAAATCCTCAGATAACATTGATTGGCTCAGTAGCTATTAAAAAATAATTAGTACATAACTACTGCTTTTTCTTTTCAAACAAAACAGTATTGTTTTAATGATCTGGCAGTACCATTCTTCATGTTGTTGTGAGGCAATACCAGGGAACTGAAATTATGGAGAAAGATCATTGCTAAACTTGATACAAACTCACTCTGAAATCCATGTCAGAAAGTGAGTCACCCTCCTGCTTATCCAATGAGGGTAATTCAATATCATTTAAAATGTGGTTGAATAAAGAAAGATTTCTCTTCATTAGTATTTAACTGCTCTTTTCCATAAGGTAACCTACAAAAAGATGTTTGCCTCCAATTATCAGGGTGGAAATTGCTTATGCAAATCAATGTAAGGCAATGAGGTGTGGATAAAAAGCTAAAGGGAAATATCATTATTATTGGTTTGTGCTCATAAAATTCTGATAGCCTAAAGGTAATGACAGCACAGAGCTATAGGGATTATTAGTAGCAACAACAAACTCAACTTGTGTTCTAGTGAGAAGTTATATGTTAACATACGTATACAGGATTTTTATTTGAAAACTGCAAGCTTATGTTTGTGAAAGAGTGTTTGCTCCCTTGCATGTAGGTTTTTAGATAAATGAAAAGTCAGAAAATAACACAGGAACAGAGACCATGTGTCAAAGTTAATTTCCTTTCTGAAGAGATTGTATTGTGCTTTTATCCAGATGGGAGCTGAATCATGCTTAATCTAAAATTAAATGACCATAGATAGGTTTTGTTCAATTTCTCCGTGTTTCACTTAAATCACTGTGCAGTTTTAGGTATGGTATAGGTAGAAAAGTTAACTCATCATAATAATTTCTTGTGATCAGTCAATACCATGTGATAATAATACTATCATTGATGATGTTTAGTCATTGGATTTGACCTAATTAACATTTAACTTATTAAAGACCAACTACAAAGCTAAAATTAATGACTACGCTATAGAGAAAAATATTAATTTTAAGGAAAGATTCCATGGATTTGAGAATCAAGAATACTATCTCTAATAAAAATCAAGTACTTTAAAAAATTAAATAGCAATAGCTATTCGTATTTCTCAGTCAGAGAAAATAACTTCTATTCCTCAATTTCAGTGAATTTGTTTGTATACAGCTAGTGATTGAATCCTTATCATTTTGCCTTTGAATTAAATGTTGTTAGTTGACTACTGTGACTATATAGCATTAACTAAAAAGCCTTCATTAGTAATGACATATATCTCTATTTGTTCATCCCACAAGCATTTACCCAGCTTGACGGGAGGCTTTAGAAACTTATTCTTACTGGTTTTCTTTTGCCTGTTAGTTAAGAGCTCAAGATATGTTATTCATTTTAACTCATAGGGTTGATACTATAAAATGATGTTTTTGATATCTTTAAAATGTATTTGTGAAATGATTTGACGCATTTGGCTAGTGGGTGACATATTCGTATATTGGTATGTGTGTAAATGCGTACAGATCAGTGACTTGCACACACTGGGGTATGTATACCTATCTGCAAACACTCTCTCCCTCCTTGTAAACGTTACCATTCGGTTAGATTGCTAGTTCAGAGGCACAATAAACTTGCCTTAGAGGCATTTTTCTCTAACCTACTTAGCTCTTGCATCAGCAGTTTTCTTTCGTTTCCTTTTTAAATTTATTTTTTCTCTTATTTTATGTTCTCATTTCAGAATGTTCATGTAATAGCCTAGAAGTATATATTTGGCAATGTTGAAAGTTTTGATGCTAAAGAAACCTTCTAGGTTGGGAAGGTTCTTTTTCTTTTTTACTCACATTTTCATAAGTGCTTGGTGGTTCTAGTATATAGTTTAATACTAGTATTATGGCATAGATGTACATCATATTTTTAGCTTTTTCCTTGTTGGCAAACATTTAGATTGCTTTCCAATTTTTGTTAAATAACACTGTAACAATTTTTAAATTATAGATTTTCCCATTATATTTTGATTGTCTTTTCATTTATATTTCTCGAAGCATATTATCAATTTTTCTTCTGAAATATTAAGCCAATATATAATGGTAGAAATAAAGTTTGAAAGTTCTCTTTTTATAATACACTAAGCAAACAACATTGTGTCTTATTTTCAAAATAAATTTCTTACTAATTTAATAAGTAAAAAATTGCTATTTCAGTGTATATATTTTTATCACAATTGAGGTTGAAAACTTCCATATATTCTCTTGCATTTCACTCTTATCACTTACTTTTTTATGACATATTTATCCATGTGTTTATCTGTTTAAAAAACTAAAGTTCTACTTTTTTATAACATAACTATTTATAAATATTCACTAGTTATAAAAATAATGAACCATAACATTTATGCAACTTCTTTTCCCTATCATATCTAAATGTCAAAATTATCGTTCTGAAAAACCATATGTTATAAATTAGTGGCTTAAGAGGAGTGCTATAAAGACCTATCCTAAGTTATGTATTTAGAACCTATCTTACAAAAGGTTCAAATGTATTCAAAATTCCATGTTGATCTACCTTTGTGTTTCTGTCTGTGGAAGAGAAGGCTCTGTGTTAGTCAAAATTCCATGTTGATCTACCTTTGTGTTTCTGTCTATGGAAGAGAAGGCTCTGTGTTAGTCAGAATTCCATGTTGATCTACCTTTGTGTTTCTGTCTATGGAAGAGAAGGCTCTGTGTTAGTCAGAATTCCATGTTGATCTACCTTTGTGTTTCTGTCTGTGGAAGAGAAGGCTCTGTGTTAGTATGACACACAAAGAAATGGGGATATCCATTTGTCATCCTGCATCTCATTTCCTTTTGCAGTCAGTCTCTCGTATTCATCTTTTCTCTTCTGCTCAAGATCTCTCTCTATGATTATGTTACAGATCATTTTCCCCCCTTAAGAGCAATAACTCATTTTAGTATTAAAAACTTTTCTTAGTGCTTTGTGCTAATAAACCAAAATTGTGATTTCTATTGCTGCATCAGCTCTCTTTAGTTTTATATCCATGTTGTTCACCCATCAGATATGTTCAGTTATTCATTTATTCCACACATATTTATTACATAGCCACTCAGTGTTAGATACTATGATAAATACCAAGCATTCAGGGCATGCTGCACACAGCAGATATGTCCCCTGATCTCATGAATCATACCACTGGATAGGATTGATGCTAAAAAGGAAAAAAGCAAATACAGGCCTATTTACTAAGTGTGATAAATGCTAGGCAGGAAAAAAATCGGATGTTGTGTGATAACATATGGATGGGTGGGTCAGGTAACTTTAGGTTAGGTGTTTAGAAAATCCTTCTTGGGGAGAAGGCATGTGTCTTCAGTTCTGAAGGATGAGAAAGAGGTGGGGGTCTGGGGAGATCATTCCAGAAAGGTGGAAGGGCTTGTGCAAAGGGCTGAGGGAAGGAACTGAGCATTTTCAAGGAAAATAAAGAAACTAGCATAGATGAGCACCGTTAGTAGGGGCAAGAGATGAGGGGGGAGATGAGGGCAGGAGCTAATTGTCGGATGCCAAAGTGCACTGTGCTCAAGAGGGTTGGGTTTTATTCTGAGTGCAGTGGGAGGCTATTCAACAGTTTTAAAACTGGGATGTAACATGGCTCTATTTATATTTAAAATAGTTATCTGACTAATTGTAATAATACATTGGGATTGGAGCAATCAGCATACCAAGAGAGGAGGAATCAGGTAATAAAATTAGGAAGATATTTTAATATTCAGGTGAGAGATGATAGAGGCTTAAATAGTTAGTAGATGTACAGAGACATGGATGGATTCAAAATGTTTTTTGAAGGGAGAATGAAATGGACCTTGGGATAGATTGGGTGAAGAGTATGGTAGTTGAGAGATGAGGAAGAAAAAGTACCTAGGAATGATTCTGCAGTTTCTGGGTTGAAGGCCTGAGACCAAGCCCTGAAGGGCTGTAGCAGTTGGAGGTTGAAGGAAGAGGAGGGGGCTGGTAAAAGAGGCTGAGGTGGAATAAATAGAGAGGCAGGCAGAACGCCAAGGGTATGGTGTTACTCGTGTCAAGAAAAAAGCCTATTTCAATAAAAAGAAAGTGACCAAGGAGGTTAAATGCAGCCAAGGGGTAGAGCAGAATAAAGACTAAAAAGTGTTCCTTTTGGCAGTTTGCAGCTTAATGACTTTAGTGGAATAGGTTAAAGAGTGTCATACAGAGTGAAGTAAGTCAGAAAGAGAAAAACAAATGTATATTAATGCATATATGTGGAATCTAGAAAAATGGTATAGATGATCTTATTTGCAAAGCAGAAATAGAGACATAGATGTAGAGAACAAATGTATGGATACCAAGGGGGAAGAGGGAGTCTGGAGGAATTGGGAGACTGGGATTGACACAAATACACTATTGATACTATGTATAAAATAGATAACTAATGAGAACATAATGTATAGCTCAGGTAACTCTGTGGGGACCTAAATGGGAAGGAAATCCAAAAAGGAGTGGGTATATGTATATGTATAGCTGATTCATTTTGCTGTACAGTAGAAACTAACACATTGCAAAGCAACTATACCCCAATAAAAATTAATCCAAAAAGAAAAGAGAGGATGGGAAATACCTAAGTAGAGATAGTGTATGTAGGATAAAATTTTTTAAATTTGCCAAGGAAGGAGATCAGAAAAACAGGGTAGGTAGATAGAGGAGGATAAGGGCTAAGGAAAGTTTCTGTTTTGTTTTTCAAAGATGGGAGACAGTTGTACTCATTTTAGACTGGTAGAGAAGGAGTCAGGACAGAAGAGTTTGATAATGTTGCAGAAGAAAGAGACAACTGGGATTTTGGTTCTTGAGACAGTAAAAAGACTGGTCTTTGATAGGAGAGACCCTTCCAGTAAATTTGGCAATTGGAAAATAAAGGAGTTCATTTTCTGATGAATTCTTTTTAAAAAATTAATTGTTTATTTATTTATGCCACACTTTGAGGCTTGTGGGAATCTTAGTTCCCTTACCAGGGATCAAACCTGAGGCCACGACAGTGAAAACACCACTAGACCGCCAGGGAATTCCAAATTCTATGTTTTTAGTGTTATCTGAGGCAAGGTCAATAGCTGAAAGTGAGGTAATGCTGCCCAGTAGACGGATTTGAAGATTAAGGATTGGGAAGAATAGGAAGGCACGGCTTCCTGGTTTTATTGAGTGCCTATTTGAGTTTGGTGCTTATGAATTTATAAGAAAGCACAGGGGCTTTCCTGGTGGTGCAGTGGTTAAGAATCTGCCTGCCAATGCAGGGGACACGGGTTCGAGCCCTGGTCCCAGAAGATCCCACATGCCGCGGAGCAACTAAGCCCGTGCGCCACAACTACAGAGCCTGTGCTCAGTAGCAAGAGAAGCAATTGCAATAAGAAGCCCACGCCCTGCAACGAAGAGTAGCCTCAGCTCGCCGCAAGTAGAGAATGCCTGTGGGCAGCAACGAAGACCCAATGCAACCATAAATAAATAAATAAGTACATACATACATACATACATACTGTGAACCAGTTTTTATTAAAAAAAAGAGGAAAGCACAACTGCTCAATTGCCTTATTTTTTCCTGTGATGCTCAGCTGTATGGGTACAGGTTTGAAGAAGGCAAATATTTGAATTTATCCAGGAATGGGATATTTGCCAGCTAGCCTAATTGAAAAAGAGCTGCAAAGGAGATGAGGCTGTTTGTTAGGAATTAAGATAAACTATGAAATAGAAGCTGGATAACCAGGGAAACAAAAACAGGAAGGATCTGATAGACAAATACCTGCCATTAATAATGTTAACAGTAAATAACATATTAGTAAGTGTGTATTATTTTAACACTGAATAAAAGAAATCCCCCATGCTTCTGAGCATATGGGAAATTTAATCTGTCCTTATGGAATTCCCCTTATGTCATGCCCATTAATAGGAGAATGTTCCAGGGAACTTTATCAGGCCAGAACATACAACGAAGAACCGTCTGTTCTCATCCACACTGATAGTCAGTCGTATTAGTTTCAGGAAAGAAGTGAGATAGTGCATGCTGCTCGAATGTTCGGTATGTATCTTGCCCAAGCCGAGCCTTTCTGGTCACCTGGAGGTTAGTGTCTTTGCTGCTTTAGTGCTCCCTTAGGTATGGCTATTTTGTGCTGAGGAACCTAACTAGTGCCCCCATTTCATGGGCCCCTCCCCCCATTAGTGGTCTTGTCACCTCAGTAGACCTCTGCGAAAAACAGAGTTCTAGACCTCACGGTCTCTTTCTTTCTCCAGACTTGGATAAGGGAAGGTTTCTAAGCTTTTCTCGAGTCTAAAGAAGCTTTGATCTCAATTTTTTTTCTTGCAATTTTACTTTTTAAAATTAAAAAAAAATGTCCTCTGGGCACTTTCCTCCTACAAGTTAGTCCACTTAATCTCCTTGGGCCTCCAGAACATTTTGACTTCTCTTGGAGGTAGGGTTGAAGAGAAGATGTTGACTCTAGACTTTTTTCCCTTGAGCTTGATCTTAAAATAACTAAAGTTTCTTGGGTTCTTTGTGTGGCAGGCTTTTTTCTTCCTAAGTGCTTTGCTTGTTTTATGTCATTTTCTATGCACACTGTTCTCAAGTAAGTGCTGTATTATCTGCTTTTTCCAGTTGAAGAAATTAAGGTTTAGAGAAAATAGATGTCTTACCCAAGATCACATGGCTGGTAAGGATTGGCCTGAATTCTTAGTTTTTCTGAATATGCACACTACCTCTTTCTCAACTGAGTTTCATTTTCTTCTCAGCGAGTGACCAGCACTGGGGGCTGAGTGAGAGAACTCCATGTACATGGCCTGCAGTCAGTGGGTATCTTGATTTACAAAAGGCAGTATATTCTTACCGGCCAGGATATACTTTATCTGTTTTGTGAGCTTGCTGTGGTCCAAACCCTTTACCAGGGCATTCAGAAAAAGCAATCCACAGACTTCAGTTTTACCAATAGATTCATTTTATGTCTCAGTAATATTTCAAACTAGCAGCAGAAGTGAGAGGTGGGGATATTTTAGTACCCCAGAACACCCCTATCGACTTAACATTCACGCCATTTTGCTGACAGGTGTAGGACCCTGTCAGGTTGTTCTGGGATGGAGTACAAATTCAACAGTGGCAATATCGCGCCTCTGGTGATGCTGCTGCATGTTGGGGCATTGATGGTGTGATCTATAATTGCTAAATAAAAGATAGGCGAGAACAGAACTGAAGTGAGAATACGCCATTGTCTGTAATTTCAGGCAAACAGACAAAAAAATCTTTCATGGGCTAGCAGGTTGTTTTGATTTAAAATTTTCTGGCATATTTCACAGCCCTTTAAGAGACTATACTGATTTTACAAAATTTACACTCATTAGGTGGAGTTAATGGGTTTTTAAAACATGTGAAATGCCCTTTTGTTCCTATGGAAATATCTGAATATTCCTATATCTAAGTAAGCAACTTCTGAAAGTAAATTTAAGTTAAACACACATTAAAAAAATCAAAATCAAAATGGCCTGCAAGCAATGATATAACTGACTTTTCAACTATTATCATCGTAGCTATTAAAACAACTTTCCTTCCTGAATTCCACCTCTTTTTTATTGTATGCTGTGGTCAGAAACTGCTGTACCTCAGAATGTTTGGTAATGGTTTCTGTTTTACAGGATTTCCTCCTTGGAAACTTGTTATAATTTAATAATAAAAATTTAATAATTATTTATTCCTTTTATCCTTGGTTCTTATCTAGTAGAATTAAAATGTAAACATTCTTTTATTTTGCATAGTGCTTTTTCAGTACTTGGCTACTTGTTTTTACTTAATTTCATAATCTCCAACCAGTATTCAGGCATTAACAAAAATAATATTTTGACGTATAGCCTAGCTTTCTTGTGTTTTAGTTGGTCATCTGTCACTGTTTTAGTCTTTTACTTCTGTTTCTCAAGGTCAGGGAATGTAGAAACATCCTCTGAAATGCATGGCCAGGCTTCAGATGGGTTTTATCCAACACTTGTGTGACATTGCTGTGATCTGGCAGCTTTTAATCTGCTTTTGTCGTTGTCCGTGGATCCCTTTAAGATCACTTTACCCTAATAATGCCCACACTTAACAAATACTTAATTCTAGACCTTATGGTTCCCAATTTAAAAGCCTCTGCTCTAGAAGCTTTGCTTAAGACACAAGTTTTGCAGAGTTTTATTTTTTATTCTTGTCGCTCTCTGTGCACTCCTCTCTGTGGAACTTTCGTATCTTTTTTTCCGACCTTCTTATCTGCCTCTTTTTTTTTTAAAGTATCCACCTCTTCCCTCCATACCTAATAATATAAAAGCCCAGTTGATTTGCTAAATAGAACTGGGTGTTCTTTGTTTTACGTTTTGCGTAAGTCCTGAGAGATTGTTTCTATTTTTCTTGCTGAGGAAACCAAGAAAATGTAAGACATCTTTGTTTTGTATCACCCATTAGTGTTGTACCAGTCAGGATTTTGGGTTGCAAGCAACAGAAAGAAACTGACTAAATTAAGCAAAAAGGAATTTTTTGGAAGGGTGTAGGGCAGTGCTTGAAATCATTGGGAAGTGTGGAGAATCAGGCTTACAAAACAGATAACAGGAACTAACGGAGACTCAGAAATTAAGAAACCTAGCCAAGGTCATGTCATAGTACTGGCTGGTTCCGTTGCTGCCATTAGCATGGCTGTATCTGGACCCTCAGTGTCACCATTACAGGGAATGTAATTTCAGTGATTGCTGCTCCTTTGCATTGATCCTATAGGATTAACAGTCCTGGGATGAAGTATCCACTTGTGTCCATGTTTTAGCTCACAGGGAGAGTGGAGAGGATTTAGAATTTTGTCCCTTCCATTTCAAGTGAGAGAGCCCTCACTTTCCTCTAAGATTCCATGATGAGTTATCACCCTCATATAAAAGTGGTGTTTAAATACCAGAAAGCCAAAAGAATGACAAGTGCCCAGTACAAATATTTTGAGGTACAATTATTCTTAATAAAAAGGAACAACATTTTAAACCCTTGCTTCAAACTTCGTGTCACATAGTCAGAAAAATCAGTGCTTGATTTACCTGGCGTTTCCCAGACTATTCTTGCAAGTAGAAAGGATCCTGCTTTCCAGGGTCACCGAGGCCTGGACTTGCATCCCTTGTCTCGTTGGAGAAAACACTGTTGGTGGTCTACCCATAAGCTAGTCTCCTCTTCTTTCTTATAAACCAAATTTTGATTTTGATTGGATTCTCATCCTCATCTATATAATCATATACTTCATAGGACTGGGTCCTGACTTGTGCAATCCACCCCCCCAAATTTCACTAACAGATTTTGTTTTGAGCACATGATAGAATTCGGCTAAACGGGAAACGTGGGGAGTTTGATGTAGGATTTGAGGGAGAGTTTTTCTGATTCTTAAACAGAGATTCTCAGGAAAAAATTCCATATTTTCCTCTGTGATGTTACTTCTGAATGCGTGGGATTGCTACAGCCATCTAGCCCCAAATGTGAGGAGAAAGCCAAAACTTAGGTAAAGATGGGGCCAAAAGAATTCCATAGGAAAAGAGCTGCGGCTCTATCTTACCTTCTTATAGTAGGAAAGAATAAATCTTGTTATTAAAAAAGTCATCCCAGGGTGGACTTTTTGTTATTTGCGGCTGAACACATACAAGCCAGTCCATACCTCTTTGATTTTTATCAAACTGTCCCTCCATGTCCTGAGGAATAAACCATTTATATGGTTGATCCTCTGTTTCAACATGCTGAAGGGCTCGTTAATAGTAGAGCAAGTATTCCATAATTATTTCCACATAAAAGATAATAGTGCTTTCCTTCCTCAGCTCACTTTTTACTTTTCCCCTTGTCTTTATTAGTCCCATTGACTTTTATATATAAAATGTTATGAACCGTGTCACTTGTTAGCAAAGAAAGTTAAACAAAAAACGGTCTCATACCCAATAGTTTACAATCTTTTGATGACATCAGGGCCAGTTGCATATATCATTGCAAGTTATATATCCGACAAATACTCACTGAAATAATAAATTATTTAGTGCTTAAATATGACATTTAGGGGGAACATGATAGGTACAAGAAATCTCTCTTTACTGCATTGTCAGCTGTCAGCAGAAAGGCATATTGCATAAGGAAAGTCAGAAATCACACAAATATATTGAGCATCTACTGGGTACCAGGCTGGGCACATAGATGCTGGTTAAATAGTGGTAAACAGGAATCACAGGGTCCTCACTCTCATGGAGTTTACAGACTATGTGGGCAGTCAAACTAGTAAACAGGCAATTATAACAGTGTGATAATTGCTCTTATATGATGAAGCATGTAAGAATATAAGAGGGGTGCTTAACTCAGAATTAGGAAGGGGGTGAGAATGGGCAAGAAAGGATTCCCGAAGGACATGCAAACTTGAGTCCTGGAGATTGAATTGAATTTAAATGGGCAAAGGAGAAAAGAGTGTGTAGAGAACTGCTTGTGCAGGGAACTAGAAAAGGGAGAAAATAAGCATTAGACATCTGCAAGAAAGGTGAAAATGGTTAAGTTGAGGCAGGGGGCCAACAAAGTAATGGATGAGATTGGAGAGGTACAGAGGGACCAGACTATGAGGGACACCTTTAAGTTACATTGAGGTATGTTTGGACTATATTCTGAAGGCAGCAGGGATTCATATGTATATTTGATGAAAATTATTCATGCATGACTGCGTGAAAGAGATTAGATTTGAAAGGGACAAAGCAGAAGTAGTAGCAGTAGTAGTCATCTGGGCAAAATACTGTAGAGTGGCTGTCAAACAGCTAAAAGGAAGGGGGAATATTAGGGGGCTATTTAGGATGTGGATCATTACCTGAATGTGGTGGAAAGGGAGAGAAAGGCATCAAAGATGACTCCTTGGTTGAGGTGGATGGAAGAGTCATCCCTGGGGAAGGGCTCCCAAAAGGAGCTGATATAGGGGAGGACATGAGTTCAGCTTTGAACATGACTCTTAGTCACCTGTGTGTCATCTCGTAGATACCGGATTTGGGTCAGCAGTTGTGTGCACAGATACGGGGTTTGGACATGGGCTGGAGTCTCTGAGTTCCAGTGTTTTGATTTATTAAGTGTTGATGATAACATCTAACTCATAAATGTCATCTTGGGATTGAATGAAATAAAATATAAAGGAACTTAGTGCTAAAAGGGAGGCAAATATTGTTTTCATGTACTATGTTCTTTAATTATTATCATTAATGATGCTTTTGCTTTTGTTACTCAGTTTTCCAACCTGTAACCTGAAATGATTAATAAGATTATGGCAGCCACTGTCTATTGAATAGACATTACTGTGTTAAGCACTCTTCGCTTTTTAACACTGTACAGATATTAAATCATTTATTTCTCAGAAAAATTCTATGCAGCAGGTACTTTTATTATCCTTATTTTCTAGACGTGAAGACAGGTACGAAGAGGTTAAGTGATTTGCCAGAGATCATACAACTAGGGACTGTTGGAATATGGATTTGAACAAAGACAGTCAGACTCCCACTCCTGCACTTTATGTATCAGAATATACTTTTGCTTAACATGCTTTTAACTTTTTAAAAAATAAATTTATTTATTTATTTATTTGGCTGCACTGGGTCTTCGTTGCTGCGTGCAGGCTTTCTCTAATTACGGTGAGCAGGGACTACTCTGTTGCGGTGCGTGGGCTTATTGCGGCAGCTTTTTTTGTTGCGGAGCACAGGCTCTAGGTGTGCAGGCTTTAGTAGTTGTGGCATGCAGGCTCAGTAGTTGTGGCGCACTGGATTAGTTGCTCCGCGGCATGTGGGATGTTCCCGGACCAGGGCTTGAACCCGTGTCCCCTGCATCGGCAGGCGATTCTTAACCACAGCGCCACCAGGGAAGTCCCTGCTTTTAACTTTGAATCAGTTTATATTGTTGGTTATGTTCCTTAAGAATATTCTAGTGGTCATCTTTGTTTTACTCTTTTCAACAACTCTACTGTTTCTGAAATACTCTGTATAGAGAACCCACAGTTCTCTTTCCAGTGTTAATATTAAATCATTCTTCTACTTTATATTATGTCAAATCTACTGCTGATTGACTTTCATACACATAAATATAAATTTTCATTTCAGGTTCATAACTCCAGCCATGTCCATATTCATTGACTTGTAGGTTTGACCAGAACTTAAAATCTTCTTATTCAATCTCATACCAAATATTTGGTTCATCTTATCAAGTGGTTATTGTACCAAGACTTCCACAGTTTCCGTCACAGAAACCTTCCTACACAAATCACATCTCAGTATTTCTAGTTATTCTCAGTAAACTCTCTCCACCACTGTTGCTCCAGCACCTGGTGAGCTGCCTGGCACATGCAAAGTGCACCATACATTTTGTGGAATGGACAAATAAATAAATGATTGATCATCAAAAAACCACACTCACTATTCTTTTAAGTGGTTTTGTAATTCTACAAAGACAAAGCAAAATTTCCTCAATTCAAAATATGACTATATTTGTGCAAGAGGAAGGTTAAAATAACTAAGGAAAACATTTGAGTTTTATAACAGAGAAAAGAAGTGACATATGTAGGATTCCAGTAACACCCGAAAACTGGGGCTGCTGGGAGTCCAAGAATGCATGCGATCTGCCCTGAACACTGAGGCAGACAAGTTGGAGCACCTTCCTAAACTTGGATAATTGCCATTTCAGCCTGCTTGATATGTAAATTTGAACTTTATTCTGAATTGGGGAGGGAACCAAGAGCTCAAGTTGATGATCAGTATCGGGCCAAGGTCAACTCATATCATGAACCGTTGGATTTTTATGATCTGTGTGTGAAGAGAAACCTGTAGTTATGTATTGGACCTTTCAAGGTCTATGTAGTATTCCCTTGTTCCCTCTTTTGGATTATCCTAGCAGCACTATACATAAATAGAATCCACTAATAAATAGTTCTAATGTTAAAACTTTAGTATTATGGCATTATTATTATTTATTTAAAATAAAATTTATGTTTCCTAATTCCTGTTTTCCCCAAATTTATTCACTTAAGTGATAAACAAGCATAGAAAATAATTCTGACAACTAAATCTGAAATAGCTGATTTAAATCCTGGTCCTTGAGTTCTAATTGGAAATGCCTCATGTGGCATGTTCAAAGCCAAGGTTAGGATTCAGATTGGTCATTCAGGCTTGTATTTTTCCAGTAAAGTTATTCCTAACACCTGATGACGATGATGAATTTGTGGTTGCTAAGTTAGTGTTGAGTACTGCATCTCTAGCTGTCTGATTAAGTGGGAGTTGCCATTTGCTGTGCTGTGAGTTACCAAGAAAGCTGAATCTGTCACAGGTGCTACAATTTGTATTTCAGAAAATTTGCTTCCCCAACTTTAATTATCCCCAAAGTACTCCACTCTACATAAAGTACTGAAAGGAGTCAGCAAAATTTTTCCAGTTTTAGTACTATGATGTAAGTTAAGATTTTGTCTACTACCTAGGTGTTGCAGAGATAATGGAATTTCAGATGAAGGAGGGGACACTGTTTCATAATATAAAACACTGTTTTCTATTGAGTTTTCCACTTTGGAATCAGAAAAAAAAAATGCCAAGTAGCCACAACTAAATAACACATTCACAGTGACATAAACCATGTTTCTTAGAAGGGAACAGACATGAATCAGAAAGTGTGTACATTAAACTACTAATGATTGAAAATGAGAAATGTGAAGTCCTAAGCTCAAACATATTAAATAAACTTAGGGTTGACCTTTTCTTATTAAATATTAATATGTGTTTCAAACTCATGGAAATATGTATATATCATTTTTGTATTAGGCAGCCTGTCCTTTGCAGAGAGACAGGGAACTGGACAAGTTGTGGAGATAGTCATCACCTTTTTGGCAAAACAATCCCTCTTCACATCAGTATATATCAGTCAGGTTGTTTTTTTCCTTTTTCCATAAAACAAGATATTTTTTTCAACACTTCAACATGAAAGCCTGATGAGAAAGTTTCCCCTAAATATTTCATTGCAGAGGTAGTTTTTTCAAAATTCCCTGAGTTTGACTTGCTAAATTAGAGGAAGATCTTTGACCCTGGAAATCCATAAGAAGTGATTATGGCTATGAAAATAAATTTTAAGAGATTAGTATTGTTTGATGATTTAATTAAGAAATATGCTGTAGTTCAGTCTCTTTGGAATATTTTAAAATGAGATTCTTCACCTTATTTGCACGTCTTTATCTTGTGTTAAGGCAGTTCCAACAAATGGAAATGGTTAACCGAATTGAGAAATAAATGTGTTTGCTGGAAATTGCTTAGCCTTTGAATTGTAATTACAATTTTATATTCTTTGTAGGATTACTTAACTATTCATAAGTATGGCAATGCAGCCAGAAATGATCTCTGGAATACACTATCAGAGGTAAAGTATAGGAAGCTTGAAAGCCAAAGCCTCTTCTTGAATGTTTGAATTGAGTTTATAAAACATTCATAACTTTTATTGACACTGATGGTTTGTTTTTACTTTTTATATTTCCCTTTTCTTGATATTGCTTTCTTGTTTTATATTTGATGTATTATATTATAAGGATAATGAGGTTTAAAATTAATTCAGCTACAATGGTAGTTAAAGATACCTTGCCTACTTTCAAACATGATAATACTTCTGAAATATAATTTTAATAGGGTGTCAGATATTCATGTTTGAGTGAAATATAGATGGTAAAGAACTTTTTCTCTGTAAGTGAATAGCAAGTATTTAAGTTTAATACTAGACATACTGGGGATGCTTAAAGATGCTGCAAGTAAGTACTTGCTTTAACAATAAAATATATTTCATCTTCCATTAGGTAAAAACTTTAATGTTAATAAAGTTTTTATTTCTATGTGTATATATATATATATTCATGAAGCTTAAGCTAAGGCTAGAAAATTAATTTTACTAATACATTATATTAGTTTCACCGATTTTAAATGTTTTCATAAGTAAATCGTAAACATGAAAATGGTTTAATGTTAATTATGTTTATAGTTTATGTTTATAAAATTAATTTATACAATTTTGGTTATAAAGGCTTTAAGAAGGAATGGAAAGTACGTAAATATACAAGAAGTAATGGATCAGTGGACACTCCAGATGGGTTATCCTGTTATCACCATCTTGGGAAATACAACAGCAGAAAATAGAATACTAATTACCCAGCAACATTTTATTTATGACATCAGTGCTAAAACTAAAGCACATGAACCTCAAAATAACAGGTACAACTCTGTTGTTTATGTGAAAAAATTGCTTTTGTTTTTTATGTTTCACTTTGCATTTTAACATTTTAAAAAGAATTGATAACAGAATTATGAAAAGTACTCGAAATATAGTTTTCATTTCTTTATTTACATATGGTATTTTCATTTTGAACCCTCTTTTACTCCCATTTCCAGATATTTTAACTATCAGGGTGGCAGCATGCTAAAGTTATTTTGTTTAAGAAGACAGGATTTAAATTATCATGGTCATTTAACACAATAATGTGTGATTTTTTTTTTTACTTTTCCCTGTAAATGTTTGTTGAATCAAATTTAAGAAAGTTAAAATACTTTGAAGTGGATTAAATGGTATTGAGAAAACCAAGATTTGTAGAATAGACAAGAACAGAAACTAACAATCCAGAAAGACTAGTTAAACAAAAACCCACAACCAGACTAAATAGTGTCTGAGCCAGAGGAACTCAAACTAGATCCATTTAAAATGGTCTAAGGATCAATGCCACTTAGTATCAAAATACATTCTCTTCCCTCACTTTTAGTGTTTAAAAACCATTAACACAACATACACAGAATTTGACTTGTTGTTACTTTAACTTTCATTTGAAATTCTTATTTAATTACTGAAAATTCAGCCTGTAGTGATTCTTTTCTAGTTCATGTTTTCCCACTCGTTTGTGCTTTATTAAAGCTGAGCCAAGGAAAGATAGAACTTAAATCATTTCATTTCATTTTTTTCTAAGATATCCGGATAAGAGGTTGGGAACGGGACAGGGAGGGTTGGAGGTCAAAATTAATAAATAAAATGAGGTGTTGGGATTAGACTGGTCATGCTGTCTCCCATTTGGAATATTAGGAATCTGATTTTATCATCCATCAGTATCTAGGATATGTGAAACATGCATTAAGCTTTCTTTGTTATCTCTAAGACAGGGTCCAGGTAGAAGTGACTGAGAAATTCATGAATGTTTTCTGGTGGCTAAATTGGGAACCCACTTAAGAAAGTATTGTCTTAAGTCTCCTGCTCATTATATACACTGTCCTTCAGCAGACTGCCCTTGTAATCTAACTGTTTGCACCTGTGGAATACAGGGTATTATCCTGCCACACTGTCAGGATCTGACTGGGTCAACCCTTCACCCAGCCTGGATTCCTCACAGCTGCCAAACACTGCTTCTGGTCAACCACCGTCTGGCCCCAGGTGAAACCTGGTTAGGCATCAACCCTGGCCTTGTCGGGAAGTACATAAAAACTACTTGACTGTGGCAAAGTTAGAGAGATTCAGGCCTTGCCTTTGAGAATGATCGTTCTTACACAAGCATCACTGATGCAGGAAAACATAAAGGACATGCAGATGACAGAACAAATTTTGAACAAAAATACTCTGTCAACCTATAATATGAGCCAGATGTATCGGCTGCAAGTCTGACTCTTCAAAGGAAGACTTTCTCCCAGGCTGTATAGGTATATATACCTATACAAAGCTTTTACAGGGCTTTACTTTTGCTGCAGTTATAAAATCATATGAATGGTTTTGAACGCTGAGAACTTGGCGTAGAAAATATTGAGTGAGATAATGCATGGCATCCCATCAGTCTCAAAATTTATTTTATATCTATTTTGAAATAATAAAGTTTGTAGTTGAAATTTTAGTATTCAGTTTTATATTATTGATAATTTAATTCACTATAACATTGCGGTCAAAGCTTCAATACCAATTCTATCTGCCCTTTGTCTGTAACCTTCTTAGATCTTTATCATATACTGCAAATAGTTAATGCAGTAAAACATAGTGCCCATTTACGCCAGGAAACCCATGAATTGTGGATATTTTCTGTGACTGTATAATCAATTCTTTGTCTTCAATTTTGTAGAGGACACTGGAATATCACTACAACATGCCTAGAACATTTTTAATGTATATAGTAATCATATTTTTCATATGTGGTAGCTATATTATAGCATAGAAAGGAAAGATCTTTATATAATAATTGCATAAAGTTAGTTGATATGTGAAATTGAGTAAAATATTTGCTAGAATTTTGGTATTTGGGAAATTGTGAATTTGTGTAGCTTTTTTTTCTTTATAAAGTTAATACATTGTAATGTTCAGTAATGTCTCCTATACATATGGAGCTTCTTGGAGTCCTGTGCTACAGAGAATTACATTTATCTCCTTTTGTTTTGGGTCCGATGATAGCAACCTTGGAACCATTTTTCATGGCATCTACAATGAAGAGAGGTAGTCCCAGGGACTGTTAAATAAAAAATATCTTGAGGGTCTTTTTTTTTTTTTTTTTTTTTGCGGTACGCGGGCCTCTCACTGTTGTGGCCTCTCCCGTTGCGGAGCAACAGGCTCCGGACGCGCAGGCTCAGTGGCCATGGCTCACGGGCCCAGTCGCTCCGCGGCATGTGGGATCCTCCCACACCGGGGCATGAACCCGTGTCCCCTGCATCGGCAGGCGGACTCTCAACCACTGCGCCACCAGGGAAGCCCTCTTGAGGGTCTTTTGAAGTGCATTGTTTTTGGTTTTTTCTTCTTAAAATGAGATGACTAAAATTCAAGTTAAACTTAAGGGGCTGGGGCACAATTTAATTTCACAGGTTCTTTTTTCTAGTTTCTTTTTTAACATAACTCACTGCATTTTTGGATGTTTTTACAGCACACCACACAGAGCTTTTCACCCACAATGTTTAGGGTCTTCTAGCCTTTTAAGTTGTAATCATAAAGCAACATAATTGCCATGCTTTCTTTGATCTTAAAAATGAAATTGGTGGAAAGATCAAATATGTGTTGTTTGGAAAGTTAAGGAAAATAACTTGTATAGTACTGATAGTATAGCAATTCAGAAATAATATAAACTTCATATGTGCTTGGTGATTTGTAATTTTTACTTTGTCTTTGTGACAATGTATAGATTTTGTGTATACATACATGCGCACACACACACACAGAATAGAGGCCAAAAACATTCTTAGGAAAAATATAGAGGGTATTTTAAAAGTTTTACAAAATGCCCCAATGTTTGTATCACAATACCTTAAAGTTAACTTCTTTTTTTGCATCTGAACATTGCTATACAGTACAGTGTCTGCCATTTAGGAAGTTTCTTGTATGTGGAATTGTCTGTAAGCAAAAATGCAGGTATTGATATGACTCTCTCCTTCTTGACTTTAGAGACTTTTACTAAAACTCAAAATCAAAGCATATCAATTTTTATTGTAATTTCTAGTTTCATTATTTAGAAGGATACAGTTTAAATAAATGTAAAATTATAAGTATGTTTATATTAGGAGCAAATACTATTTCATAAACATTTTATGATCACGCTACAAAAAAGACATTTATCCTTGAAGAGTTTTAAACATCTTCAATTTTATATATTTCTGGCCCTTTAACTGATATTTATTTGCCTTCAAAATTTAGTTGCCCCCACTCAATATAGACAATCTGTACTAAAAAAATCAATTTCATAAAGTTAATCTCTGTCTTATTATAGACTGATATAGTTCCTTTTCTTTTACTTCAATTCCATCTCATTCAATCCATTTCAACAGCAATTTATTTAAGCATTTCATTTCCAGGCTTTTGAAAGATCTTAGGTACACAAAAATGAGTTCATAGTTTAATTCGAGAATCAGATGCAGAGTCAGGCATTGTTGTCTCTTACCTAATAATTTCAGTTAATCAAAAAGAATCATTATTTTTAGAGAACAGCTATATATATTTATATATAAATTTATTATATAAATTCTCTGTATCTTCCTGACAGTAAATCCATTATTAAATACTTGTGGCATATTCTTGTTATCATGTTATGAGCTTGGGGATATTTGTTAAAGAGTGTACATGGGTTGGCGTTCACCAATGTCTGCCCTACAAACAATACCTGTTTCGCTACAATAGGTTGTTTATTTCCTGATCAATTGTCCAGAGTCCATTCAATATAGCAGCATGTCTCCACATAGGTGGCACTCAAAAATGTTTGTCTGATTAAGTATAGCATATACTTTTAAAATTTAGAATCTTAAACATATTAACTTTCTATGTTGGAGATAGCAGTTGATATAACACTAGGAATTTCTTCCAGTCTTCCATTTGGATTTTTGCTATTACTAAATTCTGATTATTGTGAATGGGAGACATGAAATGATAAAATAATAATCAAATTCCATATGACAGATTTGGAGATGTCCTCCCCCATCAAAAGACATATTCATTCTATTTTTAGCTACATAGCCCCAGACATGTTCCCTGAAAAATTCTCAATTCTCCATTAATTCCCATAGTTACTGAGCTCATAGAGTATTCTTATAGTTTTCAGGTCAGAAATATTTTTCTCATACTGCATATTGTTGACTATCCCTGTTGCTAATAGTGCAATGATTGGTTAACATAACCTGGCTATATTTTAGGGGAACAAAATGTAGTCATTGGATTTTATTGTAAGACTATCCAGTTTATCTCCGGTTGCTCATTTGAGGTTAAATTGATATTACTTCACGTACAAGTTTAGGCCTAAACTTTTATCCTATAAAAAGTCATGTTCTAGAAAACACTTCTCTTTAATAGCTGAGACTCATGACTGATCCCTGCACATTGGTGGTTGATTTCACACATCAATTTGGAAATTCCATTTCAGAAAACAAAGCATTGTGTCCCATGTTGTTCTTTGTATTGATCTGGATTTTTGGGGGATCTGATCAGTTTTGCTTTTTGTCCCTACTTTGCTGAATAACTTTATCTGTGCTGTATTATCCTTTCTGTAAAATCTGACAAAAGTGTTTTTTAAGAATAGTTAAACAAGTAAATGAGGAGAATGTTGAAATGTAAATGCATGAAAGCACTGGAATGGGCATTAATCTAATGCAGAATCAAGTAGAAAGCAGTTATTTTAAGACTTTGCAGCTCACATTTATAGATTTTAGCTACTTTTTATTCCTCACGTAAAATTCAAATCTTTTTTTCCAAGATAAATTGTTTTGTTGGTAGTCCACCTTTTGTTTTGAAATTAAAACTCTTAGAGGCCAAGTCTGCTTAGCGACATTGAAAGAGTGAATTCATCTTCTTGGCCTATTCCTTACATTTATGACTGGGGAATTTCAAACATTCTCCTAAAGAGAATAAGAAAAATCACATAGGAGGTGCATAGGAAATGTTGTTTGTTTGTTATAACCATTTTTATTCTTAAAGTTTCTCTTTTATTTTGCAGTTACCTTTGGCAGATCCCATTAACTATTGTGGTAGGAAATAGAAGCCATGTGTCTCCAGAAGCAATTATTTGGGTTTCTAACAAATCAGGTAAAAAATCTATTCTCCCCTGAGAATTTGGTTTCAGATAATTGTTTAGCAACTTAACCTCTTGTATCAGCTGTTATAAAAATGTGAATAAAGACAAATTAGAAAGAGAATATAGAGGAATTACCTCTATACATTTAAGTATAATATAGTATAGTTTCTACATAGTCTAATTTCAGTCCGCTGATATAATTATTAAATTTATTTGTGTCTTTGATGGTAAAGAGAAAATTTAAATCTAAGTACTTGTAGTACTATTCTTAACCGCTTTAAACTGTACCATTTTATAATCCCGAATGGAACAGAATTACAATCATAACTCCCAGTAGAACAGTATGCCAGATACTGAAACACAGGCCACATTTTTCAATTCCATTTTCCAGCTATCTTCTCTTTACCAGACTGGCTCTTTAAAGAACGGGTGAGGCAATATTCTCTGTAGAATTAGATAATTATAGGGCCAGAAGGGAGAGGCTTGCTAGGTCATGAAACCATCCCTCAGGTAGGGTCAACTCTCAAGGAGCAGAGAAAGATGAGATTCTATTCTATTTCTAAATATCTTCAAATAAGATAGTTACCTATTTCAATTCACTGTCAGAAAGCTATTTCTTGAATCCAATCTAAATGCTTCATATTAGAGTGTGAAACAGGTCTCTTTTATTTCTGTTTTCCATTGAATTGAAGAAAAAACCAATTATCATCTTTTATGTAACATTTCATTTAGATTTAAATGGTCAAATATGTTCACATTTTGTTTTTCTTATTCCTTTCTCACATTCTGCTACTTTATATTTTCTTGCTATTTTGTAAGCGTAATTTAAACAACCACAAATCTTTTTTCGAAGTAAGGTGAAGTATAAATAAACAACAAAAATATTGTTTCTTCTCCCCAGTCTTGCTCCTATTAGGGAGATGTAAGTGCGTAAAATACATACACACATACATATGAGAAAAAGGTCTCACAGCAGAATCTAATCTGCTTAACAGAAATGTAAACACTTGTTTTGCCAGTTGAATTTTTATTCAAATTATCATGTTGTTGTATTTTTAACACATCATCAAATATTATGAAAATATGTGCCAGGTGTCAGGCCGGAGCCTCTTAGATGGGAGAGCCAAGTTCAAAACATTGGTCCAACAGAAACCTGCCAGCCCCGTGTAATATCAAACGGCAAAATATCTCCCAGAGATCTCCATCTCAACGCTAAAACCCACCTCCACTCAACGACCAGCAAGCTACAGTGCTGGACATCCCATGCCAAACAACTAGCAAGACAGGAACACAACCCCACCCATTAGCAGACAGGCTGCCTAAAATCATAACTTCACAGACACCCCAAAACACACCACCGGACGCAGCCCTGCCCACCAGAAAGACAAGATCCAGCCTCATCCACCAGAACACAGTCACCAGTCCCCTCCACCAGGAAGCCTACACAACCCATTGAATCAACCCTACCCACTGAGGACAGACACCAAAAACAACAGGAACTACGAACTTGCAGCCTACAAAAAGGAGACCCCAAATGAAGTAAGTTAAGCAAAATGAGAAGACAAAGAAATATACAGCAGATGAAGGAGCAAGGTAAAAACCCACCAGACCAAACAAATGAAGAGAGGATAGGCAGTCTACATGAAAAAGAATTCAGAGTAATGATAGGAAAGATGATCCAAAATCTTGGAAATACAATGGAGAAAATACAAGAAATATTTAACAAGGACCTAGAAGAACTAAAGAGCAAACAAACAGTGATGAACAGCACAATAAATGAAATTAAAAATTCTCTAGAAGGAATAAATAGCAGAATAACTGAGGCAGAAGAATGGATAAGTGACCTGGAGTTAAAATAGTGGAAATAACTACTGCAGAGCAGAATAAAGAAAAAAGAATGAAAAGAAATGAGGACAGTCTCAGAGAGCTCTGGGACAACATTAAACACAACAACATTCGAATTATAGAGGTCCCAGAAGACGAAGAGAAAAAGAAGGGGTCTGAGAAAATATTTGAAGAGATTATAGTTGAAAACTTCCCTAAAACAGGAAAGGAAATAGTTAATCAAGTCCAGGAAGTACAGAGAGTCCCATACAGGATAAATCCAAGGAGAAATACGCCAAGACGCATATTAATCAAACTACCAAAAATTAAATACAAAGAAAAAATATTAAAAGCAGCAAGGGAAAAACAACAAATAACATACAAGGGAATCCCCATAAGGTTAACAGCTGATTTCTCAGCAGAAACTCTGCAAGCCAGAAGGGAGTGGCAGGTCATGTTTAAGATGATGAAAGGGAAAAGCCTACAAACCAAGATTACTCTACTCAGCAAGGATCTCATTCAGATTCGATGGAGAAATTAAAACCTTTACAGACAAGCAGAATCTAAGAGAATTCAGCACCACCAAACCAGCTTTACAATAAATGCTAAAGGAACTTCTCTAGGCAGGAAACACAAGAGAAGGAAAAGACCTACAAAAACAAACACAAAACAACTGATAAATGGTTATAGGAACATACATATTGATAATTACCTTAAATGTAAATGGATTAAATGCTCCATCTGAAAGACATAAACTGGCTGAATGGATGCAAAAACAAGACCAACATATATGCTGTCTACAAGAGACCCACTTCAGACCTAGGGACACATACAGACTGACAGTGAGGGGATGGAAAAAGATATTCCATGCAAATGGAAATCAAAAGAAAGCTGGAGCAGCAATTCACATATCAGACAAAATAGACTTTAAAGTAAAAACTATTACAAGAGATAAAGAAGAACACTACATAATGATCAAGTGATCAATCCAAGAAGCAGATATAACAATTGTAAATATTTATGCACCCAACATAAGAGCACCTCAATACATAATGCAAATGCTAACAGCCATAATAAAGGAAATTGACAGTAACACAATAATAGTAGGGGACTTTATCACGACACTTTTACCAATGGACAGATCATCCAAAATGAAAATAAATAAGGAAACACAAGCTTTAAATGACACATTAAACAAGATGGACTTAGTTGATATTTATAGGACATTCCATCCAAAAACAACAGAATACACTTTCTTCTCAAGTGCTCATAGAACATTCTCCAGGATAGATCATATCCTAGGTCACAAATCAAGCTGTGGTAAATTTAAGAAAATTGAAATCATATCAAGTATCTTTTTGACCACAACTCTATGAGATTAGATATCAATTATAGGAAAAATCTGTAAAAAATACAAACATATGGAGACTAAACAATACACTACTAAATAACCAAGAGATCACTGAAGAAAAAAGAGGAAATAAAAAAATAACTAGAAACAAATGACATTGAAAACACGATGACCCAAAACCTATCATATGCAGCGAAAGCAGTTCTAAGAGGGAAGTTTATAGCAATAAAATCCTACTTCAAGAAACATCTCAAATAAACAACCCAACCTTACACCTAAAGCAATTAGAGAAAGAAGAACAAAAAATGCCCAAGTTAGCAGAAGGAAAGAAATCATAAAATCAAAGCAGAAATAAATGAAAAAGAAATAAAGGAAACAGTAGCAAAGATCAATAAAACTAAAAGCTGGTTCTTTGGGTAGATAAACAAAATTGATAAACCATTAGCCAGACTCATCAAGAAAAAAAGGGATAAGACACAAATCAATAGAATTGAAAATGAAAAAGGAGAAGTAACAACTGACACTGCAGAAATACAAAGTATCAAGAGGGATTACTACAGACAACTCTATGCCAATAAAATGGACAACCTGGAAGAAAAGGACAAATTCTTAGAAATACACAACCTTCTTAGACTGAACCAGGAAGAAATAGAAAATATAAACAGACCAATCACAAGCTCTGACATTGAAACTGTGATTAAAAATCTTCAAACAGACAAAAGTCCAGGACCAGATAGCTTCACAGGCGAATTCTATCAAACATTTAGAGAAGAGATAACACCTATCCTTCTCAAACGCTTCCAAAATATAGCCAAGGGAGGAACCCTCCCAAACTCATTCTACGAGGCCACCATCACCCTGATATCAGAACCAAACAAAGATGTCACAAAAAAAGAAAACTACAGACCAATATCACTGATGAGCATAGACGCAAAAATCCTCAACAAAATACTAGCAAACAGAATCCAACAGCACATTAAAAGGGTCATACACCATGAGCAAGTGCGGTTTATCCCAGCAATGCAAGGATTCTTCAATGTATGCAAATCAGTCAACGTGATACACCATATTAACAAATTGAAGGAGAAAAACCATATGATCATCTCAATAGATGCAGAAAAAGCTTTTGACAAAATTCAACACCAATTTATGATAAAAACCCTCCAGAAAGTAGGCATAGAAGGAACTTTCCTCAACATAATAAAGGCTATATATGACAAACCCACAGCCAACATCGTTCTCAATGATGAAAACCTGAAACCATTTCCACTAAGATCAGGAACAAGACAAGGTTGCCACTCTCACCACTATTACTCAACATGGCTTTGGAAGTTTTAGCCACAGCAGTCAGAGACAAAGAAGAAATAAAAGGAATCCAAATCGAAAAGAAGTAAAGCTGTCACTGTTTGCAGATGACGTGATACTATACATAGAGAATCCTAAAGATGCTACCAGAAAACTACTAGAGCTAATCAATGAATTTGGTAAAGTAGCAGGATACAAAATTAATGCACAGAAATCTCTTGCATTCCCATACAGTAATGATGAAAAATCTGAAAGAGAAATTAAGGAAACATCCGATTTACCCTTGCAAGAAAAAGAATAAAATACCTAGGAATAAACCTACCTAAGGAGACAAAAGACCTGTATGCAGAAAACTATAAGACACTGATGAAAGAAATTAAAGATGAGACAAACAGATGGAGAGATATACCATGTTCTTGGATTGGAAGGGTCAACATTGTGAAAATGAGTATACTACCCAAGGCAATTTACAGATTCAATGCAATCTCTATCAAACTGCCAATGGCATTTTTCACAGAACTAGAACAAAAAATTTCACAATTTTTATGGAAACACAGAAGACCCCAAATACCCAAAGCAATCTTGAGAAATAAAAATGGAGCTAGAGGAATCAGGCTTCCAGACTTCAGACTACACTAAAATGCTACAGCAATCAAGACCGTATGGTACTGGCACAAAAACAGAAATATAGATCAATGGAACAGGACAGAAAGCCCAGAGATAAACCCATGCACGTATGGTCACTTTATCTTTGATAAAGGAGGCAAGAATATACAATGGCGAAAAGACAGCCTCTTCAATAAGTGGTGCTGGGAAAACTGGACAGCTACATGTAAAAAATGAAATTAGAACACTCCCTAACACCATACACAAAAATAAACTCAAAATGGATTAAAGACCTAAATGTAAGGCCAGACACTATAAAACTCTTAGAGGAAAACATAGGCAGAACACTCTATGACATAAGTCACAGCAAGGTCTTTTTTGACCCTCCTCCTATAGAAATGGAAAAAAAAAATAAACAAATGGGACCTAATGAAACTTGAAAGCTTTTGCACAGCAAAGGAAACCATAAACAAGATGAAAAGACAACCCTCAGAATGGGAGAATATATTTGCAAATGAAGCAACTGACAAAGGATTAATCTCCAAAATATACAAGCAGCTCATGCATCTCAATATCAGAAAAACAAACAACCCAATCCAAAAATGGGCAGAAGACCTAAATAGACATTTCTCCAAAGAAGATACGCAGACTGACAACAAACACATGAAAAGATGCCCAACATCACGAATCATTAGAGAAATGTAAATCTAAACTGCGATGAAGTGTCACCTCACACCAGTCAGAATGGCCGTCATCAAAAAATCTACAAAGAACAAATGCTGGAGAGGGTGTGGGGAAAAGGGAACCCTCTTGCACTGTTGGTGGGAATGTAAATTGATACAGCCACTATGGAGAACAGTATGGAGGTTCCTTAAAAAACTAAAAATAGAAGAATCATATGACCCAGCAATCCCACTACTGGGCATATACCATGAGAAAACCATAATTCAAAAAAAGTCATGTACCACAATGTTCATTGCAGCACTATTTACAATAGCCAGTATATGGAAGCAACCTAAGTGTCCGTCAACAGAGCGATGGATAAAGAAGATGTGGCACATATATATACAATGGAATATTACTCAGCCATAAAAAGAAACGAAATTGAGTTATTTGTAGTGAGGTGGATGGACCTAGTGTCTGTCATACATAGTGATGTAAGTCAGAATGAGAAAAAAAAATACCATATGCTAACACATATATATGGAATCTAAAGAAAAAGTGTTTCTGAAGAATTTAGGGGCAGGACAGGAATAAATAAGCAGATGTAGAGAATGCACTTGAGGACACCAGGAGGGGGAAGGGTAAGCTGGGACGAGTGAGAGAGTGGCATGGACACATATACACTACCAAATGCAAAGTAGATAGCTAATGGGAAGCAGCCGCATAGCACAGAGAGATCAGCTCAGTGCTTTGTGACCACCTAGAGGGGTGGGATAGGGAGGGTGGGAGGGAGACGCAAGAGGGAGGGGATATGGGGATATATGTGTACGTATAGCTGATTTACTTTGTTATACAGCAGAAACTAACACACCTTTGTAAAGCAAATATAGTCCAGTAAAGATGTTAAAAAAATGTTAGGATAGATAAGACTTAAAATAAAAGGTTAATTGATGCTGCAAATTCAAAGTAAACATTAAAAATGGCATAATGGTATGACGCTTTCCTTAAATATTAGCTCATATGAAAGTTGCAAGCCTAAAAGAGAGCATTTTTTTTAGTCCCCTCTTTACAGATGAGAAAATTAAGGCTTGAGAAATAACTTGCTGAAAGTGTCTTAGGAGCTTGATTTTCTTTTCTAAGTTTATTTACAACACACACACACACACACACACACACACACAAGATTTTAATACTTTGCTAGGTTACTTTGCAGATCTGTCAGTTTTGACACTTTGCCACTGGGTACACAGGAATGTTTCTCCATAATCTCTACAGAGCATTATCTAATTTTATTCTCACAAGAGTCCAGTGAGAAAACTAGTATGTGTTATTATACCTGAATTTGTTTCACACTGTTACCCTTGTCACCCTGGTTCACTTTTTTATGTGTTTTAAATTCTGATTGTTCTGCAACCAACCAACACTGAGTAGAAAGATCTGATATCCTTTCTCTTTTTATTCCAAAAGGAAGGATAAAATATAAAGATATAAAATACTATAAAATGACAACTACTTTTTGCCTTGATATAATCTAAGTCTTGTGCCATTTTGGATATATTCTAAATATAAATCTTAATTGTTATTACAAACACTTGAAATATAACTTCCATACTTTTTATTATGGTACTCATCACATACTGTACCTCATTAGGCTGTTGAAAAAGATCTCTTTAAAATTCATTGCTTGCCGTTAGTTAATTTGAAGAACATTTTAGAGATATAATTAAGTAGAAAGAAAAAGGTATTTAAAAATCTATTAGAAAACTTTTCAGGGAATCATTTCTCCAAAGGTTTCATTTATAACAAAGGTGTAAAAATATTCATGAACAGTAATAACCTTCAGGTTTTAGTTATTAATTTAATAATAGAATACTAAACAACAATAGATGGCCTGCCTTTCTTTTTCTTCTCAGACTAGACGGTATAGGGATTGTTGTCCTATTTTAGTTGATCTCTATTCTACCTATACATTGTTGAATTCAAAAGTTCAAAAAACTAGAACCAAGTGCATCACATGAAGTTAAGTTATGCCATCTATCTAAAATGTCAGGAGGAAGTTACTTTATAAAACAGATTTAATGTCATAGAAATCGATGCCCATTTCAAAATTGTAGAAAGTTTAATCATGTGTTCATATATTAAACCCAAACCTTTAATATTGTAATTTCTTTAAATAATAATAACTTCTTAGATGAAAATGATTAAACTTGTTCTTAACCTATGTGAATTCAATAACAATTTAAATATGTTTTGCTATAAAAATCTTATTCCTGAAGACAGTGTTAGGGTTGCTCAAGAGAAACAATATCCTCAATATTTCAATCAATTTTTCTTCAGTGAATTCAGACATGATTAAGTAAAATCTCTCTTTATGAGGACTTGTTTTTTAAATGCCATTTTTTAGATTATTGTTTTTTATTTTTACATCTATAAAATTGGGTGACATTCTAAAGCTTCACAGAAATTGTGTGGATAAAATACATTAAATTTTTAAAAAACCTGCAGATATAAAGTATCAGAAACTTGGGAAGCTATAAATATTTTAGAGCAATATCTGACAGATTTATTTTCCTAAGTA
The DNA here is from genome assembly GCF_963924675.1 of Phocoena phocoena. Taxonomy (NCBI): domain Eukaryota; kingdom Metazoa; phylum Chordata; class Mammalia; order Artiodactyla; family Phocoenidae; genus Phocoena; species Phocoena phocoena. Next base: position 44,805,159 of record NC_089229.1, on the reverse strand, counting down.
CCACAGATTAAGCTGGGTAAAATTTCAAATTAAGAGAACTATCCCCTTCTGCCATTGAATCATAGAATTAGAAGGGGCCTTAAATGCCATTACTTGGCCTTTAGGTTATAAGTTCTACTGAGGACAAAAGACGATCAGTGGCGTAAGTTCAAACATTTATATATAGGAAAATTTTACAAGAAGTTTTCGTGTACTCCTTTTATAATTCTTGTTTCCCAAGTTATTTCCCCCCTTTTTCAAATTAATATAAGAATTTGAAAATGTATACAGTATCATATACAATAAAAACGTTATACCATCTTGTATCAACAGAGTATGCGTGGTAAAAAGGGCACGGAAGTCAGGATACCTGAGATGCACTATCTCAGACAATTCAGTTAACCTGTCTGAGCCTCATTTCTTTATCTGTTCTAACACATACTGTTAATAAAGGTGTCAAGAAGTTGAAGTGCTCTTTGAAACATTAAAGATTAGATGTTTATGTTTAGTATACATTTATGTTTAAGTATTTTTTACTGTATTTCTGAAAGTTGATAATATGTAACATGTGTTGGTTACATTAGCCCACCCCATTCTAGACGTGAACAATTAATGATCTTTAATTGTTTTTGTCATTAATTTTTGTGGTATAACCTCTTCTTGTATGGCTTTTACTTAAGAGAAAGTACTCTGTAAATTCAGCGCTTAAGAAAAGTAAAAATAAAATTTGTTTTGTTGTCTGATGTGTAAAAATTTGGATAATAGAGTGAGAATTAGAGAGGTTGTGCCTCTTACTCAGAACTGACATGAATGGTTTCCATGATGCATTGTGTGGTTTTGAGTCACTGTGGAAATTAGATAGACCTGTGTGTGTGTCTGTGTAAAATATGAATTTTAAGTAAACTTCATACATTATGCAACTTCTATGAAGCATGAGTCCTGAGGGCAGCAGCAACAAAATAATTAGAATTGTAAACTATGGTTCTGGGAAGTCAATAAAGGCTGCCATTAAAAGTGAATGAGTTCTCTATCTGTATCATATTTGAAGGGGTTAAATATGTAAGTTATAAGATTACTTTTACTGGCTTCCTTTAATTGAATTAACCAGCGAATATAATCAAGTTACCATTTTCCAAAGTGATTCCAATAAGCAGAATTTATTATCTTTGTTCTAATTATATGTAGAAATATTAGAGTCTTAAATAAATGAGGTTCCTTTTTCCAACATTACTGATGATGCTGGAAAGTCTGTTATTTATTAGCACATCCCAAGAAAGCACAAGGAAAAGGGTAAGAAATAACAGTGACTTTCAAATAAATGAGCCCTATTATTTTAATCACTTTCTTGCTGAATAAAATAAGTAGAATGTGCACCTGAAGCCTTTTCCACAGATACATATACAATGTAACTGGAAGCCACATGAATACAGTAGTAGATTTCTTGGTTACATTTATCTTGAGAAAGAAAATTATATATACATAGCAGGGTTTTATCAAGAGTAATAATGAGTAAGCTACTAAAGGTTTTCTAGCAAATTCTAGCTATAGTGATTGACTAAAGAGTAGATTTCAATTAGGTATTTAGGATGGTGTCCTCTTTTAATTATTGGTACTGTGATATCTGGTATTAAGAAAACATACTTCACTGTATTTTAACCCTTAAAATTGCAAATCTCTCTTACCCCCTAAAATGCTGTTTTCAGAACACCACAGAATAACTTCTTTGGACAAAGGAAGCTGGTTACTGGGGAACATCAATCAAACTGGCTATTTTAGAGTCAACTATGATTTAAGGAATTGGAGATTATTAATTGATCAATTAATCAGGAAACATGAGGTAAACTGGATTTACTCATCAAAGATCTGTTTTGACATATGAACATCTGCCATTTTAATCCTAAGTGATTCCATTTTTTTTTTTGGTTGACCTCATAGGTTCTCTCTGTCAGTAACCGAGCAGGTTTGATCGACGATGCCTTCAGCCTAGCCAGGTATGTTTTCCTGTGGCTCTCCACAATAAAACGAATGCCCTTAAGACTTCCTCTATTAAGCTAAATAGTGTATATGTATTGAATAAGAAATCTTTTAAGAATAATCTCTGTCTCACACCCTTTGTGTTTGGATATGAATTATAATCAGTGTCCCAGATTCTTGGTCAATAGTAGCCGTGGGGTATTTCTGAGTCAGGAGATGCTTGATCAGTTTTTGCCACAAGTTCAATTTAACACTCAAGATTAATACTCTTTTTACAATTTCATTAATGAACTCTACAAAATGACCATTGTGCCATATTTAATTTTTGATGTAAAGTACCTTGAAGCATCGGCATTTTTTTTTCATGACATATACTAGTATATCTTTTTTTTAATGTATTTTTGAATGTGATTCATTATGAAAATCTTGTGCTGCAAGACAGAAATAAATATTCTACTGGGTAAAGTTGTTCTGGACAAAATATATATCAATCTTGTAGCAGAAGTTATAGTGCTAGTTATAGTAATATTTGTGTTATTTTCATAGTTAGATTTATAATGTTAAAAATCAGTTATTCTTTTGAATAGTCATTAAATAGCTATTCCTTTAAAGTAATGTTGATTGTAAACCCAAGCTATTTTACTCAATTTTGAGGCTAAATAGTAAAATAACTCAGTCCTTTTAATATTTTTTATTGTTCACATCAGTGTAGTTTTAATTTTAATAATCTGATATTATGGGACAAAAATTTAGAAATGATAGAGGTGGAGAAAAGCCTGACAAGATAGTCATATGTGGAGATAAAGATTAAGTAAGATATGAAGACTCTGAAGAAAGCATTAGATATAACATGAAGATTATTTTGACATAGAAGTTTAGAGAGTTCAGAAAGCCAGTAAGAGAGTGTACTTAATGTAACATTGCCCTAAGAGAGAAGCAAGCAAAAGAGAGCTATGTTAAGAGTTCCACAAGGAAAGGTTAGGGAACTAGAAGAGAACTAATATTACCAGTTAATTAAACACATAAATTTCCAGGCACTGTTCTGTTTTACATATAGTAATTTGTATAATTTTCACAACAACCTTATGAGATAAGCAGATCTGTATTATTATTATTATTCCCATTATATAGATGAGGAGACAGGGTCAGAGAAGTCAAGTAACTTACCTAAAGTCATATAGCTAGTAATTGACAGGGCCAGGGCTTCATATATATGCAGTAATAGAAGAGCTAGGTAATATAGGAAGATTGAGGGGATTTGAAGTGGTAGTTCATATGAATCCTTGCGTGTTTGAAATGATGGTGAGAAAGCAAACAAGTAGTGATATCCTAAAGAGAGAGGGCAGATGGAAATTGAAAGGATCTTTGACTCATCTGCATTAAATGATAGAAGCTATTTTTTAATGAAATATTTTAATTTTAGTAGATGATTTTTTTTCCAAAATTAAATTCCTTGTTGTCTAATACAGAACATTGCTTTCAATAACAATTTTGGAAGCCTTAAACATTTGAAGTAAACAATTTCATTATCATTTATACAAATTTACCAGGGGAATGTGCAAATCTCCTTGAATATATATTGAAATTTGTTCTATTGATCATGAGATAATTTTCCTATTAGCATGGAAGTAAATAAACACAAAATTAGATTTATTCTGCATTTACTTGGGAACACCCTGCAGTCACTTGGAGTTAAGGGTTATTCACATTTCAGTGCATTCTAGTAAATGTTTCAAAGTTTTGCTACCGACCTGAGTCAGTCTTCTTTCAGTTTCCTGAACACACCATGCTCCTTTTGGCTTCTTTATAGATAACAAACAGAAGAGTAGCAAATATTTATCAATATGTATGTTCCAGGTACTGTACTGAGGCTTTTATGAATGATTTTGTTCAGTCTTCTCAGTAAACCCATGGAGTGGGTGTGGTTACTGCAGCCATGTTATAGCTGAGTCGTGGAGGTTGAGAGGGGTTAAGTCTCTTAGCTAAGGGTGCACAGGTTTTAAGTGAGGGGTGGAGGGGTGACAGTCAACTGCAGATAGTAGCACAGCAGCGCTTATGACCTCAGGTCAGGGTGACTGCCCATTATATGAAATTCCTTTCCACTCCCCTTGTCTGTTGGGAATATTGCTATTCACTTAAAAATAAAATTTCACTTGCACAACCTTACCTGAAACCTATCTGTCCTTCCCAGAAAGAATAAGGTGACATCCTGTGGATCTGTACTTTAGCAGTTGTCACCTTGTAGTTCAACTACTTTTCTGGGTCCCTGTGATTTTTGGGTGATCTTGAGGGCAGGGCTTTGTCTCATCCTTGTATTACTACTACCTAACTTAATCTTTGGTACAGGATTATACCAATATATATTTGTTGAATGAATTGCTAATTAACTATTAATTATTCAAACTATAAACTTTCAGGCCCACTATCTTTTTGTGCAATTAAGTACACATATTCTAGGTATTTTTTATTGTTTTTTTTTAAATATATAAAAACCACATGAATGCATTCTAGTTGTAGTGATTAAAACAAGAGAGAACAATGTGAAAAATTTCTTTTACTCCTTCCATGACATCCTATAGCTCTTACCCTCCCTCTTCACAGATAAAATTAATATTTGGTGTATATAAATCCAGCCTTTTTTTTTTTTTTTTTTCTGGTACGCGGGCCTCTCACTGTTGTGGCCTCTCCCGTTGCGGAGCACAGGCTCCGGACGCGCAGGCTCAGCGGCCATGGCTCACGGGCCCAGCCGCTCCGCGGCACGTGGGATCCTCCCGGACCAGGGCACGAACCCACACCCCCTGCATCGGCAGGCAGACTCTCAACCACTGCGCCACCAGGGAAGCCCAAATCCAGCCACTTTTAAACATTTCCATACAGTTTACTTTTTTTTTACGTGAACAGAAATACACTCTGTTTTCTACTCATTTATAAAAATAAATCTGAGGAGCTTTATTCCAGTGTTGCTAAATTTTCATTATTATAATCAAGACTGCACTGAGTGTGCTTGAACAGTCTTTTGTCGCACATATACGTATTTTTATAGGATTGATTCCTGAAAGAGGAATTTTTGGTTTAAAGAGTATAAGATTTTTGATAAATATTACAAATTGTATTCCAAAGGGTTTCCCAGTAGAGCCCTCCATCAACCACATACGAGAGGGCCCAGTGCCCCCAAACCCTTCATGATAAGAGTATATACATCTTTTACATTTTTGACGGTATGGCAGCAAAAATAATTTTTTTGAAGCTGTTACAGAACTAGTTGAATTAACTTGTGCATCTTTTCATATACATCTGCCATGTGTATTTTGTCTTCTTCTGTGAATTGTTACCTGGTTAAAGGAAAAACAAAAGCCTAATAGAAGATGGGTGAGGTATTTTTCCTACCCTTTTCCTATATATTTTGGATTTTTTTGGATTTTACTCCTTTTTGTAGAAAACAATTTTACAGTATTTTCTCTCAACACTGTCATTTTTTTTTTATACTTTGTGGTGTATTTCATCATCTCAAAGGCTTTTAATTTATGTGTTACATCACTCCTTTTGTAGCTTTCTGTTTCTTTGGTTCTGACTTCCATAGAAGACCTTCTCTATATGAACATTTTGAAAATATATCATTTTTTATTTGAAAGCTATTTTGTTTTTGCATCTATCTCCTCACCCTTCCTTCTCTAATTAGTTTTTATGTATAGAATGGAAGAGTGGTCTAATTTTCTTTAACATTAATATATTTATAACCAATTATTTAATCCTATTTGTTTAAAGGACTTTCTTATTCATAGATTTGAAATGATATCTTTATCTTAATGAAAATGCTTATATTTTAGGGAATTGATTCAATTCTGTTTAACTGGTCTCTGTTGTTTTTGGCACTAGTACCATGTTGCTCTGATTAGCTTTATAGTATGTTGTGGTTGACAACATTTTCTCTTGTTCTTGTTCAAAATCTTACGTGTTTTCTCTTAAGTATAGACTTTTAAATCAGTTTGACAAAGCCCATTAAAAATCCTGCTGCAGTTTTGACTGAATATGCATTGATTGGATTTATAAGTTAATTTTTAAAGAATTAACATATTTTCAAATGTGAGCTTTCCAATATCAAAACATCTTGTTTCTCCCCATTTTTTTAGGTCCCTAAGTCAAGCTCTATAGCTTTATTTACATTGGTTCTAGAAATGTCATATTATTTCCTCATTTTTTATGGTATACGCTTCTATAGGAAATGGCACTGCTTCTGCACTTAGATGCTCTAATTTTCATTACTTGTGTGTAAGGAATTAGTCAATTGCCTCGCAAATATCATTGTGTTATGACTTGAACTTTGAAATTAGTGACTAAATGCCTAGATATTTTTTGTTGGGTGTTCATGTTTGTTGTTGGTTTTTGTTTTGATGAAGCATTGCTAGATTGAGAGATATAAAAATGAACAAGATGCATTTCTTGTTTTCAATGAATTCATGGTCTAGCAGGGACAGTACACTGTAGACAATTAACTATATTCAGTATGTCAATACGATGAATAAAATATTATGCAAATGTTGTAATATAAAGAATTAATGTGGTCTAGAAAGATTATGGAGGACATCATATAGGAAATACCATCAGAAAAATGAAAGTTTGCCATGGAAATCTACTAAAGTTTTAAAAGTAATAAAATGAGAGCAGGAAAAAGTGTAAACTAGAGGATGGATTTAGGGCAAGAGAACTGGTACCACAGTGATGCTCATGCAACAAATTGATTAAAACGTAGATTTGAGAAGGAGTGGAATTGGCAGCTAGATAACGTGAGAACTCTTACTGAAGTTATTTATTAGCTTAATATGTAGTAGAAACTGGAAATTTGGAAGATGCGCTTTAGGAAGTATAATATCCACTGGATTTGGATATTTAAAGTCATTAACATGCTCTGAGTATGATTTTAATAAGCTATAAAAGTGTGTAGAACTGGATTGTGGACCTATGTGGTATTTTGTTTGAACATAGTCAAAATACGTGAAAACTGTTTGGAACATTTGTTCATATGTAAGAGTTCCAGAGATAAATCATCATCATCATCACCATCATCATCACCACCTTTGCCCTGGGCAGTTACTGCATTGATTTATTTATTTAGTCACCAGTTTCCTGGAAAATTCAATTATGTATTGTAGAACACATGCCAGATTATTGCATTATTAATGTCATAACATATATTTTTAGCTTGCATAGCATATTTAAAAATTTCTGTTATAGGCTATTCCATTAAGGACCCAATCACCTAAAAAAGCCTAACTAGGACAGAATCTTACAACTTAGTTTGCAAATTTTGTTAAGAAATAAGATAGCAGTTATATCTTCTAAAGTATTAGTCTTTTATTAACAATAAGCACAAGAACCTGTACCTGGAGATTATGAATGTCACACTTAGAAGTGCTCTAAGTACTGGTGAGCTGTCATCAGTAGTAGTTAATACATTTTTGAAGACGGTATAAGTTAAAAAATTAATAAATACATTTTTACCGACTTGTTTCTGAGTTTATAAATCTGCGATATGTTAGGAGAACTGGAAGTTCAGTATGTGAGCCAGTGAAAATATAATGGCTCATGAAGAAGCAGACTATGAGAATACCTCAAACCTACCCTCATGCATTGTTTTTGTTTCTGGGCCTTAGTTTCAGGACTGATAGCAGCATTGTTAAAACTGCCTTAACAATGTTTGCAAACTGATTGGTACTAATCTGCTCCTTGCGAGACTTCCTCTATCATAGTTTTTATTACAAGTTCTGTGTCTTCTGGATGGCTCTCCTGTACCTTGTTTAAAGTTTCCCCTGCCAAACATGTGTTCGTTACTTCTTTGCTCATCGCAGAAAATAGGAGCATTATGTACCTAAAAAGCAACTTCATCTTGAACTGGGCTAGAGGAAGAGTAGCTTTTCCTGTGTTGATGGCTGGATGTTTAAATTGTAATGTGTTGACCTTTTGTAGGGGACATTGAGAAGGAATGACTTAGAAACGTTTTATGAGAAATACCTTGGCAGACTGGACATTTTGTCCTGATTGCCCCACTCGGTTATGGAGATAACAGGACTGCCTCACTTCACCTGAACATGGCTATGCAAAACCTGATTAAGAATCCTGGATTCCTCTGACATTGTCTACTGCTTTATAAATTCTGATTTCAAAAAGGATATTTAGTTTCAGAATTCTTTCCTCAATTCCTGCCTTTTTCTTTTTTGAAAGTGCTATATAATCTCAGTATAAACGTTTTTCTTCCTTAGCTGTGTTTTATAATGGAATCATGAGAGTTATTAATAATAGAATACCGGGAATACTGATTAAAATGGATTTTATATTGTACTCACTGGGCAGGGAGAGAAGGATGATTCTTCAGCTGTTTATATTAGAATCATTTGGGAGAAGTAACCATGTGTAGATTATGTTCTTATTTATCTTTTGTTAAGCCACTAGAATGTGTGTGCAAAAGGATTACAATTAAATACTTATGAAATCCTGAAAGTGATAAAATTGTTTATTGCAAAACAAGATTTATTGTTAGCTATATGCTTCCAATCTTCTGCCATTGACCAAAGGCTATTGAAAATTAGCTTGTAGTTATGCTTTTGGACTTTCTGGCCAGGGCAGATCTTTCCATGCTCTGAATAGTGACACATAATGAGTTCGTGCAGGAGATTTGTGGCCATCCCTAAGAGATCACAGTATTTCTCACATCTCTGAGGCTGGGGATTTAATTACTTGTCTTTATCAGCTAACATTCCTCTTGAGATATACAAAAAAGTCACCTTGAAGCCCTCTCATTTCATACCTTTCTGCATGCAATTACTTAAAAATTCATATCCAAAAGGCCTCCAATTGGTCTTAGTTTACGCAACACTTTGTCACAGTAAATGTTAAAAATAGTTTGAAAGCATTTTCAGGACATTTACTATAATGAGCTGGGAGTCTTCAGCTTTCTTTCTATGATTACCCAGTAAAAGGCTAGAGTAGATTCCCGAATTTTCAAGCCACACTGTTCCTAGAGGGGTAGCCGGTTTGCTCAGGGTTAAAGAGTGAGGTAACATGTTCCTTTGAGCTATCTTTAGAAACCTTTTGAGGGTGGAGTCACAGATGTTGTCCTTGAGATAAGGATTTAGGGGGAGCTATCATACATTCCAGGTACTTCTGAGAAGTTCAAACCTCCTGGGGCATAAGGGCAGGCCTGTGGCTCTTGAAGATGACAAACTTTCTTAGAGACATTTCAGTTGTACTGCATTAAATCAAAAGCAAATTTGTAATCTTCCAGTGCAAAATTTGTGTTTCAGCTCTGTAGGTGAAAATGTTTTAATATTAATGTCTAATGTCTGAGAGTGCTGAGTAGAAAGTAGAAGAGAGATATTTCGACATCCTTCTTTAGGTTTGATCCATTTTCATAACAGCCTGCACTCTTGAGTTACAAAAGTGTAATGTTTGTAGCTTACATGGATTTGCGTAAGCCATTCTTTTTTAAGAATAAATAGTCTAAATTTCCAAATGCAAGTACAGATTTGTTTAAATATGTGTATATATGCTCTTTAGTGTCTCACAAATTTAAAAAATTAGAATTCACATTGTAGTTAGTACTGTCTGGTCACATTTGACACAAAGTTACGATTCTTTTGATTTTATAATTGCTTTGAAACCTGAGCCTGAGGTTTCATAAGAATTTCTCTAGGATTTCTCTAAGCTTCCCAATAATTTGAAATACCTGTTCACACATAATTTAAATTATTTAGGTAAAGCTTCCTCCAAAATGGTCATTTATACCATCAACTTCACTTGAATAGATATTTGTAATATGTGCTTTTAGCACAGAGACCTAAATATTCCTCTGATGTTAGATTCTTGGACTGTGATAGTATCACCTTAGTGTTTTTCCTTCCATGAATTTGAGTTATCTCCTCTCCTGCTTGCTGGGAGTCTTTTGCATATTCAGGTGCAGTGCTTTGAGTATGAGCTGAGAGACCACCTGCATCAGGACCACCGCACCTGAGACGTTTTATTAAAAATTGCATATTCCCACCACTACCTAGGATCTGCATTCTATGAAGCACCTCTTGTGGTTCTGACACCCACGGCAATATGAAAATCACTGCTTTTGAGGCCCAGAAGGTATTTATGGCATCGGTTTAGACAGGCAGGTGCTCCTGTGGGGCTAAAAGGCCTTAGAGCAGCATCCTGAATAGCAGTGAGGGTGGCTTTCTTTGGATCCTAGTGTCATGAGCTGATCATTCAACAATCAGGACATCAGGGATTCAGTTTTAACTATTCAAAAACACTTTTCTATTCTTGTTATTAAATATGTTACCATTTCGGATATGCCGTCTGATAGCTGTGAACAAAACTCAAAATCTGGGTGTCTTAGAAATTTTCCCAAGCATGGAAATCTCCTGGAGGCTTCTCATATAATTAGGAGACACCTTTATGTTTATTTTATTTATTTATTTTTTAATTGGAGTAAAATTGCTTTACAATGTTGTGTTAGTTCCTGCTGTACAATGAAGTGAGTCAGCTATATGTATACCTATATCCCCTCCCTCTTGGAACTCCCTCCCACCCCCCATCCCCCCCATCTAGGTCGTCACAGAGCACCAAGCTGAGCTCCCAAATGAGCATACTAACACAGATCAACCATACACATGCATATTGAATTCTGAGGTGTTCAGTAGTTTTCCAGGGTGAACAACATGGCAGAATTTTCTTGCAAGTTAATCTGGTGTCTAAACCTGGAGTAATTTGTAAATCTATTGACAGTGCAAGTAGGCAGGAACAGTAGAGCTACCTGGAGCAAGTGTTAAGTGTGAGAAGAAGGCATCTTTAGCTTTTGTAGTTATTCTGTGGTAGTCTTTGAGGGACTCAGGAACTTAGAAAGATGAAGAAAAGGAAAGGAAAGGAAAGGAAATAGGTTCTTTCAGCAAGAAATAATTGATAAGAAAGAAGAAAACAAGAGTTTTGTGGTAGACTTAGTCTGTGGAGAAAAGTAAATGAATCCTCTGGCATTTAGTCTGTTCATGTAAAAGCCTAATTTTCAAAGAAATCTCAAAAAACCTCTTTTCATTTTTATTATGATAAATTAAATTATAGAGAAAATTTTTAAATGAGGAATATATGAATATAGGTATTCATGCAGGCTTTATGCTAGAGTAATTACTTTAAGGTGTCTTGTAATGATATTTTCTCACTTTGGAACAGAGATTCTTAGGGGCCTTTCTGATCGCAAGCTTTCTTAACAAACATACTAATCAGCCAGTTATAAGAACTGCTCGCATTTTTCTCCTAGAACTCATAAAATCTATTTTGGGCTTCAATAACTTATTTACCTGAGGTAGCAATGCTATCCTGATAAGGAAACTAGAATAAAGGTAAGGGAAAATAAGTGTTTTATGTTAGTTTCTACTTGCTATGAAAATATAGAAGATTTCATTTTTATACTTGAAGAGACAATGATTTGGGAAAGAGCGGAAAGGAAAGGAAACTTAGTTCCAACATTTTGTGCAATGAAGGTGAGCAGTTAATTCAGAATAGCACACACTTTTGCTTATATGGCAAATCTTAAAGCCTTGGGAGATTATTTTAAATACACGAGGTTCTCCCTTAATTGCATGCAATTTCAACTAGCCTGTGTGGAATGTTTCAAATGCCCTTATGTGAAATGGAGTACTAGTGAAGAGGCCTTCACTATTTTGGATGTGAGAAAACATCAGATTAGGAAAACTGGACTTCTTGCAACTGTGCCAAAGCCTATTTAATGTTATTTAAAGATATGGGTACAGGCCGACTCAGAAGCTAAGAAGTAGCACGTGGCCCTGCGGAATCAGACCACATTTGAATCGCAGATCGACTTCCTCCTTCCTCAAGTGGAATGGCCTGGAGTACAGTGGATTTGAGCTTCAGAAGGGAGGGAGGCAGGGGTTTCCGGTTGCTCAGCTGCTTCAGCTAATTAGGGTGAGGATTAAACAGAAGTTCAGTATCGGCTCTCCAGGTCATCAGGTGGTAGTGCTAACCAGAGGGGAAAAAAGAGAGTTTTCATAAGAAAGAAAATGTTACTCTAGCAGTCCATATGCGACAAATTCAAGTAAGTCCAATAGGCTCTGAAGAGAATGATGATTGAGTATCAGAGAGTTTTATGTGTATGCTGACTTAAACACACTCTAAATTCGTGGAGGGTTCTTGGGAATGCTGTCAGAAATGCCAAAATAGAAAGGACTCCGGGTGAAAATTACTTGGCTTTGCATTCCCAGTGTGCAAATGCACTGGAAGTTAATTGTATAAGCTGAGGGCAGATCACGGGCTTTATCTAGGCCGTATCGAGGGAAATGTTACTTCCCCTGTTTCAACTGATAGACTAAAATTATTCTAGAAATATAGTTAATATGCAGAGCAATTAAGCCCCTTGCCTCCTAGCTTACCACACTTTTTAATTTCCATCTTTGTAGAGTTTCTCAGGTTTCCTATTTACATTTCTAAAATGTTACTGCAGTCTGTTGAATTTTGACATTGATAGACTATCAGCTATTTCATAGAGTGTGAAGAGTTGAGAAATCCATATGAAACTTTGTGTTTCAATAAATGCAAAAGTAATACATAGGGTATTTCAATAAATTATATATATAGTGTGAACGTTAATGAGTTTGTTGACAGGTAGGTAGATGATGCATACATGGATTGAAAGGTAGGTGGATAACAAAGACAGAGCCATAATACTTATTTCATGCTGTGAGGAAATCATGATATTTGGCCTTGGAAAGATTATTTTGTCATGTTTGCTTTTCATATGGGAAAAGTCATACAGAATTTTATTTTTTATTATATTTATTTATTTATTTATTTTCTGTGTTTTTTCGGCTGTGTCGGGTCTTGGCTGTGGCGTGTGGGGTCTTCGTTGAGGTGTACGTGATCTTTCGATGCGGCACAGGCTCTTTGTTGTGGTGCACAGGTTTCCCTCTAGTTGTGGTATGTGGATTTTTTCTCTCTCCAGTTGTGGTGCGCAGGCTCCAGGGTGCGTGGGCTCTGTAGTTTGCGACACGTGGGCTCTCTTGTTGAGGCGCACAAACTCAGTAGTTGTTCCACGCAGGCTTAGTTGCCCCACGGCATGTGGGATCTTAGTTCACCGACCAGGGATCGAACCCGCGCCCCCTGCATTGGAAGGCATGTTCTTTACCACTGGACCACCAGGGAAGTCCCCAGAATTTTAAAAGTCAAGAATCATAGCTGATGTTTAGTTAAATTAAATTCAATTGATTTTCTTAGCGAAAGGAAGATATTGAGATAAAATATGAACATGAATTAAATACTAAATAATTGTCATATATAACAATAGAAAGTTCCAAGTGTTGGTGAAGACATTTTCAAATATTTATTTACTTCAAAGATATGCCAAATTCAGAGTAAGGTAGAAACATATGTTCTTTATTTGTTAGTCTGTACTTTATCTTTATAGAATGTATAGAAACCAGTAGGAAAAACTTTCAATAGCTATTTACCTGGTTTGTATGTCATCATTCAATATCTATTTTTCATTCCAGATAAGTTAATCATTTTCTAAAGCATATATACATGACATTAAAATGAACTGTGTGTTCTCCTTATTCTCAGCAGATAAGTGATATGAGAACATCTTTCATAAACAGGCAAAATGAAAACGATGCAAAACATGAGAAGCAAGTACGTCAAAATAATTTTAGTGGGTTGACCTTTTTTATTTCAATTTCTGATGCTCATTAGTAAGAGTAATTCACAAATGGAAAGTTCTGTAATACAAAGTTAGTCAGCAATGTCTTCCAATTGTATCGTAACAGCTTTGCACATTTGAAGATACATGGGAGTTAAAAATGTACATAGATAGGGATGGAAATGGTGATCCCATGCAAGTTCATTAATTCAACAAATATTTAGTAAACACCTACTATGTACCAGGCAGTATTATAGACACTAGAGTAAATAGTAGTGAATAAAAGAGCCAAAGTCTCTGCTTCTATTACAGTGGATAGGATTACAGTTAGTTTATCAAGCAAGTAAAAATTTGTCAGGTGGTGATACTTTTCAGAGTAAATAAATAAAAAGCAAAAAGAATGGGAGAGTTTGGAGAAGGCTAACAGAGAAGGAGTTTATTTTAAATATCGTGGTCAGGGAAGCTCTTGTTTTTCAGCTGATATTTGAGTTATTTATGTTACAAAGGTAAATAAGGGAGCCATCTGGGAATAGAGCATTCCAGACAGAGGAACAGCACGTGCAAAGGCCCTGAGGTAGAATGTGTGTGGCATGTCCAAGGGAAAGCAAATAGACAGATGTGGCTCTAATGGAGTGAGTAAGGGGTTTAGCAAGATGAGATGATTTAGGGAGGGAGGTAACAGCGCTGACCATGTAAGATCTTATAGACTATTGTAAGAGTTGGGGGTTTTATTTAGAATGAGAGGGAAAGCCACTGGGAGGGTTTTGAACAAAAGAGTGATCTGCTCAGACATGTTCTTGTAGGATCACTCTGGCTGTTTTATTGAGAATATACTGTGAGGAAGCCAGAGTGGAAGCAGGGAAAGTAGTTAGGAGAGCAGTTAAGACAAACTCTATTTAGAAAGCTGTTGAGAACTATAATATGGCTATTTACCTGGTGAGGAACAAGAGATGCCCCGGGGCACCTTGGTAGCCTCCTGGATGGCAGAGGTTTGCGTGCCAGAGATACAGACCCTTACAGATGTTTTCCTGGAAAATAGTTACTCGTTAAGCAGTAATAGCTAGAAAAAACAGACATTTATATTTTTTAAACATTTGGGTTGCTTCCAGTTTTAGTTTATTATGAATAATGCTGCTATGAATATTTGCATAAACATCTTCATGTGATTATGTTTCCCTTTCTCTTAATAAATACCAAGGAGTGGACTTGCTCGGTTGTCTGGCAAGATTATTAGATACTACCCTATTGTTTTCCAAAGTGACTGGACCACTTTGCATTCCAACAAGCAATACATGACAGTTTCATTTGCTTTGCATTCTCACCAACACTTAGTATTGCCAGTCTTTTTAACATTAGCCATTATATTGTGTGTGGAATTTATCTTATTATTGATTTAGTTTGCACTTCTTTAGTGATCAAGGATGTTGAGAATCTTTTCATGCACTTACTTTTCATCTCTGTATCTTCTTTTGTGAAATATCTGTTCAAATCTTTTGTCCATTTAAAAAAATTGAGTTGTTTTATTATTTAGGTATAAGAATTCTGTATATTGACCTTATGTTCTGCAACCTTGACAAGTTTCATTATTATTTCTTATAGCTATTTAATAGTTTCCTTTAAAGGTTTTCTACAAGCATTGTAATGTCACCTGGAGATACCTATAGTTTTATTTCTTCCTTTTCAATCTTTATGCTTATGCATTTTATTTCCCTATCTTAATAATTTTGAAATGCTCTCTAATATTCTTTTTTATGGTTATATATACCGTAACTAACTTAAAATATTTATATTATTGGAAATTAAGAATGCTTTCAAACTTTCACTTATGAATAATTCTGACAAATATATTTGTGCATGCAGTTTTATTATTTATTTACTGTTTACTAAGATATAGTTTTGGAACTTCAATTTTTGAGTCCATGGTTAAAATCATTGAAACAGATTGTTAAGTTGCTCTTAAATATTGGCAAATTTCTCCCAAGAATAATATGAGAGTATTTCTAGCATGGCTAATTTTAAAAGTGATATTATTAATTTCAGTTTTTATATTATTCTATTCTCTAGACCAAAATAAGTTTAAGAAATAATTATTTTTAAAAAAATAATTGCTCTCTCTTCTCTAATTTTGTTTAGAAAATTATAGCGGTTAAGATCATTGACTGCAGAATTAAATATAGATATTAGTCCCAGCTGCAACAAAAAATGTAACCTTGAGCAAGTCACTGACTTTTAGCCTTAGTTTCCTCAATTACAAAATGTGGATAAAAGAGTATCCACATCAGAGTTTTAGTGTGAATATTAAGTGAGATCATGTAATTAAATAAAAGTTCTATGTAGCTCCAGTTCCAATAAGCGCTCAATCAATATTTTCTGTTATTATATGACATTCCATAACAGACTGGGATCTGTCATGACATTCAAGAGACATATGCTATTGAGTTGAGACTTTAGGGCTAGAAAAGTAGTTAATCCAGGATAGGTTTTTACGTTAGTTTTACCTCAATTTAAAACAAATTATTCAGGATATATTTTATTAGAAATGCATACCACTGTACTGAAGTATAAAATGTATACCCAAGTTTTAATCTGAATGTAGTTTGTTGAAGTTGTTGACTCAGTTTTCATCTTAATTTGTCTTTGTCTATAACATTCTCTTTCTTAGCTTTCTTTTGAGAAAAAATACTACTGTAATTTAGAATAATTCTTCCAATATGAAGCATGTAATTTTAAATATCATGGTTGAATGTTAATATTAAATTTAGTAGTTTTGATAATTAAGGAGATCAAAGAGGTGCAAATATATCTGGATAAATGCAGCTTCGTGATGACAGCAGCAAGGAATCTCTTAAAAACAACATTCACAACAAAATTAATTTTTTATCAAGTAGTAGTTGTTAGAAATATATGTGTTTCATTTGTTCACTAAGCAAATGTTTATGAGGAATCTGCTGTAAAAGTGCACTATATTAAACACAATGAACTACATATATTAAACATATGAAGTACAAAATTTAACAGCATATTCTCAAATGCCTTAGAATTTAGAGGGAGATTATAATCTCACAATTATCTAATGGAAAATTTTATCTAGTGTAATGCATTAAGGTCTAAAGGATTTAATGCTTATCTAATATAAATGTTAGGTGGTTTAAGGGCACAGTGTTTTTAAGGGAAGAGGGATCACTTTTGGATGGTATACTCACAATCTCCTAATGCTTCATGGAAGATGCGGCATTTGAGAATTTAGGGTGATCTTTGAAAAACATCTGGAAGGAGGAAACAAGTAACATCACACATGTAATATCGTGACACTTGTGTCCACCATTATATGGTAATAGATCTCAAACATGTTAGCAGTAGATGGTATTTCAGGATAATCTTCAGAGAGATCTCAAAATAAAGTGACTACAATAGATCCACGTAGAAGAGGAAGACAAACGTGAAGAAATCAAAATGGAAAAGTTAACGTGGTAGCATCTTTGTGAAATTTAAATTTAAAAAGTAATGTGAAATTTAAATTTAAAGAGTAATTTCTTGCCATTATGAAAATTTGCTCCCAATTTTGGATTGAGAGGCATGCTCAGATTTCAAATCTCTAGGTAGAAAAAGAATGTCCAAATTCTGGCTTCACCAAGTTACCGTTACCTGCGAATACAGAAAAGCCATTTAGAAATGTTCCCTTTGCCAACCAGTTTCACTTTTTATGTGATCCAGTTTTAAACCCTATTTATCTGATTACGTCACTAATGGGGTAGCACTATAGGAAAGTAAAAATCTGTCACTCTGGAGCATATAATGTGTCTCTAGTTATACACTGCTATGTGGGAACGTACTGATACGTGGAAATACGGATGTTTCTCTCCATCAGGCCTCATTGAACTTGAGATCGTTTCTTATCGTTGGATCCATGTTTAGAATATTACAGTGCATACATTTCATTTTTAACTATTAACAATTTTGGGGGGTCCTTTTTACATTTTATTCATGAGTCAATAGCAGTTTGTACTTTAGGAAAAGTAAGAGAAGGGTGTGTGTGTCTATGTGTGTATATTCTAAAATATAAGTTATATGGGACTTTTAAACATATATTTTAAAATAGAAGTTATAAAAAAGGCTTATTTAAAACAACTAGTATGCTATTCTTCCTAATCTACATGCCTCAACTGGGGAGGTAAAGGAGAGAAAAACTGTTCTAATCTCTTCTTGTTCTTGAAATACAGTCTTCTTAAAAACACTATTTACCTCAGAAAATTACCAAGTAATAATTATTTAATTGTACAAGCAAAATTAAGTATACTTAACCACCTTTTGCCTCCACAAATGGATTGTGTAATATACCTAGCATGCAGTGGAAAACACATTGGTTGATTTACAATTATTAATTACCAGAGCTTAACATCAGTGACCATATCTCTATATTTAACTAGAATCAACATGGTCTTCAGCCACTTTTGTTTTCCAAATGTTTCAACTAAATTCCTACACTGCTTCTTTACATTGGAAAATCTTCAAGAAAACTTTACCTGATACCAGAGAAAAATTCCTGATAGATGGGATTGCCATCTATTTTGTTTCCTTTTTAATAAATGAAATGCTGATTTTTTGTTTGCTTTATATTCTTGGTCAGCAAATGGGGAATTCAAATGATACCTTCTGAAATTTAATCTTTTGAATACAAACCAGCTCCAAGCCCAGTATCTCCAAGTGAAGGACAGATCTCTACAAAATAAAAAAAAATCCGAGGAAATAATAAGTTGATTGTCTCTCACACAACTGATCCTCAGTGGTGGGGCTGGGACAGAATAAAATCTGCCATTCAAGAGAGGGAAAAATGGAAAAATAGGAGCCATTGAGAAGAACTCTTGGTGATGGACAAAGTTTCTTGATTAAATAATTCTGATTTTGCTTTTTGAGCATAGCTTCCTGGTCAGTTTTTCCTAGTAGTCTGGATCTGCCCTTTGAGAGACTCTTCCTTTTCCATCATCCTCCATGAACATATGTGAGGTGAGTCGTGGGCACATAATTGTTTCCTTGGGCACCACACAGTTTTATCGTTCCACTTCCAAGCCTGTAGAAGGTTGAGTGCCTAAGGGTTGTTTCAAGTCTTAAATAGTTACACATGCTTTTAGTCTAAGATTATATCATCTTTGGAAACAGAACCCCCTTAAAACCTTAGTAACCTTCTTATTTTTTTTTTTAGGCATACCCACTCCCACAATATTTTTGAGACTTAGTTCTCAGATTCTCTGTATCTCTTTGACATATTGGGGATTATCTTGTGTTCTTCAGCCTTCAACAGGAGAACTGGATTTAAGCTCATCTCCTGAGTTATATTCCTATTTGAAACGACTTACTATCAAGTAGACCAAGGGTTGTTATCCTTAAAAAACAGCCCATTGGTGAACTTGGGTTTGGCTCTATTTCAGCAAGACGGAATGGGACAGGGCATGGAGAAACATACAATAAGCTTTAAAATGCCAGTCTGGATATGCTCACTCTCTTTTGGTAGAAATCAATTACATGGTAATACCTAACTGAGAGGGAATCAGGTAAAGAAAATCTGGTTGTGTCCTCAGGATGAAAAAAGAAATTGATTTGGTCAAGAGCAAGCTGAATAATCAACAGATACCAATTGAATATGCTACCAGAAATACATGAGAACACTGGCTTCAACTCAACATTCTCAAGACCCAGATTAGCAGGACCAGTTTTTGTTTGTTTATTATGCTTTTGTTTAAAAAAATGTTCAGTTGAAGGAAATAAAATATATGTATTTCTACTTCCCTGCTTCCCCAACACCAACTGCCAATAACCAAAAAAAGGAAGAAAAAAAATAAAGAACAATTGACAAATACACTGAATTATGGGCCCAAATACAGAAGGATTCTGAAAATGGATGAAAGTATTTACAGACCGTCTATGGGACACAGAAATCTTAAAAATGAAAGGCACATCCATGAAGGGATGGTCTTATTTGGAATAATGGAATCTGGAGGCATGATGGGTTACATTGCTGAATCTTTCTCTACATGGAAGAGCAGGAAACAAATTCAGGCCTTAAAGAGAAGACATGCAAACTCCCACTTTTTGCAGGAAGCAGGGGCCAGAAATAGTGGGGTGGGGAAGAAATATATATGGCAGTTGGCTTGGCAACATTAATTGAGACAGCTGGAGAGAGACAATTAAATGCTAAATCTCCACAACAAGAACCTTCCATATGCAAGGATGAACTATGAATCACACAGCTCTCCAGCATATTCTGAAAGAGACTATGGAGCAGAAATATACCCCTAAACAGATGGAACCACTGATTTGATTAGAACCAGGTCTGAAATAACAAGCAGAAATATACCCCTAAACAGATGGAACCACTGATTTGATTAGAACCAGGTCTGAAATAGCAACACCACTAAATGTAAACTGCTACTGTCCCAGTCTATTCAGTATGATTGCTCTTTAGCCACAACCCATCAGCAACTACTTGTTAGATAGAACTACCCTTTTCAAATATGAGTGAAATTCAAACATATACCATCCTGAAAGCCATAAAACTGTGGAAAGATACCATAGGAAAGATAGTTAAGAATCATAGTAACAACTGAAGGACTAAAACATCAAGCAAAAAATTCACATATGCTCATCTATGTGATTTCCAAGAATGAAAATAAAGACGTGGTTTCTTTTGAGACAAGGGTTTAAAGAAAACAGAAAAAGATAAGGCAACAAAAAGAATAAAAGTGATCTGGCATTACAAGAAAGAAAGCTATATTAGAAGCAGGAAAAATTACATAGACACAGGGGAAAACATAGTCAGGGACGACATGGAGAATAAACTGGAGATAATTTAGATAAATGAAATGGAAAAAACAATGAAAATGTTAACGTAAACAAGAGACATGCAGTATGTTTGTATGTTGGTATATGTGTGTGTGGTGTGTGCACTTAATATTTATGAAAAAGAAGCAAGCAAATAAAAAAAATTGAAAGCATAGGAAGAGTAAACTTTCTTACAATAAAGAAGTGAACATGTAGATCAAAAGGGAACCCTGTGTTTAAGGAAAAAACTTACACAGAGCGATTAATATTAAGACATTTTGATGAATACCTTAGGCTTTAAAAATTAAACAGAACAGGTTACCTAGAAAGTGGAAAATTCAGACTGGCTCAGATTTCTGTAAGTAAAGTATATTTCAGTGGATAGAATACAAAGTCTTTTACGTAGTCAAGTTAACCTTTGAATGCAAAGGAGTGGTGGTAAGTCTTGAATCCACTTGTACATGGAACAAAGGAAACAAGGAAATTAAGGTTACACAATAGAGACAAATCTTTAAACCAAGAAAATTTAGAAATAATTCAGCTGGTAAAAATCTAGAAGGGGCATAAAAGTTAGAAAGTGTAAGTCTCATGATTTTCTTATTTTTCCTTATCAGGGACTCAGTGGATACAGATTTAACTATGGATAAATCCATAGAAAAAATTCTTTTAAGATAGTTACTTTGAAAGAAAGAGTAGCAAGTGTAAGTTTTTAAAGAGTGTTTTAGTCATATGGAGTGTCCTAGTTTTCTGTTATTTTTCTAAAACTCTCTAAGTTTTTTAAAAGATTTTGACCCTTTGTCATTTCTTTCTCCTAAATTTTTACTTTTTAATATTAAATATGTGATTCTCATGAAAATTATTATTGTACTATAATTGCACATTAAATAATAATGGGGCTTCCCTGGTGGCGCAGTGGTTGAGAGTCTGCCTGCCAATGCAGGGGACATGGGTTCGTGCCCCGGTCCGGGAAGATCCCACATGCCGCAGAGCAGCTGGGCCCGTGAGCCATGGCCGTTGAGCCTGCGCGTCCGGAGACTGTGCTCCGCAACGGGAGAGGCCACAACAGTGAGAGGCCCGCGTACTGCAAAAAAAAGAAAAAAAAAATTAATAATAATGATAATGAGTTTTATTAAATTAAGATTCCGGAATTATCTTCTCAAAAGAGTGGTTCTTTTACTGGAGAAATATTTCTAATTTTTACAATTATATATCACTTTCAATTTCAGTAATGTTGGAAATTGAAAACATTTTAGTAGAATAGAAAACATTTAAAACATATTATTCTTGTAAAAAAGGTATATATTTTAAGATAATGTAAATATATATACTTGTTCTGAATTAGCTAGCACTTTTTGGTATTGTTTGTATTTTCACTAATGCTTCAACTTTTAAAAATTACTTCCTACAAGTGATAATGAGGGGTAAATTTTCAGACAGTAAGCAAGGACTTAACTATAGGACTGTTATTAAAATTAATGAGTGTCATTGTTAGAACACAGTAAATCTATACCATTAATGTCCTCTGATTGCTAATCATCATTAAGGAGTTAGAACATCGTTATCATTACTTTTCCTAAGTTTTTTTTGAACATCTTCAACATTAAAGAAAATCAAGGAAAGGTTAAGGTCACATATTTCTGAGTTGGGGATCCAGATTAATTAAATGTTTCTATGTAAATAGTATATCTTCAGAATTTTGTGACACTGGAAGTTAAAGCTAAAATTGACAGGACAGCTATGTAGCTATTAGAGGAAGCTACTTCCCCCCCCCTAACTTCTGTCTCTGGAGGTCTTATAAATTGTCTACAAGTTAGTGTCCCAAAGGATAAAAATTATCTGTTATATAGTTGTTAGATGATTTCAAAAGTATTTCAACGTGCTTAAATTCCAAGAATTGAAAATGTCTCAAATCTAAAATTCCTTTTGGTACGAATTCTCAAATAAATTGATAGCATAGTTTCTTTAGTTTATACTGTTTATGCTCTTAACAGTTTACACTGTTTATACTCTTTCTACCCATTGACTTTGTACTCTTTGTGGCTCAGCAAGTTTGTTTAGCTTTGTCCTTACTTTAAATTATCATTTAGCATTCTTACGATGGAAACAAATTATCAAAAATCTCACTAACGTGCCTGCTTCCCCAAAAGGTGATTTCAAGGGGGCACAACTATCTTTTTCAAGGTATTAATCCTTTTTTCTATACAATGAATTATAGAGTAGAAGTCCTTTTTTCTATCTCATTGGTAGTAAAAGGTATTTTTACCTTCCACATTTCATCTGCAATGGCACTGAGTGGCTTTAAACTCTAATTTGGAATAGGGTATAATATTATGAGAGGCAGGAAAATATCACTTTAAATCATAAAGAATTAGATTAGATACTTCATTTCTCCATAAGATGAATATCTTTTACTAAGATTAGAGAAGGAGAAAATGCATGGCATGAGCAGAAGGTGTGTCCTTCTCTCTCCCTTTTCTCTCATTCACTGTTGTTGCTTGAAATTGTCTTTTTGACATGCTAGTAGCAGCTATGATTGAATTTAAGAGAAATGTGGATGATTGTTATCATTACCAAATGAAAAGACTTTTTTTCCTTTGATGCAACAGAAAATGTTTAATGAAAAACAAAATGCTTGTCACATGTTGTACAATCTACATAAGACAGATGATGGGATATTTCTATAGCTGATAGCTGAGTAAATCACCTCATTTTCATTGTTCCCACAATGTTGACCAACAGGCTGCCAGCCTGGCTTCCCACTTCTGATTTAAACACACGATTCAGAATGACTTTGGAGGGTTGGGATACTCACAGATTTATGGAGCAGTCATATGTGTGATTCTCATCACTGTACAGCAACCCTGTCATTTTTGTGACAGAGCCTGTTTGACTGGTTTGGGATTTATGAAGGAAATAATTCAGAACAGAGTAATAACTTTCCCTTGGCAATTACACTACCGTTTGGTACTTTGTCCCTAAGGGGAAAATGAATGTGCTGGGATCTATCCATGAGTTTAGTGGCTCTGTGTAAGGAACAAATCAAGGTCAGAATACAAGTGCAGAACATGTGGTTGCTGAATTCTAGTTCTGGTTCTTCAGCCTTAGGGCTCTCCACATTTGTGTGACACTTTATGGTTTACAAACTACCTATCCATTTCTCTTCTCTCAATGACCCTGGGAGGTAAATACCATTTCTCCCATTTGTAAAGAAGGAAACCGAGACTAAAAATGTTGCCTTCCTTGAAGTTTATTATTCAGCAAATATTTTTAAGCATTTGCAATGTGAAGGTTTTATGATGCATGCTGGGGATACAAAGATAAATAAAACTTAGTCCCTGCTTCAGTTTTTTAACTATTTATTATGAAGAATTTCAAATATATAAAAAAACCTCTAGAGCTATGTACCAAAGTCCCTGTATCCATTGCTCTGCATCAGCAATTATTAACTCATGGTCAGTCTTATTTCATTCATGTCCCCAACCAAACTTTCATACTATTTTGAAGTAAATTCTAGATATCAAATCATTTCTTCAAAAAAAAATCTTCACTATGTGTATCTAAAAAATGACATTATTAAACATGATGACCTAAAATTAGTATTTCCTCAATAATATCAAATATTCAGGGGAGTTCCCTGGTGGTCTAGTGGTTAGGATCCCAGGCTTTCACTGCCACGACCCGGGTTCAGTCCCTGGCCAGGGAACTGAGATTCCCCTAAGCTGCATAGTGCGGCCAAAAAAAAAAAAAAAAAAAAAAAAATCAAATACTCAAGAAGTGTTCAAATTTCCAGTTGTCTCATAAATGTCACTTTTTTTTTTTACAGTTTGTTTGAATTAGGATTCAAATGATACTACTGCACTGTGGTTAGTTGATGTGTTTTTCGATCACTTTTAAACTATTGGTTTTCTTCTTCACCATTAAAAAAATTTCTTTCCAAATTATTTGGTAAAGAATGATGTTGTTTGTCCTGTATGATTTCCCACAGCTTGGATTTTGCTGATTGCATCCCCACTCTGCATTTTCATGTGTTCCTCTGTCTTCTCTATCACCTATAAATTGGTAATCAAGTCTACAGGCTTAATTTAAGGCCTTTTAGCAAGTTAGCTTCAGAGTTGACTCTATATGAACACATAAAATAAAGAGTAGTCTCTCTTTTTATGATATTTGCAGCTATTTCTGTTCAGTGCCTAAATCTATTGTCACTAGAGCTTGCAAATGGTGATTCATTCAATCCTTTTCTGTTTATAAAAGAAATAGCTTTTCAAAGAGAAACTTGCTCTCATTTACTATTTGGTGACCCAGTGATACAGTTCTTAAGGAGAGACGGGATAAATGCTTGATTGTTTCCTTGCATTTTTCAGCATCAGAAATAATGAGCCAGTTCTCTGGCATAATGAGCCAGTTCTCTATGTAGTGACCAGTTATTTTGTTTTGTTTTGTTTTGAGTTAAGTATCATTTTGACCCATGGATTTAAGTATATTTGATAAGTTTAAATCCATTGCCGTTTTTATTCCTGTTGATACTCAGAATGTCTAACATTGGTCAGGAGCTTCTTCAAGTTGGCTGCAGAGCCCGGGTTAAATGGGATGCTATCACTTCGCTCTTGTTAGACTCCCTTTAGATATCAGTTAGATTTCACTTTAGGTGCCTCTTCTAAAAATCTTCCCAACTGAGTCATCACTGTCTTGTGCATGACTAGATTACAATCTCGGAAGTGTTTTGTTTTGTTTTCAAAATGCCTCCACTTTTTGGACTGTACTTTCTTGCTTAATTTCGTGTCAGTACAAAATTTAGACCTTAGCTGTACATTTAGAAAATTACATAGGGAATTATAGTGGCCGCATGTATGTAGCACTACCTCTGTGGATACCCTGGGGGTGGGATTGCCTTGATTTTGAGATTTCTTGTTGAGATTTTTAACTGAGGTGGGCTATCCAGGCCCAGGAGGTGCCCTACAGTTCTGTCCAGGAAGCGATTTCTCCAGTGCTTCATATGATTTTATTCAAGTCCTTTGCTCTTCCTTCTAAGCCTGAGTTTAGGACCCCAAATCACTTTCCATACCCTTAATTTGTTCCTTTCCCATAAGACCTTGAGATGGAAAACATCTTCTGTTGTTTGAAGCATTTCCTCTTATTTAAATTAAAGACTGTAATTTTATGTGATTACCTCTCCTTTTCTTTTTCAGAACACATTCTAGTGCTCTGTCGTTTTTACCTCTGTCAACAGTATTTCTGAAAGCAAAGTGTTGTTGTAATGCATGCTCTTCATGGTAGGTATGTTGCTCCTAACTGGTTAGCCTCTCCAGGCCAGTCTGAACTGTGGATGTTCCTTGCCTTACGGAGATTAGACTTGATAATGAAGAGGCCCAGGGAATGGGGGGGCAGCGGTGAAGAAAGTGGTTTTGGCAAAAGAGACACAAATGACCAAAGTCTAAAAGCTATATCTACAATGAGTCCACTAAGGCCTCCATTTCAAAGTCACTGTCATGGACCAAATCAGTCTCTCCTTCTACATCTGTTCTCTTATATTATTTTTTCTTCATAAGGCCCCCGGAGATTACTCCCACTTGATTTCCCCCTTATTCCTATCCTCATTTTTTTAACTAGAAGATGGGAAAAAGAATAAAAAAATTACTTCCTAGGCCTTTCGGAATAGTGGTTAAGAATGTCACGGGCTCGGAGCAGGAAGATTGGATTCAAATAACAGCAACATCCTTATTTGCAGTATGACCATGGAGAGGTTGAGTAACCTTTTTGAGCCTCAGTTGTTGTTTTTTTTGTTTGTTTTGGGCCTCTCACTGTTGTGGCCTCTCCCGTTGCGGAGCACAGGCTCCGGACGCGCAGGCTCAGCGGCCATGGCTCACGGGCCCAGCCGCTCCGCGGCGTGTGGGATCTTCCTGGACCAGGGCATGAACCCGTGTCCCCTGCATCGGCAGGCGGACTCTCAACCACTGTGCCACCAGGGAAGCCCCTTGAGCCTCAGTTTTGATCTGTATGATGAGGATAGTAATGTTGCTAATCTCAGAAGATTGTCATGAGGCTCTAATAACATAATGTATGTGTAGCACTTGGCATAGGGACTGGCACATAGGGAGTGCTGACTCTGTGTTGGCCACCACAGTGACTGCCTTTTTTTCCTTTGTCTGAGACCTGTGGCTGATGGATGATGCCTGAAAACATGAACTCAGATTTGCCAGGAACCACAATATGTTATAACTAGTAACATGAGAATTCGAATTTGGGTGTTCCATCCAAAGAAAATCATCTAGAATATGTAGAAGCATTGTGCACAAAGATGTTCATAGGTCTGTTACTTAAGATATGAAAAATGTATATACCCAAAATACTCAACAATGGTGAACTACACTTAGCTTCCCAACAGAATATTCTTAGAACTAATTTGAAAGTAATTATGAAGAATTCCTAATAATATGGAAAATTACTTTAAGTTAAATATATAAACTTACATACAATGTAATAAAATCTATATAAAAGACAAAACTTTGACATAAATATTAGACAAGAGGAGATATACCCAGTTATTTTTAGGTGACTTGGTTTGAGTGATGTTTTTCTCTTTCCTAGTTTCCTGTTATTCACACATTTCTCTAAAAAAGCAGGCTTATAGAAAGTTAGAAGCTCCACTGATTTATGGACCTTTAGGTTAATGATTTGATATCCTGATGTCAGTAAACTCAAATTCTGCAAAGTCATGCTGTAGTTTTTATTTGTTCTACTCCCATGTGGCTCTGTAGAGCATTGGAAAATTTCACTGCCCAGAAAGCAGAATTCCATACCAACTCTAAGCATTGTATTTTCCATGGAAATTATAAGCTACGTGGATAATTTTTCTGGTGTTCTTTCAGGCTATTTTCTGTATTTAAATTCTGGAATAAATCTTCTAATTAACTCAAAATGGAATATACAGCTTCCTGTATATACACTATATATTCTTTTAAAATGTGTTCATTGTTTAAATGATTTCTCCATAACCTTCCCATATCATCTGATGCTGTTTTTAGCAATTGAGCAACAACAAATAATGCATGGATAAGCTTTTGGAATTTTTTTTTCTGATACCTGCATAAGAAACTGTTTCTAAAACAAATCGCATGCATAGCCTGCCTTAAAAACAAAACAAAACAAAGCATTATGTCTGTTTTCATGTCATCGATTTCACTCAAGAGGTTATATATTTCTCATAAGCACAGTCTATATAGTAAGAGAGAGAAGATCAACTGGAAAATCATATTTCACTTCATTCTCATCTTGGAAGACCATGTGGCAATTTGAGTTTGCTCTCTCTTCCAGCTAGAGTCACCCTTTTAGAATATAAATCAGATCATGTCATTTCCCAGCTCAAAAACTTTTGGTGGCTTCCCATCACCTGTAGAAAAATGACCTGAAGCCCTTATTATTTAGAGCCTTCATGATCTAGCACCACCAACCTCTGTAACCTCAGGCCCTACTCTTTGTCTCAGGCTTATTCCACTTCAGCCACAAAGTCCCTTTTATTATCTTTCAAGATCCCAAATTTGTTCCTGTCTCAGGACTTTTGAACTTGCTGTTTCCTCAATCAGAATTCGCCTCCTGCCAGATTCACTCAGCCTGTTCTCTCACTTCATGCAGGTGTCTTCAGGGAGGCCTTTCCCTAAACACCCGATTTAAATTGTTCCCCCATAAATCTCCTTTCCCTAATATTGCTTAATTTCCCTTCATAGCCCTGAGATTTTATTAGCTATTTATTTGCGCTTCTGGTCTAAGGGTGATGAGTGCTGTGATCATGACATGTAAACAGATGTTAAAGAAAGGGAGAAAGAAAGCCTTTAACCTATTTCAAATGGGATTTGGGGAGGCAGACTCATGCAGGGGAACCAGGGGGAGCTTTCTTGTCAGTCCTGGCTTTGAATTCCATCCCTACCACTTATGAGCCGGGAGAGCTCAGCAAGGTGCTTCTCTTCTGTAAACTTTAGCTTCTTTATCTTAAAAAAAAAAAGGCGTAATAGTACTGATCTTGAAGCTTGTAAGGATAATAAACTGAAACAAACATGTCATTCCATAACAACGCACTGTAGGCGGAATACAGTCATTCCTCAATATAGTATAGCTTATACTAATTGATCGTTTTCTAAAAAATAAAATTAAATAAATTAGTTGACTTTGGTTGTAAAGCTAAGGCCTTTTTCATTTTTGAGGAAAACAGCTAACGTCTGTTGACTTCTCCAACTAAAGGCCAAACATTGACTTTGCTTCTTAACATTACTGAGTGCCTAGAGGACACTCTGAATTTAGATCATGGCTGATTTCTTGAGAAATTATGTTGGTAAATGAAGAAACAAGTTTGTGTGTGGAGAAAAAAGGATGGTTGTGGTGGTGGTAGTGGAACTATACAAGTTACAAAAATTATTTCTGGATGCTTTATTTTTTTTTTTTTTTGCGGTACGCGGGCCTCTCACTGTTGTGGCCTCTCCCGTTGTGGAGCACAGGCTCCGGACGCGCAGGTCATGGCTCACGGGCCCACCCGCTCCGCTGCATGTGGGATCTTCCCGGACCGGGGCACGAACCCGTGTCCCCCCCATCGGCAGGCGGACCCCCAACCACTGCGCCACCAGGGAAGCCCGATGCTTTATTTTTAATTATTAAATGTTGACAGAAGGAGGGAACTTAGAGATCATGTAATTCACTCTTGTCAATTTACTGACCAGGATAAAGAGATTTCCAAGCCCTCCCTCAATTTATTTAAATGCATGGTATAAAATAACACATAAAGGAGAGTAGCAGAGTTATTTATTAATCAGAGAAAAAAAGAATAGAGATGTTGTATAATGCCTCTGCTTTCTCACTGGCTATAAAGCTATTTTACTTTATTATAGGCTAACTTATTCAAAGCTATTGGCTAGTTAGCCATGGCCTTCTTGTCTTCTATCATGTGTATCATTAATAAACAAGATGAGCAAAAATACTACAAAGATCACTCCAATAGAATTTTTCCATCCTGCTGGTATTGTTTAACGTTAGAAAATTCTTAATTTAAAAAATATGGTTCTGTTTAAGTTTTAATATATTTGTAAAATGTGCTTATTTTTAAGAACTGACATTATTACCATAATTTAATTTAGTTTTGAGGAACATCTATTGAGTGCCTATTTTTTAAATTTTATAATTATCTTTTTATACAGCAAGTTCTTATTAGTTTTTGATTTTATACATATTAGTGCATATATGTCAATCCCAACCTCCCAATTCATCCCACCTTCCCCCCCATGTCTCTATTTCTGCCTTGCAAATTGGTTCACCTCTACCATTTTTCTAGATTCCACATATATACATTAATATACGATATTTTTTTCCTCTTTCTGACTTACTTCAATCTGTATGACAGTCTCTAGGTCCATCCATGTCTCTACAAATGACCGAATTTCGTTCCTTTTTATGGCTGAGTGATATTCCATTGTATATATGTAACACATCATCTTTATCCATTCATCTGTTGATGGGCACTTAGGTTCTATGACCTGGCTATTGTAAATAGCACTGCAGTGAACATTGGGGTGCATGTGTCTTTTTGAATTATGTTTTTTTAAGGGTATATGCCCAGTAGTGGGATTGCTGGGTCATATGTTAATTCTATTTTTAGTTTTCTAAGGAACCTCCATACTGTTCTCCATAGTGGCTGTATCAATTTACATTCCCACCAACAGTGCAAGAGTGTTCCCTTTTCTCCACACCCTCTCCAGCATTTGTTTTTTGTAGATTTTCTGATGATGCCCATTCTAGCTGGTGTGAGGTGATACCTCACTGTAGTTTTGATCTGCATGTATCTAATAATTAGTGATGTTGAGCATCCTTTCATGTGTTTCTTGGCCATCTGTACGTCTTCTTTGGAGAAATGTCTATTTAGGTCTTCTGCCCATTTTTGGATTGGGTTGTTTGTTTTTTTGATATTGAGCTGCATGAGCTATTTATATATTTTGGAGATTAATCCTTTGTCCGTTGATTCGTTTGCAAATATTTTCTCCCATGCTGAGGGCTGTCTTTTCATCTTGTTTATAGTTTCCTTTGCTGTGCAAAAGCTTTTAAGTTTCACTGGGTCCCATTTGTTTATTTTTGTTTTTATTTCCATTATTCTAGGAGGTGGTTTTAAAAAAGATCTTGCTATGATTTATGTCAAAGAGTGTTCTTCCTGTGTTTTCCTCTAAGAGTTTGATAGTGCCTGGTTTTACATTTAGGTCTTTAATCCATTTTGAATTTATTTTTGTGTGTGGTGTTAGGGAGTGTTCTAATTTCATTCTTTTACATGTAGCTGTCCACTTTTCCCAGCAACACTTATTGAAGAGACTGTTTTTTCTCCATTGTATATCTTTGCCTCCTTTGTCATAGATTAGTTGACCATAGGTGCATGGGTTTATGTCTGGGCTTTCTAACCTATTCCATTGATCTATATTTCTGTTTTTGTGCCAGAACCATATTGTCTTGATTACTATAGCTTTGTAGTAGAGTATGAAGCCAGAGAGTCTGATTCCTCCAGCTCTTGTTTTTTTCCCTGAAAATTGCTTTGGCTATTCGGGGTCTTTTGTGTCTCCATACAAATTTTAAGATTTTTTATTCTAGTTCTGTAAAAAATGCCACTGGTAATTTGATAGGGATTGCATTGAATCTGTAGATTGCTATGGGTAGAATAGTCATTTTCACAATATTGATTCTTCCAATCCAATAACATGGTATATCTCTCCATCTGTTTGTGTCATCTTAGATTTCTTTCATCAGTGTTTTATAGTTTTCTGAGTACAGGTGTTTTACCTCCTTAGGTAGGTTTGTTCCTAGGTATTTTATTCTTTTTGTTACAATGGTGGATGGGATTGTTTCCTTAATTTATCTTTCGTTGTTAGTGTATTGGAATGCAAGAGATTTCTGTGCATTAATTTTGTATCCTACTTTACCAAATTCATTGATTAGCTCTAGTAGTTTTCTGGTGGCACCTTTAGGATTATCTATATATACAGTATCATGTCATCTGCAAACAGTGAGAGTTTTACTTTTTTTCCAGTTTGGGTTCCTTTTATTTCTTTTTCTTCTCTGATTGCTGTGGCTAAGACTTCCAAAACTATGTTGAATAATAGTGGCGAGATTGGACATCCTTGTCTTCTTCCTGATCTTAGAGGAAATGCTTTCAGTTCTTCACCATTGAGAAGGATGTTTGCTGTGGGTTTGTCATATATGGCCTTTATTATGTTAAGGTAGGTTCACTCTGTGCCCACTTTCAGGAGAGTTTTTATCATAAATGGGTGTTGAATTTTGTCAAAAGCTTTTTCTGCATCTATCGAGATGATCATATGGTTTTTATTCTTCAGTTTGTTAATATGGTGTATCACATTGATTGATTTGCATATATTGAAGAATCCTTGCATCCCTGGAATAAATCCCACTTGATCATGGTGTATAATCCTTTTAATGTGTTGTTGGATTCTGTTTGCTAGCATTTTGTTGAGGATTTTTGTATCTATATTCAGCAGTGATATTGCTCTGTAAGTTTCTTTTTTTGTAATATATTTGTCTGGTTTTGTTATCAGGGTGATGGCCTCGTAGGATGAGTATGGGAGAGTTCCTCCCTCTGCTATATTTTGGAAGAGTTTGAGAAGGATGGGTATTAGCTCTTGTCTAAATGTTTGATAGAATTCACCTGTGAAGCCATCTGGTCCTGGATTTTGTTTGTTGGAAAATTTTTAATCACAGTTTCAATATCATTACTTGTGACTGGTCTGCTCATATTTTCTATTTCTTCCTGGTTCAGTCTTGGAAGGTTATACCTTCCTAAGAATTTGTCCATTACATCCAGGTTGTCCATTTTATTGGCACAGAGTTGCATGTAGTAATCTCTAATGATGCTTTGTGTTTCTGTGGTGTCTGCTGTAACTTCTCGTTTTCCATTTCTAATATTATTGAGTCCTCTCCTCCTTTTTCTTGATGAGTCTGGCTAAAGTTTTATCAATTTTGTTTATCTTCTCAAATAACCAGCTTTTAGTTTTATTGATCCTTGCTATTGTTTTCTTTGTTTCTATTTCATTTATTTTTGCTCTGATCTTTATGATTTCTTTCCTTCTACTAACTTTGGGTTTTGTTTGTTCTTCTTTCTCTAGTTCCTTTAGGTGTAAGGTTAGATTGTTTCTTTGAGATTTTTCTTGTTTCTTGAGGTAGGACTATATTACTGTTAACTTCCCTCTTAGAACTGCTTTTGCTGCATCCCATAGGTTTTGGATAGGTCGTGTTTCCATTGTCATTTGTTTCTAGGTATTTTTTGATTTCCTCTTTGTTTTCTTCAGTGACCTCTTGGTTTTTTAGTAACGTATTGTTTAGCCTCCATGTGTTTGTGTTTTGTACGTCTTTTTCCCTGTAATTGATTTCTAACCTCTTAGAGTTGTGGTTGGAGAAGATGCTTGATACGATTTCAGTTTTCTTCAATTTACTGAGGCTTGATTTGTGACTCAAGATGTGATCTATCCTGGAGAATGTTCCATGTCCACTTGAGAAGAAAGCGTAATCTGCTGTTTTTGGAAGGAATATCCTATAAATATCAATTAAATCTATCTGGTCTATTGTGTCATTTAAAGCTTGTGTTTTCTTATTAATTTTCTGTCTGGATGATCTGTCCATTGGTGTAAGTGAGGTGTTACAAAGTCCCTCACTATTATTGTGTTACTGTCGATTTCCTCTTTTATAGCTGTTAGCATTTGCCTTATGTGTTGAGGTGCTCCTATGCTGGGTGCATATATGTTTATAATTGTTATGTCTTCTTCTTGGATTGATCCCTTGATCATTATGTAGTGTCCTTCCTTGTCTCTTGTAACATTCTTTATTTTAAAGTCTATTTTATCTAATATGAGTATTGCTACTTCTGCTTTATTTTGATTTCCATTTGCATGGAATATCTTTTTCCATCCCCTCACTTTCAGTCTGAATGTGTCCCTAGGTCTGAAGTGGGTCTCTTGTAGACAGCATATATATGGGTCTTGTTTTGGTATCCATTCAGCGAGCCTGTGTGTTTTGTTTGGAGCATTTAATCCATTCAAATTTAACGTAATTATCGATACATATATTCCTATTGCCATTTTCTTAATTGTTTTGGGTTTGCTTTTGTAGGTCCTTTTCTTCTCTTGTGTTTCCCACTTAAAGAAGTTCCTTTAGCATTTTTTGTGGAGCTGGTTTGGTGGTGCTGAATTCTCTTAGCTTTTGCTTGTCTGTAAAGCTTTTGATTTCTCCATCAAATCTGAATGAGATCCTTGCCGGGTAGAGTAATCTTGGTTGTAGGTTCTTCCCTTTCATTACTTAAAATATATCTTGCCACTCCCTTCTGGCTTGTAGAGTTTCTGCTGAGAAATCAGTTGTTAACCTTATGGGAGTTCCCTTGTATGTTATTTGTTGTTATTCCCTTGTTGCTTTTAATAATTTTTCCATGTCTTTTATTTTTGTCAGTTTGATTACTATGTGTCTCAGTGTGTTTCTCTTGGGTTTATCCTGCCTGGGACTCTGTGCTTCCTGGACTTGGGTGGCTATTTCCTTTCCCATATTAGGGAAGTTTTCGACTATAACCTCTTCACATATTTTCTCAGTTCCTTTCTCTCTCTCTTCTCCTTCTGGGACCCCTATAATGGGAATGTTGGTGCGTTTACTGTTGTCCCAGAGGTCTCTTAGGTTGTCTTCATTTCTTTTCATTCTTCTTTTTTTATTCTGTTCTGTGGCAGTGATTTCCACCATTCTGTCTTCCAGGTCACTTATCGATTCTTCTGCCTCAGTTATTCTGCTATTGATTCCTTCTAGTGTATTTTTTATTTCAGTTATTGTATTGTTCATCTCTGTTTGTTTGTTCTTAAATTTTTCTAGGTCTTTGTTAAACATTTCTTGCATCTTCTCGATTTGCCTCCATTCTTTTTCTGAACTCCTGGATCATTTTCACCATCATTATTCTGAATATGTTTTTCTGGAAGGTTGCCTCTCTCCACTTCATTTAGTTGTTTTTCTGGGGTTTTATCTTGTTCCTTCATTTGGTACGTAGTTCTCTGCCTTTTCATTTTGTCTGTCTTTCTGTGAATGTGGTTTTCCTTCTGCAGACTTTAGTATTGTAGTTCTTCTGCTTCTGCTATCTGCCCTCTGGTGGATGAGGCTATCTAACAGGCTTGTGCAAGCTTCCTGATGGGAGGGACTGGTTGTGGGTAGAGCTGGCTGTTGCTCTGGTGGGCAGAGCTCAGTAAAACTTTAATCTGCTTGTGTGCTGATGGGTGGGGCTGAGTTCCTTCCCTGTTGATCATTTGGCTTGAGGTGACCCAGCACTGGAGCCTACAGGACCTTTGGTGGGTAATGGTAGACTCTGGGAGGGCTCACACCAAGGAGTACTTCCCAAAACTTCTGCTGCCAGGGTCCTTGTCCCTGTGGTGAGCCACAGCCACCCCCCACCTCTGCAGGAGACTCTCCAACACTAGCAAGTAGGTCTGGTTCAGTCTCCTATGGGGTCACTGCTCCTTCCCCTGGGTCCTGATGCGCACACTCCAAGAGTGGAGTCTCTGCCCCAGACCTGTTGAAGTCCTGCAGTCAAATCCTGCTAGCCTTCAAAGTCTGATTCTCTGGGAATTCCTCCTCCCCGTCAGACCCCCAGGCTGGGAAGCCTGACGTGGGGCTCATAATCTTCACTCCAGCGGGTGGACTTCCATGGTATAATTGTTCTCCAGTTTGTGAGTCACCCACCCAGCAGTTACGGGGTTTGATTTTATTGTGATTGAGCCCCTCCTACCATCTCGCTGTGGCTTCTCCTTTGTCTTTGAATGTAGGGTATCTTTTTTTTTTTTAATTTCATTTATTTATTTATTTATTTATGGCTGTTTTGGGTCTTCATTTCTGCGCGAGGGCTTTCTCCAGTTGCGGCGAGCGGGGGCCACTCTTCATCGCGGTGCGTGGGCCTCTCATTGTTGCGGCCTCTCTTGTTGTGGAGCACAAGCTCCAGATGCGCAGGCTCAGTAGTTGTGGCTCATGGGCCTAGTTGCTCCGCAGCATGTGGGATCTTCCCAGACCAGGGCTCGAACCCGTGTTCCCTGAATTGGCAGGCAGATTCTCAACCAATGTGCCACACCAGGGAAGCCCTGTAGGGTATCTTTTTTGTGAGTTCCATCATCCTGTTGATGACTGTTCAGCAGTTAGTTATGATTCTGGTGCTCTCGCAAGACAGAGTGACCGCATGTCCTTCTACTCTGCCATCTTGAACTTACAATATTGAGTGCCTATTTTGAACTAGATTCTGCAGTAGGCTATGGGGATAAAACGATGGGTAAAAAGAGTGCTTCATTTCCTTACAGATCTAAGTCCAGTGAGTGAGAAAGATAGTATCATGATAAAATTCTGATTAATATCATGATATTTATTATGAATAGGGGTGTTATCAAGGTGTTATGTGAGGTCAGAAAATAGGTGCCTAAGTCAGTTTTGGGAGAGGGCTTCCTGGAAAAAAAAGCAACAGGAGGACAAGGGACTATGAGACTCCTTTTTGTACAACTTCATGTTTGTAATTTTCTGGGGCTGCAAGTAAGTATAGCTGTCCCTTGGTATCCTTCAGGGATTGGTTTCAGGAACCCCCACAAATACGAAAATCCTCCAGTGCTCAGGTCCCTTATATAAAATGGCATAGTATTTGCATATAACCTGCGTACATCATCTAGAATACTTTAAATCATCTCTAGATTAATACTTATAATACCAAATACAATGTAAATATTATGTAAGTATTTGCCAGTATGCAGCAAATTCAAGTTTTGCCTTTTGGAACTTTCCGTAATTTTGGAATTTTTTATCCCAAATATTTTTTATCTACAGTTGGTTGAATCCACTGATATAGAACCCGTGGATGTGGAGGGCCGACTGTAACTTCCTTTTCGCCTCTGCTGCAGGCAACAGTTGCCAGTGCCTGAATCATATCTTTATTTTCTCTAGGAAATGACCAGATGGACCCATGGTTCACACAGATAACTCTCTTGTGTAGTTGCCTCTTTATTCTATGGTACTCCGAGGACTAGTGGAACTTTCAATCTTCCACCATAGGAATTTTCAATCTTCAACCATAGGATCTTCCCACAAAGAGCACATTGAAGTCTTTTAATAATGAATAACAAAGAAAAATAGATAAAATAGTAAACTTCTTAATTAAGCATTTCAGTAATTGCTTTAAAAATCTATGCCCTAGGGTTTCCCTGGTGGCGCAGTGGTTGAGAGTCCGCCTGCCGATGCAGGGGACACGGGTTCGTGCCCCGGTCAGGGAAGATCCCACGTGCCGCGGAGCGGCTGGGCCCGTGAGCCATGGCCGCTGAGCCTGCGCGTCCAGAGCCTGTGCTCCACATTGGGAAAGGCCACAACAGTGAGAGGCCCGCGTACCGAAAAAAAAAAAAAAAAAAAAAAAAGAAAATCTATGCCCTAAGGGACAGTTAAAGTATCTTCTCCATATAGGGTGAAATAATGTAGTAGGCTTATTGGCTTTAAATGAATATTCAGTTAATGAAAACTGGAGTATGATGCTCTGAAAAGTCTGAGGATTGTGCTTTTTATTTTTTCCTAAGTTTCAAGCACCCAGAAACCAATGGCTTTTAAAGAAAATTCATGGTAAAATAGGGTATTTGTGTGCAAGCCACCCATCATAGTAGATTTAAGAGCTAACATTCACAGGAATTCAGAGCAGCTTTTAAAAAGTAGTTTTGGATCTTAGGTGAAAACAAAGCCAGCTAAGATCAGTACACTTTAGCATCAGCTAATATAGTCTGATTTTAATCTTCTTCTTATAAAAATATTCTCTTGTATGCCTAAAAATATATTTCATTGCAAGCTCCCGTAAATTAGAGAAGGAGGAGGGGAGGGTATGTGTGTTGGGGGGGGCAGGGATGGGAGGAAGAACTGTATAGGTGCAATAGGCAATCTTTTATCCATTTCTTGAACTTTCCTCATTCGCTTCTCTTCTCCATTGTCTTTTCTTGATTCCTAACTCATTTCTTATGCCAAGCCCCACCTCAACAGTAGAGAAGATAAATATCTACAATTTCTTCCTAAAAGATTAATAAAACACATTTAGTTATACATGACATATTCTTTAAATTTGCTAATTCCACCCCCCCTCCATTTTTTAGCAACATTTCCCTGTGATGATGCAAATTTAAGGAAACTGCATTTCAGCATCAGGCCCCTAAGTGTGCTCCCTTCTGGGCTGATTACTTTGAGCTAATGTCATGTTCCATTCACTGGGATTCTACACACTTCCCCTATATTGATTACTTTATCAGTAGTAGTAATCACAGATATCATTACCAGCCAATTACACAAACACATATCTAAACTAGGTAACTTATTCACCAACATTATCTCATAGAAGTCTTAATTTTGTAATGAAGCTGATTATCCTCTTATCCAATTGAGTATAGCTACATATTTTGATTTAGTAGGCTAGATGCAAGTATATTGGATTATATAGTAGATGATTACTTACATATGTTTGTAACAACGCAAAATGAGGGCAATTTGAGTGTAATCTGTTTCTTATTCTATTTGAGGACTGCATTAGAGAAGCTAACTGCTTTAAAAAAAAATAGACCCAAACATATATTCGGATCAAAACAATAGAAGTGTATTTCCTGCTCACATAACAGAACTGGGTGTGAGAACTGGTACTTGGGGATGCAGTCATCCAGAGACCCAGGTGGGTTTCTGACATGTTCAATACAAGAGTTCAATACAAGGTCATCCTGGAAGATTCATTTTAGGGAAAAAGAACATGGAGGAGCCAATGAAAGATGTCTATGGGCTGACCTTGACAGTGAGGAATGCTTATATTCTACAGGCTAGAGCTTAGTCACGTGACCACACATAACTATCAAGGGAATAGGAATTATACTCTATTCCAGGAAGTAGAGGAGAACGTGGATTTTGGTGAGCAGTTAGCAATTTTTGGCATAAGCACTCAAAACAGAACCTGCTCCATTTCTTCATTTAATGAATACTTTTCTTTACTTGTCTTGTCATTATTTGGAATATCTATTAGGCTTGCTTTGCTTTAATTTTCTAACACTGTGTCAGATGACCTATAAAACCTAGATCTAAGCTCTGACTCCTAGAAGATTTGTACATAACATATCAAACAATTGAAGAGTGGGGGATATAAAAATTATAAGGGTTTTTTTTCAAAATTGTAAACAAATACATTATGCCCATATTGTGGTAATAATTTTTTCAGCAGGCTAAATTATAGATAAGTAGGTTAGAATAAAAGGGTTTTGGAGCTAAAAAAGATATCTCCTAGTTCAACCCTCTTATTTCACAGGTAAGGAATGTGGGGCTTGGAGAGATGAATTTGTTTAATTGTTCCAGAGGCACTCATGGTTCCAGGCTCGTCCTCAGTTTCATGCTCTTCCTTGGGTCCAAGTCTCTTTTCATAACATTATTTGTCATATTTTTAAATTTGTAGTTATATTTCTCACAAAACATAAGTCATTGAAAGATGTCCATCTGTTTATAGAGAAGAAATGAAACATAATAAATTATAACTGACATAAGGTAGTATGTTTAAATCTGTGAGAAAATAGACCCAAACACCTTTTTTGATTTTCTAAACTTACTTGAAGGGCCCTAATAAATTAGCTACATACTAAAGGTTCTTTTTTTTCTAATACCTTATTTTTCTTGTTTCCTCAACAAAAGAATAATGGCTTCTAGATAAATCTTATTCAACTCTAAAATTATATAATCCATGGTATGGAGATTACATAATTTTAGAGGAGGCAAATTTATGATCACCATGCCAATGAATATCTAGAATTAAAAGTTCAGGGGAAACAAATTATGAAATCTGAAATACTGTGGAAGCTGTGTTACTTTTAAGGAAAAAAACCAAATCATTACTTTTAAAACCCTTGTAAGCAAAATTTAACTGTTTTATTATGGTGCTACATTAGCAAAACTATGAAGTTTCTTATTTAATTGTTGCTGCCTTAGCCTAATTTCATGCTATTTCTGCAAGGATGTATAAAATGGAAACTGTACAAGAAAAGTGGCACAAATCTAGATGGAGTCCAAATCATACAAACTCTAGGAAATTTTATGGAAATGTAGAAATTTGGGGTTATTTTCATCATTCTTATTGATGTCAGACGTTAACTGTGGTTGATCTTATACCAGGAGTGAACCACAATCATCAGAGTGATGCTCGTTCATTTATTAAATCCAATAATCTTCAGAATTGGTTTTTATTATGAACATTATAAACACAGCTGCAAGTTAATATTTGTCTTTAGAGTAGTTTTTGCTTATCACACAAGTAAAGACTAAATAATCTGGCAAACTTGTTCGAAATGAAGATGAGAGAAGGCTTTGCTCTCTCCCTGTCCACCTTCTACCAAACACAAATAAAAAGGTCCATCTAATTTTGTGATGCCACAAAGAATAATG
Source organism: Phocoena phocoena (assembly GCF_963924675.1). Taxonomy (NCBI): domain Eukaryota; kingdom Metazoa; phylum Chordata; class Mammalia; order Artiodactyla; family Phocoenidae; genus Phocoena; species Phocoena phocoena. Next base: position 44,765,243 of record NC_089229.1, on the reverse strand, counting down.
GTATGAAATGTAGGTAAAGAAGATAACCAGGCTTTGGTTGCTTTCATATTTACCTATCCCCTGTGTTAAAAGTCTGCATTCAGTTGATTAATGTAAAAAAAAAATCAGCAAAATACATAGTGTATTGTCATTTATATTGCTTTGATTTGCAAGGATTTTATATGCAATCTACTGTAGATTTTATATGTAGTCACTTCTTTCTGGATCATCTTTTGGATATACCCTCTTTAAACGTGGGCAGCATGTGTTGAGATAGCTTTAAAAAGCTACAGTTTCATATTTTCCAAAGAATCTGACATTGGTCCCCACAGTGACACAGCATCTATTGAAAATAATAAACGGGAAGAGTCTATTTCTTTAACATTTTTGTAATTTGGACTTAAAATCTAACTCTAATCTTCATAGGTGTTATAGAAAGCATTTATTTTTTTAAACAGGAAGGTTTGAAAAATGCTTGTATGGTAATATAACATAGATACAGTCAAAACTGTAAATTGCTATTTTAATTTGATTATCCTTTTGAAAACAACCTGGATTAAACAGCATTTATACAGCGCTATATGAAAAGTAAAGAGAATGTGTTGAGAAACCAGAATTTCATTTCAGTAATCAATTATTTTCAATTACTTGTGACTGCTGAAATGTTTCTGTGAAGGAAAATACCTAGAGTTGATTTATTCAAATTCCACAATTCTTTCCTTTTTAAAAACATGCATTCTGATATTTTTGTGTTCATTCAAATTTTTAACTCCCCAACTCTGTATGTATTAAGGGACATTGGCATCCTAAGTAGGACTATATTTTAAAAGTGAGTTATTTTTATAGTACTGAGTATGGCTTCTTTATACTGTGATGAATCTTGCTTTCTGCCTTTTATTTGCATAAGTAAAATCTTCATTTTTGCATCATCATGTATCTTTTCTGCATATAATTAACATTAACTTTTTTGGCTGTGCAGAGCTGGCTATTTGCCTCAGAATATTCCCCTGGAGATTATCAGATACCTGTCTGAGGAGAAGGATTTTCTTCCTTGGCACGCCGCCAGCCGAGCTCTTTATCCTCTAGATAAATTACTGGACCGCATGGAGAAATACAATGTCTTCAATGTAAAAAGATATATTTTCTTCTTTCTTATTTTCAGAAGATAAACTGTTTTCTCATTATCTACTATATTCAACTGATCCTGAGTTATTTTAGTTTCTTCTAATTTGTGCTATTTTTATCCTGATCTTCTGTGCAACGCCAATGGCAAATTCTTGAAGAAGAAATGTAATACACGCTACTTTTTGTTCTAGCCTAAAAGGGTCAATTAAGCTTAAATGCCTCAGAATTTAAGAACAAATACACATGGCACATCCTTAAAGTTCAAACTTAGTTCCCTAGAGTTAAAGGGCTCTGTGTTCACAAAGGACTTAACCTGGGGAGAGGGATCCAAAGATCTTCACAGAATATAGACAGTTTCAGTAAAGGTTCTTAAGTCATTAGTTTTAACCAAAATGACATAGTGAATTCAATTCACTTCCTTAATTAACAAGGATAAGATCAACGTTGAGGCAAAAGCCCATTCATAATTGGGTCCAAGGGGATATAGGAGAGCAAACAACAGATAATCCAAATAGACCTGAAGACATGACAAACATTCCAAAATGTTACCTGACCAGATTTTCTAAGCTTGAAGACTTGGAAAACCAGAATTGCACTGCTGACACCACCTAATCTAATAATCATTTTGAATAAGATTAGGATTAAATACTGCTAATGAGCTTTTGATTCCAAAATTTCTTATCACCAGTGAAGATTTGCATATGAGAATATGTCTCTGTAACTCCTGTCACCTTTGGGCACTATTTATTTCTTTTTAGTTATTTCAAGACTCTGCCCTGTGTCTTATAAAATCATCCTAATTTATGACATACTGGGCTCTGCTAATTAACCTACGCATTTGGAGTGACTCGAGACTAGATTGCTATGACATGAAATCTGTTTATTAGAGCCATCTAAACTGTGTGATGTCCATAAGAGTTGCTTCTTTCTATTTTACCCAAAACCTACATGAAAGCACCTCTGTTTTAATATTTTTTTAAATGGGAATAATCCTGGCTTGACTGTTCATTGTTGTTAGTTTTGTCTAAGCCCTTGAAACAGACATGCGTGGAAATGTATCATTACAGTTATGGTATAATTTTTATCTGCTGGAGAAGGACTTACTACTCTTTTCTTCTTAATACAGAGACACTGCAATATTAAACTTATGTAAAGCAAAATACATTTTTGTATATATTTGCACTTTAGAATAGTATATCATGTCAGACACCTCATTTTCAATAATAAGAATTGCTTTTACTGTAATTTCAGTGCTTTCGTTCCATTGACAAAATCCAAGGACCACATTAAAGTGAGGAGAGCATATCTTACCTTGCTACTGATATTTAAATATATCATTAGATGAATGGATTTTGACTTTGAAATACCACATTTTACTAAAGAGTGTTCTGTGTACGTCAGGTTCAAAAAGGCTAGGCTATTGACTGGGCTTATAGCACAGTTTTGCATTAAATATGGTCTATTGACATAAAACACATAAATATTAGGTGCTTATTTTCATAAACTATATCTACATACATTTATGGTTTCATTATCAATATTCCTCACTTTTCTTGTTCTGCAAAAATTATCATCTCAAATATTTAATAGTGCAAATTACTTAATTGTTCAGTAGGAAGTAAAGAGTAGACTTCCATCATTGCAACTGTGTTTTACACTAATTTTCTATATTTGAAATATCAAGTTGAATAAAATTATAATAGAGCATTACCATGCCCATAATTTTACTGATATTTCAAAGTTGGTTCATTTAGAAAATGTTTTATTTTTACTGTATAATTTTACTTGTCAGCATGGAGTGATTTGAAAATGATATTATCGTTATTTCTCCTACCCCCCCCATTTAGGAATATATTTTAAAGCAAGTTGCAACAACGTACATCAAGCTTGGTTGGCCAAAAAACAATTTTAATGGATCTCTTGTTCAAGCATCCTACCAACATGAGTATGGTTTTATTTTCTTATTTGCTTTTTTCCCCCAGAACTGTACAGTAACACAGCACTAAAACCACTGTGACTTTAGCAGCATGAGACGATCTTACTTTCATTCTGCATCTTTCATTTCCCTCTCCTGGGAGGGCTTCTGATGGGCAGCACAGTTTCCACCACCTGGTACTGAGAACAAAGGCTTTTCTTTGCCATGTTTTAATTTAAGATCTGCCTCTATTGGTAAAGTTGAGATCCAAACCCGTACCCCTCACTATAGTACTGTTTCCAGAGAAGACTTTTTTATGTATAACTTCTACTCTGCTTAGTTATCTCTTGCTCAGCAAAATGGAATTTCCATATCTGAAAATTAATTTTGTGCGAATTATTTACTTATCTACTGTAATGTAGTGTAATGAGTTTCCTTTTCTCTCTAGATATTAACAGTTTGTTAATTTTTCTTTTCCTTTTGATGATACCCAGAGAGCTACGTAGAGAAGTTATAATGCTAGCATGTAGTTTTGGCAACAAGCACTGTCACCAACAGGCATCAACGCTTATTTCAGATTGGATTTCCAGCAACAGAAACAGGTAAGTTGAACCAAATCCTGTATTTCTGATATGATTTATACTGCTTTCAGATTCTCAGTGGATGCATTTCATTTATCAACTGGAGAAAAACAAGACAAGAAAAAAACACTGCAAAACTTTGTTTCAGGTTCACAGCTTACAAAGCAACAGCATGAAAGCCACAATACACATATCTTTGGAATGTTTTATGTAGTTTTAAACTACCTTTCTTAATCCAGACTTATTCTTCAAATACAGGGTGTCACCTTATTTTAAATTTTGATAGCTTTGCTATCCCATGAGAACAAAATAAATTTAGATCAAACTCTAAGTTTCTTTAGAAAGGTTGTGGTATTTATTTATAAAACAACTGTGAGCATTTTGATATAAATGAAGTAGCATAGCAAATGTTAACATTAAAAATTAAAAACAAAAAGGTTATGAAAAACCTTTACTCTTTTAGTGTCCCTTGACAGAAACCTTAAACTTGTATCTTGGAATTTCACAGTACAGTATTTTAATACATAATGTGAGGTTAAAAATATTTAATAGTATTATTATTATTATTTTTGTGTGGTACATGGGCCTCTCACTGTTGTGGCCTCTCCCGCTGCGGAGCACAGGCTCCAGACGCGCAGGCTCAGCGGTCATGGCTCACGGGCCCAGCCACTCCGCGGCATGTGGGATCTTCCCGGACTGGGGCATGAATCCGTGTCCCCTGCATCGGCAGGTGGACTCTCAACCACTGCGCCACCAGGGAAGCCCTAATAGTATTATTTTTGATTTAAATATTATACTGAATGTCAGTTGTTAATGTTAATGAAAAGAATATTAAATATATGAAATAATCAAAGATCGGTGATTTTCTTACTATAGTTTCCTAAACCTTTTTAGGTGTCTTTGAATTTCCAAGGATCATTATATTACATTTCTTTTTACGCTTTGGGCAATTTGTAATCACTCCTCTCCAGTCTTTGTCCACCGTGTTAAAGAGAGTCCGATCAGAAGAATGAGGAGCTAGGGAACAATCTGTTCAGATGATTCTATTTTACATGGTACAGGAGGCTTGTCCTTCATATGAGTGACTGAGATGACCCCATAAGCAACAGAGAAAGAGACTTGTTGTAGAAGAACGTTGAGAACCACAGACAGTGTCATCTGTTTATGGAACAAATTGGTATTTGTCTTGCTGAGAGTTGTTTAAGTTTAAATTTAGTACCTGAATCTAGATCAAAACGTAGCTCTCCTGCTTTAAAAGTCTGTGAGGGAAATCTTTCACTGCATTACTTAGTAATTAATCAGAACATCTCACCTTCTCTAGAGTTTTCCTGTTTTCTCTTTAAGTTAATCGGTCTTAGTCGTACTCTGAGCTAAAAAGGAAAATATTTTATCACTATTATCTCTCAATGGAACCATCGTACACTTGAAGACAGTGATTAAAACCCTCATCACTCTTCTTTAGAACTAAAGCAAATTCATTTGTTAAACTTAAGACTAATGATTATCCTTTTTGCTAAGTCTTCTGAAAATTATTATATTAGACTTAAAATGTTATAGAACTTTTTTCCTATTTTTTGCCACCTCATTCAGTTCTACCACATTAATTAGGCTATGAAAACTTAAACATTTATCTAAAACCAATACATCCAAAATTTGATTAAGATATATAATCATATATACATTTGAGGAAAAAAAGGTGATATATACTATTTGAAGATTGTGGTCTCAACTTTCCTCCCCTTTGTTTTTTGTTTCATTCTTTGTTTTATTTGGCTACAGACGCATAAGTCTTTTCTCAGAGCTGATAGCTGTTTTTGAACCCTTTCATGAATATACCCATACTCACATATATTCTCACCATTGTATTAAAATTGAACTTATACCGTTGCGTTACCACAATTTCTCTAGACAGTATTCAAGCCGGACATCACTTTCTACATTTAAAAATATAGCTATTGGGAAAAATCTATTCTTAAAATAATTCATTCATTTAACAAAATTTTATTGAGTGATTCTCAATAGCAGCTGGTAACCAAAAGTCAAAGAGAAGAGGCAGAGTTCAAAATGAATAGGAGATGCAGCTCTATAAACAAATAGTGGTACTTTGAAGCAAGAACTAAGCACAGGACAGAGTGTGAACATACAGCAGGGAGGGGTTACTGCCTTGGAGACACTGCATTCTTCCTCATGAAGGATGAGTAGGGCTTTGTCAGATGATAGGGCTGAGTGAGGCAGCGGTAGGTGTGTATAAGTATGTGAGGCGGGTGGATGCAGATTCCAGACAGAAGGAAGGCACATGGATTGATGTGTAAGGAGTGCAGCAATATTTGATTTGTGAGTTTGAACCATCGATCACGTCCATAATTCTCTTATAAATGAAAGTGTCAGCTCATTTCAGTTTTGATAACCCTGCCATTTATTCGTGGTAAAATAATTAAATTGGGGCCTAATATTTTAAGGTTCTTTTGTTATTTCCTTCATCATTTTTATATTCTTCTGCTTTGCTTTCTTTTGTAACTGGGCAAGTAAACCTGCTAAATGAAACTAACTCTGTGTTTACTAAGGTTTACTCAACTGACCAACCATATGACATGACCCAGCATACACAAGTGACTTCCTGCAGGGAGGGTAAATGATACTCACTGAGCTACCTGTGTGTGAAGATCAGAGGTTTAATCTATATTTTGGGGATGACAGCTCAAAAATAAAACAATAATGTACTCCTGTTCTTGGTGCTGAGTTTAACTTTCTTAAATTGAGTCAATTAAGGGGAGGGCTAGGTTTCTTTTTAAATGTGCCTGAAGTAACAGACCAGTAAGCTTTGTTTGTTTGCTTGGTTTTGTTTAACTGGAACCTTAAAAATCATCTAAAAAAACCCTCCAAGGGTAATGTAGTTGTCTACTAAAAAATTTTGGTCAGAGAGATGCTATGTATTTATGCTAATAAATCTAAAGGACAAGGAGTCATGGAAGTAGCGGGGATTGCAACCTCTGGGGTGCTGTGTTAGTATACAGCCCGATCTTGATATACTGGGGATATAAGTCGAATAGGTGGCATTGGATTCAGGAAAGTGGAATGGAAAGTTGGTGCAGGGCAGGGTAATGGAACCAAAATGTGCAATGAAAAGCTAGAGATGGTAGCAACAGTGAGAAAAATTCAAGAATTACAGTGGATGATACATTGAATGAGTCGACATTCTGAGCCCTGTTAAAATATTCATATGCTACAGTGTGTTGAATTGTAATGGTGATGTCATGCATACAGACAGATTGAGCTATGTTCCCGTCTTGTTAGTCTGTGGTTTGGGGACTAAGTTCAGCAGAATGCCACATTTCAGAAAAGAGACAAATCACCAAGCATTCGGTAGAGAACAATACAAATGCTAAAAAGATCTTGAAAACACCAGCTACAAGAGGAGGTAGTGAGGACTGAGAATTTCATTCTAAAAACAAAATACAGAAAAGATGAAAGCCTTTTTGTATGGATAAAAAGCATAATAAAAGGGACAGAAATTGGTTTCTTTCACCGGTTGGTGCAAATAAACAAGAACTAATTGGTCTGAGCTTCACTGAGTAAAAGAGAGGGGATATATTTTTACTGCAAGTGAATTATTATTTGAAACTGTCTGTATTAAAGCACTGTTGAGATTGTACAGTTAACTGTCCAGGGGATCTCAATAGAGCAGTATGCGATTTTCTTTGAATAAAAATTTAACCTGAAGTTAAATGTGTCCACAATTGGCACAGCTCTTAATTTTGTGATAATGTATTATTTTTCAAATAATGTGAAAAGATACAATTTTTAAAAAATTTTTATTTGAGTATAGTTGATGTACAGTCTTGTGTTAGTTTCAGATGTACAGCAAAGCGAATCAGTTATACATATAGATATATCCACTCTTTTTTAGATTCTTTTTCCATATAGGTCATTACAGAGTATTGAGAAGAGTTCCCTGTGCTCTATAGTAGGTCCTTATTAGATATCCATTCTGTATGTAGTAGTGTGTATATGTCAGTCCCAATCTTCCAATAAAGCTTTAAGCCAAGACACAGTAAAGATTTAAAGTGTTTAATTTTAAAAAAATGTATCCAATGGTGATATCCATTCCCTAACATATAAATTGATAACTGGTATCAATACCCTACTTAAAAGATACCCTAAGAGAACAGAATACCTTATATATTGTGGGAAATTTAAAATGTTTAGTGAATTGAAATTAATTGGAAATTCATTTTGAAATTGAAAAAATTAAGGCCATTTTATAATAAAATTTGTAAGTAGAGGAGAATCTCTGGAGCTTTGCAGCATACATAATACTGCAATAATAAGCTTCACTACTCATGCAATTAATTCTAATGTTACCAATATTATTGTCTTTAACAATGATAATCATAATGAAAACTATATCTATTTTATTGAGTATTTATTACATTTCAGGATTGGTCTAAGTGCTTTTGGTGCATGATGCTGTCATTCTTTTTTTTTTTTTTCCTTGCGGTAGGCGGGCCTCTCACTGCTGTGGCCTCTCCCGCCGCGGAGCACAGGCTCCGGACGCGCAGGCCCAGCAGCCATGTCTCACGGGCCCAGCCGCTCCGCGGCATGTGGGATCCTCCCGGACCGGGCACAGCCCGCGTCCCCTGCATCAGCAGGTGGACCCTCAACCACTGCGCCACCAGGGAAGCCCTGATCTCGTCATTTTTATTTTCATTTTTAATTTTCATTTTTATAGGAGAGAAATCCAAAACTTACAAAGGTTATGAAACTTGCCAAGATTATATAACAATAGGTGGCAGATCTGGGCTTCCGTCCCTAGCATGTCTACTTTCTACCCCTACTGCCGGTAATTCTGTGGTGGTATATCAAATTTCCATACATCAGTAATAGATGTTTGTGTAAAAAAAAAAAAAACAAAAAAGACACCCAAGATAACTCAGGTACTCTCTGCAGTGACTGTAGGCAAACGTTTTATGCTACACTGTATAAGCCTGTGGTCTCTAGCCTGACTGTGGACTTCTTAAACAGTTTGTGCTGAGCCCCACCTCCAGAGTTCTGATGCAGTAGGTGAAATGGGGCCCAAGAATTTGTATTTATATAACAAGTTTCCAGGTGATGCTGATGCTGCTAATCTGGGGACCACACTTTGGGAACCGTTGGTATTAGGAACGGTTATGGTCTTCAGAGTCAAAGACACCGTGATCAAATTGCAGCTGTTCAACTAAATTAACTTCGGAAAATCACTTGGTTTCATCATCTGAAAAGTGGCAGTACTACTAACAACCAAACAGGTAGTGAGAGTTATGTAAAAGAATGCCTATCTAATATCTGACCCTTATAGGAAATTATACATTAATCATCTTTGAAGTTGCCTGCTACTTGACCACCCCCCCCGAGTAATGAGTGGTATGAATTTTAGATGGGGAAAGTAGGAGGAACAGTGTAGAATAGAACAGAATAGGACATTTATAGAATGCCTTCAATATTAGACTTAACACTCTATAAGTTTTGAGGATATAAGGATGTGACCTGTAACATGAAATAAAAAACAAAACATTACCAGAGAGACTCTCAGTTAGGAGCAGGGGGACATTTGCCCTTTTCTCCCTGCTTTAAGAAATACTGCCTGTCTTGGCCTCTGGGTAAATATTACATTTTCTTTCCTCCCCTTAATCAGCTGCTATTTACAGTACATGTCCCTCCACCAGCCATAGCAGTTTTTTTAATCTCATAGTGTAAAGAGCTCCAGTTAAGCTCCTTTCCTTTGTGTCTGCTCTCTGTCCATCAATATTTGCTTTACTTATGTGAGAATGTAAAGGTGGAGGGACAAAGGGCTCTTTCCATTATGGTCTGTATGTGTTTCGGTTCTTCCCTGAAAACATAGATCCTAATTTATTGCCCATGTTTCCAAGTTATTGTCCTATTACCTCTGCTCTTTACACTCCTTTTTGTATTCTTTTTACTGTACATTGACCTACTATAAGTTTTCATAGGCTAATGTTATACCAGCCAGATCTGCCATTTTAATGGTCAGATACCAGTGTAGTCCTGTTGCAGACGAGTGAACACAGCACGGAGTCTATGTGGAGTAGTGGAAAGGGCAGGGCTGCCCAAACCTCCAGTGAGCTGGGGTGAGGAATTAGGTTTGCTCCTAGTTTGTCATTAGGCACCTGTGGGTTTAGACAAGTCTGTTAATGGCTCCAAATTTCAACCCTGTTTCGAAAGTGAGAACAAATCTCTAGTGCTTCCATCAGCTCCAACAGTCCAAAATTTCACACTCACCTGTGCTTGCACATAAATCATAGAGTTTCCTCACAATGTGTCCACTTTGGGTTCTCTCTTGATTATATAGTTAAAGGGGGATGTATGTTCATTTATTCATGTATTTGATAAGTATGTATTGAGCAGCTACGATGTATCAGGCACTGTGCTAGACACTTGGAAGGCAGCATTCCTTCATTCAAGCAATGCCAGCCCCTGCCACCTGACTGGCATTGAGAATATGTGGTCTGTGCCCTTACCCATCCTAAAGATGAATGCAGGGGCAAGGAGGGAGTGTAGGAGGGAGACAGAAATTGTTCAAAATAATCACATAAAGCTAAAAATGAAACTCAAGTGAGTGCGACCAAGAAGAGATCTGTGGTATTCTGAGAGACTGTCCTGTAGGAATTTGACCAGATCAGAGAGATCAGGGAAGACTTCCGGCCCTGAGTGCTGGTGTTGGAAATGAAGTGAAGGGGACATATTTGAACATGACTGAGGAAGGAAGAGTGACAGGAGTTAATATAAAAAGTAAGAGAAAGGACATTTTTATTTTACTTTTATCATATGCTTGGGAAAAAAAAAAAACCTTAAAGGATAAACACTTTCCTTCTATCACCTTTCTTCCCTAGATATTTTATATTTTAGTAGTTACGGCCAGTCACCTCATTATGAATTGTTGTCTGCATAACTCCAGCACAGAGACTGTTTTGGGAACCTCTGGAATAATTCACAATTATCTTCAAAATCATCACCATCATCGAGGTCTTATTATTAATTTGTTCCTCAGTAGTTTTTTAAAGCTAAAACAAAAAATCTTCAACATGCTGCGTCCCTCGCTGTGATGGATGCAGCATTACAGGGCCAAGCTCACCAGTCACATTTGGGTAATGGAATAGCTGGATCATAGTCAACTTGGTTTTTAACTTTCAGCTTTATTTCTAAAATAAAGTAATTTTTCCATAGTAATATCTATTAATGTGACTAATTAGTATTAATTCAGACTCCAGCAGTGCTTGATTCATGTACCAAATTTACCCTGAGTAACTGCTGCATCACAGGCATCAGGCTAAAAGTCACGGGATACAGTGATGAGCAAAAGGACACAGTTTCTGCCTTCCTGAAGTTGACAGTCCAATGGGGTAGACTGAGACTAATCAGATGTCATACGAATACGGTACGATTTTAGTGTATTGAGAACCAGAGGGAGATTTACAAGAAAAGAACAATTTGACCTGTCAGTGAGGCTGACATTCCTGCAGAGTGACAACTGACCTGAGGCCTACAGGAAAGATACATGTTCAGTAGGCAAAGAGGGAAAGGAGATGTTAAGAGGAAGGAACAGTGTATAAAAATGGCCCTCCTTATTAGTTATCTATTTTATATATAGTAGTGTGTATATGTCAATCCCACTCTTCCAATTTATCCCTCCCCCCACCCTTCCCCCCCTGGTAACCATAAATTTGTTTTCTACATATGTGACTCAATCAAGGAACTCTACTCAATACTCTGTAATGACCTATGTGGGAGAAGAATCTAAAAAAGAGTGGACATATGTATATGTATAACTGATGCACTTTGCTGTACAGCAGAGATTGGGACAATATTGTAAATTAACTACACTCCAATAAAAATTAAAAACAAAAAAGAAAAAGTCACCTAAAAAAAATGGCCTTCTTCCTCAACATCATTTCTCAAGATTAAAGTCTTGGTACTTACAAAAGTTTAGGTGATCGGGCAGAATCTATACTGACCCAAGAACATCCTCTGGAAGTTTTATAATTTCATTTTCAGTTCATCAGGTGGTTTTGTTTTTATTTGCTGAGAAGAACAAAAATCCCCGTTAATTAATTATGCTCCTCCATCAAAGCTTAAGGGGATTTCTCTTCTAAGATGAGAGTATGTTAACAAATAGAAGTGTTTTGGTAAGCTATGGAGAAGAAAAGCCATATGTGAAATGTAGTAAGTGGGCTTGCTATCTGAATTAATCCAATTGTGAATTCTTTTGTCAGACTGGAAATCTTTTTCATAACCAGTAGTCAGTCACTAGCTGACTAACCTTTTGTATAAGGAGAGGTCATGTATAAGATTACTTCAGGAGCGGCTATAACTAAATGTAGAAGAGGACTTTATAATCTCTCTTCTCCCTATGCTTCTCTGGAATCACACTGAAACTACCACTTGTCCTTGCCATTTGGAGAATTCAATACATGCTAGCTCAGTTCAGTTCGTCATCAGATAAATATTTGACTGAATGACCTACTTGCAGGATTTGGATGTGTTTTTAATTTATTTTTCAGTGTAGCAGGGATTTTAATTGCATTGAGAGCTAATATAAGTGCATAATTCTATTCACTTTTTTACAGTCACATTTAGTTTGTAATCTAAATGCATTAACGATTTTATATTCTAATTTAAAATGCAGAAATAATCATACACTTATTTCCCTTTTCCCAGCTGTTTTGGCTTTTCCTGACATTTTACTTAAAAATATTATATTATTGGTCATGCATAGAGGCAAATAGTCAATAGTATTTTTTCAGGGTATTTTAATTTTTACAGAGGTGTGCTTTTGAAAATAACTTGATTTAATTTAACTTTTTTTTCTTTTCAGTATAATTGGTTTTCCTCCCATTTCTGCCAAAAGTAATTTTCCTATCATGCTAGTATTGTTTGCCTAATATTATACCAATTTCGGGCATAACACTATTGAACTTTTGTGTTATCTGTCAAAAGATACGCCTATTGATTAGTTATAGAATAGCTCTATTTTAGCTGCCTGACTTTATCACAGTACAAGTACTAAGTAAATATAGATTTACATGGGCAACACAGGGAGCAGTGGTGATTAAACTTACAATAGTAATCATTATTATTTACTAAGCCAGAGCAGAAGCACCAACAAAAATATTTGTAGCTTCCAAAACATTCTTACATACTCACAGACAGTAGGTTATACTGATGGATTCAAGATTCATTGATTACAAGGTTTATTGCAACTACTACCAACCACTATAAAGAAGAAATTTCCTCCGCATTTTCCAAAAATAATATAAGCATTGCTATTAGCACTGAGAAGATTCTTTCAGCAACATCATTTCCTTTTTATTTATTTTTCCCCCTTGTGATTAAGACTTAGGACTGATTTCATGCATATGTTATTCTATCTCAAAATGAAAATAACTCATGGTAGTCTTTCTAATGATAGTGTGATAACATTTACTCAATATTGTGATAATGTTGATGAAAGATCTTCCATAGTCATCAAATATTGTTTTGCGTTACCCATATCTTAAAATATCTGAAAGTGAGAAAGAACTCTGATGACTTGTAATTTCTTGGCAATAATAAGAAAGATAAAAGCACATGCACGCACTTCCATGGATTGAATAGTGGCTTCTAAAAGATATGTCTAAATCCTAAACCCCATCAGTGAATGTGACCTTATTTGGAAATAGGATCTTTGCTGATGTAATTAAATTAATGATTCTGAGATGAGACTGCATGGATTTAGGGTGCGCCCTAAGTCCAATGTTGAGTGTCCATATCAGAGACAGAAGAGAAAGAACAGAGAAACACAGAGGGAAATTCATGTGAAGACAGAGGTAGATATTGAAGTTATGCATTTACAAGCCAAGGAATGCGAAGGATTGCCAGATCCACCAAAAGCTAGGAGAGAGGCATGGAACAGATTCCTCAGAATCTCCAGGAGAAAGCAGCCTGCTGACACCTTGATTTTGGACTTCTGGCCATAAGAACTGTGAGAGAATAAATTTCTGTTGCTTTAAGCAACCAAGTTTGTGGTAATTTGTTATGGCAGCCATACGAAACTAATACACACAACTTTAGCCTCTGCCTTGCAATCAAAACTTGGTACATAATATTTTGTATTGTGCTGATGAGATTTCAAGGAGTGCTACCAAAAGATAGCGAATAAGACTTCTAACTTTCGCTAACTTCACCCTGTTCTTACTTAAGATTTTCATCATGAAATGGAGGAATAAAAGAAGATACTGAGAAGGGAGGTTCTTCTTATTCCTCATAAAATTCAGACAAAATTAATATCATGATTCCTCAGAATATTATTTTCTTACTTGTGTAGGAAAAAAAGATGGGAGTGGCCTATCGCATGAAGATAGAATAATATATAGAGATATTCCTAAAATTCACAGCAAAGGACCCATTCTCGTGTTTCAGAATCCCTTCACATCTAAATATTTAGAAAGAGGTTTTTTGTTTTTGTTTTGTGTTTTACTTTCTAGTGACTTGAGGTTCTTTCTATAATTAAAAAACCAAATAGAAAAAACTGAAGTGACTTTTATTTTCATATATAAACAAACCTTGCTTATTTTATGCTGAAACGAACATACAGTGCAGGCATTCAATGTGCACTGTTTTCCCCTTCTCTTTATACACATGCAACGTTATGACCTATACCTGCCAATTACATATATATGTGCATACATACATTTCACTTATTTCAGAAAGTCATAACGTTTGAGTTGACTCTTTTAAAGTGTATGTTCTTCTCAGCTATATTATCTCCCAATGCAAAATAGGCCTTCTAGCTTGTTTTGTAACTTTTTTCATCCACTCTTGCCATTCTCCCTTTCTCCAGACCCCAGCTTCTTTTTTTAATCAATAATTTTATTTTACCTTGTAACAGGACTAGACTTTTTATAACTATATTTAATTATCAAATTTAATTATATACATCCTTATTCCTTAGCATACATACATGTATTATAAAGTTTTTCATGGATTTCACTGCTTTTTCACAGGAGGATCAAAGTGCATTTCAGTGAAACCACAGAACATCCAGGATTTGTTGAGAATAAGAATATTTCTCTATTTTTAAAAAGTACAGCATTTTCTTATGCAGTGAATCTAACAATGAAAATTACAAAACCTACAGAATTACATTTTGTTCAATGCACAGACACAAACACACACAGAGAATAGTAAAGTTTACTTTAGCCAAATAAAATCTTTTAGTTGGAGACCTTTCAAGTGAGGAAAATATATTAATTATTGCCTACTCATGACAGTTTACTTGTTATGCCTAAAGAATTAACTAACTGGCTGTAATTGATTCTTCCCAAGCTGTACAATCAGCCTTATTAACCACAGTCACCTTGACAGTGCATTAGAAATGAAGATAAACCTCATTTGCATAGGCCCATACATTTGTCGATGTAGTAATTTGATGGATACAATAAACTGGTGCAATTTTCAACCTTTGTATGAAGAATTCAAGACAATGACTGTTGCTGTAAGTTATTCCTGGGCAACAAGATTTATTTGTTCAGGTGGAGCCCTATGTCATCCAGTGGAGTTTTCATAAACACTCAAGCCTGGATCATGATTTGAATGGGAATAGTGCGATGGATTTGCTCTTGTAACTAATGTGTCGTTCCTATCATTACCTTTCATCTTAAAAGTTAACTGCAAGTACTCATTCCTAATCATTGTGATTCAGAAAACACCATCTATATTTAGACTTCATATCATAGGAGGCACTTAGATTTACAGTGCTCTGACCTGAGCTAAGTGAAGAAGAAGCCTGAATATTCAAGGATCAGGATAGAGCAGATTTGAAATTCATTGGGAAGCCACGGATAATAGGCATGCAATTATCCAGAAACAATTTATCTCCTCTGTAACACAGGCATCTATAAATAGGGCAATTTATCAGCCATTTCACAACTTCTATTACAACTGTATACCTCGTAAGTTTTAAATTATGTTTTTAGAGCTATTTATGCTAGCAGTCTGCTGCTCACTGTTTTAAAGTGAGTCATCATGGATATCTTAATTTTTCTACCTTTGTTATAAACCAGTTCAGTTTTTTGGAGGTCTTATGGGTATAATTGATTCTGGATGTCATAAGGGTTCTGAGTTATGAAACGTTAAATAACTTTGTTCTAGGCTTTTCAGTAGAATGTGTTCAAAATCCAGGCCCAAGAAAAATTTTCAACAAATTAAGTCACAAATTCTCCTCTCATTGCGGTTTTTCCCCTTTACCTTTTTGTAGGTCTTTGTCATGACTGTCTTTGTCATTTTTACTCTGAATTTTTTGGCCACTCTGTACATGTCTCATGTGTTCTTTCTTTCTTTCTACTTTTTCTTTGATGTCTTCTTCTTCTTGTCCTTTTTTTTTTTTTGCGGTACGCGGGCCTCTCACTGTTGTGGCCTCTCCCGTTGCGGAGCACAGGCTCTGGACGCGCAGGCTCAGCGGCCATGGCTCACGGGCCCAGCCGCTCTGCAGCATGTGGGATCTTCCCTGACCGGGGCACGAACCCGTGCCCCTTGTTCCCTGCATCAGCAGGTGGACTCTCAACCACTGCGCCACCAGGGAAGCCCCCTTGTCCTCTTCTTTTTAATGCTATCTGAGTCACTTGGTTTCTTTTGTTCTTATGCTTTAGCATTTATATTTTATGAAGTGGTCTTAACAGCCCAGAAACTTAACCCTCTCCATCCCTTTCCCTTACCAGCCAGTAGAAATAATAGCTACTGTATATATAGGGACTTAAAGGTTTAAAATATAATGTAATATATATTATTTCAGCTTAAGCAAAGTGAACGTCTCTTTTAAAGTACATTTACTTTAATTATAAGAGCCATTTATAAGGAGTGCAGCTATCTTAAAATATACTCTTGATACATTTGGGATATTAAGAGTTAAAATGACCCACCCATTCCTAGCAATCCTTTGTCTTTCCTATGGAAAGAGCAGCATATACCTCTTAGCAAATATGCAAAAATAAAATGTGAAGAGGTTTGGAATATCATTTCAGAACACAGTAATTTTAAATATAGCTGGTCTACTGTCCACCAGGTTTCCCCAACTCTATTTTGTTTTGAGGTCCAAAGGGTATTTTGTTTTTTCATGCTCCAGGTTCAGTGGGAATGAGCAGGTTGTGTGGGCACCAGAGAAGACTCTTCAGAAACAGAGCAGCCCCAGCTGATGCATGAAAGGTGCCAGCTGACAGCGTTGCTGTCTCCTGTTCTTTCAGCCACTCACCAACTGCATACTTCACATGAGATTCTGTTCTTCCTTGGCCATGGGCCCTATAGAGATACTAAGGAACGATATTTCTTTGGTTGCCAGGGTTTTTGTATAGATTCAGCAGTGTATTTGATTGACAAGTATACCAGTAAAGTTAGGTGGAATTATAAAAGTGTATTTCATTGTAATGCCTTAAACTTGAGATGTAGTGTCTGTAGTGACTTTTATAATTACTCATTCACTTTTAGCAAGGTTGTCTAAAAACTTTATTTTTGCTTTCTTTATAGTCCAGTACTCATTTGGGAACGATAGGAGTATTTGTTGGCACTGCATCCTAATAATAATAGTAATAAAAGTAATGAGGAGGAGAGATGTTATTACTACCTATTTAGACAATTTTCTATGTCCCTGTACTTGGCTATGCACAACATTTATCTAAAATCCATACTGAACCCCTGATATGCACCATTTTCATGTGAATATCAAATGAAACATTATTTCATTTAATCATTGTAACAACCCTGGAAGGAATTATGATTCCCATTTTCCAGATGAGGAAACAGACAGGTGGGTGCAAAAAGTCACACATTCCTTCTAAACAGCTGTAATTTTTATTCAGGATGGCTTTCTTAGCAGCAGTCAAGGGACCAAGAAATCTGGATAGAATGAGAGATGGGGGTAGCAGACAAGATGGACAGGGTCAGCCTTTGTAAATGCAGGTTATTTTTCAGTCTGATAGTTAAAAGTCTAGGATTGTCTGTCCCAAAAGAAGTAAGAGTGCTTGTACTTATAAGGCAGAGCAAGATACAGAGTATTGATGAGGAAGCCTCAACCAAAGCTGTCTTCCAATTTTTAGTTAGAATAGGCAAATGATATTTCAAATGAACTGCAAGTTCATTAAAATTAATTAAATGGTGTGCCACACTCTATATCAATGGCATGTGTAGTGCCACTGAAAGAAAGAGGTATTCTTTGAGAAGCCAGTGACTTGAGAATTTTTTTAATTGTCTTTGAAAATAATTAAATCCACATTTCAATGTTAATACAATCACTAATGAAAAGACACTTGTACTAACAGAGCAGGAAGGGACCTTAGAACTCATGTATTTTAGCCCTTGTCCAATTAGGATTAAAAATAAAGCCCAAAGCAATGACCTTGACTTGCCCAGTTCTGGAGGCAGTTACTGGTCAAATTAGGTCTACTGAGAACCTGCTTAGAAATAAATAGACCCATATCATGATTAAGCATCAAAATTTATATTTTAAAATAGTGTGTTTTTTTTCTTTTAGCAAGTATAATTTTCCTCTGGGAGATATTTTAACTGTATCATCAGAATTATTTCTATATATTATTCAACAGCATTTTTTATATTGGTATATATTTTATTCTGAAAGTAAGTTATTAAATTATTAAATTTGAAATATGTGTGTAAAAAAAACACTAGTTACCTATAATCCCCAAACCCAGAAGCTAATGTTGTTAGTATTCTTGTTTATCTTTCCAGCCTTCCTTTTAACATACACATTAACGTTTTTCTTTAGACTTAACACAGTGATATTTATATATATATTACACTCTGTCCTTAAAAATATATTTCATCATATTAAATGATGAAATTTAATATGATAAATTTATTAAAATAATTTTAATGAATTATTAAAGTTATTAAATTATTATTATTTATTACATATAATTATATATAATTTATTATATTATTATTTAATTATTTATTATTATTAAATAATAATTATTAAATAATTTATTAAAATGATAAATTACCATATCATTAAATATTAATCTATGATATCATTCTTAGTTGCTATTTATATCTTAAACTAGTCCTTTATTGTTATTTTAAATGAGTCCTGATTTTTAACCTTAAAATACAATGCAGCAGTGAAAAATTTCATAGCAAAATCTTTGGAAATTTTCCTGTTATTTATCTTAATTTACCAATCTACTTCACAATTTTCCATTTAATAATTACCAATTTACTATGTATTAAAATATTAGTCCCACTACATCACGATTATTATTTAACTCAGTAAAAAATTTTTCCTAAAAGACACACGCCTTTAATTTTTCCACTGCTTAATTTTTTAACTTCTACCCCAAAGCTTTTAGTTTTTAGGCATTTGCTTTTGGCAAGGTAAAAAAGGTTAAACATATCACCAAAATGCAAAAAATAAATTATTCCAAAATGATATACTGAATTTTTATGCTGAATTTTAAACTTTTATCATACAAATGAACTCTGTCATCATGCTATTTAAAATGAGAGTAGAATAAAAAACATAGTAGAAGTTACATTAATTAGGTAATCATTTCTGCAAAGTCAGTACCTTAGAAAGATAAAGGCACTTCCTTTGGGCTCAGCATTACCCCATTCATCTTGTAGGAAGGCAGCTAGCAGAGACCAGCTTCCCACATGATAAAATTCCACTAAAAGATTTACTTCTGAGGCAGCAGTTAAAAAGAAATGACCATGGGGGGATTCACATTTTCATAAACAATTTCCATATTCTCTCTCCCTGTAATCCTAATATCAAGAATCTCATAGGACTCATTTGCACTATTCATAACTGTGAGTTCTGTGGGTTTTTCAGCTCATGCTTTACAAAAACTGAGCTTTTTCATTTGTTCCTAATGACTTTGGTTTATACAAAGAGATCTTAAACTGTCCCCAGAGCAATCATTTTGCTAAAGTGTTGTTAGCGCATCTTTACAAATTTAGCAGCAAAAGGGGGTTTCATTAACAATGGAAATCATTAGGAGCCAAGGACCCTTGGCAAGTTCAGTGCTCACCAATCTTGTTTTATTTTCAGTGATGAGTACAAATAATCTTGTGACCTATACATTGATTCTTTATCTGGTGGGTGAGTAAGGAAGATAAGGAGTTGGTGGGTTGGGAGGAGATGCTAGAAAAATCTGAGTGGTATTTTCCGGCTAATCCGCTCGTCCTTGCTCTTCTAAGGAGCCTTATGAATCTTAAGCAAGTGTACCTCCCAGCATCTGCTAATAGCCATTACTTTCTTGAGAGTTTGGGGATTCGTAGCTGAGATCAAGGGCTATTTTTCAGTGGACCATCAACAGGTTTCAGATTATATATGTAAATATATGTAAGTCTCATTTTCATAGTAGTGAAATTTGACACATCTGCTATGCACAGGGGAACAGCTGCTCATGAGCCTGAAACTTGACCTGCAGTTTCTTCCAGAGCACATCCAAATTATGTGGTCTTTCTCTTGTTTGAGGCTGCCGGTTCAAAAACAGAATTTGCCCCTATTCTGGGCAGCTTTGCTTTCAAAAGCCTCCTTTGCCCAGGACAACTTTTGTTAGATTCCTTCAGGATGGTCTGTCTGCCATTTCATCCAGCACTTCATTGCTGGGTGCCCTTTCAAGATTTCTTCTCCTTGCTCTGTATATGATCAGCTTGCTACACAGCAGCTCCTTAAATACACCCCCAGCCTATGTCCTTTAAGTCAGCCAGAGGCTGTTTTAACAAGTGTCATTTTGATTCTGGTGAACAGAACGGAAGCTTATTGTTGGAAAACCATTCTTGCCGCTGTTGAATATTTATCAAAGATGACTGGGGGCTTCCCTGGTGGCGCAGTGGTTGAGAGTCCGCCTGCCGATGCAGGGGACACAGGTTCGTGCCCTGGTCCGGGAAGATCCCACACGCCGCGGAGCGGCTGGGCCCGTGAGCCATGGCTGCTGAGCCTGCGTGTCCGGAGCCTATGCTCTGCAACGGGAGAGACCACAACCGTGAGAGGCCCGCGTACCGCCAAAAAAAAAAAAAGAGATGACTGATTAAACTATGGACTTAAAAAAAAGTAATGAAAAACAGAAGGTAGAAGTGACATCTGTGGCCAGTTCAGCACTAAGGGAATTATAGATTGGATGCACTGGTATTACTCTGCAGCCTACTAGTTAGATCCAGGGTTTCGTTGTTCTTACTTTCTATAAGATAGCGTTTTATGGAACAACAAAAATCAGCATTCAGTGATAATTACTGATGATTACTACTAACAGAAATCTTAATATCTTATGTTCATCATCATTAGCTATGTCTAAGCTGATAGAAATAGGAAAGACATTCATGTATAGCCCATCCTAATTCTCAACTTACTATATTGTTGTTATAGTGCAAAACATCCTCTCTCAGAACAGTTTCCTCTCGGGCAAAATGAAGTTTATAAAACAGATATCATGATATTATCGTATAGACGAAATAAAATAAGACAGGTGGAATGTAGTATTGTGCAAAAGTGGTATTTTCTACCTCTGATGCCCCTTTAGCCGGTGTCCAGGACTTTGCACTGACCAACCCATTTACTCATTTGTCTATGCATTTTACACAGTTCAGCATCAGCCAGGAGCAACTACTGAACTGCAAAAATATGGATTATTGCTAATGACTATAGTATATGACACAGGTTATTTCTAAGGAACATAGTTTAATATCTGCCTTTTTCTTTTTCCTTCTTTCTTTTTTTGCCTTTTCTATATTTCCATATGTCTTTCTGCTTGATATTGGAGACTGGTTTCATACGCAGTAACAAACCTCATTCAGTGGGCTCTATCCCTGAACTCTTTGGTATATTAATTGCTTAAGGAATTTTTTTTAGAACGTAAGCTGTTACTATTAGGTCTAATATGCATTGATCTATGATTTGATGATTTAAGTAGACATTTTCTTGTTAGTTTTTGCAAATTTTTATAGTAATCTCTTGGCCAAAATCATGACAATAATAATACAGTGTTGTGCCCTGTAGCCTGTAATATTTGGAGGGAAAAAAATCATCCTCTTTTCTAGCTCTTGATTTAAAGGAAGATTTTAAACTTTTAACTTATTGCAGTTAGTAAAGATGGATACATTTTTGTAATATTATGTTGTATCTATCAGGACTGACAGACTCTTCAACATATGGTGGCAGTGTTTTCCCTAGTGATTGCAGATGTGCTGTGTGGCAAGCTGGTCATAAACAGAGCAGGGAGAAGAAGGTTTCACCACCCACTGGGAAGACTATTATGGGTACTTTCATCAAGGGATTCCAGGGCTGAGAGGGAAGACAGGAGAAAGAAGTGAAGCTCTTTTCTGGTTTCTTCTGATGTCTATATTCCTTTTGTTTCCTCAAAAACAAAACAAATCAATCAAACAAACAAAAGGCTTGCCTTCAAATACCATAAAGGAAAAACAGCTTCAGTCAGCAAGATTAAAGTAACTATTCTCCAAACATTTTAATTATTGGTAGGAAGAGACAGAATAATATACGTTTAGCCATTTCTGGGAACTGTGAATTTTGTATGATAGTACTGACAGCTCTACACATGTGGTACCCTGATACACAATCTTCAATATCCTGATTGTAGACCTACTTAGCTGCTTAACAGAATAAGATGAAGAGCATCTTACTGGTAGTCATTCAGACGCTTCCTCCTGTTTTCCAAATACTCCATTCACCAAAGCAATGTTTTAACCATCAAAGTCTTAAATATTTAAAAGGGATTGTTTCATCTTGTTATCCAGAGAAAACATTTCTTATTATTAACCACATTCAAATTATAAATGAGAAATTTTAATAATAGATTACTAGATATTATACAAAGCAGAAATGCATTTTTAATATTTTAAGATATTGGAGTGTTCTTTAAGAGAACAGTTTTTTTAAATGTGGGGTATATATCAAAACGTGAAAGAACAATATTTAGTAAAAAATTGCCACGGCAGAGTACACATGAGAACTGCAGCTTATAAATAGCCAAGATTAATTAAATCGAGTAACAGTTTCCCACTGTAACATTTACTTTCTCAAAATTTACTACTTACGTTTTATCTGTTTATTATCTATATTAGTAATCTTCTAGGTTCCAAAATTTGGAGAGCTATTTGAGAAAAATAATTTTAGAAAAAATTGTCTAAGAATTTAGGAGATGTTTCTGTTTTATCCAGATTAGTCAGTCTCTTCATCCAGTGCTTTCTCGTGGTTCTTGGGTCTAACAATTCTGAGAGCAAAATTTTTGATTGATAAATATATGAATGTTGGTGGAAATATAAGGCACCTGTTTCTATTTTTTTAAGGCTTTACGTTCTTGTTGTTCTTGTTGTTTATGATTCTTGTTTACATAGTTTCAAGAGTGGAAAAAATTTCATTCAAAACTATCTTTAAATAAAATACATTATTTTATTCATTTAGTTGGGAATATTTTTGAATATTGTTACTATATAGCATTATTCTCTTTCAGGTAAATCTAATTAACAAAACCATCTTTTTAAAAACTGACTAGTAGAGCAGCATCTGTCTTTATTTTCAATACTATGAAGCTTTTAATTAACGGAAAACCACCATGGGTTGCTTCTTTAGAATACCACTAAACGTTAGAGACATCGTCTACTGTACAGGAGTTTCACTACTAGATGAGGATGTCTGGGAATTCATATGGATGAAATTCCACTCCACCACGGCCGTTTCTGAAAAGAAAATATTACTGGAAGCTTTAACTTGCAGTGATGACAGGAATTTATTAAATAGGTGGGTCAATTAATTTTTAAAATTCATGTAATGAGAGTATTCTCTGTTAATCAGACTGTACTGAACTTGTTTTTATTTCCTTAAATACATGCTAGTTACTCTAAAATTTATCTTTCTAGAGCTAAGGAAAACTGCCATATTAATATGACTAAAGCTTGTTGATTTGAAAGGTATACCTTAGTTTCTAACTAATTATATGTTTTTTCATATATATGTAAGACAATATTTCATTATAAAAAGCATTTATTAAAAAGAATTTTTAAAGTGAGTTTGCATCATCAAACCAAAACTATGATTTCTCCACGCACAAGATTGTTCTGACTTTGATTAATATATTAATTACAATATTTTGAATTTGATCTTCCTCCTTTTATAAAAACAAAATTGTTCTATTGATAAAATTTTTTTAGTAAAGTTTACACTGGACTATTCGTTGAAGACTGTGATAAATTAAATCATGTAATTTTGGTAATTTTATAAGAAATCTTTGTTATTGGACTAAAAATTTCCCCACAATTCTATTCTTAAAGGCTTCTAAATCTATCACTGAATTCTGAAGTGGTGCTGGATCAAGATGCAATTGATGTGATAATCCATGTAGCTCGAAATCCACATGGCCGAGACCTTGCCTGGAAATTTTTTAGAGATAAATGGAAGATATTAAATACCAGGTAAAAATAAGATTTCAATCATTCATACTGGAGTGAGTAAACCAAAGGTGACATATGAGAGATAAAAGCCCTACTTTTTGTGGTAGAACCAAGGTCCAGATAATAGAATTAGATTTTGAAGTAGTCAGCCAAGATGGGTGTTGCCACTCTTGTGAAACTCAGAATTAATTTAACAGTTCTATAACATTATTCATTTATTAAAGATTGATAACCACAATTATATATGGAAATGTGCAGAGTGAAAAGGTTTAGCATTGCAGCTTTCCTGGAAGATCTATCAAACTGTCTTAGGTTGAAGGAATCATCATTAAAACCCTATATCCTGAGTGTGTTGTAGAAAAAAATGATTTATGAATCATATGTAATGGTATTATAACAAGAAAACTTTAATTACTTCTGTAGAATTGTTTAAAATTCTTTTAAAAATATAAATATCATAAAACACCTGAAATAAAACCATGATATCGAGAAGGAATATTTGAATGGCTTTATAATTCTAGTTGCAGTAGAATTTATTCCTGAGCCATTTTGCTTCATGTTGAGAATTCAGCCTCAATTTTGGAAAATATTTCGTTATGTATTTAAATATATTATAATAAATGTTAATTTATTACTCTGATAATCTCTATGGTATTTTAAAATTAAATTTATCATAGAGCATGTAAATGCTGCATGTTCTCCAACTTAAATGTCCCCAGACAACATACCTACTGTTCTATCTCTTAAAAACTGGGGTATAAACTTTATTTTTTAAAAGCACATTTTTATTGGTTGACCTTGTATAATGAGTTCAATTTGAATGGATATGTCATATTAAAACATATTTCTGTCTATAAATATTTCATTGTTAGAAAGCACTGATATTCCTAGAAAGCACATTTTTTTCCCTAGTATTTTCAGCTCAGAAATTGGAATGTTTGAAAGATTAGAGCTTGCTTTGCTGTCATGCACATAGTATAATGAATAGTCAGACACAAGGTGGAATTAATATATATATAAACAAGTATTTCACTTTAAAAAGTATCAGATATCTACCAAATAAACAGTTTCTTTAGGGAGTGGTTTTGTAGATCAGAGTTCAGTGTAATGCATATATAGTTTATAGTCCCTACCAAAAAATGTTTGGTTCCTGATATGCCTGTTTTGATTCACTGACAGTCCATGATCTCTAATCAAAACGTAGAAAGATTGAGACAGCATTAAAACCACCTCAGTCTAATGACCTCTTTGTTTTATTAACTGAACATTAATAACAGGGAAAACTCTGAAGAGGGAGGAAAAGGCATTTAGAAACTCAACTTTACGCTCAATTTTTCTGTAAACCTAAAACTGCTCTAAAACTAAAGTCTGTTACTTAAAAAAAAAAAAAAAAGGTAGAAAGATTGACGCTTCAGCATTTCTACAGACAGGGCAGCGTTTATCCTAACAAATAGGATTGTCTCCTTCATCTTCTACTCCTCTGTCGAGGAGTAGAACCTGAAACCTGAAAGTTCATGGGGAAACTGTCCAAGGTTCTCCTTACTTCCTGCCCTGCAGATTCTCCCTAGTTTTAGTTGCCATCAAATCTCGTGGCTTGAATCATTCCCAAATCTACATCTCTAACTCAGGCATTTCACCTAAGCTTCACCCTATGATAGACAGTTTCTTGTTGAGATCCCCTACTGGGGTAAATCATCATTTTCCTTTTATCTTCCTTTTCTCAGTAAATATGTGGTCATCCACCAATTGCTCAAGCCAGGCACCTGGAAATCTACATATGGTTCTCCCTTTCCCTTGACATATGTAACAATTAGGCTTGAGGTCTTATAATTTAACAATTCCTAAATGTTTCATGTTTCTTGAATTCTTCCTCTCTTTCCTGTTACCACTGCCCTAGTGAAGGTTCTTATCTCTTGCCACTACTCTTAACAATAGCCTTCTGTCTCCTGCCTTTATATTTACATCTACCACCACCAGCACCACACACACACACACACTCACACACACACACACAATCACACACACATCCACAATCTCACACACACACTCCCACACATACCTCTTCCCTTTGTCCCAAGAATCTCTCTGAAAAGCAAAAATGATTATTTTCCTGCTGTAAAACCTTCAATACTCTGTGCCACACTGAAAATCTAAGTTCCTCTGTTCCTAACCCTTCTACCTCTTTTTTTTTTTTTTTTTTTTTGCGGTACGCGGGCCTCTCACTGTTGCGGCCTCTCCCGTTGTGGAGCACAGGCTCCGTGGCCATGGCTCACGGGCCCAGCCGCTCCGCGGCATGTGGGATCTTCCCGGACCGGGGCACGAACCCGTGTCCCCTGCATCGGCAGGCGGACTCTCAACCACTGCGCCACCAGGGAAGCCCTCTACCTCTTTTCTATTATCCTCAGCCTCACAATTTATACACTCAATACCAAATGCATGTAGTCATCGGCATACACCATGTTGTTTCACACCTCCTTGCCTTTGTTTATGTTGGCTCTCTGCCTAAAATTACTTTCTTCCTTGATATTTGTAACCACTCCATACTTAATCTATCTGGCATCATCTCCTGGAAGCCTTTCTGAAGACCCCGCAGCTAACTCTGAACACTGTATAATATTATTTTCACCACAGTTAGCCACAATAACGGGGAATGATCTGTTTACAATACGACATAGTAATTACCTTCAAGGAAAGGATTGTGCCTTTTTTCTTCTTCACATAACTGCAAGCAAAGTATAAGCAAAACACTCTTTGAAGAATTATTCTTATTCCTGTAGAGGAGGCCATTTCTGGAACCACATATTGATCACTAATGATTACTTATATTATTATTTAATGTTGATTTATTTTATTTTATTGATATAACTTTTCCCATGGAAGAGTTCAGTGTTAGAATTACAGCAAATTATGATGGTCATACAGTTTAGCTCCCCTCATTTTACAGATGAGAAAACTGAGGTTCCAGAAGCTAAATTACTTAAGTTCCCACAGGTAAGAACAGCATTAGAAAACCTCTTGTAGTGATGACTGGACCTCTGCTTTCAAAAACTCATAATCTTATCTTTAGAGTACTTTTAGTTTTTTTGTTTTTTTTTATTGAAATGTAGTTTATTTACAATACAGTTCAGGTGTAAAACATAGTGATTCCATAGTTTTATAAATTACACACCATACAATGTTATTAAATTATTATTGACATTCCCTGTGCTGTACATTATATCCATGTGACTTATTTATTTTATAACTAGTATTTGTACCTCTTTTTTTTTTTTTTCTTGTGGTACGCGGAACTCTCACTGTTGTTGCCTCTCCTGCTGCGGAGCACAGGCTCCGGACGCGCAGGCTCAGCGGCCATGGCTCACGGGCCCAGCCGCTCCGCGGCATATGGGATCTTCCCGGACCGGGGCACGAACCCGCATCCCCTGCATCGGCAGGCGGACTCTCAACCACTGTGCCACCAGGGAAGCCCTGTAACTCGTATTTGTACCTCTTAATCCCCTTCACTTCACTCCACCCTCCTCCCCTCTGACAACCACTAGTTCTCTGTATCTGTGGCTCTGTTTCTGCTTTGTTATATTTTTTCATTTGTTTTTTTTCTTAGATTCCACATATAACTGAAAACATACAATATTTGTTTTGCTCTATCTGACTTATCTCATGTAGCATAATACCCTCTAGGTCCATCCTTGTTAAGATTCCTTGTTTTTTTTTTTTTTTGTTTTGTTTTTTTTTGTCGGAGTCATATCCCATTGTATATATAAATGCCACATCTTCTTTATCCTTTAATAGACACTTAGGCTGCTTCCATTTCTTGGCTATTGTAAATAATGCCACAGTGAACACAAGGGTGCTTATATCTTTTCCAATTAGTGTTCTTGTTTTCTTTGGAAAAATACGCATGAGTGGAATTGCTGGATCGTATGATAGTTCTGTTTTCTCATTTTTTTGAGGAACTTCCATACTGTTTTCCATAGAGGCTGTACCAATTTAAACTGCCACCAACAGTGCATGAGGGTTCCCTTTTCTCCATGTACTCACCAACACTTGGTATTTCTTTATTTTTTGTTGATAGTCATTCTGAGAGGTGTGAAGTGATATCTCATTGTGGTGTTGATTTGCATTTCCCTGATGATTAGCAATGTTGAGCATGTTTTCTTGTACCTGTTGGCCATCTGTATGTCTTCTGTGGAAGAATGTCTATTCAAGTCCTCTGCCCATTTTTTAAATGGGTTTTTTTTATATTGAGTTTTATGAGTTCTTTATGTATTTTGGATATTATCCCATAATCAAGCATATCATTTGCAAATATCTTCTCCCATTCAGTAGATTGCCTATTCATTTGTTGATGATTTCCTTTTCTGTGCCAAAGCTTTTTAGTTTGATGTGGCCCTGTTTGTTTATTTTTGCTTTTGTTGACCTTGCATGAGGAGACGGATCCAAAAAATATTGCCAAGACTTATGTCAAAGAGTGTATGTTTTCTTCTAAGAGTTTTATGGTTTCAGCTCTTAGATTTAAGTCTTTAATCCATTTTGAATTTATTTTTGTATATGGTATAAGAACATAGTCCACTTTCATTCTTTTATATATAGTTGTCTAGTTTTCCAACACTATTTATTCAAGAGACTGGTTTTCCCCCATTGTATATTCTTGCTGCCTTTGTCACAAATTAATTGACCAGATGTGCATGGATTTATTTCTTTTCCACTGATCCACGTGTCTGCTTTTGTGCCAGTACCATATGTTTTTATTACTATACCTTTGTGGTATAGTTTGAGGTTAGGGTGTGTGATACCTCTAGTGTTGTTCTTCTTTCTCAAGATTGCTTTGACAATTCAAGGTCTTTTGTGGTTCCACACAGATTTTAGGATTATTTGTTCTAATTCTGTGAAAAATGCCTTTGGTATTTTGATGGGGATTGCACTGGATCTGTAGAATGCTTTAGATAGTATGCACATTTTAACAGTATTAATTCTTCTGATACATAGCACTGTATATCTTTCCATTTAATTATGTTGCATTTAACTTCTTTCATCAGTGTTTCATAGTTTTCAGAGTACCTGGTCTTTCATGTTCCTTGGTTAAATTTATTCCCAGATATTTTATTCTTTTTGATGCAGTTGTAAATGGAGTTGTTTTCTTGACTTTTCTTTCTGATAATTCAGTATTAGTGTATAGAAATGCAGCTGATTTCTGTATATTAATTTTGTTTTTGAAACTTTATTGAATTCATTTAGCCTAATAGGTTTTGTTTGTTTGTTTTTTGTGGAGTCTTTAGGGTTTTCCATATAGTATAATGTCATCGGCAAACAGTGAAAGTTTTACTGCTTCCTTTCCACTTTGAATTCTTTTTATTTCTTTGTCTTGTCTGTTTGCTGTGGCAAAAACTTCCAATACTATGTTGAATAAAAGTAGCGAGAATGGGCATCCTTGACTTGTTCCTGATCTCAGAGGAAATGCTTTCATTTTTCACCATTGAGTATGCTGTTAACTGTGGGCTTGTCATATATGACCTTTATTATGTTTATGTATGTTCCCTTTATACCAATTTGTTGAGGGATTTTATCATGAATGGATACATAATTTGTTCTCAAGTTCTTTATATAGTTGTATTATGGGCATGTCATAGGAGGAGGTGAGTTCAGGGTCTTTCTACGCAGCCATCTTGATCCTGCCTCCATTTAGTCTAGTGTGCTTTTTTTATTTCAAAGAGTATGATAACCTGTGATAGGTACCTTTAACACAGTAGACAATAAATGAAATGAGAAATCTTTCCAGCTCACTGATATATAGTGTTCTTTGCCTTGGGTCATGAGTCAAGTAATTATAATGCTTGTGGTACAAAGATGATGACATTCAAGTGAACAATTTGATGTTTTATTTTAAAACTCACATGAGGGGCTTCCCTGGTGGCGCAGTGGTTGGGGGTTCGCCTGCTGATGCAGGAGGCACGGGTTCAGGCACGGGTTCGCGCCCCGGTCAGGGAGGATCCCACATGCCGGGGAGCGGCTGGGCCCGTGAGCCATGGCCGCTGGGCCTGCGCGTCCGGAGCCTCTGCTCTGCAACGAGAGAGGCCACAACAGTGAGAGGCCCGCATACCGCAAAAAAAAAAAAAAAAAAAAAAAACTCACATGAGAAAATGCTGATGTTTTGAGAAATTTGGCTCAGTTTCTAGGAATGAAAAAGGATAATGCTGATGTCAATTCTGACTGACCAAACGATCTGTGTGACTTACTGCTAATACCCAAGTTTTTCCTGCAGTTCTATTTCTTTTTGTAAGATCCTTCTTCCTTACAGTGATAGAGGTTGCTTTAAAATTAAAACTTTTAGGGAATTCCCTGCCAGTCCAGTGGCTGGGACTCTGTGCTTCCACTGCAGTGTTCGATCCCTGGTCAGGGAACTAAGATCCCGCAAGCCACGGGGTGCGGCCTAAAATAAAAAAAGTAAAATTGAAAGTTTTAAAATGTTTCTTTCTCTGGCTTTTTATTGGAAATATAATAGTAATTCCTAAATATAATTTTGGAGGGCTCTCTTTAGACCTCTTTGAAACACTGCGCCAAATCAGGATGCATTTGATGGCATCCCATAGCCACAGCTCTTTGCACCTCCCTGACTCCCTAGGGAAATGGCCTTGAATGGCACTAAGACAACACAGGTCACTTGGAGCCCTTGAGAAGGATTCTTAAAAAAATATGCATAGTAGTATTTCCCAATTTACTGCCTGCTTTAACATTAAGACTTTTTTTAATCTTTCAAGGTATGGAGAAGCATTGTTTTTGAATTCCAAACTTATCAGCGGAGTTACAGAATTTCTTAATACTGAAGGTGAACTGAAAGAGGTAAATATTTTAAGATGAGTTCTAATGCCTTTCTTTTATAAACATATGAAATTATACATTTACTTCAAACATTTCTTTCCAATAAAGTCACACCTATTCCTTTGAAGCGCATGCGTGTGTGTGTGTGCGCGCACACACACACACACACACACACACACACCCATGCTAAAGACTTTACGCCATTCATTATTTGCAAAGGTATTTCTAACATATTAGTATTTAATATTAAATTCCCGTGAGAGGTGCTTGAATGCAATGATTCTCAAGTTGGGAGACTCCAAATACACTCAAGAAATCTTTGATCCAATCAGCTACCCCTCTATTGATTCTGTGAACCCAGTTTGGGATCCTTGGAACAAAAAAACTATCCTGTCACAATGACTCAGTATTTGGATACAGAGGACCAAGGTTGCTATTGAGGTACAGAAGTTGAGATTCATTACTTTGTGGTCCGTTCTACACAAAGAATGATAATTGGATGTGGTAATAATGCTTCATGCTATTTGGTTTGTTAAATGGAATAAATTCATACATTTGGATGGAAGTGTATCTGGCAACATATATTGATATTAATAGTTCATTTAAAATTCTGCTGGATACAATCAAGTGAATTTCATTGATGAAACTGAACTTATTTTTTAAGGACTAGTGTCCAGTTTGCAGAGTATCTAACATTTTCTTTTTTCTCTGTTTTATGTCTCTGGAAATTTAAACCAGCTAGTTTTGTGACCATTAATTCACATCTCTAATAGTTAGGGGCATGAAATGGGGGGTGGGATAAGTAGGTAGGAGGAAGGAGCAAAATATTTGACTGATTAAAATGAGTTGGGCTTCAAACATATTGCTTTTTAGTCTGCTGCTCAACTCCATTATAAAATATAGCTGAGATTTGGCATTAAGAATCAGTTTCCTCAGTTTTCACTGACAGAATGCCCAATGCTGTGACCCAGAGCTCATCCCATTGAGCAGGATTGTCCAATTTTGTATGGTCATCCCCCACGCACTCACTTGGATTCTTTCACACCATGAGCTAAGCTAAGCTAAGTCTCTGATTGTAATGATTTGAAATTCAATTTTTATCCCTATGTGTGTCCCCAATGCTGAAGAATTTGAAAGCCCTAGCACATGTTTTACTATATATATATTTTTTTTGCGGTATGTGGGCCTCTCACTGTTGTGGCCTCTCCCATTGCGGAGCACAGGCTCAGCATCCATGGCTCACGGGCCCAGCCGCTCTGCGGCACGTGGGATCTTCCCGGACCGGGGCACGAACCCGTGTCCCCTGCATCGGCAGGCGGACTCTCAACCACTGCGCCACCAGGGAAGCCCTTTACTATATTTTTTATTTTTAATAAAGGAAGCTAAAAGGGAAGGAATTCTTTCATATCCATAGGAAAGAGAAAGAAAGAACAATTAAGCTAATGAGTTTATGTATTTAAATGAAGTAGTTTTAATTCTTTGATTTTACATTCACTAATCAGAATGAAAAGACTCGTTTAGTGACAACCTGTGCAGTCATTGAAGTGAACACAGAAGTGAAAGATCTCTCCTCTCCTCCCCTCTCCCCTTCCCTCCTTTTAGCTCCCTTCCTTCTGCCGTCTTCCTCTCCCCTTGCCTCTCTCCTGTTCTCTCTCCCTCTTCTGTTCTCTATCTTTCATGTCTGTCTTCCTTGCTTTAGTATAATACCCAGCTCATGGAAAAACATCTGTTAAATGGACATTTAAATTGATTTTATCATATGATGGCCATTTTGCTTTACATATTTCACTTACATATTTAAGTTTTTACACTTAATTGCCATTTGAAATGTTCCAAGATACCCCTATAATGAAAGGTGCCATTTGAAAACTGAAACTCAACTTTTATTCCATTATCTGCAAAGCAGCTAACTTCACAATACAGGCTCTTTGTAGCCTGAGGCTTTTCCATACTTTTATTACCTAATCATCAACTGTAGGATTGTGGCCCACTATTGTTGGGTGGGAGGGGGGTTAATTTGTATTGCCGATAACCCCCTTCCATAAATATAAAGGAACTGAGGAAGTTTCAGTCTCATTTTCCCATAACCAGTGAGCCTCGTAAGCAGAAAAACCAATATGCTCCCTTTGGATATAGCATATTCTTATTTTCAAAAGTTTATAGATCAAAAGTGAATCGGCATCTTTATGAATTCTGAAAACTAATTTGAGATTGTAATGATCCCCATCAACTTTAGGGGCATTCAGCAGAGACACTTACATTGTTCTATGGTCCCTTCCCCAAAACTACATTCTAGTACCTGAAACTGGCAATTTCCTTCTAATTACATAGCTCTAGCAATTTGAACAATATTTCTCCATGAAACAGCACATCACCTCCTTAATTTTAAACGAATAGAAGTACAACCTCATGGAACCTCAGAGGCCCTTGCCATTTTTCCATACTAATGCCTGCTCAGCAATCCTCTTCAGCACTCATTATTTTGGCCTCTTGAACCTTATATACAACACTGTTGTAAAAGAACATAGATCCTGTGCGTTACAGACACCCCATTTACAGTTTTAATGTTGAAAATGTAAACCTCGATCGGGCAATAGCTAATTCAATTCATTTATATAGTTACTAAGAGTATATTGTGTGCTGCACTTTACAAGTTATTTTGTGATGTTTAAGGTCTAGAGTATCCTAAATCAAGAGTACTAAATACTAAAATATTTTTTAATAGAGAAATTAACAAACATGTCTAGAAATTTTATGCTAAGGAGAACATGGAACACAAGCAACTCTGACATCTTACTAAATGTTATTTTATAAAAATGTCTGTCTAAACTTGCAACATTTTCAAATAAAAGCATAAGATGGCATAAATGTTTAGGAAGCACAATAATAAAAACTACTAGCAGCAGAACATCTACCAAAGAGCTGCCAAAACAAGCAGACTGGAATGCCAAATGCCTTCCATCTACCCCATGCCCTCTAAAGTGAGGCAGGGGTCTGGAAGGTGCTGCGACCATGCCCCAGGACCAGTCAGATGGCTGCTCTGACCACAAGTTCGCCAGAAGAGTTGTGGAGGAGTGTGAGACATAAGATCAATTTATGACAACTATGGAAAGTGGGCCACATGTGTTCTGATGAATAAGCTACTCATAAGATATATGTGAGTCACCCCAAGCTCTGTGAGCTCACAACGGAAGTATTTAGTGCACTTAAATAGTGATTTAAGGAAAGAATCCCTAGAGAACCCCCAGTTACTGAGAGTTCTCTCTACTGAGAGTTCTCTTGCAGGATAATCTGACCTACTATCTTAATAACACATTCATAGTCAATCCCATAGTTTGCCTTTGAGGAAGACTTAAGAGTTTTACTTCATGTGTTCAGGCTGGCTTTCAACCTCGTCAAAAGGTCAAAAGGCCAAGAGCACACTCCACAGTCAAAGTTGCCAAAGGGTCATTTATCACTACCCGGCATATTCATTCAGTGACTGCCTAGGAAAATATGTAACAATGTGGAACATAGTTTAAAAGAAGTAGATGTAATTTGTTTGCCTGATTGACCTATATTATGTAAATAACGCCACTGTAATACACAGATGTAATGTACAATGTACACTGTAATGTACATATTTTTGTAATAAATTAAAATGCAAAATTCAAAATATAGATCAAAATGTACTATTTGTTGCTTTAGGAATATAGATTGAATGAATCTGAACATAAATATATAAATACAAGTGAATCACTGGATGAGTCAGTTAAGTTTAAAAATCTGATTCAAATGCTTTCATTAGACTTCCTTTTTATCTATGTGTACATGTCACAGGTATGTGTGTGGCACAGTGCCTAGAATATTGAAGGTTTCAATAAATTCTAGTCTTTCCCTTAATCCTCTTTGTAAATCTGGTCAGGTGTCAGATCAGTTTTAAGGATAGCACTGATAAATCTTTGTTACATAATACATTGAATTTTTGTTACAAATACATTGAATCTTTGTTACATAATACATTGAATATTTTGAATATTTTATACATTGAATATTTATGCTTTTATGTTATTAAAGCATAGTGAATTTGAAGTCTCATAAAGAACATAGCTCTGAGATATGGTTATCCACTGCTAATGCTGCAGGGCACCAGGTTTTGTAGGAAAGTAGAGGATAAACTTTGAAAAAAACCATCAGTATCATGTAATCAAAGTAATACTGTCATAAACAAACCAAGCTACCCATGAACCAATTTCTAGATGAATTCAGAAAGGTATAATTAACTCCATTTTAATGACTCCCCTGCCCCCGTATCTCCCTATCCCTGAGTCAAGCTTGATGACATTTCTCTCCTGGCATATTCTCCATGTGGTGCCCACCATGTGATGACTCACACCCCACACTAATTACACAGTATAACACTTCTGTGTTGCAAGTTGATTTTTCACATTTGTCTATTAGCATTGCAATTGTTGGTTGGTTGACAGTTTCTTAAAACATATCAAACAAAGAGAAAATCTGCTAGTATTTAATCTTGAAATAAAATCCTTGAGCATTCCCAGTGTATGTGGACTCTCTAGAGAAAATCTTCTATCCATAAAATTATGACAAAACATTTAAAATTTTTAACTTTTTAATTAAAGCTCAAATTCTCTAGCTAAATGAATCGACATTCCTCCTTCATTCTTTCTAAATCTAGTTGCTCAGGAGATTGCAGTGTCATTTATCATCCAGTTTTCATAGCATCATTACTTTTTTTTCCACGGCCCAATAATTTTGATATTTCTTTGCTATCAAAGATAGTGTCAGGCACTCATACTATTTATTTAGAGAATATGAATAATTTTCTCTCTAAGCACAAGAAGTTAACTTTAATCCTTATATTCATTTTAAGGCTATTTATTACATTAGATAGCTTTGTAATTAGAACCTATTATGAAAAGACAAATTAAATATGTCTATTTTAATATTTATTTATGAAACAAGAAGCTGAATTTGAAGCTACTTAAACTGTAATGTCCATTCTTTTCATCCTTTCAGTTCCAAAAGAAATTACATTACACCTAGAGGACACAATCTGTTTTATTCCATTTCATTACTAAGCTCACTCCACATATTAAATATACCTTCTGTAGTGACTGTGACACTTTTCTCCAAATAGATTCTTGTTTATATGTATTGGACATGAGTTCTTTTGAAGACATGTGTATTTACCATTTTTAAATTATATTTTTTATTGAAATGTAGTAGAAATACAATATTATGTTAGTTTCAGGTATACTATATAATGATTTGACATTTGCATACATTATGAAATGATCACTATGATAAATCTAGTAACCGTCTGCCCCCATACGAACTTATTAGAGTATTATTGACCATATTCCTTATGCTGTCTATTTACCATTTTAATATTTCTATTTCTAGCTAAGGAACTTCATGAAGAGCTATGATGGAGTAGCTGCTGCCTCTTTCTCAAGAGCCGTGGAAACTGTCGAAGCCAATGTACGCTGGAAAATGCTTTATCAAGATGAGCTTTTCCAATGGTTAGGAAAAGCTCTGAGACACTAATGTGTGTCTATTAAAAACAATTTGACTCAGAATTCTGTGAGAAGACCTGCTTTGTGTGGAATGAGGAAAATGGCCAGATTTTCAGTGTTAACATGTGGGAGGAAATTTTTTTTTTTAATTTTTGGTTTTGGGTGATTTTTTTTGTTTCACTCATTCTGTTTTGTTTCTCTACTGGGTGTTCTTCTCTAAAGAAACTCTTGCAAGTGCAACTAGCCATGACTGCTTCAGCTATACATTCCTCACTGTACAGGACCAAATATGATAGTGGTGCATGTTGACGTTGCAGTCAGTATGGAAAAAACATATTCAGAATATTTTGTGCATGGTTGTATGGCCCTGCCTGTGTTCTAGCATGCTTATTTAAAATGTCCAATGTTGTATGTGAATATATGTTACAGCGGGATTAACATTACGCAAAAGCACAAAGATTATCTGTGACAGTGATGCAATGAAAGAAAAACTAAAACAGGGAATTATATTCTTAGTCCTGGGCAATGTGAGAAGTGAAATAGCCCTTTAAGTGATTGGTGTCACTTATTTCAGCACTTGGATTGTCTTTCAATGATTATTGTACTGTTAACTCATTTTCTTTGAGTTAAAGCTGTGTATACATTAAAAAACGCATATAGATAGTGTATGCATATGTATATGTACATAGGGAGGCCCCATATGTATATAGTATGTTGTACACTGCATTTGTGCAGACTTTCTTCAGCTGAAAGAAAATTTATCTTTTTATAAACTTACGCAAACTTTGGAAAGGCTTCAAAGAATTTATCTCAACGCTATCCTTCCTGACAATTTCCTGACTAAATTTCTCAACTGTTATAGATTTTTTCATCTACTTCCTGAATGGTCTATTCTATACATAAAAATGAATTTAAACAAAATTTATGTACAAACGCTCTGCTAATTTTCCTAAGTGGCAACCTCACATCGTAAATATAGATTCTGTCATCATTTTGGTCCAGCTTCCTATTGGATAAAACAGTTATGTATACTTAATGATTATCAGTGCTGAGAAAGTGTTTCTTTTCCATCTTCTTTGTTTCTCCATCTCATGTTGGGTGGTGCAGAGAGTTAAAAACTCTTTCTGTGTGTTGATCTTTGTGTCTGTGTGAATCTAATCTTCCATTAAGCGACCATACCTCAAATGGATTCTTATGACCTTTGATGCCAGGTGTGCCATTTGTCAAGATGAAAAGTTTCTTTTCTTGAGCAAAGCTTTTCCTTTAGTATTGACAGCTCTGTTCTACCTGGGAATTTTGAATAGTCTTTCCCTGGCTGTATTATGGAACACAAGTGTTTTTAAATGGTATTCTCACGCAGTAGGCCAGCTCTCCAAACGTTACTTAGATGCTCAAAAACAAACATATTTTAAGTTTACCATTATGAAATGCAGATATAACTAACTGTACATAAGCCAAATGTTTGTGGACCACTTTATGTTTTCCTGAGGTTTTCCGCCCCTCTACATCTTCTTGCAAATCATTGAAGGAGACGTTCTAACTCTAATAGTCACTGAACATTGGGGAAAAAAAAGTAGGTATTTTAGAAACTGGAGCCATAGATTTATTATAGGTTTGTAGTAAAGAGGAACAATTTAATAATCCATAGAACAAGTATCACCTAAGGTTGAATTTTATCTTTTTAGCAATTAATATCTATTACTCACACCTAAATTTTTCAGCCCTTCAATTAATATATTAATTTTAGATACTCTATGTGTTGTTAACAGAGTAATGCTTAGTATAAAATCTAAAGGTCATGCCACCTATCTGAAGTGATGAAATTTAATATAATTTCAAACATGTGTGAAACCCTTAAGGGGTAAGTTCTGAAACATAACAATAATAAAGATCACACTGTCATGCAGGTTCAAAACACGTACTGTATCACCATTGGATTCATGTAATAGAAAAGATAAAAAATTAGAGGTGGATGTCTTGTTTTATGTCATGAATTACTGAAAACTCTTAATAGTTGTGACATTCTTTTGAATGAAATCACCATTTCCAGCTTTGAGTTAGAAGGGATTTTATAGTTCTTTTTTCCTCTGCACTGTTAGTAATCTTAATCTTCTTTCAGTATTTTAGTGGCCTTGAACAGCTGGTTTAGCTATGATGTCAAACCCTAAGTGTATAATTATGTGCAATGTTCAATACCTCATATAATACTTGTTCACAGTATAGTGGTATCAATAGCATTGAGATGGAATTTTTGTTCTACATATTTTTCAATAATTTATCCTTTCCAATGTTGAAGATTATATCAGGCATTAACATTTTTTAGTTGTTTAAATAAGTAATATTTTCAAAATAATAAAATGACCAATGACATCTCTTGGAATATTCTGTAAAATGTAGTTAAGTTATAAAATTCTATTTTCTACATAGAGTTTTTATCTTTTTTCTCTTCTTTGTCTGTTTTACAAATCATATACATGCATGAAATAACAAATAGTTGAAAGTGTCCAAAATCTAGGCTTAAAAAATTACTGTGCCATTATATGTACAACAGCAAAACTTGGTTTCAATTAGGAAGGACTAAATATGTACTGAATATTTAGTAAATATTCTGAAGCACTAAATATCTCTAGGTAACCTGTAAATAAAAAGTTTTCCCCATTTTTACACATTTTCCCTTAAAATTTTCCTATAATCTTTAAAAGTGTTTTTACATATGCAAGCACAACCTCTAAGGTTAATATCTACAATGCTAGGTTTATTCTTCAGTTTCAATAACATGGATTTTACCTGGGAGTTAAACTCACTTTGGTTTACATTATTTCTAGGATAATTATATCATAGGACTGAGATTTTTTTGATAGTGCAACTTACAAATATTGTAACAGTAAAATCTTACAATGTTCCTAAGATTAAACCATATATTTATAAACTGCATTTAATTTTCAAAGAACTTTTACATATGCTGTTTTGTTTGATTCCTGTCAAAAACATAATAAATTATATTAGCCCTAATAGCCTGATGAGAAAACTGAGACTCAGAGTAGCAACATGAACTTTTTAAAATTACATGATTGGTCTTACCTGGTGGCGCAGTGGTTGAGAGTCCGCCTGCCGATGCTAGTTTTTAAAATTACATGATTGGTCTTACCTGGTGGCGCAGTGGTTGAGAGTCCGCCTGCCGATGCTAGGAGACACGGGTTCGTGCCCCGGTCTGGGAAGATCCCACATGCTGCAGAGCGGCTGGGCCCGTGAGCCATGGCTGCTGAGCCTGTGCGTCTGGAGCCTGTGCTCCGCAACAGGAACCGAGGTCACAACAGTGAGAGGCACGCGTACAGCTAAAAAAAAAAAAAAATAAATAACATGATTGTTGTTTTGGGAACAATTACAATAACTTGAGATCTTCAAGAAAACCTTCCTACAACTAAAATAGAAAGACATGTTTGAAATACCTCTATCAGTTGCATTAATTGGAGATTTTCCAAATACCAGAAGCAATATCAAAATACTGATTAAATATATCTACAATAGTTACATTATTTTTAAAAGTCTGTTTCTAGTTTGCATAATGTCAACAACCGGAAGAAATGTTAATTAGCATTCACTTTGGTCAGCGTAAATACCCAAATATTGGGACAAAAAATACAGCCCATTGATAATAGTTTTCTTTTTTTTAATATTTTGGTGAACATTATTTAAATATGACCTTAAAATACTGACAATTTGCTTTATTTTCCACACAGATTTCTCTGATACACTTTGTAGTAACAGATGGTCAGACCACAGATAAAATGATGTCCATTTAAATCAGTGAAGGTAATACTCAGTAAAATGTTTATCAATCTTTGCAGACTAAGTTATGCAAAAACCATTTTCGTGCAACTGTAGTACTATATCAGATGCAGTAAAGGGATTCCTAAAGAAGTTTACAATAATATATTTAATTCAAATCTATTGGCTATTAAATTTTAAGGAATATTTTCTAAGAAGTCAGAAACCTAAAATAGTTTAATTATTCTCAATATACCCATGAAGTAATCACATATACTTTATTAAAGAGAAAGCTCATATAATGGTAAATTAGGATTCCTACACCTGTTTTTTTTTCCTTTATCAGAGACCATAGCTGAATTATTATCATTTGGCACTGCTAATTATGTACTGACAGAATTTAATTAAACATATTTATTGAGCA
Source organism: Phocoena phocoena (assembly GCF_963924675.1). Taxonomy (NCBI): domain Eukaryota; kingdom Metazoa; phylum Chordata; class Mammalia; order Artiodactyla; family Phocoenidae; genus Phocoena; species Phocoena phocoena. Next base: position 44,724,668 of record NC_089229.1, on the reverse strand, counting down.
CCTTTTATTTCACAAAGCACTTTTTGAGAGGAAAGGAAGGGATGAACAAGGCTTAAAGGAATTTACATCACAATAAATGAAACAAACATAGAGAAATAATGAACCAATAAGGGCAACATGAAAGATAATTACATACTACAAAAAAGGAACTAAATAATTTTTAGGTATAGATAATATTAGGCATTATTTTTGTATACTCATTCTCAAAACATTTGTCGCACTTCAGGATAATTCTCACTGTTTCACAGCACTTAATTGTGTAACATTTAGAAAGTATAATAAAACCACATAGTTTAAACTTTTATAGTTGGAATATAAATTAGAATAGAATTTATCTTTAAGAAAAGCTGAGCATTTTAATAATATCAGTAAGTTGTGGAAAAATGTTTAACCTCCTTATGTAAAAGTAGCTGAAGTTTTCTAAAATGGTTTTAGCTTACTGTTTGTATATTCACAATGTGTTAATTTTAAGTTAATCATATGTTTTTAAAAACAGGTTCAACAATTCTTATACAGTACTAGGCAATAATGTATTTGTTCAAAATAGTATATGTGAACTTTTGAGTATGAAAATGTTATTGCAAAATATCCTGGAATTCCAAAATTTAATTACATGAGTAACTTTCAGTTCGATTGCTTTGAATTAATAAGGTCTTTTTTAAATTAAAATATTGGGTTGGCCAAAAAGTTCATTCGGGTTTTTCCATAAGCTTGAAAAACCCGAATGAACTTTTTGGCTAACCCAGTTTTTTTTTTTTGTTTTTTTTTTTTTTTAGTATTTTGTTTAATATGCATTGTTTATGTTCAGAAAAAAAACAAAAGTGTACTTTAGTAGCTTTTATTTCGATTTTATTCTATGAAAGTTTACTTCAAAGTCTAGAAAAAATTGTCTTAAATATTAAAAATAAACAGTTGGTGAAAATATATGTTCTAATTTTATGTATACTGTATATGAATTTTATTTTTAAAATAGATTTTTCACAAATAGCCCTACTGGTAGGCAGTATAATTTTACCCAGATTTTGAAAACATAACACTTTACAGGATTTTATGTTGAATATTTAGTACTTTAAGGATAGTACATTAAAGATGTTTATCTTTTGCACATTCCCAGTTCATGTACCAATCCACTAAGAAAAAAGAAAGACCCATTCTTCATTTTAATCAGAATTAATTTTTTGTACTGTGTTAGTTAAATGAGTTATAATATCAGGAAAGTACAAAAACTTGAGTGCCTCCTAAGTGCTGGGCATTGTGTAGGTATCATCTCATTTAATAACCCTGTGAAATACCATCAGTTCCAAATCACCAGTGAAGAGACAGAAGCTAAGAGTTGTAATGAGCTTGTGTAACTGGTGGTAGGTTTTGGCGGGCGAGAATTCAAAAACCTGCAAACGCAAGCCTTATATGGCTTAAATTAGTCCTTAATCTGCCTCCTACATGCCTGAAAACATAAGGATTATCCATACAGACCAGTCTCTGTAGAATATTTGAATACTTAGCTTACTTTTTCATTGTCATTGGCTAATTTGAGAAAAATGTTAATTAGTACATTTTGGTTTACTACTCATTTCTTAACAAGGTTACTTCATATGGCCTATAAAGATTTTCACCAAAGTGTTTTACATTAATGTGTTGTGTAGCGGGTTTTAAGCTGTTACAAGTAATTAAGAGATAGTCCAGCCAACGAGCCATGAAACATAAGGGAAAAGAGAAGATGGATTGCAAAGCTCTTCACCAGTGGACCAAAAGATAAAAAATCTCTACCCTGCATATGGAGGAGACCTATTAGTTTAGCCAGAACTTTCCTTTTGCTTAGCAATGAGGTCAGAGAAATATTTCTCTCTTTCTGCTTAGAACCATATGGATGGACCGCAGCTCCTTAATTTACTTGAAGTTACATTTTCCATTGGCCTCCTCTGTGTAGTTACAGTTAACTACTTTGACCTACCTCTGCACAGGTCAACTTGGTTCTAATCGCATACATTTTTATTATGTCATGTAAGTAATTGAAAGAGTGAAATGTTTTATAGCAAATATTACAGTAGAGTTAAGAACATCTGCCTTGAATGTGCAGTGTATTTACTTTCTTTTTTCTTAATACATCTTATTTGGAGTATAATTGCTTCACAATGCTGTTAGTTTCTGTTGTACAACAAAGTGAATCAACCGTATGCATACATATATGCCCATATCTCCTCCCTCTTGAGCTTCCCTCCCACCCTCCCTACCCCACCCCTCTAGGTCATTGCAAAACACCAAGCTGATCTCCCTGTGCTATGTGGCTGCTTCCCATTAGCTATCTATTTTACATTTGGTAGTGTATATGTCGATGCTACTCTCACTTTGCCCCAGCTTCCCCCTCCCCTCATGTCCCCAAGTCCATTCTCTATGTCTACGTCTTTATTCCTGCCCTGCCACTAGGTATATCAGTACCATTTTTTTTTTTTTTAGATTCCACGTATATGCGTTAGCACACAGTATTTGTTTTTCTCTTTCCGACTTACTTCACTCTGTATGATAGACTCTAGGTCCATCCACCTCACTACAAATAACTCAATTTCATTTCTTTTTGTGGCTGAGTAATATTCCATTGTATATATGTGCCACATCTTCTTTAGCCATTCATCTGTTGATGGGCACTTAGGTTGCTTCCATATCCTGGCTATTGTAAATAGTGCTGCAATGGACATCGTGGTGCATGTCTCTTTTTGAATTATGGTTTTCTCAGGGTATATGTCCAGTAGTGGGATTGCTGGGTCATATGGTAGTTCTATTTTTAGTTTTTTAAGGAACCTCCATACTGTTCTCCATAGTGGTTGTATAAATTTATATTCCCACTAACAGTGCAGGAGGGTTCCCTTTTCACCACACCCTTTCCAGCATTATACTGTTTCTAGATTTTTTGATAATGGCCATTCTGACCAGTGTGAGGTGATACTTCATTGTAGTTCTGATTTGCATTTCTCTAGTAATTAGTGATGTTTAGCAGCTTTTCGTGTGCCTCTTGGCATCTGTATGTCTTCTTTGGCGAAATGACTATTTAGGTCTTCTGCCCATTTGTTAATTGGGTTGTTTGTTTTTTTGATATTGAGCTCCATGAGCCGTTTGTATATTTTGGAGATTAATCTTTTGTCCATTGTTTCATTTGCAAATATTTTCTCCCATTCTGAGGGTTGTCTTTTCATCTTGTTTATGGTTTCCTTTGCTGTGCAAAAGCTTTTAGGTTTAATTAGGTGCCATTTGTTTATTTTTGTTTTTATTTTCATTACTCTAGGAGGCAGATCAAAAAAGATCTTGCTGTGGTTTATGTCAAAGAGTGTTTTTCCTATGTTTTCCTCTAAGCGTTTTATAGTGTCCATTCTTACATTTAGGTCTTTAAACCATTTTGAGTTTACTTTTGTGTATGGTGTTAGCTAGTGTTCTAATTCCATTCTTTTCCATGTAGCTGTCCAGTTTTCCCAGCACCACTTATTGAAGAGGCTGTCTTTCCTCCATTGTATGTTCTTGCCTCCTTTGTCGTAAATTAGGTGACTATATGTGCGTGGGTTTACCTCTGGGCTTTCTGTCCTGTACCATTGATCTATATTTCTGTTTTTGTGCCAGTACCATACTGTCTTGATTACTGTAGCTTTGTTTACTTTCTAAGTTAATCATTCAGTTATTCTCCTTTTAACCCCGACAAGGTTCACAATATTACTTTTGCTCTTGTTCACTATTCTGTTCCCACTTTCACATAACTTATGACCTACTGGGTGAAAACATTCATTATTAATTTTTTGCTACTAAGTTTCATTTATAAAGGTTTATTATCTGTCACTTAAGTACAAAAAATGTTTCAAGTGAATGTTGTATTTCTACCCTTTAAAATATTGTATAATAGTAACCTCACATTATTTTTTAAATGCTACCTGTGCATTGCCATATATGAATATACTTGCCATTTATCTTTGCTGTATTTTAGTCCCTTTACATTTTGATAGTTTTTTAAAACAGACCAAAACTATAAAACTAAAACACAGTAGAACTATGAAGCTTGTGCACTGTCCACTTACTTGAAGCAAGAAGAGAAATTCTGCCTTTGGGCTTTCATAATTGGCTTTCTGGACACCACTGAATTCATCAGATAATCTTTTAAAAATATTATGTGGACTATTTCTAATGAATTTATTCAGCAACAAAGTTTATTTTCCTAGAGCCATTCTCCAAATGAACAGACTTATTTAAAATATGCCAAATGGAAGCACTTTTTTTCATTTCTAATATCTTATGATTTAGGAATAAAAAAGTAACTGTTCTTTTAGTAAATATGATTACTAAAGCATCTGCCAAATAACTGTGTTAGTTTAGCAGGTTAATGTTTTCTATGGTATGCCTTTAAAATTATTCAGTAAAAATTCAATTAGTATGTGTTCAACATGAAGTTTTTATTCCACTATAATCAAGCACTGACAAAATGGATTTTTCTAAGTGAGAAAATTTGTCTTCTGTATTTTAAGCAGAACAAATTTGAATTTTGCCTCTGATAATAAAATTTTGTACAGTAATGTGTAATTCATCACTGTCTTAATTTTCTGACATGTTCAGATAAGGCCAAGATAAATAATATCTTCTGCTTTTTAAAATTATGCTTCTGTTTTTACTTGAGAACCGATTTTTAAAATTCTGAGTAGACACATTGTAGAGGTCCATGAAAAAAGAAAAAAATCACTTTCTTTTTTGACGAGGACTTTTTCAAAACTATACACATGCTGAAGCTGGAATAAAGAAGTACGTATTTGTGCTATACTGTAAGAAGGAAAAAAATACCAATTTAGTCTCCTTTCTAATTATATGCCTTTAGAATAAATGAAATGATCTGCACTTTGGGAAAAGTGATTTCACCTGAAATGCATTTTCAGATTGCTTTTTAATAGGTTTCCACGTTCTATAGACTGTCAAGTTCCCTGAATTTCAAGAACAGTTTTCAATAACAATAGGACTATAAAATATATATAATCAGGGTGCATAAGTAGTACTCAAAGTATAGTTTTTCAATGTCTCTGGGTTTTTCTGTTTCTAAGGATTGTTCAGAGAACATTAGACTTGACTCTGCATAGCCACCCATTTGAGCCTTACCCATGATACTTTATTCAGCCGTAGGAAATTCTCCTCCACCATGAACATGGGAATAAGAAATGGACGGCCTTCCAAGCCAGAATCAAGAATACTCCTATTAGGATTATGGCCAGTGTCCACGTATACTGGAGACATATAGATGCATATGTATGTACATATCTTATATATAGATACCATATATACATGTATATATGGTATCCATATCTATACCCATATAGTCTATTTATTTCTTTGTCAAATGATTGTTCTCTGCAGAACAATCACATAAATCAGAAAATGGCTATTGCAAAATATAAATTGGGGGAGTAGAGCATGTCTACCATCATTTGAAGAGGCTGTCAAATGACATTAAATTATACAGGCACAATAACAAGAATTCCCTCTAACAATCATGAGGGAGCTTATTAAGAAAACAATTCTGCCTGGCCCCCAACTCTAGCGATTCTGTCTTAGTAAGTGTTGGCTGGGATACGGTTGTCTGCATTTTGAACAAGGACTGTAGTTGGTTCATCTACACTAGAGGCTATCCATCTAGACCACACTTTAAGAAACATTGGGTAGGCACAGTGGTTCTCTGCCCTGACTTTACATTAGACTCAACTGAAATAGCTTTTCAAACATACTTTTGCCCGGGCCACACTTCAATTAAAGAAGACTCTCTGGCATGAGGTATCTGCGTCAGCAATTTTTAAAGCTCCCAGAATGATTCTAATACACAGTCATCATGGTCAAGAACCTCTGGGCAGCACATACCAAATTGAACATTACATAGCGTAAGCAATAGTTACAGAATGTTACTGAAAGTACCTGTATTTTTAGACATCTAAGAATTTCTTACTGCTGCTTAATATTCTTTGAATATAGAAATGCAAAATGTGTTTTCAGTTAGCTTAATTGTGAAAGGCTAATAGGAGGCTTGAACAACTGACCTTAGGGCTATAACACGTCACTGACACAGCACAGGAAGCTGTTTCCCTGCCATCCACCTAGATGCCTCATTTTCCCTCTATTCTGACATTGACATTCTCCTGTCACTCACTTTGTCTTACGTCATTTTCTCTATAGTCTTATTGAGTCTCTGTAGTCTTGTGACTATATCCATATCTACCATTATCAGCAACAACAATTTTTCAACTTTTATTTTGCTTTGAAATTGGCAGGGCGTTCCAGCAAATGACTGCACCTTTGCTCTGCTGAATAGAACAATTTTTTTTTCTGCTGCCCATTTTGCAAATGCCTGAAGTTGGAGCTCAGGCCTGATACATGGGTTGAAATCATTGCATCAGGGAGATAAACACATCATAAGCCATTATTATAAACTGTTATCCTCTGAAATATTCTTTTTTCTAGTTCTTTTCCAGTTTCTTTTACTCTCCCTTCTCTTTCTCTTTCTCATTGCAACCTGCCAGCTGAACACTGAGGCTTTTTCGGCTTTTTCGGCAGCAGGCACTTATTTTCACCTGACATGGAAAAGAGAATAGTGAAAGTTTGGAGCTCTTTCTATATCAGTGTGCATAATAGAAAGTGACGTGCTCTTGAGATTGTCAAACAAGACCCATAGGGCATCTGGGTAGATTGATTCTCTTAGGTATGCTCTTGAGCCATTGTGCTCATTCGTCAATCCTTTAGTTCCTGGCTTCCCTTGGGTTGCTGAAATTTGTTTTCCTTTCCCGAATTATCTAGCTAATTACAGATTTCAGAATACAAGCAATTCATTTTTTTCACTAAAAAGGGAACTAGAAGCATTGTCACCTCTGGAACATTTTAGCAAGCTGGTAGAGGGTGAATAATTTGATTGGAGAACTCTTGAGCCATATGTGGCCAAAAAAAGTCTTGAATCCCCTCTATCCTGCTTTTGCTATTTTTTTCATTCTCCGTCATTTACCCTGTAGGTTGTTATCTCCATACGATTTCATACTGAACCCATTTTTCATGGGGAAAAGAAATTTTGTTGTAGAGTAAGATCTTCCAAGTTAGTAGGTTTTTATTAAGTTATTAGGATTATAATTTGCACAATGACGTACTTCACTGAGACACTTATGAAAATTCAGGTCTACCTCAGAACTTCAACAACTGCCTGCTGGGTAAACTATAAGAGGGAACTGCTTAATTAGCAAAGATCTATGTAGGAGTCCTAAAGCTAAAGCTTAACAGGAATGGCTTCAATGTAACATTACTAGGTGGACATACAGCAAAATTTAGCACCAAAAAGGGATTAGAAAGTAGGACTGGAAAGTAGGCTTGCTATATTTAAGATGGGGGTGGACTTCAGAAGACAGAGAATATGCAAAATGCAGCAGGTGCCTAAAGGACTACAGTTAAGTATGTCGTGAATATATTATACAAATAACAGTTATTCTGGTACTTGGATCACCTAAATATTTTCCAGTGATGTGTGAGTGAAAAAAATTGAGTAAAATACATGGAAGGTTTCATATAATAAACCCAGGCTCCAAAATAAATATTAATTTCAATCCTGTTCAAATTACAAAGAGCAAGAATTGACTAGTGTTGAGCTGTTTGAAGTGTGTGTGTGTGTGTGTGTGGTGTGTGTTTTGGATGAAGGAGAAGAGTGAGGAGACTTGACAGCAGATGACAGAACTTCTAACCAAGCATATTTCCACATTTAAAAAGTGAAATTATAGTCTCATACTACATATTCAAATCATTTTCCAATCATTTAGACTCAAATTATTCAATTTTCTAGTTTGGAAGTTCTCATCTTGTTGCATATGAGAAAATGCCTGGTGACTTAGAGGAGAGATTTAGATTAAAGTGTGGTTTTATTACTTTAGGTTCAATAGAAGGTGTGTGCATTTCTAGAGCCATCAAATAAGATTCAGTAGATATCTGGGTACATAGATACTCATATCTGGGTGTTCTCTTGAGTAGTTGAAATACCAAAACGAAATACTAAAACCTAACTTTGGCTAAATGAAACTGGAAAAAATCAAGCTGCCCTTTCTGGTTAGTAATAAAACACAGGAACTCTAATGTTAGAGGTGATAAATGGACGTTTGCTTGTTTTGTCACAAATTCATTTTAAAATAAGAGCTCCCATGTGTTAAGTTTCTCGTCATTCTCAATTACTTGAAAAAAAACTTGAATGAAATTAAATGCTTTGTCTGACTTTCGTGCACAAATATTTTATTTGCTTTGACTATGGACACTTACCATAATATTTATCATCATTTGAGAGGTTTGATTTTGTAATACAAACCTTGTACAGATTGGCCAAATTGCAAAAATAGAGCAAAATATCTCTTGCCATGCTTTAATTACTGTACTTCTAGTAATGCCTAAATATGTAGTTTTCTTATAAAGATCCGCTTGATCTACAAAGCTCTTAGTTTTTTAAAGGTCCAAAGTTTGCATACTGCTGAGAGAAATCTCAGTTAAATATTGGCTACTTTTTTGTACCTAAGTCAAATTAATATTTTGGTTCTTGTTAAATTTTGTTATGTGAGAATTTTGGGATTCTGATATTGTTATCCATTATAACTTTTCTCTATGTATGTATAGGGTGACATCTTGTCTTCATTTAAATCATAAGATGAGACTGTGTGTTGTTTTTTTTTCCCAGTTATCATTCTGCCAGCAGATCTGATACTAACCAGCACTTTCTCACTTAGACGTGTAGATCCCTTGGTTAGTCTATGTTTATGTGGGACTTGTTTGGGGGAGAACTCTGCTTATAGACAATGCACTGCCTTCTTCAGAGGTCATTAAAGTTGTTAAAATAAGATGGTTACAGAACCCTACGCTCCTATGTTTCTGACAACTCCACTTTAACTACATCAGAAACATTAAAACGGCAGCTACCAACATACCATAGAGCCGATAAATATTTTTACTCTAATATCTTGCTAAAGCTTTATGAAGTGGTGTAGGGTAGATGTTTTTCTCTCTCGTTTTCAAACACACCTGAATAAAATCAACTGGAAATCTTATAATCTATATTAGGCATTGATGTATTCACAGCTACATTTTTGGGGTCATTTTGAAATCTCTCTCTTCTGAACAGATTCTCTCTTTAGTGTATATAGTTCTTATTGACTATACCATCCATTTCACACTTCTTAGATATTTTATATCAATGTATTTTATCTCACAATGAGATTATACATTCATTAAGGATGGAGATGATTTTTTTAAATTTCTTGACAGCAACTTCAAATATAATAAATTCTCAATCACATTTTCTTGATTGAGAACAGCCTAAGTGCCAGTATAGAAACCAATGACTTTCCAGTATAGTCACACAGCAAGAAGTGTTTGGGGGATTTAGAGGCATAACTAGAATAAAAAGTGCTGATCATTTTAAAGTATTGCAAAACTAAAGCTTGAAAGCTCACTCCATTCTTTGAATTTGTTCAAAAATATCACTTTAGAGGAACACTTGTGATCTACTTTGACCCTCTTGGTAGAGAAAATAGAAGAACAGAAGGATACTAAGATGCTATTTCATAACACATCTATTACAGTAATTCATTTATAGTGTGGAATGTTTGCCAATGATAAATGCATGTTACTGTGGTGCAATTATGAATGTACCTTGGCTTTTCAACAATAAACCTGCCAAAAGGTTGCAAAATGCACAAGGAAGAAATTTTAGTTGAAGAGCTGAACTAACCAAGAAGTATAATTTTTTTTAAAAAAGTGTCTATAGGGCTTCCCTGGTGGCGCAAGTGGTTGAGAGTCCACCTGCTGTTGCAAGAGATACGGGTTCGTGCCCCGGTCCGGGAAGATCCCACATGCTGTGGAGCGGCTGGGCCCGTGAGCCATGGCCGCTGAGCCTGTGCGTCCAGAGCCTGTGCTCCGCAGAGGGAGAGGCCACAACAGTGAGAGGCCCGCGTACCGAAAAAACAAACAAACAAACAAAAATAAAAGTGTCTATATTTTTTAAAGAGATTTTTGTTCACTGCTAAAGTTAAATTTGTAAAAACACAGCATATTTTTCGTAATCTATGAACGTCACATAGACTTGACTTTGCATGCATGCTGCCTTCTCAAATTATCTTCTTATAGAAAATATTCACAGTATTAACTTATTACCACAGAAAGTGAATCTATCCCAGAAAATGGTGCCATTTATGTCTTTGAAATTCCTTGTAAGATCATGGATTGGACTGGGAAAATTGTGTCAAGCTTTTATTCCTTGATATTTTAGTAGGAAATGGAGATGAAGGTGAATTACATTATTGTCTGACTCACATGCCACCGCTATGCTTCATATGTTACTAACTGATAAAAGTCTAAGCTACAATCACTATGGAGCTAATGAATGGTGAATTTTTATTGACCTACTGTGCACTCAAACCTATATTAGATACTAGGCTGGCATTAAAGTAATGTAACGCATAGGTCTTTGCCTAGAAGAAATTTTTGTGATTGGACAAATGACAATTATGGATAAAACAGAATATCATAAAAGAATATAGGAAAACATATAATACACAGTTTAGGTTACTTTTAAGAAAGGGGAAAGCTGGATATGGACTGAACTTTTAGGAAAGACTGTGAAGTCCATGGAGTTGGGGAAGATTACTGATCATTCTGTGGTTTCAATGAGAGAAAAATTGACTTGGGGGTGGGGAGGGGGTTAAAGTGAATATTTAATGGCATAGGGAAAAGTTAAATACAACCTTGAAGATCTCTCCTGTTCATCCTTTTTATCCACCCAAGTTAGAGAATATTATCTGATGAAAACAAACAATTTCTATTCTGATGACTTTTTCAGAAGTAGCAATTATTATGGGAAGAACCTAAGATATAGAACAAATGGCTTCTTAAGATTGTTGGTGATGGAAGTATACAGAAGGAAGGAAAATAAACAAATGCATGTATAATCCCTTAAATTTCCATTTCATGATTTTTTTCAATTATTTATATAATTTAAGTGATTAAAATTGTATTTTTCTTCTAGAGTGTTCAATAATAAATCCTCTGGGCTTATGTTTTGGATGTTACATGAAAGCTCGTTAAGAAACAAATTGGAATGAATGCTGTAATTGAATTTCTTCCATAGGTCAACACCGCATGCTTTAGGGGGCTGACTGTATAAGAAAAATCCTAACTCTGTGAATCTGTTTAGAGTTTCCTATGTTTGTCTTGCCTTTAGTCAGTTTCTCCATGCTTTGCATACAGTTCAAACTTCCTACAGACCAATTTGAATTATGTGCAATGATTCCCTTTGGTCTGTTGAAAAAGTCCTTTGCCTTAATTCAAGATTTTTCAGTTTGCCTTTGGCATATAATTTATTCCTTGGTTCTCATTTCTTACCATATACCACATTTTAACCATAGTGTTCCTGATTCTTTTGTAAGCTTTTTGTGATGATGGGCACTTAGAAAGTTCTCATCTGGTGGAAGCTAGATGTTTACCAACTATACAATGTTTTTCCTTGAGTTCTAGCCCCACCTCTGCTGCTTTAGCCATAGGCCGACACAGATAAGTAGTGCTAGGTTCCTCTTTTGGAGGAAGAGGTCATCAATAGGACATGACACCTTTGAGCTGGACCCAGACAACTGAAGGCTCCTCCCTCCCTCTCCTTCCTTAAAATGTATGTTCAGCCTCTCATTCCCAAACTAGGAGCCGTTCTAAGGATGCAGCCTTGAAAGCGTAAGGTGTGGTTGAGACCATCTGGACTGGATACATGACTTAATCCAGTTAAGTTATATAAATGTCTATATAAAATTTTAAGATTCTGGCAGGTGGTTGTGGAGACCTGCTCATCTTGCAGCCACCCAAGATAAACCTTGTCAATAAGTTCCATGGCTTTTTCTCGAGTAGTCTGTCTCTTTCTTCAGTCTCTCCTTGCCCTATGTGTACAGGTACCAGTTTCAGATTTCAGCTGGAGAACTCTCCAGTTTGTGAACCAACATTTTCTCCAACATTTTCTGTTGTGTGAGGATAAATAATATGCAAAGTGGGGATGAGAGTGAGAGTAAAATGTAAATAAAGAAATCTGAGCTATGTCCAAAGATACAGGACATAGGGCTGGACACAGGAGAAAACTAGTAGACTTCCCCACCCTCTGCCCACTATGCCAATCATCAGTGCATGTTTATGAAAACTGCCCATTGATTGGAGGGACAAGTTGAGCCAGCTGGCTCCAGCAAAATAGGGCAGTTAGAGCCAGCCCACAGAAAACCAGTACCTGTGTGCTGTTCCAACAGGAGTGCATCACCTCACTCACTTTCAAGTTCCCTGAGATGCCTTTCCCTTGGGAGTTCTGTAGCTGTTTAAATGAGCTCACCTGGCAATGTGAGGACCTCTTATTAATATTTTACATACTCTTCATCAACTTTTAGGCAATTTAGGGTTAATTTAGGGGTAGCGATATTAAATGTGTTCTATTGCTGACCTCCAAGTTTCTCCATTTTCTAGAACTGCTCATGGAAACGACTGTTATTTTAATAAGCTAATTGGGGTGGGGAAAGAGATTCCAAAGCCCCCCATAGAGATCAGATAATACATCAAACCTTTCTATCTCCTCATTTATTCTAGCATTCCTTTAATCTGAATTCCTTCTCTTTTCATCACTGCCTTCTCAATGCTATTTATCTTTTAAGGCTCTAACCATGCGTTTGTAAAGCACGGTTCTTGGGCCATTTTCATCTAAATCACCCAGGGTGCTAGTTAGAAATGCAGACTGATTGTATAAATCAGAATCTCTAGGGATGGTCCAGAAATCTAAATTTTAACAAGCTCCCCAGGCATCTTTTATGAATGCAGAAGTTTGAGAAACACTGTTCCATTCAAACACCGTGAAGTTATTCTCATTACCCTGGAAAACCAATGCTCTTTCTCTGCCTTTGGAATTTCTGAAAAAGTTAGTTTTTATACCCTTCCTAGAATATTTATAATATTCTGTCTTATATTATAATTTCTCATAACATTATGATCTGTGCACTGGTTTTATTCCCTCTATTATAAGTATAAGCTCCTTACAGGCTATGCCTGTGTATCTCTGGAGCATCTGGCATGGAGCTTTGCTTCTAGCAGATGCTCAATTCTTATCTCCAAGAATGCATGAAATGTTACCTCCAGGCCTTTCCCCTCCTCTTCTGTCAATGCACTGTGAAGGTAAGCTACAGTGCAACTCCAAAATGCTTGTACCATATTAAAATAAATGAACTGCTTAGAAAACCTTTTGCTTGAACTAAGCTTAGTTCACAGAATTTAGTCCCAGATAAATACTTGACTCAGGCTTTTTTGTTCTCTGTAAATCTCCTTATCAGCAGAAGGTTTATTTTTGAAATTCACGGCTCAATACAGTGAAAAGTAGTCACTTGAATCAAGAACTAAAGAACGATTCATGGCTCAGGTCATAAAAATTACCTATATGTCTGTCACTGGTGAATCATTTATGATGTCCTCAGTACAGTTTGAATTTTCAAAAGGTTAACTTTGGATATGCATTTTTAGAGTGCGTGTGTTTACTTAGAATATGTCAAGCTACGAAAAGGGCATTTTCTTAAAACACCACTGTTTAATTTCTACAAAATCCAAGCCAATGAAGAAAGCATATTCAAATCAAAGAGCGGAAGCATGGCTTGAACTTCAATTATTTAGCTGCAATTATGATGAGAGTGTTCAGTGATATTTGGTTTTCTTGAAATCAGGATATAACCTAACCACTTCAAACATGTGTTGTTATAGATTTAAAATGACCTGAATGATTTGTTTTGCTTTCTAATACTGAATAGACATGGTGATTTTTCTTATTTTTTACAAGCCAAGTAAAAGCCAGTAAAACTCACACTCAAAATATAATCGAGCTACTTATTTAAAAGAAAAACTTACAAACTAACCTTATTATGGTAATCATTTTGCAACATATACGTGAATCAGGCATTACATCGTACACCTTAAACGTACACACATTTATATGTTAATTATATCTCAATAAAGCTGTGAAAAATGAAAGAGAATGGGCTTCTCTAAGCTTGCTGTAAGTATTGTTAGGAGCTTTATCAGCATTCAGTACTACATTTAAAGAATGCACTAAGTAAATATTAGTAAAATTACATTAATAAATTACACTAGAGTCGACATCTAAACAACATTCATCAAAAAAAGGATATTGCAAACACGTTTATAGAAGTGGAGTAGATACACTTGAATGTTTTATAGATGTATGCCTTTCTCAAATGATAGGGCAGGAAAACATTTTAGGGAGAAAACATTTCAGGCAAGAAAACTTGACGAAAGTCCAAGGCACGAATAAAAGGTGAATGTAATATTTTGAACTTAAAAGTCACTTATTAGCATGCTATCAAAAATTAATAGAAATGCAGAGAAATAAACTGTCAAATGTTAGCAAGAGCACATTTTAGAAATACAAAAACTCCCACAATCAGGTATCGTCTGAACAATTCCAAGGAATCTGACTCTCTCCTGGTCACCTCAATTGGTTACTTTCTCTGTCCCAAAGACCCGTGTTCTCTATCCAAACTTATCTGGATCATTTGCATGTCCCAGGTCTAAATCGGGGCTGAATTCCTACAGAAATTTTCCAAGTGCATCTTTTTGCTTTCCATCTTCTCCCCGCCTCTCCTCCAATTCTAAGTTTCCATCCTACACACCTGCTAAAATGACTCTTTTCAAACATAGTTTTCCTCAAGTCACTCCTCTGCTTGATAATTTAGAGTGATTTTCCATAACTTGTTATATAAAATCCTAACTTGTCTTGCACTAACATCTATCACTAACTGGACTGCCCCTTCATCCAACCAAACCAATAGTCATCACTCTTAGGAACATGTGCGTCTCTATATCTTTCATAACCTGCTTGGTATTTTTAGGAAAATCCTGAAAGATTTTTGAAAAAAACTACTGGATGCACTTTCAATGGAATACTGGATGTTATCTAGGGTACTTTTCAGGGATTATCTTATTTTTATGGGGTGTGTCCATTTGATTGTTTTTGGTTGGTGTACTTTGCACCTTTAGAGAGATAAAGATTAACATGTAGATGGCTATTGACAGTACACTAGTAATGCATCAATAATGTTTCCTGTCCATAGCAATGCAAACAATTCCTGTTAATGGCAGTTTGAAGAAGAACTGGACTTATAAAGAGTAACTCTACTGTTTTTTTTAAAATCTTACTAGTCCCCTTATTAATTAATGAGGTAAATAAAATTGTTGACTTGTGTTCGCATTACTTTTTTTGAGATTCATGATTTTACCTTTTTGAAAATTATGAAATAACAGGGAATAATATACATAAATCCTTATTGCCCTCTTTGCCTTCTACATCCCCACATGTCAGTACATTCCTACACTCTCTTTGAAACTCAGTTCACATACATCCCTTTCCAGAAACCTTATCAATGTGGATCTTGTTAAAAGATTATTAAGAGGGAACTAGTAGGATGTTACAAATTCTTCAAAGGAACTTAAAGAACCACACATATATAATGCCATCGGGAATGCTGATATAAATTTTCTTAGATGAAAACTGTCAAACTGGTCAATATCTGCAGGGCAATAATCAACCAAATCTCCAGCAAACCAACTTGCATTTCTATGGACAAGTACCATTTGGATTACTATTGGATTTCTATAATTTGTTGGACACTTTTCTAAGCACTGGAGATAAAAGAGTAAACAAAACAAAGTCCCTGTCTTCTTGAAGCTTACATTATAGTGTGTGTGGGGTGAGGAGGGTGGAGTAGAATCAAATGTTAAACAAATAAATATATAATATGGCCTTTAGAGACGTGCTATCTATGAAGAAGTACAAACCAGGATACTGTTGCTGACTAAGTACTATAAGGTAGAAGAGAGTCCTAATTTCAGTGGAGTCATCAGGAGAGGCTTCTCTGCTAAGGTGATATTTCAACAGAAACTTGAAGAAAAAAGGGAGCAAATTATGAGGCTGTGGGAGTTGAGGGGAGGGAGAGAATTTTATATTCAGGAAACACCAAGTGCAAAGGCCCTGAGGCAGAAGCGCCAGAACGGAGAGGAAGCCTGATGTAGCTAGAATGGAATGAGTCCCAGGGAGAGGACGTTCGGAGAAATGGCCATGGGGTGGGTGGCTGTAGCATAGGGAGATGTGAGAAGATGAGAGGAATTCCTTTGTCTTCTTTCAGGACTTTGAATTTTTTTTTTTTTACTTCATGGGAAATGGATTGTAAATGGAGGGTTTGAGCAAAGGAGGAACATAAGGGTAAATCAGGGAAAGCAGATGGGAAGTGTTATGAGTTGAAATGTATCCACCAAAAGGATATGTTGAAGTTCTAACCCCCTAATACCTGTGAATATGACCTAGTTTGGAAATAGTGCCTTTGTAGATGAAATCAAATTAGGATGAGGTCATACTGGATTAGGGCAGTCTCTGATCCATAGACTAATGTCCTTATAAGAAGGAAATGTAAAGTTACATGGGGAGAAGACCAGAGATAGGAGTTAATGTTGCCATAATTCGAGAAATGCCAAAGGATTGCCAGCAAGTCCCCGAAGCTGTGCTGAGCTGAGCTTCTAGACCGTCCCCTAGATACTTCAGGTGGAGCATGGCCCTGATGACACTTTGATTTTGGACTTTTAGCCTCTGCGACATGAGAGTACATTTCTGTTGTTTTAAACTGCCTGGTTTATGGCACTTTTCTTTAAATGGAAGCCCTAAGGAAACTAATACAGAGAGTTATTGCAAATAACTCATGTGAGAGTTGATGGTGACTTGGCCAGATAGGTACCAGTGGAGGTCATGAGGGGCACTGGATCCAGGGTACGTTAAAAAGGTAAAATCAACAGGATTTGCTGATGCATGTGCAGTTCAACAGATAAGAGTTAGAAGTAATTCAAGATCAATGTAGCCTGTTATTCTTAAGAAAAGAACACAGGAAAACTCTGTAGCCATTTTTCTGAACTATGATGACAGGTATCTAGGATTGTCTTTAGTGCAAATTTGCAATGGAGAACACACCTAGAAAGGTCCATTATAATGGGAGCTGCCCATTATTGATCTCATTCTATGTACTAGGCTCTTAGTATACGTTGTGCCATTTAATCCTCCCAAGAATTCTTCAAGGTAGATGTTATTACTCTCATTTTACAAATAGAAACCTTTCACCAGAGATGTTTTATATGCAGTCAAGGAAGTATTAAAGGAAAGATTGAAGCCCAGATTTTCCTGATGTCAGCAACAAATTTTCTATCAAGAAGTGAACAGTGCTTTAAGGGATAAAATAATGTTTCTGAGAAATTTGGATGCTAAATAAAATAGTCCCTTTCATTTGTTGCTTAGTTGTGAGAAGATTTTATATAGAATTAGAATGCATGGAATATACTACCCTTGGTTTTTTATCTTTATGGAACCTAATTTGCTGCTAGGTATGCATAGACAGTCAAGGAATAGCCACTGGATTTAAATGAATTTACTAACTGGCCCTTGGTATTGAACACTGTGGTTTTGTTTTATTTCATATGGAGTCACTTGCTTATGTACACAACATAGGCTAACATTTCTTTCCATTTGTATAGTACTTTATAATATACTAAGGGCTTTCGTACTTGTTCCAACAATACTGACAAAATACAGAATGGTTTCTGTTACCTATTGCTGCATACAAAATCACCCTAAGATTTAGTGGCTTAAAACAATTTAATGATTTTTGATGATCCCTCATGGTTCTGGGGGTGAACTGGGTGTAGGCGATTCTTGCTCAAGCTCTCTCATGCAGTCACAGCCACACTCTGTGTCCAGAGCCAGCTCAAAGATTTCCTCATTTATACATCTAAGGTTGGTATTGGCTGGAGCTCTACCTAGGCCATTGGTCTGAACTCCTAAACATAGGCTTTCCCTGAGCTTCCTCACCCATGGAGAATAGGTTCCAAGAGAGAACATCCAAAGAGAAAAGAAGAAGCTGACAGATTTTTAAGGACTAAACATGGAAACTGGCACAGCATCGCCTTAGTTGGGCAATTACAGAGCCTAGATGTAAGGGGAGAAACATACCTAACCTCTCAATGGAAATTTAGGATCAAAGAATTTTTAAGACCGCATTGAAAACTGCCACAAAAAGAAAAACTTAATTGTATTTTATACTGAAAAAGTTGAAAGTTGATAAATTAGAAATCTTGCCTAAGATCACAGAGCTAATTACTGCTATAGTTGAGATTCAAATCAAATTTTCTTTACTTTGTTTAACCTTCTGTCATTAGAAAGCAGTGGAATGGAATGTTTGAGAACTGGGTATATGGAGTCAGATTGTCTGAGTGTGAATTTTAGTTCTATTTTCTAGTTCTGTGACCTTGAGAAAGTAACTTCGCCTCTTTTGCCTTAGTTTCCTAGTATGTGAAATGAGTTCATGACCATACTTCCTACAGGAAATGGGGAGGATTAACTGAGCTAATACACATAAAATCTCACAATAATGCCTGGCATATCAATAAAAGTTAGCTATTATTATACTTTTCACATCTGACTGGCAGTATTTATGATGGAATTTGGCAATTTCATGGTTAAAGTTTAGCACCCATAAATGAAATTTAAGTGGCAAATGACAGGAGTGCACAGGTTTAAATGTGATGAGATGGGAGCTCTGACAAGTGGTTAGTTACTTTTTTGGTGTGCCTTTATTCCACTGAACCATACCTCAATCATTATAATTTCCACGCTGCATAGAAGTGGTCTGTTTATCCATTTGTCTCCCTACTAGAATGTCAACTCATGGAGGACAAGACTATTCTTATTCACCTTTGATTCTTTGGGACTTGCACAGAATCGAGTAGACAGTAGGGGTTCAATATATTGGTCAAACTGATACCTAACAGGTCAATACATCGGACTGAAAAATAAAAGAAAGGGAAGGGTATTGCTTTATATAAGGATTTTCCCTTGTAGAATTATGGGTTCATCATAGTCCGGAAATTTCAGGGGAAGGACAGGGGCTGGAAGTACAGACTGGGATAATAAACAAACAACCCAATTATTCAACATTTGTTCATTCATTCATTCATTCACCAAAGAGATTAGGTTCTTCTGTATTTTCTTACAAAACAGTATTAATTTTCAAGAGTTTTTATTTTAGAGATAATTTGTTATACATTATGCAGTCCAGCCACTCTGGTATAGATAAGACTCAGCAGTATATTTATACTCGAGAAAATGCCTTACCTTTTGAATTCATTATCAGGTTGGTAAATATTAGAAACTGCAGTCGTGTTTAAATATACTGAGAGAACTAAAGGACTCCCCTGCTCTAAGTATGTAGTAATTTAAATATATTTTAAAGTTTATATTTTAGTTCAACTTACAAAGGCCCTTATCTTCCCCATGATGTTGGTAATCCCTTGAGAAATAGAATGATTTGGAATTCTAATCCCTAGTCACTATGAAAAAAAAAGTTATAAGGTTCTAAAATTCCCCAGATTGGTCACTGGATGAATGAGATTTTGATGTAAAGATAAGCCTAATGACATATTTCAATGCTATCCTTTTTGGAATGCATGGGAGAGTCCTGCCTTGTTGCATATTACATAAGGTGGCCATTAAACAGATTAATTTTCAAAGGAGAGGCTGAGATTAATGGGTAAAAACACAGTGAAGCCTTAAATGAGTCAGACGAGAGTTCTCTAAAGAACCAGCAAAAATATTCATAAAATAAGAATAATTGCAAAGTGATTATTGAATGATAAATTTGAGAAGGGCCTATCTAAAAACAAATATTGTAGTGAAACATTCTTAAAATACTTTAAGCGATTTTTTACAATTTGGTTTGGTATGTAAACACTGAAAATGTTTGCGTAGGTATTTTCTTAGTATTTTTGGAGTTTCCATCAACTTTTCTATCTGTAGTCAGCAAGTTCTAGATCATAGTTATGCGAAAAGATTTTTTAAAATATCTTACTTCTGACTCTTTTACATCGTCTACCTCTTTCCATCCCACCCACGTTGAAAATATAGGGAAAGCTTGATGCTAAAGAAACGTTCTTCTTGCATTTGTTCGGTGCAGATTTGTTTTCTTCTGTGAGTAAATACTTGGTTCTCCAGGGGTTTAAAATCTCTCATAAGAAAAATTACTCTACCAGTGAATTAGTTAATGTTATTAGAAGGAGGGCACTGACCAGCTGTTCTCCTCAGGGGACAGAATTGCAAGAAATAGACTTACATAGGAAATGGAACATTATAAAGAAGGAAACCTTCCTGACAACAAGGTTGCTAGAAGCCTAGGGGATTCAAGATTTCTCCCCAGAGTAAATATGATCCAGTGGATGAGAGCTAGGCTGTAACCTGAATATGATTCCTGACTCTACACCTTCCAGCCAAGGCTGTATCCTCGGTCGACTTGAACTTTCCTGGCCTCCGTTTAATCAACTGTGGAAAGGGGGTATAATAATACTTAATTCTTTGAGCTGTAGTGTGGATTTTGAAATAATTTATATTAAATCCTTGCCACAAAATTAACAGTCAATAAATGGTAGCTATGATTATTGTTACTACCACTGATTAGGGGCACACAATTTCACATCGGTTCAAGGTGATTTCAATTACAGTGATTTGCCCAGTCTTCATTTGAAGGAAAGGAAGCTTGCAGATGATATACTTATGGTTCTTAAAAAAAATGTAACTGATAATGAATATTTCCCTTTAAGTATAGGACAGAGAGAGAATTCTCAATATTTCCTGGAGGAAGAAACCCATTTTTCTCTAATGGCATTTCATAATGTGCTGCTACCCATATCTTTGCCATTCTAATTTACAATAATAATATGCTAATTTTATGCTTGTAATCTTAGAACACATTAAGTGCCAGATTTTAGAGGAATACATGACAAAATATATTTCTTTCAGAATATGTTTACACAGAAATATACTTAAATACTTCCACAATGACTATATTTGGCATGTACATCTAAACCTTGATCACATTTTTCTCAGCTTAGTCTTTTTGCATGCACTTTTGATGGTAATATATGGATGTTTAAGAGAAAATATTTTTTCTTTTTAAAAAAATATTAATTATGAGTTTGTTAGAAGAGCAATGACAAATACCAGTTCTCACTTATTTTGGCTTATATTGGGATTATAAATAGTTTTATTCTTTGTTTTGCTTATAATTTTCCTACAATTAGAACAAACACATAAATTATATCAACATACATTGTGTACAGAACCTAGAGCTACACACGTTGAAATCAGTATAGATGCAAGCAACATGTATTTCCAAGGCATGGGAACACAAAAGCCTAAGTTAGATTAATCTATGAAAGGATCTAATGACTCCCACTGGCTTTTCCTATAAGATAAAAATAGCTGTGGTCTTCTAGTCTTCCCTAACCTGGGTAATCAGTACTTTTTTAGTACTGATTAAAAATGGAAACAAATTCTCCACCCCCTGGGTGGAAGTTGGTATCTATTCGCCCCTATTTTCCTCTGTGAGGCACTCTCTAGCTTTTCTGTCAGACAAGTTAAATGGAGTGTGCTTTAGATTGCCCTTGCTGACAATATTTAATCAATTAAGAAGTATTTACAATGTGCTCTGCACTGTAATAAGTACTCAAGAGACTAATACAGAAGGAAAAGACGTGACACTTGTCAATGACACATTTATTGAAGTATTACTTGGGATGAAAAGATTTATTCATAAGAAGTAACTTCTAGGCAACCACTTCTAATCATTCTATATTTATTCCATTCCTTCAATAATTTCTTCACCAAAACTTATCAAAACATGCCATATGCTCAAAATGTGGTAGCTGTAGGAGTTACAGTAAAGAAAATGGTTTCTGCCCTTGAAGATAAGGTCAATGATTATGAAGGAGTTCATGTACAAAGAATAATGGGCACACGAAGGAAAGCATGCCAGTTCCAAGGGGTTCTTAACATAGGTGATTAAAGAAAAAAAATCAAAACTAACTCTTGACAGATGTCTTGGAATTCACCAGACACGTTATGGTCAACCAGAGAATAAAGCTAAGGCCATCATTACCAGGGTAGAGTGACTGGACAAGCATGGAAGCATGACACAGGATAGCATATTCAAAAAATGAATAGTAATTCAATGCAGCAGGGACATAGGAACAAAGCAAACCATAGAAGGTGGGACTACACTGTGGGAAAAACATTGGCCAGATTATGAAGGATCTTAATTTCTGACTGAGGAGTTAGTGTTTAAATTACAGGAAATGGTAAGTAATTGAAAAATTTTATGAAGTGGATTGTTATGGCCATATTTGAGTTTTATAAAGAGAATACTATTGCCAGTATAAAAAATAGACCAGAAGGAGTAAGGGAGGGGGTTTAGACATCAGTTAACAGATAGCCCATTGCATTCATCCATGATAGAGTTGATGAGTTTCTGAATGGGACCATGGCAGCTGAGGTAGAGCAGAGGGAATGCCCTTGAGAACTATTAGGAGGTAGAAATTCCAGAATGTAGCCACCAATAAATGTGATGGCTACAGGACAGAGAAGACTTTCTTATCATAAAATGGTTGCTGGCTTGAAATACAGAATGTTCTCTGTTGATAAGCCAAACCTAGAGCAGATGCAACGGCGCAGAGACTGGCAGAAATAAATGCTAGGAATACTAATAAACTACATGTGGATCTCAAGTATCCCATAGAATAAATGTATTCATTTCAGATGAATATCATGGTTTTGGGAGATCTGATGTCTTTTTCATTTTGGTGGACCTTCTTTAAGAAACTGGCTACATGACACCAAAAGTAAAGACAGCAAAAGTAAACAAGTGAGACTACATCAAACTAGAAGGCTTCCACACAGCAAAGAAAACCATCAACAAAATGAAAGGCAACCTATGGATTGGGAGAAATTTTTCAAATCACATATCCAATAGGGGATAGTTGAATATTTGCAAACCACAGATCCAATAAGGGGTTAATATCCAAAATATACAAGTAACTCATGCCACTCAATAGCAATAAATAAATAACCAAATTAAAAAATGGGCAAAGGACCCGAATAGACATTTTTCTAAAGAAGACATAAAATGGCCAACAGGTACATGAAAAGGTGCTCAATATCACTAATCATTAGGAAAGTGCAAATCAAAATCACAATGAATTATTACCTCACACCTGTCAGGATGGCTATTATCAAAAATACAAGAGATAAAAAATGCTGGCAATGATGTAGAAAAAAGAGAACCCTTGAAAACTGTTGCTGGGAATGTAAACTGGTACAGCCAGTACGGAAAACAGTATGGAGATTCCACAAGAAATTTAAAAAAAGAGCTACCATATGATCCAACAATCCCACTTCTTGGTATACAAAGGAAATAAAATCACTACCTCACAGAGATACCTACACTTCTATGTTCATTGCAGCCGTATTCACAATAAACAATGTGTAGAAACAACCTAAATGTCTATTGACAAATGAATGGATAAAGAAAATGTGTGAGTACAGAATAATATGCACAATGAAATAATATTCATATTATTTAGTCTTAGAAGGAAATCCTGCTATTTGTGACAGCATAGATGAATGAATCTGGAGGGCATATGCTAAGTGAAATAAGCCAGACAGAAGAAGACAAATGCTGCATGGTAAACGTGGTTGCCATGGGCTGGTAAGGGGGTAGGGAGTGAGGGGAAAAGGGAAGGACTAGTAAAAGGGTACAAACTTTCAGTTATAAAATAAATAAGTTCTCGGGGGGGTGGTGGTGTGGTGGGATGAACTGGGAGGTTGGGATTGACATATATACACTAATATGTATAAAATAGGTAACTAATAAGAACCTGCTGTATAAAAATAAATAAATAAAATTCAAAAAATAAATAAAATAGAAAAGACAAATGGGAGAAAGGAATTATCGAATAAATGAATCTGAATAGTTCAAAAATAAATAAATAAATTCTGAGGATCTAATATATAACATGATAACTATACTTTATAACACTGTTATGTAATTGAAATTTGCTAAGAGAGTAGAACTTAAATGTTCACAGAACACACACATACACACACAAAGGTAAATATGTGAGGTGACTGATGTGCTAATTAACTCAATGGGAGAAGCTTTTCACAATTTATACATATGTCAAATTATCATGTTACACACTTTAAATTTATAATTATATTTTCCAATTATACCTCAATAAGGCTGGAAAAAAAAAAGAAAATTATTTCAAAATTACTAGCACAAAACTAAATTCACACATAGTTAGGTCCCCTCCTAGGTTTTAGAAGGGTCCTGCATTGTGAAAGTTTAAGTTTCCCAAAGTTTAAGCTTCATTGGCTTTATAGAAAATCCACTTCCTGCTAAGGTATAAACTCCACAAAGTTATGTTTCTCTGTCAGTTATACTCCCACCTCTCCACACATATTCAGGTCTGTTCTGCTACCTTTTCTCCACACTCTCCACTGTGGTATTTTATGGTTATTTCTTGTATGGTAGTTTACTTTGATATCCTCCAGGAAACACTGAGCTCCTTGTGAGAAGCCAGTTCATGGTTTAACCTTAGATACAAATATTAAAATAACATTTTAATCTGTTTCCCAAATGCATTACTCAGTCTTTTAAAAAGAAGATCAGAGATATTATAAAAAACAATTAAGAGGTTTTAACAATAATAATATTCAGTATTTATTGAAGAAGTGCTATATATCAGATAGTCCCTTATGTCTATTAACTTATTTGATCCTCACAAAAATCTCTGTATAATAGGTTTCATTACTCTTCCCAATTTGCAGATAAGAAAAGCAAAGCACAGAGGAGTTAAATAACTTTCTCAAGTTGGAAGCAGTTAGTAAATGGTAGGGCCAAAGCTTGCATCTCGGCAGCCCAGTTCTAGAACCTGTGCTTTTACCTGTCTGGTCACTGTACTGCTTCTTGCGAGTTTATTCATATTATAAATTTTTCAGTGTGATAGATGCCAAGCACACAGACCTTCATTTGTAGGCATTTTAATAAACAGTTAAGGAAAGAGCTTACACAGAGAGAGGCAGTTTAGTGAGCTAGTAACCATTTATTGAGCCTCTACTATATGAGTGTAGCTTGGCAGACCTTTTCCTTTTTGTCCTCGGGTATGCTCCCAATTCCTTCTAGAAAAGAAAAGTATCAGGAGAACTGATAGAACCACTCAAGGAACCATCTTCTGGCTGTTCTGGAGAATACAAAGGATGGTCTATTAGTACCCTTCAGATCTGCACGGGAGGGGATGGCTAGAATTATGGCCAAATACACAGCTGGCTCCCATATGCCCCACTTCTTCCCTCTTCATTTGTCTCCTGTGGATCTCATTTTAGGCAGATTTTGTAAACACAGATACTTTCAGAGGCAGGGTTATAAGATAACTGTGTAAAGCTGGGCAGAGTAACACCATGAAGAATGGTAGGAAATGTGGAACTAGTAAGTGTATACTTGATGACTCTAAAGGCATTCAAATTCAACATAAAAGCCAACCAGGCAGCAAACACCCTGCTAACCAGACAAAACCCCCAACCCGATGCAGTTTCTTTATCTCCAGTCAACCCCTTAGTCAGCCCCTTTCTATCATGAGTCCCCTCCTCCCCTTTTCCTACAGCTATACCATTTCCTCCAGCTCCCAGAGTGAAACCAGGCTGATTTAGGCAGAATGATAGCATCCCAAGGATGCCCATACCCTAATCCTTCAGAAACTGTGAATATATTATTTACTTTGCTGATGAATTAAGGTTTATGGCCTTAAATAAAGAGATTGTGCTCAATTAACAATACAGGGATGGACTCAATCTAATTGCAAAAGCTTTAGGAGCAGAGAAATACCTCTAGCTGGAAGAAGCAGAAGGGGAAGTCAGAGATATAACCCACTGCTGGTGTGAAGATGGAAGGGGCCGTGTGAGGAGGAATGCACACGGGCTTAGGGAACTGAGAGGGGCTCCTGGCTGATAGCCAGAAAATAGCTCGTGCCTACAACCACAAGGACCCGGATTCTGTCAATAACCTGGACGAGCTTGGTGTTACTCTTCCCCGGAGCCTTGAGAAAGGAAAACCAACTTTGCAGGCACCTTGATTTCCTCCTTGTGAGATGCTAGGCAGAGATCTAGCTGAGCCGCACAGAAAATTCAGATAACAAATGGGCGTGGTTTGAAACATCTATATTTTTGGTAATTTGTTACAGCAGTACTAGAATTCTAATACACAAGTCATAGTGTCTACTCTTTTTGTCTTACAAAAAGAAATCTCAGAACTGAGCCAGATGTTAGTGAAATTAATTAATTTTTGCTGGCCTTACAGGCCTAGTGGGAAATGGGGAGCTCTGTGGCTGGGTAGAAGTCTCAGACAATAGGTACGGGAACTCAGGATTTTTCTCTCTGTGTTCTTGCTGGCTGTGGCCAGTTTTCCTCCTGAATTATATAAAAAAAAAATACTCTTCACCAAAGAGATAATTCTGTTTTTGAGACAACCTGGTCCATCTTGCACTATGCATTTTGCTCTGCCTTCACATTTAATCCTTCAATGTTGACAAGTATTATTTATTCCCATTTTTCAAAGATGACACTTGCAGAAGAGCCCAGTTACAAGTAGAGTGGTGAGATTCAAATCCAAGTCTTTTGGATTCTAACGATGCTGGGAAGATGATGAACTTCATTACAAGGCACTGGAAAGTAGGGGTGAAGCACAACTGGCTCTCAGCTCAGGTGTGATATCTCTCAGTCCTGCTATGTAACAGTTTTTTCATTTTCATAAGAAAGCAATTCCTCCCCAGTGTCTGTAACTAGATTTCTTATTGTCAATTGAAAATTTGGAGCATCAGAACATGTAGCTAATTTCTACAGGGCATTTGTTATTTTATTAAAGTGTTTATAATTCAAAAGCCATGTGCTAATCTTACTTGGAATGAAATGTCTTTACGTATTGGATAGAATATCATCTACTACTGCAAAGAAGCTGAGCAGTCTACACTAGCACACCCCTGCCACTCCAGCCAATTTCCACTATTACATGCTTCCAAGGCACCCTTATTAATTCTAGACTTGAAAGCCTAGCTCAGTGGGATCACTGATTTTTCTCTCAGTAGACTGTAAACGAGAGCAAAGGCCACTGCATCTTCTGGAATACCCCTGGAATATTGACAATAGGAACTCAATACATATTTGTAGAAGAAATTAAATGATGAAATTTCATCATTAAAAAATAGAATAAATCTTGTATGTTTTTATTGGGATGGGATCTTGCCTACACATTATTTACCTGCTAATATTTGGTGTGTGGGGGGGAGGGTAAGGGGGGGGGACAGCTGCCAGAAATCCTGTCATATTCAAGCTGGTACTCTTTGTTATGCAGTCTTAGATTCCTCCTTTATTTTTGCCTCATTTCTTTTGCTGTTGCTTTTGTTTGTGTATCTATGGTTTTGTTGTGTGTTTTTGTGCACTTTTTGTTTGAGGACAGATTGTTAAGGTTGGAGAAGGGAGTATGATTAAAAGCCATAATGCAGCCAAGTGAAAGCTTGGCTGCTTAACCTGAGCCCAGGTCCCCACTAGCCTATACAGAGCCTTTGGGCAGACAGAAGAGACCTGAACAGGTAGCCCTCACTTGCATATTCTGCCCCTTTCATGCACTACGCTAGCTGAAGACGGGGACAGAGCAAGTCCTGACTGGGTGAAGGTTGTCACAGACAGTAGCCTAATGCTTATTTAGGCAAGTGTCTGAGACCACCATTGGCCTTTTGGTTCAATTTTCTTTTTCTTGTACTCATATCCTAGCTCTAGAGTCTTGTTTCTTCATACCTCTACTCTAATGTCTGCCTCTGATGGCGTCAGATTGTATGGTCTTCTCATAAAAAAGTTTCATTATGTGGAAATGAAAATTTTACCTTATGTTCAAAGCATAACTCATGAATGCATGTTATACTAAAAGTGGTCATTATTTCTCATGGGTTGTACAAAGTAGGTGCAAGTGAGCAGATGCCTCAGGACATTTGCCATACTTAAATAATCACATTCAATAAAGTGCTCAGGATAAAGAATTATTATTAATAGAACCTCCTCCTTTCAATATTTACCCCCCAGAGGGCTATTACTTCTAAAGGCATTATGATGAAAAAGGATAAAAAATTTTGGACAAAGAAAGACTCTCTCTTCCAACTCTGGCCATAGCTGGAGTCCCCCTTAAACAATGCAACTGTCTATTCTGAAACACGGTTGTCTCCAGAAATTCTCTTTCCACCATCCATCACCGTCATGACATTTTCATCAGCTGCTTCTAATGATTTTGTTGCTGCTTCTGACTCAAAATTTTAAGATGAATGAATTGATAAATGGATGAATGAATGCATGCTTACTTAGAACTGTTTTGAGTGGATGGAATTCAGTCATATGGCACTGATGGGGACTGTGAGGTAGGAGAGGGCTCTTCTTTGCCCATGTTAATAAAACTCTGTCCTGTTATAACAATGATTCCATGAACTGATGGGAGACAGCTGTGGTGAACACTGAGGAGTTTTAAGATAGCTTGCAGCTTAAGTTACATGACTAAAAATGTAGATCAGAGTATTTGACTTTTTAGCTCAATGGATTTATTTTCCCTGTAAATATATTTTAAATTCAAGAGGTAAAAAAAAAAAATCAGAAAAATGGAAATCTCCCTTTTTCTACTTCAAAGTTCTGACCAGCAATTTCACTCTTTGATGACAAGCATTATGAATAATCTTTATATATCTTTCTAAAAATATCTGTAAACATAGACAAGTATATTCTGTTTATTGTGTGTGTGTATCCTTTCTTATTTATACTGACGGGATTATATTAAACATACTGTTATGTACTTTGATTTTATTAGTTAACAGCATATTTTATAATTTATTTTATATTCCTGAATCAAGGGAATATACTTCATTTTTATACTTTCAGAATGTATTTTTATTATATTCAAAACAATAGTAAAAATTAAATTCTATCGGACCCTCTCCCCCATATCTCGAAAAATCTACAGTATTTTAAAAACCTTGTTCACTTTAAATTCCTGAGTGGTTACTTTCAAGCCACTGAATTATATGAGTAACTTCTATTATTACCTTTAGACAGAACCGTTGTGCACTGTTGCTGGGAATAGTGGTACAGCCAGTATGGAGGTTCCTCCAAAAATTAAAATAGAGCTCTTTTTTTTCTTTTTTCTAATTTTTGGTTGTTATATTGATTGTCTTTGAAATTTTGAATAATATATTTATAACAATCTTTTTTGTTTGTTTTTATGAACTTTAATTAGTATACAGATTCTCCTCTATTGGGAGAATCCCCTCTTATCTTATGAAGCAGAAACTACCCCCAAATCCATTCTCCTCTTCTTCCATGGTAAAAACTTTTGTTGAGCTGTGGGTTCCCAGTTAAGAACAACATTGCCAGATAGCTTTTGTTGCTAAGGGTGATCCTGTGACAAAATCTTGCTAACGTTACATGCGTGAGAATGATGTCTGTTAGCTTCAACATACATTCTGAAAATCAAATCTACCTTCTGTTCTTTTCCGCTATCCCTGGCTGAAAAGGTGATTTTCAGTGTGGCCTTGGAAGCCATGTATTGAATATTGCAGAACTGCCATAACCGTGGCCTCTGAACGACTGTATGGAGAAGAGCCACATACTGACCAGGAACTTTGAGTGTGACACAAGAGGAAAATAAACTTCTATCTTTTTGAACCCTAGCATTTTGGGAGTGTCTGTATTACAATATCTTAGCTTTTTACTCTAAGAAATAAACTTTCTTCTGCCCATCCTTTTCTTCCTTTCCATCAGCTATAATGTATGTAGCGTATATCATTGATGTCCTGCCCATACCCCCTTGGTACTCACAGTGCCAGACCATACCACAGTGTCCCGCTGCAAGTTCCTGCCATTTCAGTCTCAGAGTTTCTCTCATTATACATTCAGGGCATCTAGAAGTATTAGGGAGTTAGCACTCTGGGAGCAGTCCTTGGCCAATGATGGATTAGAGTTTGAATATATATAGTTCAGCTTTCCTGACCCTTGGGAAGGATAATTTTGAGGTGTGTTTCACATTGTCTTTTTTTTTTCTTCACATCTTTGTTTTACAATGTTGTGTTAGTTTCTGCTGTACAACAAAGTGAATCAGCTATATGTATATATATATATCCCCATATCCCCTCCCTCTTGCGTCTCCCTCCCACCCTCCCTATCCCACCCCTCTAGGTGGTGGAAAAGCACCGAGCTGATCTCCCTGTGCTATGCAGCAGCTTCCCAGTAGCCATCCATTTTACATTTGGTAGTGTATATATGTCAATGCTACATTGTCTTTAAAAGTTCCTCAGTAAGATTGCATTTTAGTTGCCCAAATCAGTAACGTGCTTGATAACACAATCTGTATTTGGCTTCCTTTCCTTACTTGTCTTTCTTCCTCTTTCCCCTGACAGTACGTCTTGAGTACAACTCTCAAATAATTTGCTTGTCCTCATATCTTTTTCATGGGGTATGCTTGTTGGGGAACTCAACTTAGGAGAGTATCAGAAGTTGTCCCCTTGATGTGAGATACTGAAATTAAAGAGCTTACAAGTCAGATAGTAATAAGAACTCCATCACCAACTAGATGAATGAACAAGTTAGAATGAATTTATTATACAAGTGGAAAGAATACGATCTGGCTCTGTTTCCTGGAAGGTCCCAGAGGATACTCCTTTTACTAAAAGGATAAGGAATTCAGTATTAAGGAGTACAACAGCATTGATGAGAAGCACAGTGGTGACTGTCTCTGTAGGCTTCCATTGATGATAGAAGATGCTTGTATACAGCTTGTCTCCCTGGGGTCAATGTGGATAATAAAATCGTGACATATTTGATGTTAGGAGGCAGGCCTTAGTCATCAGCAGCAAAGTAGATATAATTATTATGATGGGCAGCAAGGTCAGAATGACATTCAGGGACTGACTTTTGAGGCTCCATCTTATTTGAAAGATGACAGATCTCTTATGGATGAGACAGATGGGCAGCCAGTAAGGGTATTACTAGACTTCTATCTGGGTCAGCAAACTATAGCCTGTGGGTCACAGCCAGTAGTTTGCCTGTGGAACACAGCCATGTCCATTTGTTTACCTATTGTTTATGGCTGTTTTGTGCTACAGTGGAAAAGTTAAGTAGGTTCAACAGAGACTGTATGACCTGAAAAGCCATAAAATCTTTTCTGTGTGGCCCTTCTCAGAAGAAGTTTGTTGACCCCTGACCTATACAATCAAAGAAGGTCAAGAACAAGCGAGAAGAAGATTGATGCCAGCCTCTGTAATGGAAAATCACAATCCTTGTTTCCAGACCTTAGCCAATTTTCAGACTCAGGGTTATTGACTGAAGGAGAGGAAGAACCCTCCAGAAGGAATATACATAGAAGGCACATTCAACAGCCATTCTTCCACTCCTTTTCCTTTAATAAAATAGCATACATTGGGGAAAGGAGAAATACTCAGATATTTTGAGAGCACTTAGATACAGGTTCTGAGCTGACACTCATACCTGAAGATCCAAACATCAACCGCCCACCTTATAGAGGGGGAATACAGAGGCCAGTGATAAAGTCCTAGTTCATGTCCACTTCACACATCTCCAGCATAGTCATTTCTCTGGTCCCTGAGGGCATATTCATGTTGGATAAACTTATTAGATAGTGGACACTTCACATTGGTTTGTTGACCAGAACCCTTTGTCACCTACCGCTGTTAAGACAACTCTTTCTAAGCTCACAGATACATTCCCTTTGAGGTTTCCTTAAGGCCAGATGATGGAGGTGCAAAGCACCTAGTCTGGATCCTGAATGGATTGATTGATGTGTTGGTGCAAGTGAAGAAAAGACTGCTGCACACTATCACCACTTGGAGTGGCCCTGGAAGACAGTGGTGAGGGAAAGTCCCCCAAGTAGACAGAACTTCATTCACTATAACTTGTCATCAAATTTATGTGAACAAAGAAGTGGTTCAAGGTACACAAATTCCTGGGAAGTGATGGATAGCTTTGCAGGTTGTTCAAGGATCTGGAAAGTGCAAGAATAGGAAATTGGACACAAGGAGATATTCAAGAGGCATGCAGATGGATACATCTGGGAGTGGCACAAAGGTTTGTACGTCTTTTTGTTTCAACACAATTCATATTATAGCATACCAATTTCAGAGGAGCCATTAAAATCAGATGTACATAATTACTCATTTAGTATATGCTAGCCAGCCTCTGTTTTTCTGCCCTAGTATTTGCACATTTGGCTCATGAATGGAGAGGCTATGTTGGCTGGGATAATGGCTACCTATGGGCCTAATAGCTTGGATTCTCTTTCACCAAGTATAACCTACTGCTGTCAGCAATGAATTAATACTAAACCCTCATCTTTTCAGGAATCCAACCAGTCACTTGGTGTCTAGTTGACTATATCGATAGCGATTCATCCATACTGAGATTGATATGTACCCATGTATACAGTACGTCAGCTAGCAGAAATGTCAGAGGGCTCACAGAGTGCTTATATTGTGAAATAACATCACCTAGGACTAAGGCCTCACTATACAATTGAGGAGGTATAACAAAGGGGACATGATCATGAGATCTACAGGTAAGGAATTGTCGATCTTACAGAATCTTAGAAGGGCCTCTCAAAAGTACACATAAGGTGTCAGCTTGGCGAGGACATTTTGCAATATTAGAGTATTGTCCTTTAAGGTGTCATATATACTTTGAATCAATGGCCATTCTGTGAGATTGTGATACAAATAGCTGAACTATATGGGTTTATGAAACAGGTGGCAGAAGTAGAAGGCCTTCGACTTACCATTACTTCTATTTATCCATTTAGGGAATTTGTGCTTCCTATCCCTGCAATGTAGTCTCTACCAGACCAACATCTTGGTTTCTGAGTGGGATATGGGAAGGGGAAGGGCCTACAACTAGGGGCACAGTAAATATTCAACTAAGTTTAAAGCTAAAGCTGCCACCAGGTCATTTTGGGCTCCTCATGTCAGCAGACTAGCAGGCAAATAATAAGAGTTACTACATTGGCAGGAATAATTGACCTGGCTATTACATAGACACTGGGCTGCTATAACATATTGCAGCAGTGAGGACTAAATATTTCAGGACTCAGGGGATTCAGCAAGTTGCCTCTTGCTGCTTCCATGCCCAGTGATAATTATCAATGAACAATTGCAGCATCCAAGGCTTGACAAGGGCAAGGTGACTCAGGGCTCAGACATCTAGTGATGAAGGTGTGGGATAAGCAAGCAAGCAATCTAGAACAGAAGGGTATCCAACGCTGAGGGGAATCTAGAATGAATGCCAAAGGAGGGAGAGAATGAACACATAGGCTAGTAGCTTGTCCCATTAAGCCTCTCACTTATAAGTCTTTTTTCTTTCTTTTTAGATTAATTTTGACTGGTCACTAACTTGAAGAAGTGATGACACATCATGATGTTACATCAGTGCTAATTCAGAGCATGCAAGTGATAGCACTTCTGTAATACTTTTAGAAAAGTGTTTGAAAGCACATGTACTGAAGATGTTCATGAAACATAGTGATGTTACCTTAGTATGTGGTGTTAGTTTTTCCTTGGTGTGCGTCTATGGTAATGAATTCAGTGTTTGTTTTTAAAACTGTTTTTATTTCACATTTATTTTTAAATGTTGTGTGTGTGGGTACAGATGCATGTTGGGAAGGGTGAATCATGGAAACTTCACAGCTGAGTATAAAAGAATAAGTAGGGAGTAGTTAGGTGAAGCAAGTGACGAGACAAAGGGGAAAGAGTATTTTTTGTGGGTGGCATGTGCCAAGATAAGAAAGAATAGAATGTTGCATTTGAGGAGTTATATAGTTTAATAGCTTTTTATAAGACTGAGGTGGGGGATTAGGATGGATATTGACAAAGACAAGTGCTTATCTGGGGTCAGGTTATAAAAGATCTTGTAGCCAATGCCTGAGAGTTTGGCAGGAGATACAAGGTCCAGGTAGAGGAGTTAAATGGTTAAAAGCAGGACAGTGACATGATAAGAATTGACTTTTAGAAAGATTACTATAACTACAGGGCAGGGACTGTATTAGAAGTAAGCAAGGCCAGAATTAAGGAAAAAAGAAAAAAAGCTGTTGAAATAATTCTGGTGAAAGAAGATAAGAGAGGTGTTAAAGAGAGAGGAAATGGAAACTTTTGCATGTATTAAAATTGGAGGAGTGATATGAATTCATTTTCCTTCAGGTGTGGTGGGTATTAGAAGTGAGAGTGAAGTTAAGAACAACTCCCAGATTTTGGACTAGGGGAAGCTACATGAATAGTCCTGGCATTGGATAAGATACAGAGCACAGGACAAAGAGCAGATTGTTCGGTAGCAATATGACGGGTCTGTTTCTAGTTTTGTTGATATGAGGGGCTCAACTGGAATTATCTGATGTGCAGTATGATTGAAATGTCATCAGAGAGATCAGGACTGGAAATATGATTTTTGAAATAGTAATTAAGAATGGATAGGGGCTTCCCTGGTGGCGCAGTGGTTGAGAGTCTGCCTGCCGATGCAGGGGACACGGGCTCGTGCCCCGGTCTGGGAAGATCCCACATGCCGCAGAGCGGCTGGGCGCATGAGCCATGGCCGCTGAGCCTGCGCGTCTGGAGCCTGTGCTCCGCAACGGGAGAAGCCACAACAGTGAGAGGCACGCGTACCGCAAAAAAAAAAAGAAAAAAGAATGGATAAGATCTCACACCCAAAGAATTATGGAGGAGAGCTGAGAAATAGATCTGTTGAATGTCAACATTCAGAGCATTGACAAAGCAAGAGGAAGAAACCTCAAGAGATGTCATGAAAGAGTAGTCAGAGGGGTAAGAAGAAAACCAGAGAAGAATGGTGACTCAGAACTCAAAGGAGGGGAATTTCAGAGGAAAGTTAGTGGTCAATAGCATCAAATGCTTCAGAGAAACTGAATTAAGTGAGAACTGTCAAGTACTTCCTAAATATGTAGCACCTAGAAATTCTGGGAGAACAATTTCCAGGGTTGGCTGATTCAAACTGTAGTAGGTTGAATGGGAGGTGAGAAAATGCCCTCCAGATGTTAACACTGCAATAACGAAAAGGCAAAGGATAATGGTTCCTCTCTCTAAAGCATGTGGGTATCAACCAGGGGAGAGGAAAATTGAGCTGAAATGATTGCGGATCTTTGCTACCTATGTTAGCTTTTTATAACAAAACAATTTTCAGGTAAAACGTCACCTCCTGTCAAGATCTAAGAGAAAGATATTTCCTTAAGTTAGTTTTTAAAAATTTACATCTTTAAATTGTGTGTACAATTTGGCCTTTTGTTTGTTTCTTCTTGGCTTTAGAGAAATGTGCTTGGAAGTAGATGCTACTGATTTAAATGCTACATTCCCAGTTCTCTCAGAGATAGCCCATTGTTTGCAATCCATTACATACTGGGAAAAGGAGTGAAAAAGTGAAATGTAAACCCTTGTATTTTTCTAAAGATTTTTTTATTACAAATTTTCAAAGACTGGTTTGATAGCACTTAATTACTGTATCTCCACAAAAATTCAAAAGTTCAAATTTATGTTTTGTTTTTTACCTTGTAAGAGTAGGGAGGAACATGAAGAAAATTCCAATGGGCAGTTTACCATCAATGTGGATTAAATGCAAAACGAGTGGTCACAAAGCACCAAGCTGATCTCCCTTTGCTAGGCGGCTGCTTCCCACTAGCTATCTACCTTACGTTTGGTAGTGTACATATGTCCATGCCTCTCTCTCGCTTTGTCACAGCTCACCCTTCCCCCTCCCCATATCCTCAAGTCCATTCTCTAGTAGGTCTGTGTCTTTATTCCTGTCTTACCCCTAGGTTCTTCATGACATTTTTTTTTCTTAAATTCCATATATATATGTTAGCATATGGAATTTGTCTTTCTCTTTCTGACTTACTTCACTTTGTATGACACTCTAGGTCTGTGGGATAGGGAGGGTGGGAGGGAGGGAGATGTAAGAGGGAAGAGATATGGGAACATATGTATATGTATAACTGATTTACTTTGTTATAAAGCAGAAACTAACACACCACTGTAAAGCAATTATACCCCAATAAAGATGTTTAAAAAAAAAAAAACAGAGAAAAATGCAGTCTTCTCTCAATTAGCCACGTGTAGATTGTTGGTTTTGTGGGTTATTGTCACAAATGTTCATTCCCACCTGTCAATATCCTTGTGCTCCTACCTTCCTTCATCTCTTAGAATGTGCTGCTGGGGGAAAATGCATTATAATATTAACATAAGAAACAATTAGGAAGATAAATCTGTTTACCATATGTGTTCTAAAGGCAGTTAAAAGTATATTTTGCATTATTGATAAAATATTCTTTTCCTGTGTGTGTATGTGTCCTATATATTTAATATATTTGATGCCAGCAACTTGAACCAGGAGGTATATCTACTGGGAAAGATCATGGGCTATGAAATTAGGTCATTATTTGATTTTGTCTTTATCGCTTACTGGATTGCATGACTTGGGGAAAATGACTTACCCTCTCTGGGTCTAATTTTTCTCAGTTGTAAAGTTGAAACCGTGGACAACTTTGGGGGTTTTATGAACTGAAAGACTGAAAGTAAAATAATGTGTTCATATAAAATGCTTATCATCGTGCCTAGAAATTAACAAAGTAAAATAAATTAAATTTCATCTGCCACTTTCTTTACTAATCTTACAGTATGTCTGCTTTTTCCTACACAGAGGGTAAAAACACAGCCTCTGTTCAAAAAGCTATGGTGAACTATGCTCCAGAATTTTTTTCTTTTAAGCTCTGCCTCCTAGACATTATTCTGAGCTTTTTCTCTATCCCTTGGTGACTAGTTCTTATCCTGTTGCCTGGTTCCTGTTTTGTGCCTCACTACCCAGTTTCATTAAATTGATGCTTCGGTTTTAATGTCAGTTTGGTTTTACTCCTGCTTTATCCCTGGTTGTCTTTATTTAGAACTGCCTCCATTCATGCTCTGTGACTTCCATGTCAGCCCTGTCATCACTGCCAGATTTGGACTCTACGACTCCAGCCTTTGACTAGCACTGTATCTCATTTTTCCAGGAAGGGAGTTTGAATGAGAGTGTTAGCCAGTGAGATGCTTTAATGTAAAATTCATTTATAAGAAGAGAGTCTCATTGTATTGGTTTGCTTAACATGTGAGTTTTCAGGAATATTGTACTTACTTATACAATTCTCAGATCACCACCTCCATTGCCATTCGTTTTGCTTCTCTGTATTATTCATAATCTTATGAGCAGGTGCTGATTAATAGGAGAAACTTTGAGGAGGACATATTCATTTAGCCTTCTCAATAAATATTTTTTTGTGCAATTTATATTATGCCAGGGGCACTGGATAGTTGTTTATTGGTTCTTAGTCCCACACTTACTCTATTTTCTTCTCTGTACTACTGAAACTAGAAGGCTGCAAAGGGCATTTCTCAGATTTTCTCACCAGCTGAGTTTTGGTTAAGTTTTGCCAATGGATGCATTGATCGAAGAATAGATGGCAGGAGGAAGAGAGAGAGCATTTTGCTTTGGGCTCTGGCAGGATCACACTAGTCATATTTGAGGAATTCAAGAAGTCCAGCGTATCTGGAGTAGGGAAAGAGTGAGGGCGAAGAGGTATGAAAAGACTTCAGACAATTAGGAGAGACCAAATCATGTATATAGGGCCATGGGGCATGTTGATAATGGCTTTGGATTTTATTCAAAGTCTGATGGGAAGCCATTAGAAGGTTTGGAACAGAGGACGGATACAATGTTTTTTGCGTTGAGAGAGCAGTTGGCAGCTTTGTTAAAAATAGTCTGTAGGGATGTACAATAGAAGCAAGAGCACATCAAGGAGATCAGTTTGAAGGCTGTGTCAGCCAGGCTGTATCGATAGTAACACATGCAAACTGTGCTCCGGGTTGAGGCAACTCCCCATGCATCATCAATTTCATGGCACTTCCACATCAACAAGTGCTTCCAGATTGCCAAAGAAAGGATAAAAAAAGATCTAGAGTCAGCAATTAAGTGACTTCATCTGAAAATAAAACAAATCATATGCATCTATTTCACTTGCCAAGGCGAATCACATGTCAAGCAGGGAGAGAAGAGTGTGACTTCTTTGTACCCACAAGTAAGGAAGAACCAGATATTCATTAGCAAAAATAATACTTTCCACAAAGGATATTTTAGTAATCTAGAGAAAAGATAATGATAGTGGCAGTGGAATTGGTGGGAAGTGGTCAGATATGAGATGTATTCGGGATACAATTTGATAGCAGAATTGAGAGATATGATGAATTAGAGGTGGGATGTTAGAAAAGTAGGATAGTCAAGGATGACTAGAGTTCAAGACTGGGCTAATGAATGAACAGAGGTGTCTTTTCCTGTGATGGGGAAACTTGAGGAATTGCAAGTTTGGATACATTAAATCTGAGGTGATGATTATGGATTCAAGTGGAGATGTCATGAGCCTAGCACTCAGGGGAGAGGATCAGCTTGAAACATACATTTGGGAGAGTCAAAGGTAGTCAACAGCAATAGAAGGCATGGAGATTGTCACACTGAGTGAAGTAAATCAGGCAGAGAAAGACAAATATCATATGATACCAGTTATATGTGGAATCTAAAAAAATGGTACAAATGAACTTATTTACAAAACAGAAATAGAAACACAGGTGTAAAAAACAAACTTATGGTTACCAGGGGGTGGGTGGGTGGGGAGAGGGATAAACTGGGAGATTGGGATTGACATAAAAGCACTACTATATATAAAATAGCTAACTAATAAGAACCTACTATATAGCACAGGGAACTCTACTCAGTACTCTGTAATGACCTATATGGGAAAAGCATCTAAAAAAGAGTGGGTATATGCATATGTATAACTGATTCACTTTGCTATACAGCAAAAACTAACACAACATTGTAAATCAACTATAGTACAATAAAAATTTTAACAAAAAGACATGAGGGATACTGAGTAGATGGAGGAAGAGTAAGACGCGGAGATCACCTTCCTCCCCACAGATACACCAGAAATACATCTACATGTGGAACAACCCCTACATGACACCTACTGAACGCTGGCAGAAGACCTCAGACCTCCCAAAAGGCAAGAAACTCCCCACGTATCTGGGTAGGGCAAAAGAAAAAAGAATAAACAGAGACAAAAGAATAGGGACGGGACACGCACCAGTGGGAGAGAGCTGTGAAGGAGGAAATGTTTCTACACACTTAGGAAGCCCCTTCGCGGGCGGAGACTGCGGGGGGGGTGAAAGGGGGAAGCTTTGGAGCCACGGAGGAGAGCGCAGCCACAGGGGTGCAGAGGGCAAAGCGGGGAGATTCCCGCACAGAGGATCAGTGCCGACCAGCACTCACCAGCCCGAGAGGCTTGTCTGCTCACCCTCCGGGGTGGGCGGGGACTGGGAGCTGAGGCTCGGGCTTCGGAGGTCGGATCCCAGGGAGAGGACTGGGGTTGGCGGCGTGAACACAGCGTGAAGGGAGCTAGCGTGCCTAAACAAGCCGGGAGGGAGTCCTGGAAAAAGTCGGGAGCTGCCAAAGAGGCAAGAGACCTTTTCTTGCCTCTGTTTCCTGGTGCGCGAGGAGAAGGGATTAAGAGCGCTGCTTAAAGGAGCTACAGGGACGGGCATGAGCCGTGGCTGTCAGCGCGGACCACAGAGATGGGCATGAGATGCTAAGGCTGCTGCTGCCGCCACAAAGAAGCCTGTTTGCAAGCACAGGTCATAATCCACACCTCCCCTCCAGGGAGCCTGTGCAGCCTGCCACGGCCAGGGTCCCGGGATCCAGGGACCACTTCCCCAGGAGAACGCACGGCACATCAGGCTGGAGCAACGTCACGACAGCCTCTGCTGCCACAGGCTCGCCCCGCACTCCGTGCCCCTCCCTCACCCTGGCCTGAATGAGCCAGAGCCCCCGAATCAGCTGCTCCTTTAACCCCGTCCTGTCTGAGCGAAGAACAGGCGCCCTCCGGCGACCTACACACAGAGGCGGGGCCAAATCCAAAAGCTGAGCCCCGGGAGCTGTGCGAACAAAGAAGAGAAAGGGAAATCTCTCCCAGCAGCCTCAGGAGCAGCGGATTAAATCTCCACAATCAACTTGATGTACCCTGCATCTGTGGAATACCTGAATAGACAACGAATCATCCCAAATTGAGGACGTGGACTTTGGGAGCAAGATATATTATTTTTTCCCTTTTTTGTGAGTGTGTATGTGTATGATTCTGTGTGAGGTTTTGTCTGTATAGCTTTGCTTTCACCATTTGTCCTAGGGTTCTGTCCGTCCGTTTTTTTTTTTACTTAAAATTTTTTTCCTTAATAATTATTTTTTATTTTAATAACTTTATTTTATCTTATTTTATCCTCTTTCTTTTCTTTCTTTTCTTTCTTTTCTTTCTTTCTTTTTTTCTCCCTTTTATTCTGAGCCGTGTGGATGAAAGGCTCTGGCTGCTCCAGCCAGGCATCAGGACTGTGCCTCTGAGGTGGGAGAGCCAATTTCAGGACACTGGTCCACAAGAGACCTCCCAGCTCCACATAATATCAAACAGCGAAAATCTCCCAGAGATCTTCCATCTCAACGTCAAGGCCCAGCTCCACTCAACGACTAGCAAGCTACAGTGCAGGACACCCTATGTCAAACAGCTAGCAAGACAGGAACACAGCCTCATCCATTAATAGAGAGGCTACCTGAAATCATAATAAGGCTACAGACACCCCAAAACACACCACCAGCCGTGGACCTGCCCACCAGAAAGACAAGATCCAGCCTCATCCACGAGAACACAGGCACTAGTCCCCTCCACCAGGAAGCCTACATAACCCACTGAACCAACCTTAGACACTGGGGACAGACACCAAAAACAACGGCAACTACGAACCTGCAGCCTGTGAAAAGGAGACCCCAAACACAGTAAGATAAGCAAAATGAAAAGACAGAAAAACACACAGCAGATGAAGGAGCAAGGTAAAAGCACACCAGACCTAACAAATGAAGAGGAAATAGGCAGTCTACCTGAAAAAAGAATTCAGAATAATGATAGTAAAGATGATACAAAATCTTGGAAATTGAATAGAGAAAATGCAAGAAACATTTAAAAAGGACACAGAAAAACTAAAGAGGAAACAAGCAATGAAAACAACACAATAAATGAAATTAAAAATACTCTAGAAGGAACAATAGCAGAATAACTGAGGGAGAAGAATGGATCAGTGACCTCAAAGATAAAATAGTGGAAATAACTGCTGCAGAGCAGAATAAAGAAAAAAAGAATGAAAAGAACTGAGGACAGTCTCAGAGACCTCTGGAGCAACATTAAATGCAACAACATTCAAATTATAGGGGTCCCATAAGAAGAAGAGAAAAAAGAAAGGGACTGAGAAAATATTTGAAGAGATTATAGTTGAAAACTTCCCTAATATGGGAAAGGAAATAGTTAATCAAGTCCAGGAAGCACAGAGAGTCCCATACAGGATAAATCCAAGGAGAAATACGCCAAGACACATATTAATCAAACTATTAACAATTAAATACAAAGAAAACATATTAAAAGCAGCAAGGGAAAAACAACAAATAACACACAAGGGAATCCCTATAAGGTTAACAGCTGATCTTTCAGCAGAAATTCTGCAAGCCAGAAGGGTGTGGCAGGACATATTTAAAGTGATGAAGGAGAAAAACCTACAACCAAGATTACTCTACCCAGCAAGGATTTCATTCAGATTTGATGGAGAAATTAAAAGATTTACAGACAAGCAAAAGCTGAGAGAGTTCAGCACCACCAAACCAGCTTTACAACAAATACTAAAGGAACTTCTCTAGGCAAGAAACACAAGAGAAGGAAAACACCTACAATAACAAACCCAAAACATTTAAGAAAATGGGAATAGGAACATACATATCGATAATTACCTTAAATGTGAATGGATTAAATGCTCCAAACAAAACACACAGGCTCGCTGAATGGATACCAAAACAAGACCCATATATATGCTGTCTACAAGAGACCCACTTCAGACCTAGGGACACATTCAGACTGAAAGTGAGGGTATGGAAAAAGATATTCCAAGCAAATGGAAATCAAAAGAAAGCTGGAGTAGCCATTCTCATATCAGAAAAAATAGACTTTAAAATAAAGACTATTACGAGACAAAGATGGACACTACATAATGATCAAGGGATTGATACAAGAAGATATAACAATTGTAAATATTTATGCACCCAACATAGGAGCACCTCAATACATAAGGCAAATACTAACAGCCATAAAAAGGGAAATCGACAGTAACACAATCATAGTAGGGGACTTTAACACCCCACTTTCACCAATGGACAGATCATCCTAAATGAAAATAAAGAAGGAAACACAAGCTTTAAATGATACATTAAACAAGATAGACTTAATTGATATTTATAGGCCATTCCACCCAAAAACAACAGAATACACATTTTCTCAAGTGCTCATGGAACATTCTCCAGGATAGATCATATCTTGGGCCACAAATCAAGCCTTGGTAAATTTAAGAAAACTGAAATCATATCAAGTATCTTTTCTGACCACAACGCTATGAGACTAGATATAAATTACAGGAAAAGATCTGTAAAAAATACGAACACATGGAGGCTAAACAATACACTACTTAATAACGAAGTGATCACTGAAGAAATCAAAGGGGAAATCAAAAAATACCTAGAAACAAATGACAATGGAGACACGATGACCCAAAACCTATGGCATGTAGCCAAAGCAGTTCTAAGAAGGAAGTTTATAGCAATACAATTCTACCTTAAGAAACAGGAAATATCTCAAATAAACAACCTAACCTTGCACCTAAAGCAATTAGAGAAAGAAGAACAAAAAACCCCCAAAGTTAGCAGAAGGAAAGAAATCATAAAGATCAGATCAGAAATAACTGATAAAGAAATGAAGGAAACAATAGCAAAGATCAGTAAAACTAAAAGCTGGTTCTTTGAGAAGATAAACAAAATTGATAAAGCATTAGCCAGACTCATCAAGAAAAAAAAGGGAGAAGACTCAAATGAATAGAATTAGAAATGACAAAGGAGAAATAACAACTGACACTACAGAAAAACAAAGGATCATGAGAGATTGCTACAAGCAACTCTATGCCAATAAAATGGACAACCTGGAAGAAATGGACAAATTCTTAAAAATGCACAAACTGCTGAGACTGATCCAGGAAGAAATAGAAAATATGAACAGACCAATCACAAGCAATGAAATTGAAACTGTGATTAAAAATCTTCCAACAAACAAAAGCCCAGGACTAGATGGCTTCACAGGTGAATTCTACCAAACATTTAGAGAAGAGCTAACACCTATCCTTCTCAAACTCTTCCAAAATATAGCAGAGGGAGGAACACTCCCAAACTCATTCTACGAGGCCACCATCACCCTGATACCAAAACCAGACAAAGATGTCAGAAAGAAAGAAAACTACAGGTCAATATCCCTGATGAATATAAATGCAAAAATCCTCAACAAAATACTAGCAAACAGAATCCAACAGCACACTGAAAGGATCATACACCATGATCAAGTGGGGTTTATTCCAGGAATGCAAGGATTCTTCAATATATGCAAATCAATCAATGTGATACACCATATTAACAAATTGAAGGAGAAAAACCATATGATCATCTCAAAAGATGCAGAGAAAGCTTTCGACAAAATTCAACACCCATTTATGATAACAACCCTGAAGAAAGTAGGCATACCTACATTTCCTCAACACAATAAAGGCCATATATGACAAACCCACAAACAACATTGTCCTCAATGGTGAAAAACTGAAACCATTTCCACTAAGATCAGGAACAAGACAAGGTTGCCCACTCTCACCACTATTATTCAACATAGTTTTGGAAGTTTTAGCCACAGCAATCAGAGAAGAAAAAGAAATAAAAGAAATCCAAATTGGAAAAGAAGAAGTAAAGCTGTCACTGTTTGCAGATGACATGATACTATACATAAAGAATCCTAAAGATGCTACCAGACAACTACTAGAGCTAATCAATGAATTTGGTAAAGTAGCAGGATACAGAATTAATGCACAGAAATCTCTTGCATTCCTATACACTAATGATGAAAAATCTGGAAGTGAAATTAAGAACAATCTCATTTACTATTGCAGCAAAAAAAAAATAAAATATCTAGGAATAAACCTACCCAAGGAGACAAAAGACCTGTATGCAGAAAATTATAAGACACTGTTGAAAGAAATTAAAGATGATACAAATGGATGGAGAGATATACCATGTTCTTGGATTGGAAGAATCAACATTGTGAAAATGACTCTACTACCCAAAGCACTCTACAGATTCAATTCAATCCCTATCATACTACCACTGGCATTTTTCACAGAACTAGAACAAAAAATTTCACAATTTATATGGAAACACAAATGTTGTAGT
Source organism: Phocoena phocoena (assembly GCF_963924675.1). Taxonomy (NCBI): domain Eukaryota; kingdom Metazoa; phylum Chordata; class Mammalia; order Artiodactyla; family Phocoenidae; genus Phocoena; species Phocoena phocoena. Next base: position 44,680,195 of record NC_089229.1, on the reverse strand, counting down.
TTACCTTATGACAGGGCCGAAAGTAAGCTAATCACACGAGGTGAATTGTACCAAAGCACAGCAGTAGAGGGCTGCCGCTCGCTCAGGCAAAACAGCGCCGTCTGTCCTGCTGTGGTAGCTTTTATTAAAGCATTATCTAGGTTTACACTTTAAGACTTGTTTTCTTAACATTTCAGAAATGCCAAAGCAGCAACCTATGTTTTTATTAATTATACAAGCAATAATTGGCTTTCTTGAGAACATGCCATGCTTCGTCCTTGAGCGCAAAAGGAGCACAAAGTTCCCACCATTATTTTGATTATACTGAAGTAGCACAAGGACATTTCCTTGTGTTCCCACCACTCTGATTATACTGAGGACATCCCATGGATCAGTGCCCAAAGCACTCAATGCTTCTTTGCAGGCCCCCGGTTTGCCGGGGGGTGCTCAAAACATTCAGGGCTGTTCACAGCTCTGGCTTATTCGCATGCCCCTGGTTTGCCGGTGGGGGGGGGCTCAAAGCAATCAGGACTGTTTGCAGTTCTGGCTTATTCACCAGCCCCCAGTTTGCTGCGGTGGGGGGGGCTCATGGGTCACGTCTCCTTTCCACGTCCTCAGTTATTCCACTACACACAAAAGATCCCGAACAGCCAAAGCAATCTTGAGAAAGAAAAAGGAGCTGGAGAAATCAGGCTCCCTGACTTCAGAGTATACTACAAAACTACAGTAATCAAGACAGTATGGTACTGGCACAAAAACAGAAATATAGATCAATGGAACAGGATAGAAAGCCCAGAGATTAACCCACATATGGTCACCTTATCTTTGATAAAGGAGGCAAGAATATACAGTGGAGAAAAGACAGCCTCTTCAATAAGAGGTGCTGGTAAAACTGGACAGGTACATGTAAAAGTATGAAATTAGAGCACTCCCTAACACCATACACAAAAATAAACTCAAAATGGATTAAAGACCTAAATGTAAGGTCAGACACTATCAAACTCTTAGAGGAAAACACAGGCAGAACACTCTATGACATAAGTCACAGCAAGATCCTTTTTGACCCACCTCCTAGAGAAATGGAAATAAAAACAAAAATAAACAAATGGTACCTAATGAAACTTCAAAGCTTTTGCACAGCAAAGGAACCATAAACAAGACCAAAAGACAACCCTCAGAATGGGAGAAAATATTTGCAAATGAAGCAACTGACAAAGGATTAATCTCCAAAATTTACAAGCAGCTCATGCAGCTCAATAACAAAAAAACAAACAACCCAATCCAAAAATGGGCAGAAGACCTAAATAGACATTTCTCCAAAGAAGATATACAGATTGCCAACTAACATACGAAAGAATACTCAACATCATTAATCATTAGAGAAATGCAAATCAAAAATACAATGAGATATCCTCTCACACCAGTCAGAATGGCCATCATTAGAAAATCTAGAAACAATAAATGCTGGAGAGTGTGTGGAGAAAAGGGAACACTCTTGCACTGTTGGTGGGAATGTAAATTGAGACAGCCACTATGGAGAACAGTATGGAGGTTCCTTAAAAAACTACAAATAGAACTACCATACGACCCAGCAATCCCACTACTTGGCATATACCCTGAGAAAACCATAATTCAAAAAGAGTCATGTACCAAAATGTTCATTGCAGCTCTATTTACAATAGCCAGGACATGGAAGCAACCTAAGTGTCCATCATCAGATGAATGGATAAAGAAGATGTGGCACATATATACAATGGAATATTACTCAGCCACAAAAAGAAATGAAATTGAGTTATTTGTAGTGAGGTGGATCATACAGAGTGAAGTAAGTCAGAAAGAGAAAGACAAATACCGTGTGCTAACACATATATATGGAATCTAAGGGAAAAAAAAAATCATGAAGAACCTAGGGGCAAGATGGGAATAAAGACACAGACTTACTAGAGAATGGACTCGAGGATATGGGGAGGGGGAAAGGTAAGTTGTAACAAAGTGAGAGAGTGGCATGGACATATATACACTACCAAACGTAAAATAGATAGCTAGTGGGAAGCAGCCGCATAGCACAGGGGATCAGCTCGGTGGTTTGTGACCACCTAGAGGGGTGGGATAGGGAGGGTGGGAGGGAGGGAGACGCAAGAGGGAAGAGATATGGGAACATATGTATATGTATAACTGATTCACTTTGTTTTAAAGCAGAAACTAACATACCATTGTAAAGCAATTATACTCCAATGAAGATGTTAAAAAAAAAAAAGACATGAGGATGCAAACTACAGGATCACACAAGTAACTGGATTTGAGATGTAAGTGAAAAGGAGATGATGTTGAAATGACAGGATTTTTTGGTAGCCATCAGAGAAGGTGATAAAGATTTCAAATTGTAACAGTGAAAAAAGTAGGAAGAGCTTATGCAGGGTTAAGAAAATGTATTCATGTTTGAACATATTCAAATGAGGCACGTCTGGATATTGAGATCATTGAGGGAGAGAGAAGAAGCCAAGAGTGAAGACAGAATCTTGGAAAATATATTTACACATAGGGAGGAAGAAGACAGTTTTGAGAAGTGTTCAGTGAGGCAGAAAAACCAGTAACAAGTTGTCATGGAAATCAAGAGAGCTGAGAGCTTCATGAAGGAGGAGGTAGCTAACTGGAAATGCAGCCATGTTTGAAATATATGGCAAAAATATACAGTTTGGATTATCTGATAACTCACGGGTTTGAATTATCTATACTTCCTCATCCCTAACTCAGCTGACTTATTGAATAGCGAGTCCAGATGATTTCTCTGAAGATTTCTATGATCCTAGAATTGCTCAGTTATTTACAGATTGAGAAGGATAAGAATAGAAAGAGTTGACTTTTTGCTGTTACGGAAAAAAATCCTTTTAGTGTACAATAATAATAAAATAATAATTATAGCTAATATTTATTGAGCTCTTATATGCCAGGCTCTATTCTATTATATGTGTTATCCCATTTAACATTCACAACAATCTCTGCGTTAAAAAAAAATTCTTGATCATACATGCTCCTTTAGCTACTTTTCCTTCTTTCCTCTGGAGCAAAATTTCTTTTACAGATTGGCTAAGAGCTACTCTCTCTCGTCCTCCTTTTTCATTCTCTCTTAAACCCACTCCAGTAGGGCTTTAATCCTCACCATTTTACCAAAACTTCTCTTGTTAGTCAACAGTCATCTTCTTGTTACCAAGTTCAGTGGTCACTTTCCATTACTCCTCTACTGACAGCATTTGGAACATTTTCTTCCCCAATCCTCTGGAGATCTCTTAGTGAGCCTCCTCTTCATTAGCCATTTCTGATCTTCTCTAACTTCAGTTGTTGGAATGCCTTAGAGCTCAGTTCTTAGACCCGTTAACTATTAACGCTGACTACTCAGAGGATGTTATTCAGTGTCATGAGCTCAGATAATAGCTATACCCTGATGAATTCCAAATTTATGTCTCTTTCACTTACCAAACTTCAGACTCTTGTAGGCAACTATGTACCAATGGGTATCTTTAAGATATCATGTCCTTAACCTCCCTTCACAACCAAAAATGCTCCACCTCTAATCTTCACCTTCTCAACAGATGGTAATTTCTTCCCTCCAGATGCTGAGGCAAAATACCTTCTCTTTCTCTCCTACTCCTAACAGTCAATATATTAGTAATTCCTTTTAGGTCTACATGCTAATTATATCTGGACTCTGATAATTTCTCACCATGTCCACTAGGTTACTGAATTAGTTGGAGCTACAATTATTTCATTTCTTAGTCGCCCTTCTGTTTCCACTCTTTCTCTCCTACAGTCTTTTTCAACACATCAGGCACTACTACTTTATAAAACATAAACAAGTTTATGTTGTTGCTTGGGACAAAATCCTCCAGTGGCTTCTCATCTAATGCAAGGTAATAAAGTCCCTACCTTCACTCAAGGTCCTGGGTGATTTGCTACCTTTGCACCTGTTGCCTCTTACCTCTTGAACTTCACCTTCTACCACTTTCCCTGTTCCCCTTTGCTGAATTCTCATTGGATTCTCTGCTACTATTTGTACACACTACACATGTTCTTGGTTCAGGTCTTTCCAATTCCTATTCTTTTGCCTAGAGTGATTTTTTTTCCAGAATATCTAAATGGCTTGCTCTCTGACTTCCTCTAGACACCATCTTCTTAGTGAGGTTTTCCCTGACCAGTTTTTATGACATATTGAGAGCCTCACCTTCCTCCAGTTCATATAAGCCCTTGACAAATTATATCTTTGCTTATTTATTATCTCCTCCTTCATGTGAGTTTCATGAAGTCAGAAATTATGTTTTGTAACCGCTACATCACTAAGGCCTACAGCAGTCCACGGTAACTATGAGGTAGGGCTAATATCATCCTCATTTACTGATTAGGTTCAGAGATGTTAAGGGCCTCACTAAATTTGTAAGTGGTGGAGCTGGAACTCAAGTCCAGAAAGTTTGAGTTCAGTGTCCATACTTACTTTAAGTATATTAAATATTAACAGACACTTCCAACATTCTACCCAGCTTTCCGAATCTGCACACTAAAGTTTTAGTAATTTCTATTACCCTTCCCTTCACCCCATGACATTCACTTTAGCCAGATTTTATTTATGCAAATGCATTCATGGCAGCAAGAGGCACAATGAAATGGTCTCCTGTCTCCAGAAGCTACTCCAGGTGTCTCTGGGCTGTATTCCACCGGCTATAGGGAAGGCTTTGCTACCAACACTAATGATTAAGAGTTGGAAATTTTCCAATAGGCCACAGGGCAGATAACTTTATCAGTTTGGTTCATAAAAATGAGGAGTAATTAGATAATTGGAAACAACTATGATGTATAATAGCATTTGAGATCTCAAGAGAAATAAATAGAATAATGTGTATAAAAACTTAGAAAAGTGATAAAAACCATCTTGGCATGCTAGTTATGATGATTCCAGAAGGAATAAAAAGAACTAGAAATAGACACAATTATCTTTTAGTTTTAACCATAAATTTGTTTAATCAGATTTTTTTTTTTAACCAAAATCATCTTAAGAGGCAGGCATTCATCAGATACTTTCCCACTTAATATTTTTTTGTGTGTATCAGCTTTCTTGAGAAAATGCCAATATAACGTACTTAATAAAAACGTAAACGTCATCTTTTCACATATGTACACAGATATCAAAAGTAAGCATATCCAAGTCACTATATAGCCAAGAATCAATATTATTCCAGAGGAAAGAAAATCACTTCAATTTATGTCCCTGTTTCACTATTAAAACTAAGCTGTATTTGAATTGCACACTTAGAAAATTCTGAGTTACCTTTTCTGTGGCAATAGAGTGAACTAAAACTCCATTCCACTGGATTTAATATAAATTCCATTAGTTAATAACAAGATTAGCACAATATTAACGGATATGAACAAAAAAATTTATACCTCTCACGGCCACCTTTCCCTTCTGTCTCGCACTTTAACAAGTATTTTCAAAGTGCCCACGATTAAAAAACAAAAAAAATCTATCACTATCATTCTAATATACGTATTCAGCTATAAATAGTCTTTGAAAAATGGCTTGGCTATCCAAAAGGAAATAGAAAGGAAAATACTTTTTCTAATACATTTATTGTATTCTTTGCATACGGCAATTTCTATGCCTTAGAATATAAAATAATGGGAAAAAATCAGTCAGAAAGTGAATTCAGCTTACAGAATAGAGGGAAAACACTTCAAACAGATTTATCAGAAATGCAATCAAAATATACTATTGCCAGTAAAATTGAGACGAAATTATCCTTAAAAATTATTTATATTTTCACTAGTTAACATATTTTAAATTTATTTATTTGTAAATCCAGAGCTATCACTGAAAAAAATCCCAACTATTTATTTACAAAGGAATTCCTGAGGATGAGGAGAATGTCCAGGTCTTCTTTTTCTATATATGTGCATATGTAAAAAGGCAGAGATAATCTTCTCTAAGAACAAGAAAGGTTAGTCTTGAATATTATTGAACCATTTACTGTGTTCTGAGGCTGCTATATCATTTAAAGAATTGTTCCCATTTGGAACAATGTAATTGCTCAGTTGGGGTACTGTGGTCAGACAGGGGATATAAAATGTCTGAATACCTGTACTTCTTAAAATATTTCTATCTTGTTCATTGAAATCTGCATCCTTTAGAAAATACATACTACCTGCTGCTTAAGAAGCATAAATAGCCTTGTCATGCTATTCTATGACAAATAGATAAGCAAAAAAAAAAGAAAAAAAAGACAAAGTAGACCAATTATGAAAAGCAGATTAAATAAATATATAACATAAAGGAAATTCAAACCATCCATGGAAAGTAAAATGTGAATATTCTTTTTACCATAGTTTTTAAGAGGAAGAGAGAAGACTTTTTCATATTCAAACACAAATACTAGGCAAATCTAAAATATTCCACAAGAGGAAAACTCTTTTACTATTTGCAACATCATGATTAGAAAAATAAAACAATTTTTACAAAACTATTAAGTGTTTTTTGGCTAAGCAGTACAAATATAATTTACTTCTAAGCAAGTGCAAATCCTAACAGTATTACTGAATAACAAATTTCTTTTCAATTAACATGCTATAACTATTTTTAAGGCTGTGTTAAAGAACAGCAAGTTGAGTTGAAACTGTATTTCTAGTGGCCTTAAATCATTTTGGGGGAACAATGTGGATATTAATCAGCTAAACAATATCCTGCTTGTGCCTTATAAAAACTCTTGGCCCTTACAAAGTAATTTAATAATAACTCAGTTTGTACACATTATGAAGTTTTCATAGTATTGCTTTCATTTGATCTATGAGCCACTGTGAGTTGATTCAAGTAAGAAAGCACAGCAAGACACATTCTGGGTAAGTCACAGAAACAGAAGCACAGATCTGCCTTTGTTACTTAGGGGCAGTACCCTGGAAAGATTTTCCCAAGGCAAGCTACAGCTGGAAGCATTATTACCCAAGTGAATCTATGAGCACATCAAATGTCATCAGTTGTACATAGGAGGGACAGGAACCCTCAGCAGTCAAAGAAGGAATGAGTTGGCAAGGCCATGGGCTTTAATGTCAGAACATTCTGAATGTTAAGTATGGGTTCACTTCTCACAAGCTAGGTGATCTTCTAGCCTCCAGCCCTCAGTTTTCTTCTCTGTAAAATGAGCTTAAAATTATACTCAAGTTTCAGAATTGTTGAATGGATTATATGAGATAATACGTGTTGCCTGGCATAAAGAAAACACTGGTTGCATACTTGTGGAGGTGGGTATTATCATATCATCATTTTAAGCATCATCGTCATCAGCATCATCATATCATCAGAAAATGAAAACAGAGGCCAAGAAGCAGAGAATTTGGGAGGAATGAGATGTAGCAGTGACAAATAGGGCAGTTTAGGAAACTAGGTTGGTGAGCTCTGGGCATGAAGCAGATGCTTCTATCATGCAGACCTCAGAATGCATTGGCAGGGCAGGATGGTTCCTTAAAGGTACTGCTGCAGGCTAAAAATGAATCAGTAGGAACACACATAGCCTACTGTCATCCAGATTACCTAGCTAAATGTGGTGATTAAATACAAAGCCTTTTGGCTCATGTGCTCACTATTCTGTGTCAGAAAAGCTTGTGTGATTTAGATACTAGCCAAAAATATGGCATCATCAAAACACTGCATTAAATTGGAAGGCATGGGAAAGAATGATGGAGAGAGAGCAGCAGTTTGTCTTGTTTCTAGCTCTGTAGCAATCTAGGCTACATTCTTCCTTTGCAGTTGTACTAAAACAGCTTCTCCAAGAAGTAGGGACTAAGAAGACCCCTCATTAATACGCTCAGAAATGTAGCAAGTGTGAACTAAAGCCATGAGTTCACATAAAACTTTCCTAAAATGTAGGACGTCAGGAGTGAGATAGGCAGCAGCAGGTTAACTAAATTTTGCTCACTCTAGAGGCTGTAAGGGGACAATACTAGTAGGGTGGTTGAGAAAATTGTCGTAAAGGACCTCGCTGTATAACTCCTGGCAATATGGCATGGCTATTACATGCTAGTGGCCAAGCAGCAGGGAGCAGAGTGGTCATTTTAGAAAGTAAATTAGAGCACGTCATCTTCTGCTCAAAAGCTTTCATGGGTTTCCCCTTTCACTTACAGATAAAAGGCTACTCCTTACAATGGCCTGAATGGTCTTTTTTTTAAAGAATCTTTTTTTTTTAATTTTTAAATAATGATCATCATGCTTTACAAAGTGAGACTAATTAGAAAACTTTAAAATATGATTCAACTTGCTCATGGTTATTCAAGGAACACAGTGAATATGCTGTGTTAAGTACGCTTACTAATGGATTGCAGGAATTTTATTTTTTGGGTTATGTAATTAAAAAAATTTTATTGGAGTATAGCTGATTTACAATGTCGTGTTAGTTTCAGGTGTACAGCATAATGATTCAGTTATACATATACATATATTCATTCTTCCTCAGACTCTCTTCCCATACAGGTTATTGCAGAATATTGATTACACTAATCTGGTTTACCTTTTTGACCTCGTCTCTTACAGATTTTTTCATGGCTGGTTCCTTTTCAAGCTTTGGTCTCATCTCAAATTCCAACTTTTTGAGAAATTCTCAACCTGCCACCCACTCTTAATCACTTTGATTGGCCAGCAGTAAACATGCCATACTGGTTGTTAAATATTTTGAGTATCACACTTACTATATTATATATTATATACATCAAAAAAGTACTTCCGTGAGTACTCAGGTAACAGAGTTGTTGAATAGATTGCATGAGACAATATATGCTAAGCAACTATCACCATGGCTGGCATAGAGAAAACACTGATGTATACTTGCGGTGGTTATTATTATTATATTATAATGTTATATTTTAATTATATAATTGTATAATTATCATTATTATAAACATGATCTGTCAGGCCTCAGAACATAGGCACTTGGTGAGATAGTCTTCTCCTTGTACCACCCTAATCAGAGTGGAGACACTGTCTTCCCTCTTCCTTGGTGGCACTTAGAGACAGGGAATACTCATGCTTGTCTCTTTCTTACATCTCACTTTCCTTCTTCTCTCTTCAGTGCCCCAGGGCAAGAAGAGAACTTTTTTTTACTTCCCCAGTATTGTGTAATCTCTATATCATAAAGGTAACAAGGCTTTACTTTTTTTTTTAATTGGAGTAAAACTGCTTTACAATGTTGTTAGTTTCTACTGTCCAATGAAGTGAATCAGCTATATGTACGCCTATAACCCCTCCCTCTTGGACCTCCCTCGCACCCTCCCCATCCCACCCATCTAGGTCATCACAGAGTACTGTGCTGAGCACCCTGTGCTGTACAGCAGGCTCCCACTAGCTAGCTATTTTACAAACGGTAGTGTATTTATGTCAAACCAAATCTCCCAATTCGCCCCACCCTCCCCTTCCCCCGCTGTGTCCACATGTCCATTGTCTACATCTGTGTCTCATTTCTGCCTTGCAAACCAATTAATCTGTACCATTTTTCTAGATTCCACATATATGCATTAATATACAGCATTTGTTTCTCTCTTTCTGGCTTACTTCACTCTGTATGAGAGACTCTCTAGGTCCATCCATATCTCTACAAATGACCCAATTTTGTTTCTTTCTATGGCTGAGTAATATTCCATTGTATAATGTACCACATCTTTATCCATTCATCTGTTGTTGGACATTTAGGTTGTTTCCATGTCCTGGCTATTGTAAATAGTGCTACAATGAATATTGGGGTACATGTGTCCTTTTGAATTATGGTTTTCTCAGGGTATACGCCCAGTAGTGGGATTGCTGGGTCATATGGTACTTCTATTTTTAGTTTTTTAAGGAAACTCCATACTGTTCTCCATAGTAGCTGTATCAATTTATGTTCCCACCAACAGTGCAAAAGTGTTCCCTTGTCTCCACACCCTCTCGAGAATTTATTGTTTGTAGATTTTTTTGATAATGGCCATTCTGACCAGTGTGAGGTGATACCTCATGGTAGTTTTGATTTGCATTTATATAATAATTAGTGATGTTGCGCAGATTTTCATGTGCCTCTTGGCCATCTGTATGTCTTCTTTGGTGAAATGACTATTTAGGTCTTCTGCCCATTTTTTAATTGGTTTGTTTGTTTTTTTGATATTGAGCTGCATGAGCTGTTTGTATATTTAGGAGATTAATCCTTTGTCCATTGTTTCATTTGCAAATATTTTTCTCCCATTCTGAGGGTTGTCTTTTCGTGTTGTTTAAGGTTTCCTTTGCTGTGCGAAAGCTTTTAAGTTTCACTAGGTCCCATTTGTTTATTTTTGTTTCTATTTTCATTACTGTAGGAGGTGGGTCATAAAAGATCTTGCTGTGGTTTATGTCGAAGAGTGCTTTTCCTATGTTTTACTCTAAGAGTATTATAGTGTCCATTCTTACATTTAGGTCTTTAATCCATTTTGAGTTTATTTTTGTGTATGGCGTTAGGTAGTGTTCTAATTTCATTCTTTTACACGTAGTTGTCCAGCTTCCCCACCACCACTTATTGAAGGGACTGCCTTTTCTCCATCGTATGTTCTTTCCTCCTTTGTTATACATTAGGTGACCATATGTGCGTGGGCTTATCTTTGGGCTTTCTATCCTGTTCCATTGATCTGTATTTCTGTTTTTGTGCCAGTACCATACTGTCTTGATTATTGTAGCTTCGTAGTATAGTTTGAAGTTGGGGAGCCTGATTCCTCCAGCTCCATTTTTCTTTCTCAAGATTGCTTTGGCTATTCGGGGTCTTTTGTGTTTCCACACAAATTGTAAAAATTTTTGTTGTATTTCTGTGAAGAATGCCATTAGTAGTTTGATAGGGATTGCATTGAATCTGTAGATTTCTTTGGGTAGTATAGTCATTTTCACAATGTTGATTCTTCCAATCCAAGAACATGGTATATATATCTATCTGTTTATGTCATCTTTGATTCTTTTCATCAGTATTTTATAGTTTTCGAGTACAGGTCTTTTGGCTCCTTAGGTAGGTTTATTCCTAGGTGTTTTATTATTTTTGTTGAGAAAGTAATGGGATTGTTTCCTTAAATTCTCTTTCTGATATTTTTTGTTAGTGTACAGAAATGCCAGAGATTTCTGTGCATTAATTTTGTATTCTGCAACCTTACCAGATTCACTGATTAGTTCTAGTAGTTTTCTAGAAGCATCTTTAGGATTTTCTATGCATAGTGTCATATCATTTGCAAACAGTGACAGTTTTGCTTTTTCTTTTCCAGTTTGGATTCCTTTTATTTCTTTTTCTTCTCTGATTGCCATGGCTAGGACTTCCAAAACTATGTTGAATAATAGTAGTGAGAGTGGACATCCTTGTCTTGTTCCTGATTTTAGTAGAAATGCTTTCAGTTTTTCACCATTGAGTATGATGTTTGCTGGGGGTTTGTTATATATGGCCTCTATTATGTTGAGGTATGTTCCCTCTATGCCCATTTTCTGGAGAGATTTTATCATAAATGGGTGTTGAATTTTGTCAAAAGCTTTTTCTGCATCTATTGAGATGGTCATATCGTTTTTATTCCTTAATTCATTAATATGGTATATCACATTGATTGATTTGCTTCATTGAAGAATCCTTGCATTCCTGGGATAAACCCCACTTGATAAAGGTGTATGATCCTTTTAATTTGCTGTTGGATTCTGTTTGATAGTATTTTGTTCAGGACTTCTGTATCTATGTTCATCAGTGATATTAGTCTGTAATTTTCTTTTTTGGTGTGATATCTTTGTCTGGTTTTGGTGTTAGGATGATGGTGGCTTCGTAGAACGAATTTGGGAATGTTCCTCCTCCTGCTGCAATTTTTTGGAATAGTTTGAGAAGGATAGGTGTTAGCTCTTCTCTAAATGTTTGATAGAACTCGCCTGTGAAGCCATATTGTCCTGGACTTTTGTTTGTTGGAAGATTTTAAATCACAGTTTCAATTTCATTACTAGTGATAGGTCTGTTTTATATTTTCTAACTCTTCCTGGTTCAGTCTTGGAAAATTGTACCTTTCCAGAATCTGTCTATTTCTTCCAGGTTGTCCATTTTGTTGGCATATAGTTGTTTGTAGTAGTCTCTTATAATCCTCTCTATTTCTGTGGTGTCAGTTGTGATTTCTCCTTTTTCATTTCTAATTTTATTGATTTGTATCCTCTCCCTTTTTTTCTTGATGAGTATGGCTAAAGGTTTATCAATTTTGTTCATCTTCTCAAAGAACCCACTTTTAGTTTTATTGATCTTTGCTATTATTTTCTTCATTTATATTTAATTTCTTTCTGTTCTGATCTTTATGATTTCTTTCCTTCAGTTGACTTTGGGTTTTCTTTGCTCTTCTTTCTCTAGTTGCTTTAGGTGTAAGGTTAGATTGTTTATTTGAGATTTTTCTTGTTTCTTGAGGTGAGATTGAATTGCTATAAACTTCCCTCTTAGAACTGCTTTTGCTATGTCTCATAGGTTTGGGCCATTGTGTTTTCATTGTCATTTGTTTCTATGTATTTTTTAAAATTTCTTCTTTGATTTCTTCAGTGATCTCTTGGTTATTTAGTAGTGCACTGTTTAACCTCCATGTATTTGTGTTTTTTTAAGGGTTCTTTTCCTGTAATTGATTTCCAGTTCTTCTCTAAATGTTTGATAGAATGCAATCCATTCATTCTAGGAAAATTTAGATATTTTGCAATCAAAATTTGAGTTTAAAGTCAAATATAGAATGATTTCTCCTTACTTTCCTTATCCCTGAAGTTGATTCTAAGATTAAGGGCTTATGAAAAAATCTGTAATATTGGTGGGGAGAGAACTCCACTTCTTGGTCTTGATCTGCCCTGTGCTAGTATCCAAGGAAACACACAATTGTTTGGCTTCCACATCCACTGGCATTTGTTTCAATGGCCTCTTGCCACTCAGTACAAGCTACTATTTGAGAATGCGTGTCTCCACTGAATTAAAGATTAATTTTATGTGATTCTTCTGCCTTTAGCTAAGGCTTGATTGTTTTTCTGAATCTTCCTGAGACTGAAGTAGACTGGGTCCCCATCAGATATTCTCTGCCACTGAAATCCCAGGCAGCCACCCTGATTCAATTGGCACCTACATCATTGTGACCCAGGGCATACCTGCAGACCTGTCAGAGCTCATCCAGAAAGTGGGCCTCAAATATATTCAACTTTTGTTTTCTCAAATTTAAAGGGGCATGTCTTACCTCAGTTTCAGTGCTTCCATATCAACTGCTAAGCATTCAAGCTTCAGCTTTCTTTCCTTCCAATTCTCTTTTTCTTTCCCCAGCTCAGAGACATAGGATTGAAGTGAGTGGTGGGGAGAGTGTCAGAGAAAAATTGGGGTGGGTTTTGTTTTGTTTTCCAACTTTCACCTAGATTGGGAGATTTTAAAGCCTAAAAGGCAATCATTGACCATTTGCTCTTCGCATCTTCTAACAATAACCTCCACCTGGAGCAAGAGTGGTCTCACTTCTCATCCCCACATACAGGAAAGTCTTGGGTTAATATTATGCACAGGTTCAAGGGGGATTGAACTGAGAAATTTAAATATTTTATAGCATCTTTTTGCACATGTAAATTAGATAGCACAGAACTAACTACTAAGAACTACTTGGTAATTTATAATAGCTAAAATCATATTTTTGGCTAAAATTACTGAGTGTTTTTATGCTTGAGGCTCTAGGCAAAAATGATGATATGTGTGATCTCATTTAAAACTTACAACATCCCCGTGAGATAGAAATTATTATCCCAATTTTACTGATGAGGAAACAGTTTAGGGAAATCAAATAATTTGCTCAAGAATATACTGCCAGCAAGTGGTAGAGCTAAGTCTCAACTCCAAGTCTGTCTTACAGTCTAGCCTCTGTTCTTAACCCTGTAACCATCCCATTACTACCCTTCCTGTTTCCTCTCATTCTAGGGCTGACTTAGCATGCCCCAGCTTTTCATATGAGGGGGTGTGACAGCAGAATGTGGAAGCAGGAATGAACATGATATGACTGTGTGACAATGATGCTAGCCACATGCAAGAACAGAATTTTCATAAAAACACATTAACAAAAATTTAAAATAAAATAAAAGATATGTGCAAATGCAAAGCCCCATTCTTGTGTTATTAGAAATATAAATGCTCTGAAATTTTATTTAAGTTTCTTTAGCATCCATACTGCTTCTGGATTTTCCACATGAGATGCTTTCTCAGCCTAGGTCAAGCTTGCCTAGGTCTCAAGCTTTCTCAGCCTAGGTCAAGCTTGACTTTGTTGCTTTTAGCTTCCTTTTTACATTAAATGTCAATTCTTTGACCAAAAGTCCATATTTTTATCAACATACATTTTATTGGAACATTAGTTCATCTATCCTATCTCTTAGAATTAGTCAACTTGAGCCTTAAAGATATCACGCCTTTTCCTGGCTACCTGTAAGTGTAGAAGAGCTAATTTTATCTCAACAGCTCTAATTTATTTTGTCTTATTTTAGTTCTGTTTCTGCCTCAGTATTATTTGGCAAATAATCAGGAAAAGTCTGAGGTGAATAATAAAAGAGCTGAGGTATCTTGGCATAACTGTGTGGGGAAGCTTCCCACACTACAGTGTGTCTGGCTCTAGATACCATTTTATGTCTGGATTAAAGAACATTAAAAATGACTCTCTGAAGTTCTTTGGGGGAAAATCTAATGACATATTCCAGGAAAATAAACAAAATGAAATATTTATTGAAATTTCCAATATTTGTAGGATGTTATTCATGCTATGTTAACATCATGTTAAATTTGTTGATCACTAAAAAAAAAAAAAAAAGAGCCAAGTACAGTATATTAAATTTATTAAAGCCAATTATATTTTGTGGATGTTCAATGATTATTAGGACTGGAGTTAAAATTTTCCATGATTAGATAAGCTGAGGTTATACAAGGAATGACTCCATGATCAGTTATATCCAAGTGGAGTTTTATACATTCTGGGTATTTTCCTCCTCTAATCAAGAGGGCGACATTGTTTATCAGGTCCCAAAGTCTCCAGGAGATTGGCAGTTGGTATATCTAAACAATTTCTACAAGTTGGTGATAGTTCACCCTAATCTACCTGGTGCTATTGGATCAGAACCCATATCATGTCCAGGAGATGCCCCGCCCCTTTCCATGGCATGATGAGGAAACTAGGGGCTTTACGAATCTCTGTCTTTCTGACTCTGCTCACGTGGCTTTTCCCTTTCTCTAAACAAGCTACTTAATACTCTATAAATGTGAAATTGTAGGATTCATCTTGCCCCCTTGCAGGACTGGTGGCCGTCCTAAAAAGTTCAGTTTGGCTTGGCAACAGCGTTAATGGTTTGAAGCCCTATATCTTGTAACACTCTGTGAAGTGTTACTTTTAACAAAGATTTTCTTGGACAGTGGTGGAGTGATGATACAGAAAAATCATCAGATTTAGAGTCATCCATTCCACAGCCATTTAATAGATGCTGCCTATGTGCTGGTCACAGAATCAGATCTTGAGTCTCTTCTTCCAAAAAGAGTTGCAGTATAGTTGGCATGGTTTTGATTCCGGCTTCTATGAACTCTGGTAGCTTTAGAAATATTCCTTAATACTTTTGATCTGTAGTTCCTTCATCCGTAAAATGGAAATAATATTACCTTTGCCAAAAGTATTTGTTTTTCAATTGAGTGAAATACTGCATGTAAATTCCTGGTACAGTGTGCAGGTAAGCAGTCAATGAGTGTGGGATTATAGATATCTGGAAACAACCTTGGGTTTAAATTCTAGATTTTCCTTTTATGGTCTATGCAACCTGTACCATGTTACATAGAAAGCAATTTGTTTCTTTATTAGTTACCTTTTTTTTTTTTTAATTCAAAGGATGTGTGTAACCAACAGAGTTTTCTGTGCAAGGGCTGAGGGAAGCAATTTAGAGGCATAACTCTTTTAGCATTTATGAGTCATGTACAATTATTCTCTGTCCTTTACAGATGAGAAAACGTAACCTTAATCAGAGAAGTAACACTTCAGAAGAACTTGTTACCATTACACTAGACTATTGTAACTACTGAGTGAGCTAGTGTATCACATATCCCCAGCACAGCACTTGGGAGTACAGCAGGAGCTCGAAACACATTCCCATATCCTTAACTTCTATCTAGTGATAGATTCTCAGAATGTTTTCATTCACAAGAGTTTGGTCTGTGCCCAGAGAAGCAATAAATACACATGAGGTTTGCATTGGATTTGCCTTAAATAATGAAATCTGTGACAAAAACCACTTTTTTACTTGGTGTGATATTTAAATATGTGCATTTCTTTTCATGGATCAATCTTCTGAACGCTAAGCTAATGCTACATTCCTAGGAGCTTAAATATGTGCATCCTTTGAGTCAGATAAAAAATAAAATGGCAAAATTTCTTACAAAATGTATTTCAACTACATTTTCCACTGGGAAAAAGTTATAGGTAATTGCCCAATTCTAGTTTCTCCAGGTAGTAGGTCTGTAAGCAAGAGTTTTTTTAGAACAACCAGAAACAAAAATCATACTTCTGTGTCATTTCAAGTAAAGGTCCCCTCTTCCCAACACAGTAAAAAAAGGACTATATCTTAAAGTAGAAATTTTAGATGCCACTGGAGACTTTTGAAATAGTGGAGACCATATGAAGAGTGCTTTACCATAGAGTTTTTAAACACAGGTCTTCAATGGAGACCACAGCATATATAAATGGAGAGAGAGAGAATTAATTCATCGTACAGTGGAGCAGAAAACTCACATCTGTTCTTTCTACAACCCAGTACACCCCATTTATTATTGTTGTTCTCTGCACTGTCAGGTCCAAGCAATTAACTTGTGCAGACTGGCTTCTGTCAGGGGAGATAGAGTGTGTTTATCAGGGGAATATACTAGTTGTGGCTCTTTTAACATCAGAGAAAAAGAAATACAATATCCCCTATGCTTTATGTAGACTAAGACACTATAAACTTACAGTCATGGAGTACTTTTAGCACCAAAATTATACTCAAAATTTTAAGTAATAGATAACATTTCATAGTGTTTCTTTTTTTTTATTCCTTTAATTAGCTAAGAATAGATCATTTGGAATGGAGTCCAATACAGTTATTTTAGTTTCTTGGTGAAGGATTCATTTCTAAATATATTGGTTACCCACATCACTGATAATCTGGAAATGGGAAAAAAAAAAGATTCTGTCATTGCCATTAAACATAGCAACTAATGCAGATGTATATTCATATGTGTGTTGCTCATCTGAAGTGCTATTCCATGAGTGCTGATGACCTTATAAATAAAAGATGGGGTGCTTTGGTGTGAATCCCAGGTATTATGATCAGAAAATAGAATTTGTGACCCTATATCTTTCATAAATTTTCTGTTTTTATTTCAACTTCATTTTCTAGCTCTTCAACAGATAAAAAGTAGGTATTTCTTCCTACTCATATTGATTATGATTGGGATAAAATGAGTGAAAGAATTAAGAAGCAAATGCACAGAACTGATCACTTCTTATTTTTCTTTTGGAAACACTTTTGTTCCTAGGTTTCCAGAAGACCACACACTTTTGTTTGGATCCTACCCCAGTAGTCACTCTTTCATCTCTGTGACAGAGTACACCAGGGTACCAAAAATAGATTAATCCAAAGCGCCAACCTCAGATCTTGTTTCTACTCGTTCTCATGGCTTTAAATACTATCTATATGTTGGTGACTACCAAATTTGTTTCAAGGGCTTTAACATCTATTCCTGAATACCAGAATTCCTCAAATTTCCTGATCAACATCTCATTTAGGTGTAAATAAGCATATCACTTTTGATTTATTCAAAATTGAGCCTTTGATTCTTTCCCCGTTTCAGTAATTGGCCCAGCCATTCATCCAGTGGTGACCTGGTAACCCTGGAGACATAGGACTCTTCTTTCCTTCAAACATTTGATCCATTAGCCAAAGCTCTTCAAAAGAGATTAAAAAAATCCTGCTACTTCTCATTTATTTGGCTTACAGCTTATTCTCAGCCACCTCCCTCCCTCACTTGGATCTATGCAGTGTCTTCCTAGCTGGTCTCTTTACTTCCCCTTTTGTGCCCACACCTGTCTAGTCTGTTTTCTTTTCCACTCAGCAGCCCAAGGGATCCTTTCAAAACATCAAGTAACTCCCTGATCAAATGACTTCCCTGCTCAAATTCTCCAGTGATCTTCCATCGCACTTGGAATAAAATGCAGTAAGTACCATATGATGTGACCCCTGCCCCATTCACCTCCCTAGAGTTTATCTCCTACCACTCTCCCCTTACCCACTTTCTCTCCTTGAGACACACTGGCCTCCATGCTTACTCCTGTCTCAGAATTCTGAACCAGCTGTTCTTTTTGCTTAGGGTGATTTTTCTCCAGATAACTGCCTTGTTCATTTTCTTACTTTATTCATGTCTCTGTTAGAATGTCACCTGCTCAGAGAAACTTTTCCTGACCATCTTTTTTTAAAAAAAAATTATTTATTTATTTTGGGCTGTGTTGGGTCTCCGTTGCTGTGCACGGGCTTTCTCTAGTTGCGACGACCAGGGGCTACTCTTCCTTGCGGTGCACAGACTTCTCATTGCAGTGGCTTCTCTTGTTGCAGAGCACGGGCTCTAGGTGCGTGGGCTTCAGTAATTGTGGCACATGGGCTCAGTAGTTGTGGCTTGTGGGCTCTAGAGCGCAGGCTCAGCAGTTGCGGCGCGTGGGCTTAGTTGCTCTGCAGCAACCTGCAGAGCAGGATCTTCCTGGACCAGGGCTCAAACCCGTGTCCCCTGAATTGGCAGGCGGATTCTTAACCACTGTGCCACCAGGGAAGTCCCTGACCATTTAGCCTCTTAGTAGTTATCTCTGACATTATATGTTCTTCTGCTCAATGACTGTATTTACATTAAAGTGTAAGAGAAGATACTTTTATTTTATTTTATTTTTTTACTATCTCAGTGTTCAGAATTGTGCCTGGTACAAAATGAGTGCTCAGTAAATATTTGTTAGGTGAAAAAATTAAAGGATGAAGTTTATATAATGGGATTATTCTAGCTGCATAAACTTTATTCAAGTTAAGGCCTCTCATAAATAAATCTGCTTTAATCAGATAACATCATTAAAAGTCAAAATTTAGTTAATATTTAATTACTAGGATTATTATCAATTAACAAATGGGAAGCAGAAAACATTCCCAGTCAAATTCTCCTACTTGGTAACCAAAAATAATTAGAGTGTTATGAAATCTCTCTTTCGTTTGTGCTGTGTAGACGTACCCTGAGACTGATACCACGTTCTATCAAGTTTTACTGCTTGAGCAGGTGGTGAAACAACCTCCTGGGAATAAAATTGTCCAGGTTTCCTTTGAAGTTTTTCAAACAATAAATAAAATACTGTGTGGCAGAGAAAGATCTATATATGATGAAAAAAGAGAACAAAGTTTATTTGTAAAGGTTGGAAAACTTCTTGTGTTCCACAGTATTAACCATTAACCCAGAATTTACTCATTGATTCCCTTCTTCAGTGCTTTCTAGTGTCTCAGATTTGAGGACATAATTTATATACCATCTTTCTCTAAGTACTGTTTTCAGCTATTCCCACCAACCCAGACTCATGTTGTGAACAATAAAGCCAGTTTATGCGTGGAGAATTACGAAATGAAGCATTTCTAAGAAGGAAACCTGTCCAGAGATATCTCAATGAATTTCACTGCTTCTTCCCCTGTACACTGCTCTGTGCCATTCACAGCTTAGTGGGAAAACAGTTTTTACAAGTGCAAAAGAGACATTCACCAAGATGTATTCTGGGCCATAAAATAAGTATCAACAGATTTAAAAGAACTGAAATTATATAAAGCATGTTCTCTGATCACATCAGAATTGAACTAGAAACAATAACAGAAAGATATTGGAAAGAAACCCCAAATATTTAGAAATTCACAAACTTACTCTTAATAACCCATAGATAAAAAAAGAAAACCAAACAACAAACATAAACAAACAAAACACCCTCTGCAATGAAAGAAAAATGAAAGAAAAAAACCCACCCAAATCTGGAGTGTAGACAGTACTTAGAGAGTAATTTATAGCATTTTATGCTTATAGAAGAAAGGTCACAAATCAATGATGTAAGTTTCCAATTTAACAAGCTAGAACAAAAGAAAATTAAATCCAGTGTAAGCACAAGATTAAAGGTAAGAACAGAAAACAATAAAATAGAATACATAACACAATAGAGAAAAATAATGAAGTCAAAAGCTCATTCTTTGGAAAGATGAATAAAATTGATGAAACTCTAGCCAGACTGATCAAGAAAAAAGATTATAAAAATTATCAGTATCAGGAGTTAAAGAGGTGTTAACAATACAGATCTTATAAAATTAAGAGGATAAAAAACGCATATTATTAACAATTTTATGACACCACAGTTGACAAGTTATATGAAATGAACAAATTCCTTAGGAGAAAAAAAAAACAAACTACCAAAGTTTATTCAGGAAGAAATAGCTCTATTTCTCCTAAAGGACTTGAAGTTGTAGTGAAAACTTCAAGTTTCTCGTAAAGAAAACTCTAGGCCTATTGGGCTTTATTAGTAATTCTATTGAACGATTGAGGAATAAATAATACCACAAACTCTTCCAGAAAATAGAATATGAATAATTATTGTCCTACTCATTCCACTAAGCTAAAACCTTATATTACGGAGAAACCATCAGACCGATATCTTTCATAGATACAAAAACTCTTGAAAAAATATTAGCAACTTGATTCCACAAAGATATAAAAATGAAAATGAATCACAACCAAGTATGATTTATGCAGGAATGCAAGGCTGGTTTATCACTGAGAAACAATCAATGCAATTCATCAGATAAACAGACCAGAAGAGAAAAAAATTAAATTTATAGGATGATTTCAGTAGCTGAAGAGAAAGCATAACAAAATTCAACATATATTCATGATATAGAAGAGAACACACTCCACTTCACAGAAGCCATCAAATGAAAAGCTACTATAATAACTTAGTGGCAAAAAATGGAATGATTTCTTTCCCTAAAATTGGAAACAAAACATGGTTGTCTACACTCACTACTTCTTTTCAGTTTTCTACTGCAGGTCTTCGGCAGCTATATAATGCAAAAAAATGATAATAATAATAATAAAGTAAAATAAGATCAAATCACATATGTTGTGAAGGATAAAGTGAAACTGTCTTTATTCACAGGACATCATTAAGGAATCTATGAAGAAGCTACTAGATTCTAAAAAGTGATTTTATCAAGTTCCTAGGATACATAGTAAATATGTATTAAAAAAAACCCTATTTCTATATATTAGCATGTATTAATGGGAGTGTACCCTTATCTTGTTTTAACTTCATTC
This sequence comes from Phocoena phocoena, assembly GCF_963924675.1. Classification (NCBI taxonomy): domain Eukaryota; kingdom Metazoa; phylum Chordata; class Mammalia; order Artiodactyla; family Phocoenidae; genus Phocoena; species Phocoena phocoena. The sequence goes on along the minus strand of NC_089229.1, from coordinate 44,658,818 downwards.
TTCAGAGAAGAAACAGTGCTTATATTGCTGCAGAACAAATAGATCTGATTATTCACCAACCATATTTTAGTTTCTTATTGCTACTGTAATAAATTATCATAAATTTAGTCGCTTAAAGCAACCTATATTTATGAGAGTTCTAAAGATCAGAAATCCAAAATCAGTTTCACTATGCTAAAATGCAGGCATTAGCAAGCCTGCATTTTTTTCTGGGGGCTGTAGGAGAAAATCTGTTTTCTTGCCTTTTCTAGAGGCTGCCTACATTCCTTGGCTTATGTCCTCTTCTTCCAACTTCAAGGTCAGCTAGCTGTGTAGCATCTTTTCTTCTCTTTGACATCTGCATCTGTCTGTACATTTCCTCTTTTGGACTCTGATCCTCCTTTCTGTCTTATGATTACATTGGATCCACCTAGATAATCCAGGGTAATCCTCCCATCTCAAGATACTAACTTAATTAATAAGCAAGTCTGCAAAGACCCATCTATCATGTAAGGTATTATATTCATAGTATACAGATGTATTAGGATGGGGACATCTTGGGAGGCCATTATTCATCCTATCACAGTTCACTCTCTGGCCCCTGATGATTCATATCCATCCCACATGAAAGTACATTCACCCCATCCCAAGGTCTCAAATGCCTCAACTCATTCAGTATCAAGTCCAAAATCTTATCTAAGTGAAACACAGCAGGACCCTCTGGTCCTTGCCCCCCATGTCCTCAGCCTACATTTTGTCTGTGGAAAAACTTTGGTCAAAGAATAAGTTTAATCAGAAAAGTGAGAAAATGTAGAAGCAAAGGAAAACTGTCAAAGGAAACCAAATAATAATAGTTTAGTCAGTAAGCATAGTCAAGGACCTTTAGTTCCTCCTCAAGGGCTGTAGATAATATTCTGAGCCATATCCTGTGAGCTGCCTTGTAGATACTGAAACCTCCAGCAGGTAGAAGCAGGTGGAAGAAGTTTACATGATGAACCAGTCTATGGCCATGACATAAGCTGCCAGGATTCCAAGAACTGGCCTCAAGGAAATGGGAACAAATTGACCCTGAAACTGAAAATTAACTGTACCTAAAACAATCAAGATGATGCTGGTCAGACCACCGCATGACCAATTTCAAGATGACTGTCAGAGCTGACTGTGCTGTTTCTGCATGGAGCCCCCTCCCTCAGCCTGTAACAGCTCTTGCCCACTAATTGCCAGTGGGTGGAGGGAGATTTGGCCTTTGGACAGGAGTCATCCTCCCTTTTGCATGTAGAGGAGCACATTTGTGGAGATGAGTAGTTTTATAAGCCTGTTTCCTGCCTGTAGAATTTTGAGATTCGGCAGCCCTTGTTTCATTTGGTTCTCTCTCTGTCCCTTTCAGTTCAAGCTGCCAGTGTTTCTGCTAGTATAACATTCCCAGAAACTTGTGAGTCTCAAGCATATATCACAGGAGTTCGCTCTATGAGACAAGAGGCTCCTCCACAGATCTTTCCTGGATAATCGTATTTCTTACTTTGGCTTCTGCTGAGAAGATGAAGGGAATCTATGAGTCACATGCCTAACCTCTTCACATAGCCTCTGTGGGATTTAATACTCTGAGCTTTTGATATTCCTTAGGTGCTAGCAAAAGGCTGGCTAGCTACACAAACCCTTGGCTTTCACTCCAGAGTACATTTTCCTGACAGTGAATTTCCTAATTTTAGCTTCTTTTGCAATCTGGATAGGCCGAGAATTTCCACCAATCATTAAGTCCTTATTTCTTTTTTGGTTAAGTTCTTCCTTCAATTTATCTCTTTCTAGTGGCTTTTTGGAATAAGCAGCAAGAAGAAACCAAATCACACCTTCAGTACTTTAGAAATCTCAGCTAAACATCCAAGTTCATTATTTTCCAGTTCTGCTTTCCATACAACTAAAAGACTCGATGCCACTAAGTTTTCTGCCATTATATAACAAAGATTTCTTTTCCTTCAATTTCCGATAACCTGTTTCTCATTTCCCTGTGAGCATTCACCAGAAGTGCCTTTAACATTTATGTTTCTACCACCTTTTTACAAAAAACATATTTATTCTCTAAGAAAATAGCTTTCTCTACCATGCTCCTGAAACTGTTGGGGGGGGGGGGGGAGGATGACTGTGGGCTCCTGAGCATGGGAACCTTTTTTTGTCGCCATTCTTGTAGGCAAGACTCCAGCCTCCTCCATGGCCTTCCCTGAGTTCCAAAGGGTGGAATTGAACAGTTGCTAATCAAGCGAGGAGCAGCCAAGAAACCACCTGAGGCGAGATTAAAGGGACCAGAGAAGCTCATCAAGATTAGGAGACCCACCACCTGAGACCCTGCACACACCCTAATCTTGTCAGAAACCCCACCCTTGGACCACTGTTATAAAACTCCTCATCAAATCCTCCCTGCTGTGCCCGCCTTTGCTTGGCAAGGCAATAAAGCTATCCCTTTCTACTTCACCCAAAACTCTTGTCTCTGAGACTTGACCCTGCACCGGTGCAGGGAGACCAAGCTCTTGGCATCACTCTCCCACTTTTTTCTGAGCCCTCATCTGCAGCATCTTTAATGTTCAATTCCTAACAACAGTTAATTCAAAGCAATAAAAGCAGACGCCAGACTATAGAGAAGGTGTTATACTGCTGGTTTTGAAGGTAGAGAAAGGGGTCATAGCCAAGGAATGTAGGTGTCCTCTAGAAGCTGGAAAATTCAAGGAAACAAATTCTCCCCAGGAGCTTCCAGAAGGAATATAGGCCCATTGACACCTTGATTTTAGCCCAGTGAAACTGATTTCAAATGTATGACCTCCATAACTGTAAGATAATAAATTTGTGTTGTTTTAAGTCACCAAATCTATGGTAATTTGTTATAACAGTAGTAGGCAACGAATACAGTCCATAGATGTGATTTTGTATTCTATAATGTATTATGTTCTAACATATATTTTGCCTCTGACAAGCCACTTAACTCTATAATTTTTCTCTTGAAGCGTTCTCCTCACAGTATTTGAAGAGTGGAGAAAGAGAAAGAAAATATAATAGTGATTAATAAAATAATAGCATAGGCTCAAGGAGAAGACTGCTTTTGTTTGAATCTCAAATCTACATCCTCCCCATGTGACAGCATGATGTTACTTAATCTCTCTATGCCTTAGTGGCCTTATATGGAAAATGGCAATAATAACTGTACCTACTTCATGGGCTTGTTTTTAGTTTAAATAAGATAATCTATGTAAAGTACTTAGCACAGCCTGGACACACAGTAAGCACTCAAGAAAGTTTAGGTAATATTTTCTTCTGTCTAGTACTTTTTTTTTTTAATTAAAAAATTCATTTAACAGGATTTTGCCATATGCCATGTACCCCTGCATGAAATTATAAAGAAGAAAAAAGCTTACAATCCAAATGCATAGGAGATATAATTGATTGATGTTACTGTGTTGATAGGAATATATGATATTAGTACAGAGCTGTATTAGGTGAAGGAGAATGGAAAATAGGAGGCATCTCAATATGCAAAGGTGGGGTAAGGCATAGAACTCAGATGGGAAAAAGCATTCCAGGAAGATTTAAATGATGAAAATACATTTGAGAGATTTCCCATCCTTGTTCTGGTCAAAAACAAAGAAAAAAATTATTTCAATTCTAAGTGAATGTGTTCATGTTCTCCAAATTTATAAATATGCCCATAACATATCACAGAATATAAGCATATATGTAACATTTATATTATCCCTTTATAACTGCTAAAGAAAGAAAGTGAACACTTATTAAGTACCAGGGATTTTAAAATTAATATCTTATTTGTGACTACATCTTTCTGAAGTAAGAATCATTGCCTCAGTGTTGCAATCGATGAAATGAAGGCACTGGGATACAGATTTGAACTCAGATCTATTGGTTTTCCATGACCCCACATTAGCATTTGCCATCTTTTTGGCAGCACTAGGATTTACTCTGAGGAATTTTTTGTGTTTCTAAACTCCAGATTATCTAGCTACAGATATCATGAACGCAATAAAAGACTAAAACATCCAATTCGTGTCAAGAACTATGCTCCTTAAAATATTCAGACCTTCAGCTAGAATTTATTTAATTATAAAAAAGAGAATGAATTATGGAACACTTGTGTTTGAAAATAAATCCAGATGGGAGGAAACTAGAATCACACAATTAGAGATCCAATGGCTCTGAACCTATACCTAGGTGTTCTCGAGTTCTCTGAAGGACTCTCTCAGCCCGTGTAAACCTCTCAACCTTGACTATTTAAGACCAGAAAAGAAAAATCAGAGTAAGCAGTTTATTGCAAGTAGAGGATAATCAGCTTTACTGTTTGATGAAAGAAACCCAGAAATTATAAATGAAATGGAGACGATTTATTTTTAAGTGAGGGAGAAATTGGAGTGGCGCTGGCTATGGAGGTGAAACATTGAGAAGATGAAAAGTAAACAAGATGCAGGAATTGTTTTCTTGAGTGAAGATAACGTTTATGGTAAAACCACGTTTTTAAATTATGCAAATAAGTAACAAATAAAAATGTCATCTATAAATATTACCATGATTTTTGTACTTCGCATGCCATGCATACCATCTCTAGGTATATGAATCCTTAGACTTGACTTTCACTCTGAAGCTGTTTCCAAAACATGTCAAATGCTAAGTGTCTGGGGTCCTATTAACTCATATTTTTCATGATTCCATGTGTAACTTGTTTATCAAAGAGTCTGATTTTAGTGGGGGTATAAATAGAACGTGGTTTATTTCTTTTCTCCAATTGCTGTATTTAACCATGATTTATTGTTTCTCATGTTCCTGCCACTAAACATCATCTTATAAAGATCTTTCAGTGCTTTTGCTCTGTTAGGTTCTGAGAAGCCCAGTGCAGCTTAGTCCAGGCTACAATTTCAATGTCAAGTCCGTTTTAAAGATTTTTTTCTCTTTGCACTAACTCTGGATGGTATGTCATCCCATCTGTTGTGGGATGCCCAATGCCTATTGCTCACAGGATGTGCAGGTGGGTGGACTCCTTGGAAGCCCCTGATGAGGTCTCTCTGCTGCATGGGATCAGATTTAGGAGGAATATTCTAGGGTAATCTGTCCTGACCCTCTCCACAATCTCCTGCTCAGTCTTCTTTCACTAGGATCTTGTTGCACAAAAGGAAGCTTTCTTGGGCAGGTACTAGAATGATGATACAAGTCCTGCACATCTGCTGCACCAACACTGAGGTGCATGTTACCCCACCATTGCTCCATATTGCATCCTAATAATTCCTATGTTTCCTGATAAATAATCAGAGAGAGCAGATCAGCAAGTCTGCTTTCTAAATGGGCATCCCCTGTGGGAATGAGACAGCAGTTTCTTTCCTTGAAGCAAACTTCTATCTCTGTAAATGGTTCCTCAGGAGGGACCAACCCTTGGCTTGTACATGTGATTAAGGACGAAGTTCTTTCTCATCACGGATGGGAGTTGGATAGTTAAAAGTTGTGGACAAGTATCAACAGAAAACCATAGAAAACTGAAATTTGAGCGAAGTATGGTGTGGGAAGACCTGCCTTGGATCTAAGTAGACCTAGACTGACATCCTTGGTCCTGGCCCCCCAGTATTAGGATGATCGGGTAATGCATCTTCCAGGAGACTTCATTTCTCCATGTGTAGGATGGGATTCCATGTCTAGAGAGGAGCTGATGAGACATCTCATTGTAGTGACAGGTATGAAAAGGCTGAACATAGTTCCTGGCAACAAAAATAAGTTTCCTCCAGAGTACTTCAGCCTTCCTTCACAGTCCTTCTAGGTGTCCTCAGGCTGCTCTCTACCCAACTTTCCCAAGGGAGCTATTCTATATCTTATTCATTTTCCTAAATATTCTATTCTACTAACCAAAACCATCAGAGCAGAAAAAAGAACTTAGGCATTTAACTCTCAAGTCCCCATCTTGGCACATATAAAAGCATCTAATGACATGCTTTTGAAATTGTTTTCCCTTCTTTTTTCAAAAGCTAACCCTATCCCCAAACCTCTCACCACCTATATATTTAATTTCTCCCTTTTTCTCAACCTATAAAACACTGAAGCTTTTTCCATCCTAAAAACAAAAGCAAAGAAACACTAAAAAAGCAAATAAAATTTTCCTTCAATCTTTCATCCTCCTCTGGCTACATCCTACAACTTTTCATCTTTTTTCAGAGAACTATCTATCGTAAGAGTTATTTGCACAAGATGTCTCTGCCTAACTTATTCTTTCCTCAATTTATATTTTGACTTCTATTTCTCCTACAACATTGAAATGTATTATTGTCAGAGGTTGAAAAACCTTAACATTTCCAAAACTCTACGAATTCTCAACAGCCCAACTTACTCCCCACAAAAAAGGAGAAATCAATTATCCTGTGATGCTCTTCACTGAATAGTGCTAAGACCCAATTGCCTAAGCCTAAAACCTTGGTATTACCCTCATTCCTCTTTCCCACTGATTGGCCTTCATCCATATATGCCAACACCAATCCATCAACCATTTACTTCTGAAAACTCTCAAATATACTAACTACTCTCTTATTTTTCTAACAACTATTTTAATAGCATCCTATCAGTATCTTTATCTTCCCCCTTCTCAGCCATGCCCTGCTCCTCTCTTCTTGTAGACTCTACTTTTCTTATGACATAATCAAGCCATCTTAGCATGGTATCTCTTCCCCACTTAGCCTAATCTTTAGCCATTAGAAACCACATTTTAGTCCCTGAATGTCACTCTCTTTTAGGCCACCATGATTTAACACTTCATAATGCCCTGTTTTTTCTGCTTCCAATGTGATTTTGCAGCCACTCACATATGGTGGTGGAGTCTATTTCCTCTTTCCTTAAATCTACCATGGCCTTGTGTCTTGCCTTAGTCAATAAAATTTGTTTTTTTATTTTTTGAATTTTATTTTATTTTTTTATACAGCAGTTTCTTATTAGTTATCCATTTTATACATATTAGTGTATATATGTCAATCCCAGTCTCCTAATTCATCCAATAAAATATGACAGAAGTTTTTCAGTTCTACACCTAGGCCACAGGACACCTGTGTGTTTCAGCTCTCTCTCTCTCTCTCTGGGATATTAGCAGATATTAGCAGGGTAATATCTGGAATGAATAATATCATATCTGGAATGAATCTGGCCTAGCTTGCTGGAGGGCGAGAGGCCACATGGAACACAGACTAATAATCCTAACAGAGGCCAGCTGGCTGATTTACCACCTAAATAGAGTTGCACAGAGACTTAATAAGCTGATTCTGGCCCAGACCAATAGAAATGATCACCTGACCCATAAAGCTACATGAATACTTTTTGTTTTTAACCACTAAATTTTGTACCAGTTTGTTTGCTGGAATAGCTAATAATGCACCATGTCAGATTCATATTGGTGCTGAGAATCATCTAATGGAAGAGTGTATATTCCATATAACAAAGATCCTTTATTTAACCTTTGCGTACTAATGATGTTTTTTTAAAACCACTTTATTGAGGTATGACTGATATACGATAAGCTGTACATGTATAACTTATACAACTCAATGAGTTTGGAAATGATGACTATACATCTGTAAAACTATCACCACAATCTATGTTACAAACATATCCATTACCTCCAAAAGTTTCCTTCTACCCTTTCTGTTTATTATTATTACTATTATTATTATGTAATAAGAACACAACAGAAGATCTATCCTCATAGCCAATTTTTGCATATACAATACAGTATTATTACCTATATGCATTAAGATATTTTCTTGACAAATGTTTTCCACTTCTATAGTCTAATTCTTTTTTATCACTTAAAAATACAACTTTTGGGTCCATATTACCTTCTGTTTTCATTAAGGTTGTGATAGAATCTTGTCCATTATTTCTTCTTTTTATCCTACAGTTAAAACCATTTGCTTAACATTGGAATAATTTCTCATCCTGACAAATATGGTTTTGCTCACCTATGTTCATGGCAGCACTATTCACAATAGCCAAGACTTGGAAACAACCTAAATGTCCACTGACAGATGAATGGATAAAGAAGATGTGGTACATATATACAATGGAATATTACTCAGCCATAAAAAAGAATGAAATAATGCCATTTACAGAAATATGGCTGGAGCTAGAGATTATCATACTAAGTGAAGTAAGTCAGAAAGAGAAAGACAAATGTCTTATGATATCACTTATATGTGGAATCTAAAGTATGACACAAATGAACTTATCTATGAAACAGAAACAGACTCAAAGACATAGAGAATAGACTTGTGATTGCCAAGGGGAAAAGGAGGTAGGAGAGGGATGGAGTGGGACTTTAGGATTAGCAGATGCAAACTATTATATATAGAATAGATAAACAACAAGGTCCTATTCAATATCCTGTGACAAACCATAATGGAAAAAAAATATAAAAAAAGAATGTATATATATGTATAACTGAATCACTTTGTTGTACAGCAGAAATTAACATAACATTAAATCAACTCTAGTCAATAAAAAAGACAAGTATAATATTTTGCCTCTGATTTTAATCATTCTCTTTTCTGTTATAAAGGCTATCATCAGCCTTCCCCCCTGGACACTTTATGTTTTGCTAAGCTTCTAAAATGTGCTCAAATTCTTGCCTTGTATTTCTTATCTTGTATATTTCACAGATCTTATTTCTATTTATTTTCCTTTGCTGATGTCATGGTAAACAACATTATAAGTCAATTCTATCTTTCCTTTTCCCTGATCCCTTCCCCTATATACTCAACACACATTATTCCATTCTCTCTGAATCTGCTGGCTAAGATACCAAAACTTTTTCTAATGCCTTTTGAAAAATGTGTCTTCAATGAAAATATTTATCCTATACAGAATGCCTAAGATCTGATTTGTATCTTTTAGTCCTCCTGGGAATTTTGTATGAATTGTATTATCTGAATATTTACTTGCAGCTACATAACTCAGATTCTATTTCCTCATACATTTTCATGACTCTGCTTTAAGGCTCACACTCAATCTCTAAAAAGAAAAGCTACATTACACAGCTAAAACTTGTACATGTGGAGTCAGGTTCATAAGAATTAAAGAGCTTGGTCACATTGATAATACACAACATAAAGTAGGAAAAAAACGTGTGGGACATAATGGTCTAAGTTGTCATTCCCTATGAAATTTTGTTCATATTTTTCCCTTGCTGAAGGTAACATTAGGTGCAGTACAAGTCGTATTTATTAGCCAGCACAAACCAAAAAACACTAAGGACTCATAGACTATTGTCTATAGTATCCAGAAAAATTAGAGAGTATAATCAGCTATTTTTCAGGTAATGTTATACTAAGAGATTAGGCACCCAAGAGGACAGTTTGGATTCTACAAAATGTATAAGGACCTACAGAAGAACGCTGAAAAGAACAAAGGTTCTGGGGACAATTACAGTGGCTCCTGTTGCCAAGGAGATTCTAGGAATAATTGTTATTGTAACATCTTTTCAATGGGAGGAATAATGTCATGTGTTTGGGGTCTCGGCTGAGGAAGAGGTAACTTGCTCCTGATTACCAGGAAGGTACTATGGGGATTTCAGATGAAAAAAGACTAGCAGAGGTTCTGATTCTTTTTAGGTGATGGAAATCTCAACAAAGCTCTTGCAAGCATGGCTTTCAGTTGCACTCTCGTGGGAGTAAAGGAAGTAGATGATTGCTGAATGGACTTCATGATTCTCAGATAAGAACTGCTCTTACAACTTACTTTTCTGTGTATTAATATAAATAAAATTATTTATTTTGAGAATGCAGTAGAGTTGAAAAATATTTTTGACTTATCTGCTTCCGCCTCTTCACATTTATCCTCTGATTGTCTGAATCCTACCAATCCCCTTCTCTTCTACTTTCCCATCGACAGTAGGATACTCTTGACCTATGTCTCTTTCCTTTTCCCTTCTTAGTCTAATGGTTGTGAGAGTGAATCTACTTCTCTGCCAGGGAGGATGTTGTAATTTTATCAAGAGTCTTATGAGAAAGTTTCTTAACCCAAAGAAATGACAAGTTTGGTGATGGAAAAGGAGGGCTTTGAGCAGTGTCATGCAAGTGAGTGATTTTGTTGTTGTTGACAAGTGAGGCCTTGAGATGTCTCTCAAATTATACCCCATTGAAGCAGTTGCTGCATCTCAATCAGCTTGGCATTGCTTCTACAATGTCTCCAGGTGAATTTATCCCGGAGATGTACAACAGAATTCTTTGGGCTTCAGAGAATGTTAGGTCATAATGATGACCTAGAACTTAGTATATACTATGATGTAATTTAAAACCTAATAAAAATAACTCTAAAAGGCATATTCAAGACTAAACAGAAAACATATAGGATATTTTAAACATATGAAGTGATTCAGTGGCATGAATTAGACCAGTCACAGGTTTTTCCAAAAACTAAAATAATATCAAATAAAGTGAAATATGACCTGTGCTGCCTTAACTTTATAAAGTGACTTTACATCTAACAGAGCAGTTTGATTTAGGGGCTGGAGTTTGGCAGAATGGCTTTTTAAAGCACTGGGATAAACTTTTGGGTTAACAGTATTTCACATGCAATATTCAGAAGACCTTGCTGCTTCCTGAATGGTAACTTATTCTGTTCCCCTGGCCTCTATGTTTTTGGCATGTTAAAATGTGTTAATTATCATTTATTTTCACTTTCTTGAGACTTGACAATAATACCTAAATTCTAGGGAAGAACCAAATTTATTGTACACTTATTTATACAGGCATAAGTTTTCTGTTAATATGGTTCATCATTTTGACTTCAGTCTAAAATTATTCTTACTTGAAAAACTAGTTAAGTATCATCTCATCCCTCTCATCCTTACAACAGAGTTACATGTATAAAAGCCATGTTATATCTCTAGGAAATTTGAATGCTTAAGAGTTAGTAGGTTCTGCTACTGGTATTAAAACAGGACCCAGGAAATTACCTATATTGTTAAAATGCATCAGTGACTAAAGTAAACATCTAAGTGATAGTATTTATAGGTCCTGCTGATGAGTTTAAGAGTGTTTGAAATATTCATGTTTAACCTGTGTTATTAACTAAAGTTTACTAGATATAAGTCTCATAGAATCATTCTTTTCAATCACTGTGATCTATAACAAGGCTTCATTATGTGTCAAAACAGCTTCATTCTTCATATCACAATTATTTTCCATTACATTCCACTTTAAGAAAACTAATATAGAGTAAGGGGTAACCCAAGTCAGTCACTGAATGCAGGGCGGGCGTGTGTGTGCGAAGCCCAAGGCTGGGCCTGAACCCTCAGCCTCTGCACTATCCATGGGTCAGCTGCACAAACATAGCCATGCCGAGCAGCTGTGTGGCTGACAGGGTCTTGGCGTTCTGGCCTGGTGTCAGGCCTGAGCCTCTGAGGTGGGACAGCCAAGACCAGGACATTGGACCACCCAGCCCCACGTAATATCAATCAGCAAGAGCTCTCCCAGAGATCTCCGTCTCAACACTAAGACCCAGCTCCACTCAACGGACAGCAAACTCCAGTGCTGGATGCCCCATGCAAAACAATTAGCAAGACAAGAACACAACCCCACCTATTAGCAGAGAGGCTGCCTAAAATCGTACCAAGTTCAAAGACACCCCAACACACACCACTGGACGCAGCCCTGCCCACCAGAAAGACAAGATACAGCCCCACCCACTAGAACACAGGCACCAGTCCCCTCCACCAGGAAACCTACACAACCCACTGAACCAACCTTACCCACTGGGGGCAGACACCAAAAACAATGGGAACTATGAACCTGCAGCCTACAAAAAGAAGACCCCAAACACAGTAAGTTAAGCAAAATGAGAACACACAGAAATATGCAGGAGATGAAGGAGCAAGGCTAAAACCCACCAGAACAAACAAATGAAGAGGAAATAGGCAGTCTACCTGAAAAAGAATTCAGAGTAATGATAGTAAAGATGATCCAAAATCTTGGAAATAGAATGCAGAATATACAAGAAACATTTAACAAGGACCTAGAATAACTAAAGAGCAAACAAACAATGATGAACAATGCAATAAATGAAATTATAAATTCTCTAGAAAGAATCAATAGCAGAATACCTGAGGCAGAAGAACTGATAAGTGACTTGGAAGATAAAACAGTGGAAATAACTACCGCAGAGCACAATAAAGAAAAAAGAATGAAAAGAATTGAGGACAGTCTCAGAGACCTCTGGGAAAAAAATAAACGCACCAACATTTGAATTATAGGGGTCCCAAGAGAAGAGAAAAAGAAAGGGACTAAGAAAATATGTGAAGAGATTATAGTTGAAAACTTCCCTAATATGGGAAAGGAAATAGTCAAGTCCAGAAAGTGCAGAGAGTCCCATACAGAATAAATCCAAGGAGAAACACGCCAAGACACATAGTAATCAAACTATCAAAAATCAAATACAAATAAAAAATATTAAAAGCAGAAAGGGAAAAGCAACAAAAAACATACGAGGGAATCCCCATAAGTTTAACAGCTGATCTTTCAGCAGAAATTCTGCAAGCCAGAAGGGAGTGGCAGGACATATTTAAAGTGATGAAGGAGAAAAACCTACAGCAAGATTAGTCTACCCAGCAAGGATCTCATTCAGATTCAACGGAGAAATTAAAACCTTTACAGACAAGCAAAAGCTAAGAGAATTCCACACTACCAAACCAGCTTTACAACAAAGGCTAAAGGAACTTCTCTAGGCAGGAAACACAAGAGAAGGAAAAAACTGACAAAAACAAACCTAAAACAATTAAGAAAATGGTAATAGGAACATACATATCAATAATTACCTTAAATGTAAATGGATTAAATGCACCAAGCAAAAGACACAGACTGGCTGAATGGATACAAAAATAAGATCTGTATATATGCTGTCTACAAGAGACCAACTTCAGACCTAGAGACACTTACAGACTGAAAGTGAGGGGATGGGAAAAGATATTACATGCAAATGGAAATCAAAAGAAAGCTGGAGTAGCCATTCTCGTATCAGAAAAAATAGACTTTAAAATAAAGAGTATTACAAGAGACAAAGGACACTACATAATGATCAAGGGATTGATCCAAGAAGAAGATATAAGAATTGTAAAATATTTATGCACCCAACATAGGAGCACCTCAACGCGTACAGCAAATGCTAACAGCCATAAAAGGGGAAATCAACAATAACACAGTAATAGTAGGGGACTTTAATACCCCACTTTAACCAATGGACAGATCAACCAAAATGAGATTAAATAAATAAACACAAGCTTTAAATGACACATTAAACAAGATGGACTTAACTGAAATTTCTAGGACATTCCATCCCAAAACAACAGAATACACTGTCTTCTTTTTTTTTTTGCGGTATGCGGGCCTCTCACTGTTGCGGTCTCTCCCGCTGCGGAGCACAGGCTCCGGACGTGCAGGCCCAGCGGCCATGGCCCACGGGCCCAGCCGCTCCGCGGCATGTGGGATCCTCCCGGACTGGGGCACGAACCCGTGTCCCCTGCATTGGCAGGCGGACTCTCAAGCACTGCGCCACCAGGGAAGCCCTACACTGTCTTCTTAAGTGTTCATGGAACATTCTCCAAGATCATACCTTGGGTCAAAAATCAAGCCTTGGTTAATTTAAGAAAATTGAAATTGTATCAGGTATCTTTTCCTACCGCAACACTATGAGACTAGATGTCAACTACAGGAAAAAAATCTCTATAAAATACAAACACATGGAGGCTAAACAGTACATACTAAATAACCAAGAGATCACTGAAGACATCAAAGAGGAAATCAAAAAAAAACTAGAAAAAATGACAATAAAAACGCAACGACCAAAACCTACGTGATACAGCAAAAGAAGTTCTAAGAGGGAAGTTTATAGCAATACAATCCTACCTCAAGAGAAAAGAAACATCTCAAATAAACAACCTAACCTTACACCTAAAGCAATTAGAGAAAGAAAAACAAACCCCCCCCCAAAGTTAGCAGAAGGAAAGAAATGATAAAAATCAGATCAGAAATAAATGAAAAAGAAATGAAGGAAATGATAGCAGAGATCAATAAAACTAAAAGCTGGTTATTTGAGAAGATAAACAAAAATTGATAAACCATTAGCCAGACTCATCAAGAAAAAAAGAGAGAAGACTCAAATCAATAGAATTAGAAATGAAAAACGAGAAGTAACAACCAACACTACAGAAATACAAACGATCATGAGAGATTACTACAAGCAACTCTACACCAATAAAATGGACAACCTGGAAGAAATGGACAAATTCTGAGAAAGGCACAACCTTCCAAGACTGAACCAGGAAGAAATAGAAAATATAAACAGACCAATCACAAGTAATGAAATTGAAACTGTGATTAAAAATCTTCCAACAAAAAAAGCCCAGGACCAGACGTCTTCACAGGCGAATTCTATCAAACATTTAGAGAAGAGCTAACACCTATCCTTCTCAAACTCTTCCAAAATATAGCAGAGGGAGGAACACTCCCAAACTCATTCTACGAGGCCACCATCACCCTGATACCAAAACAAGACAAAGACGTCACAAAAAAAGAAAACTACAGACGAGTATCACTGATGAACACAGATGCAAAAATCCTCAACAAAATACTAGCAAACAGAATCCAACAGCACATTAAAAGGATCATACACCATGAACAAGTGGGGTTTATCCCAGGAATGCAAGGATTCTTCAATATATGCAAATCAATCAATGTGATACACCATATTAAAAAACTGAAGGATTAAAAACTATATGATCATCTCAATACATGCAAAAAAGCTTTCGACAAAATTTAACACCTATTTATGATAAAAACCCTCCAGAAAGTAGGCATACAGGCAACTTACCTCAACATAATAAAGGCCATATATGACAAACCCACAGCCAAGATCATTCTAGATGGTGAAAAACAGAAACCATTTCCTCTAAAATCAAGAACAAGACAAGGATGCCCACTCTCACCACTATTATTCAACATAGTTATGGAAGTTTTAGTCATAGCAATCAGAGAAGGAAAAGAAATAAAATTGGAAAAGAAGTAAAGCTGTCACTGTTTGCAGATGGCATGATACTATACATAGAGAAACCTAAAGAGGCTAGCAGAAAACTACTAGAGCTAATCAATGAATTTGGTAAAGTAGCAGGATACAAAATTAATGCACAGAAATCTTTGGCATTCCTAAACATTAATGATGAAAAGTCTGAAAGAGAAATTAAGGAAACATTCCCATTTACCATGGCAACAAAAAGAATAAAATACCTAGGAATAAACCTACCTAAGGAGACAAAAGACCTGTATGCAGAAAACTATAAGACACTGATGAAAGAAATTAAAGATGATACAAACAGATAGAGAGATATACCATGTACTTGGGTTGGAAGAATCAACATTGTGAAAATGACAACACTACCCAAAGCAATCTGCAGATTCAGTGCAATCCCTATCAAACTACCAATGGCATTTTTCACAGAACTAGAACAAAAAATTTCACAATTTATATGGAAACACAAAAGACCCCAAATAGCCAAAGCAATCCTGAGAAAGAAAAATGGAGCTGGAGGAATCAGGTTCCAGACTTCGGACTATACTACAAACCTACAGTAATCAAGAGAGTATGGTACTGGCACAAAAACAGAAAGATAGATCAATGGAACAGGATAGAAAGCCCAGAAATAAACCCACACACCTATGGTCACCTTATCTTTGGAGGCAAGAATATACAATGGCGAAAAGACAGCCTCTTCAATAAGTGGTGCTGGGAAAACTGGACACCTACATG
Source organism: Phocoena phocoena (assembly GCF_963924675.1). NCBI lineage: Eukaryota > Metazoa > Chordata > Mammalia > Artiodactyla > Phocoenidae > Phocoena > Phocoena phocoena. Next base: position 44,643,029 of record NC_089229.1, on the reverse strand, counting down.
TAAAAGAATGAAATTAGAACACTCCTTCACACCATACACAAAAATAAACTGAAAATGGATTAAAGACCTACATGTAAGGCCAGACACTATCAAATTCTTAGAGGATAAAATAGGAAGAACACTCTTTGACATAAATCACAGCAAGACCCTTTTTGACCCACCTTCTATAGAAAGGAAATAAAAACAAAAATAAACAAATGGGACCTAATGCAACTTAAAAGCTTTTGCACAGCAAAGGAAACCATGAACAACACGAAAAGACAGCCCTAAGAATGGGAGAAAATATCTTCAAACAAAGCAACTGCTAAGGATTAATCTCCAAAATATACAAGCAGCTCATGCAGCTCAATATCAAAAAGACAAACAACTCAATCCAAAAATGGGCAGAAAATCTAAATAGACATTTCTCCAAAGAAGATATACAGATTGCCAACACACACATAAAAGGTTGCTCAACATCACTAACCATTAGAGAAATGCAAATCAAAACTACTATGAGGTATCACCTCACACCAGTCAGAATGGCCATCATCAAAAAACCTGCAAAAAATAAATGCTGGAGAGGGTGTGGAGAAAAGGGAACCCTCTTGCACTCTTGTTGGGAATGTAAATTGGTATAGCCACTACGGAGGTTCGTTAAAAAACTAAATATAGGACTACTATTTGACCCAGTAATCCCAGTACTGGGTATATACCCTGAGAAAATCATAATTCAGAAAGAGACACGTACCACAATGTTCATTGCAGCACTATTTACAACAGCAAGGACATGCAAGCAACCTAAGTGTCCATCTACAGACGAATGGATAAAGAAGATGTGGCACATCTATACAATGGAATATTACTCAGCCATAAAAAGAAATGAAATTGAGTTATTTGTAGTGAGGTGGATGGACCTAGAGACTGTCATACAGAGTGAAGTACGTCAGAAAGAGAAAAACAAATACCATACGCTAACACATATATATGGAATCTAAAAAAAAAAAAAAAGGTTCTGATGAACCTAGGGGCAGGACAGGAATAAAGACACAGAGATAGAGAATGGGGTTGAGGACACGGGGAAGTGGAAGGGTAAGTTGGGAGGAAATGAGAGAGTAGCATTGACAAATATACACTACCAAATGTAAAATAGATAGCTAGTGGGAAGCAGCTGCATTGCATGGGGTGATTAGCTCCGTGCTTTGTGACCACCTAGAGGGTTAGGATAGGGAGGGTGGGAGCCAGACACAAAAGGGAGGGGAGGGGCTTCCCTGGTAGCACAGTGGTTGAGAGTCCGCCTGCCGATGCAGGGGACACGGGTTCGTGCCCCGGTCCGGGAAGATCCCACGTGCCGTGGAGCGGCTAGTACCATGAGCCATGGCCCCTGAGCCTGCGCGTCCGGAGCCTGTGCTCCGCAACAGGAAAGGCCACAGCAGTGAGAGGCCCGCGTACCGCAAAATAGAAAAAAAAAAGGGGGGGGGGGGGGATATGGGGATATATGTATACATATAGCTGACTCACTTTGTTATACAGTAGAAACTAACACAATATTGTAAAGCAATTATACTGCAATAAAGATGTTAAAAAATAAAAAAGAAAACTAATATAAACATATACATTTCAGGATAGTTGTTCACATTTCAAAAAGCTGTTTCATAAAAAGATCCATGATCACATTCTTTGAAATAACATTCTCTCTCAGCACATCTAAGTGCTGGTTTACACATCATTAACTAACTTGACAGAGAGGAAAAGGTTGTGAACAAAAGAGAGAAATTTCAAACTAATGTAATGGAGTCACCGATAATTGAATATAAAAACAAATCTCACCTGAAATTTATAAAGTAAGTCAATGAGGAAATATGTTTTTATTATCTGGACAATTTTAAAACCGTATCTATGGTATAAAGTGAAATATTTATTAAAATAATTTAATGGAGGCAGGTTTTGAAAATTTCCTTTGGTATCCTTAAGTCAGCACAAAAAGTGACTATAATTTTTTCGTTGTATAATCGTCAGCAGCATTAAATTCAGAGGTGTGTGTTGCCATAGATGCCTATGGCAACTTAATACTTCTATAATCACAGGGCTGGGAAACAGATCGATAGCACACAGTGGCTGTAATCAACATGCAGATTAATGAACAGGGCCATATCCATCGGGGAACGCTAGAACAAAGACCAGTTGAGCATTTTAATTGCTAAGGTGCTGCTAAGTCTCAATTCCCCATCAGTCTGCATCCATTATGACCATTGATGCAGAGCAGACATTAAGAGGAAAACAGTAACATAATGATTCATAAGTGCTAGGGTGCAAGTGAATGGTTAGCTCTGGGAAAATCATGGCTGTGATTATTTCATGGCTCAACCTACCTAAAAGATCTGGCACATTATTTCTAATTTTCACTGTTCCCTGGACCTGACCAGCCTATATTTAATAAGTTGGTTTTAATGGAACTAATAGCACAGCAAAAGGTTAGTTGAACAATCTTTTCCCTAGTTATCTCAACATAGGTTTGAATTGTTCCTTAACTAAATTATTTAACTTAGAAATATCACAGTCAGAGAAATTAAAAATGAAAAAGACTCATGAAATCATCTGAAATATTATCAACTTGGGAGGGCAAAATTTTCCCACAGTATGATCATGTATCATTTGTGGAGTTACAGCTAGATGCATTCAGTGGCTACTGCCTTTATTTTCATTAACAACAGCTCGGTTCACATCTTGGGGTTTTAAATAAATCTCACAGAAGTTGACCAACATGCAATCCGTGGAATGTTTCTCCATCTGGGAGGAAATTTCTCATCACTACTTTGGAAGGCATAAAAATGATTATGTGGTAGGTACAGCACTGTACTGGAGAATTTACATGGGCTCCTCTAATCCTTTCAACAACTTTTTGACATAAATAACATTATCATTTCTTTTATAAGTGAAACAACTAAAGTTTGGTGACTTTCCCAAGTCACACTGCCCAGGAGCAGTGAAGCTAGGTTACAAACAGGTCCTTTTGACTCTATAAAATTTTGTCATTTCTTCTACAATCTTTTTTTTTTTAATTAATTTTTATTGGAGTATAGTTGCTTTGCAATGTTGTGTTAGTTTCTACTGTACAGCAAGAAGAATCAGCTACACATATATCCCCTCTTTTTTGGATTTCCTTCCCATTTAGGTCACCACAGTGCATTAAGTAGAGTTCCCTGTGCTATACAGTATGTTCTCATTAGTTACCTATTTTATACATAGTTCAATAGTGTATCTATGTCAATCCCAATCTCCCAATTCCTCCCACTCCCGCTTTCCCCCTTGGTGTCCATACATTTGTTCTCTATGTCTGTGTCTCTATTTTTGCTTTGCAAATAAGATCATCTATACTATTTTTCTAGATTCCATATATATTCGTTAATATACGATATTTGCTTTTCTCTTTCTGACTTACTTCGCTCTGTATGACACTCTCTAGGTCCATCCACGTCTCTACAAATGACCCAATTTCGTTCCTTTTTATAGCTGAGTCCTTTACAATCTTGCTAGATCCTAGACACTATGTCTGGGCTGACTTCTCCTGAGCATTCTTATTAATCAATGAATATAGAAACCTTTAGTATTCTTACAGAATATACGCATACCGAGTATCAACCTACTGTCTTTCGGGTGATGTTAGATGCAGGAACCTTTCACTCCCACAAAGCCCTCTCTTCAGCCTTGTTTTAGTTTACATCCCCTGAATATCTGTTTCTTTACTGGATGGACTTTCCAACAAGTCACTGCAGCTGCATGGCCTCAGTCGAATGGACTCTGCTTAGGAAGTTAGAGCATGTCATTAAATCAGGATTCAGGCAAATTATATCTTAATTTATATGACTTTTCCCTTTTACAAAATCTTTCCTATAATTAAAAAAATTTGACTGTTACTGCAGCCTTGTCAAGTGCCTAGTACAGGTATTAATTAATTGACTAATTAATTTTATTGAGATTTAATTTGCAAATTGAAGCTGAAAATCACAATACCGAAATAAATGTTCAAGGTTTCAAACAAAATTCTTCTGGCTCCTGGTATGGTGCTCTTTGCCAACTTTTCACAAGTCAGTTTGGAACCTATCACTAAATTGTCTGCAGAGAAGAAATGATACCACAAACACCCATTCTTGCCTTTATCCTGCACTGATGCTCTCTCTGCTTCTTTTATTCCTCCAGGACACTGGTATGGAATTTTAACTTTCTTCTAAAGCTTTTTGACCAGGAACCCCCAATATTGGAGCCAGGATATTTTCACAACCCTGATGCTGATATTCAAGTCAGACCTGGCAATGGTGCAGGGATCCAGTAGAGAAATCAGTAGTCAATAGACTTAAACTTCAGCTCAGGTTCTGTTAAATAGTTGCCTTAGGAATCTGGGCTAGTGCCTTAAACTTTCTTGGTATCATATTCCTCACTTGTATAATGAGAGCATTTTTGAAGTTTGTGTGATCTGACTCTTGCAAATTCGACTTAATTATGGAACCATACATACATTCTTATTTTCACAAATCATTATTTCTTCCAGCTATCTCTTCTTGCTACATTTAAAAAATTGATGCCTTTGTATTTATACTAACTTGAGATTAACAACACTTCAAGGGGCTACTTGCATCGCTGTCCTGTATAATATCCCTTTATGTGTCTCTTTCTTCTAAGCTGGATCGCTGGCCACCTAAAATGGATCATAGTATTGGCATATACTCTACTCTCATCTCCAGCCTGCGAGTCATGGAACTATGAACACCATCTCAAGTATCTTCAACCAATGAACTCTGGTTTTTAGATTATTTTTCAGACTAGATGTATGTTTTTTCTCATACTCCAGTTTTTTACCTCAGAGTCTGTGTCCTTTGCTGATATGTGCTACACCTTTCAATTAAGAAACATCTGTGAATTTAATTAATGTGCTGTTGACTCCCACCCTTTTCCAGGTCATTAATGAGGAGGTTAAATCGGAACAGACTAATCTTTATCTCGAGTTCCAGGGGGACCTTTTGGAAAAACCTCCTCTATAGCATTTCCATCCATTTGCATTGCTTTAGGGAATTCCTACTGTATGGTACTGAATATCTTTTGGAAATACAGCATTTTAGATGTTAAAGAACTATTTTGGTAAGATCACGTTTTTAGTCATGTTGTATTTTTTTGGTATCTCTCCTCTGAGAGGGATAATAATCTATGGTTCAGTGGAATATGTATTTTAGAAGAAATCAAGAGTTAGCACGTGAAGTGGGTAGAATATGCAGTCAGTGGTATCACTCCCAACATTCTACAAAAATACCAATTCTGTGGAATGTAGAATAGTATGAGAAACCCACTATGGACATGTGGCAGGCAGAAAGGAAGTCTGGTTATAAGCACACCTAGTCAGCAGTGAACCATTAAAATTTATGCTATTAGAATTATTCTGTTGGCTGTACAGGTATTTTATAAGATCAATAATTTATGTTTATGGTACTTATGTTTATGTTTAATAACACATACACATACACACATATAAATGCTGATCAAAACTGACAATGGGGAGAGCAAGTAGCCAATATATCAACTATCTTCTTAGATCACGAGAGCAAAAAAGTACTGCAAAAAGATAGGACTGTAAGTGCAGGTTCATAAATCTTTCCCTTTCTAAAACACAACTGAAGATTTTAAAGCCAAGGGAAATTCCTTAACCTCAAAATTAGAGAATTTTTGTTTTCTTTCACTTTATAGTGTTTGGACAACAGTACTGTTTGAACAACACTATAGTCTGCAACAAAATGAAGGTAGAATCTAGGCAATATCATGGACCCTTCCACAACTACCACCACCTGTATGGAAAACATGTAAAACACACTTTTCAAAAAAGTGCTTTCCTGTTAGAGCAAATGTAGGATTAAGTGATTGTGGGGCATAGGTACAGGCAAGAGAAAGGAGGGAAGAGTCTGCTCCAAAACTGCTTTCCCGAGGGCATACGAACGTCATGCTGACAGTTCAGTGGGGGGCGCTTCAAGAGGCTGCATGGAATCAGAGCTTTCCATTGGTTCCTTTTCTTTCTGCCTTCACTCTCTAATGAAGCATTCATTCAAATAAAGGAGAAAATACCCCTTTACCTGGAAGGGCAGTATGTAGTATAAAGGGCTGTACTTGTTTTCTAGGGCTGCCAAAACAAATGGTCACAAACTGGATGGCTTAAAACAAACAAAAAATTATTCTGTCGCAGTTCTGGATGCCAGAAGTCTAAAATCAAGGTATTGGCAGGCAGGGCTGCACTCTCTCAGAAGGCTTTAGGGGAGAATCCTTCTTTGTCTTTTCTAGCTTCTGGTGGCTCTAAGTATCTTTGGATGCAGCTGTTTAACTCCAATCCTTGCCTCCATCTTCACATAGCCTTTTGCTCCCCCTTTCTGTGTTTCTCTCCTCTGTGTCTCTTAAGATGTCTGTCATTGGATTTGGGGCCCACCCAGATAATCCAGGATGATCTCATCTTGAGATTCCCTAACTTAGTTACATCTGCAAAGACCCCTTTTCCAAGGTTCATAGGCATATCTTTTTGGAGCCACCACTGAATCCACTATAAGAGCACAAGGCAGAAGAGTGAAAAAGAACTTTCTGAAGGTATTTTTACAACTAAAGACCAACAGCAACAAAATGCCAGGACAAAAATATGTATCCATGTCAGATTAACAGAATCCACATCTTTCAAAATGAACTTATCAGTGAAGTGCTCAGTTTGTCCCAAGACAGGAATCAGATTGATAAGGTAATTTAGTTGGGCAGCATTTGCTCCCAACGCAGTAGACAAAGCATAACTCTTAGCTAGAATTTTTAGAAATATAGAGGGCAAAAAAAAAAATGCAGATATAAAATTCCATCACTGTGGCTCCCAGTGGTCTTAGCTTCCTCTCCTCCTCCTTCAGGTTACTGAATAGGTAAAACCTAAAGGGCCAGAAGTCCAGCTCAAGGTTGAAGGGGAAGAGAAAAAAGTGATGCTCAGGGCAGAACAGGGCATCTAAGAAAGTGGAATATATCTACTCTATTTTGAGTTAATTGCAGATGCTTATAAATTTGTCCACATTTGGAGCTATGTAAACAAAAACCCCAATACCGAGTCTTTTAAAAAACATTGCAACACAGAGAAGGAAAGCAACGTAGCCAGCAAAATAAAAACATATAGCTAATGTGGGAAGAACATGTACCTCCAGAAATTTTTTCTTTCATTAGATTCATTCAGTTCAACAAATATGTACTGAGGACCTCATTTGTGACAGGCATGCAGTGATGACTGGGATGAGAGCAGTGAAAAAAAACAAAGAATCCTTATGAATTCAAACGGGGAAGTTAGATAATAAATAAGAATAGAGTAGATCTGGCAGAAAATAAATGCTAAAAAGAAAAAATAAAACAGACGAGGAGAGAGTGACAGTGCAATCTGAGGTGGGACAGTCAAGACAGATAAGAAGAGGCTCACACTCTCAATGGACTGAGTGAAAGAAATGAAAGTTTGGATAAGGTGAAAATAAAAGGAGTTAAGAGAACTAAGGTAAAACCTAAAAGGGCAAATAAAAAGATGTTAAATCATTTATAATACAATTAGACATAGTAAACTGCTAAATGAATTACAAGCTGATTAAGGAAGGTACAGAGAGGTTGAAAAAAATAATCCAGAATGAGAGGAAATTAATAGTGTTGAAAATATAAAAGAGAAGAGCACAAACATTCAGCACATGAGTGTGGTTCCAACTAGTGGATGCTAACTGGCCTGAAACTATGAACTCCTAAGGTTCCTCCCAGCTTCCCAGCTTTAAGGCTCTTTGTGGCAATGAGCCCTTGAACCAGTGTGGCAGCTGAACTTCAGCATAAAAAACGTGACCCTTCAAGACTTACTTACATGTCCAATTACATATGCAACCTGCCTGCTCTACTCTATCTCTAACTGAAATAAAGCTCCTGCAGGATACTCTAGAGATCTATATAAATTTGACATTACTTCATGGTAAGATTGGGATCTTCCATATCTTTATCCTCAAGACAGCATGAATAAGTGTTAGGATAAGTCCTGAATGAAGTTAGAACCATAAAAATGTCCAATAGTGGATGAAGAAGGTAATACTTTGATTTTTATTTCAGAGCATACGCTCATACACAACTTCATTTTAAAGGTAGTATTGCATACTTATTAAATGCCTCACCTCTGCCGTGACAAGATTGCCTCAAATCCCCAATCTACTCCTTACTAGACGCCTAACTTTGAGCAAATTAATTTACCATCTGTTCCTCAGTTTATCAATAAATCAGTTGTTCGTGAGGAACCTGGCATATAACAAGCACATCATAAATAATAATTCTGACAGCCATATAGTATTTTTGTCTTAAACTGAGAAAAGAGGCTCAGAGAGGTTGGGTGACCTGCTAAATGCCATTCAAAGAGTAGGTTCAAAGCAAGGACTAGAATTCAGGTGCTCAGGTGTCTAGTTTAGCTTTCTTTACACATTACGAGGAAGGTAGAGAAGAAAAAGGAATCAGTAGTGATCATAATATTTCATATGTGCAGGAAGGACAGAATCTTGATTTTTAAATGTCATAAAGGGATTAGGAGGAATAAACACTTTGGGGGAAAAGGATGGGAAAGATAATGATTTCAGTTTCGGGAAAGTTGAACTGGAAAAGCTGCCATGAGACAGTAATGCAGATGACCATGTCATGCTCAATGGCTTTTTATTGTGCTAACAATAAAATCTAAAGCCCTCTCAATGGCCTACAGAATTTTGTATTAACTGTGTTATACCTGTGTATATTGTGTTATATGTTCCTTCTCTGACCTCCTTTCTCCCTTTCTTATACACCTCTGTCTTTCTTACAATTCTAGGATTATGCCAAGACTGTTTTTGTTACAGTCTGTGCACAAGCAGCTCTCCCTAGAATTTTCTTTCCCCTAATGTTTGTATAGTTCTCCCCTCATCTTAAGCAGATTCTCTTCAAAGACTATCTCTTCAGAGAGATCTTCCATTATAACATCTCTATTATAGCCACCTTACTCTGCCCTCTGTTACTATCTATCCCTTTATCTTGTTTTATTTGTCTTCAAAGCAGTTAGCACCAACTGAACCATATGTTAGTTTGTGTGCACGTGTGTGTGTGTGTGTGTGTGTGTGTGTGTGCGCGCGCACAGGCATACACATGTCCGTTTCTTCTGTTAGACTGTAAACTCTGTAAAGACAAAGGCTTTGTCTTGACATCACCATGTGGCCATATCTTTAACGTCTAACATACACTAAGTCAGCAATAACTATTTACAGAATATATAAGTGAGTGGCACAAGCATCTAACACTAAGAACCTTAGATTTAGTGCTAGTGACTCTGGGAGGACATGGCTTACATTTTTGCTTTTCAATTGCTTGCTTGGTTCATGCAAAGAAAACGTACACCTTCTTTATTCTTATGAGTCTTTGAAAGTCTTAAAAACTGGATCCCAAATAGGAAGGAAGCAGAATAGCACAACTTATTACAAAAAAAGCTAACCACTTCGATCTTTTAAATTTTCTGTGTGTGTGTGTGTGTGTGTGTGTGCTTCTTATGTTAAAAACAAATAGGAAATCTTTTAAGTAGAGAGTGGGTTAATAATCTGTCTGTGAACGTGAAGTTGCATATTGTGCTTTGTCTGCTCTCTTTAAATAGGACTCAGTCAGCTCAATTAGCTTATCAAACACTAGAGCATCCCCAAGATATCTAAGTATAAGCTGCAGCATTTTCTGCATACTAAATTCTTAAAAATAACTCAATAATAGTGATGGTATTCACACTCCCTAATCTACTCTGTGCTAAAAATCTTGCTATCAATGATACAGCAAGAGAAAAGTACTCTTGATTTCCAGTTGTGTCAACATTTACAAAATGTATTGCCTAGAATTTCATTTTCCTTCTTTCACTCTGGCTTGGCATATTTTCAGAATCTAGATAATTGTTTTAAGAAAAAAAAATTTTTTTTCACAGTACTCCCAAGAGGGCAATATAGCATCTGTCTTTCTCAGAATTTATCAGAAGGTCCGGCATAAAATAGGCCTTAATATATACCTGATGAATGAATGACTAAATGTGACACATGAGTGAATGAAGAAATTCCAGTTTAAAGTTAAAAAAATTATTTTTAACATTTTGATTTTTTCTTATTCTCCCTTTGACCTTTAAAATTGCCTTTCTTTTATTTCTTCCTTTAGCCACACATTTTTAGTTTTACTGTACCTGCATTTTTTGTACCACATCACAAATCTTTTAGAACCAAGGTTATACCTCAACCAAATCTTTCCCTTTTCTGCCTTCACTCATATTTTTATGCTATCAATTATTTTGGTTACATTTAGTACCCTGGATTGTTTAATACTTTAACAGGACCAAGTTTAAAATTAGCCTGTTGGGCAAATTTTATCCTTTTAAACCTATGTGCATTCTGATTTAATTACCTAGCAACGTTTTCATTTTATTTATGTTTTAAAATAATTACAAATAAATGGTTTAATAGGTATGTTAGCTTCCCGATTATTACCTTGAGTTATTCAAAGTGATGGTTTCAAATCTCTTACCTGTTGGGTGGAGGCCACATCTCCCTCCTTAATTTTACTCTTATTTCCACCTAAACTACCTAAGGAATATTTGGCTCTGAAACTCAGATCGGGAGTGGTTGGTATTGCTTTGTATTAAATATTTTAGAAAGTGACAATAATTTCTGACTTCAAGAAAGAGTTTTCCCAGGCATGTAAAAAGCATTTTAAAAAAACAACATAGTTGAATGATCCAACATGACTTAAAATTCATGATAGAAATTGCCAGAGTGGGAAAATATAAAAAAGTTCAACCTAATGTATATTTGGAGATGTTTGTCATGTCAATTTACCTTTAAGAAACATGCCTTTAAGAAACTCAAAATAGAGCCTCTTTTAACATCTATGCTCAAGTTGTATGTGCTTAGCTTTTCAGGACCTCACTTAACTGGTCTACCCCTCATGCACGAGCAATGTTGGCTGTGGTGGCTGAATAGCGTGATCTTGCCCCTCTGACCACAGCTGATATTACTAGGAACAACGGACTGAAGTGTGGTCAGTTAGTTCCTCAGGAATTTGGGCCCTAAGAGAATCTGTGTTTTCTAGCATGATGCTCTCAGTGAGAGAAGTACAGAAAAGCAGAGAAGAGAGATGGAGAGGATGTTTGGCTAGAGCTATGCTCCCTGGTTATTATTTCTTTATATTAGTTACCTATTGTAGTGTAATAAATTACCTCAATGATAAACGAAACATTTGTCATCTTACATTTTTGGGGGGATTCTGAATCCAAATAAGACTTGACTGGGTGCCTCTTAGGGTCAGTCAAAAAGCTACAATCCAGGTATTGTCTGTGGTTATAGCCATCTCAAGCCTTGACTGGGAGAACATCCAATTCCACAGTCACTCATCTGGCCATTCACAGACCTAAGGTCCTCTCTGAATGTTAGCCGGTCCTTTCCTTGCCACATGAACCTCTCCATAGGGTCACTTGCTTTCTCTGAAGCTGCTTTTCCAGAATCAGGGCTTGCAGGGAGAGTGAAAGAGAGGGAGGGCAAACCAGGAAAAAGTCACGGCCTTTTCATTATCTAACCTTGAAATTTATATCCCATCACTTTTGCTGAATTTTAATCATTAGAAAAGGGTATTAGCACCAGTTCATATTTGTGAAGAGGGAGATTACCCAAGGGTATGAATAAAAGGATGTGAGGATCAGTGAGGGTTATTTTAGTGGCTGCCTACCATAGTCTACCCTCAAGCTTCCAATGATTCATGTCCCTACCATATTCAAAAGACACTTGGTCTCTCCTAAGGTCCTCTAAAGTCTCATCTTATTACAACATCAGCTCAAAGCCCAGAAACACTTTATATAAATCAGCTTCAGGTACAAATGAAGATCCTCAGATATAGTTTCTTAAGTATAGCTCCTTGGGTAACAGTGCCTTTTATCTTTAGATCTGTGAAACTAAAGAGACAAATTATCTAACCCTCCACACACCAAACTTAGTTACTTCTATCCCTCAGAGTAAAAGCTGGGAGAGAGAGTGATCAAGATAAAAGTCACGTACTTTTGAAATCTAATATTGGGAATGACATTGTATCACTTCCGTCATATTTTATTCATTAGAAGTGAGTCACTAGGTACAGCCTACACTTGAGAGGAGAACATTTAAAAGAGCGTGAATACTGACAGGCAGGCATCATCGGGGGCCCATTTGCAGGCTACCTACCACACCCTTCTAGAGGTCTTATAGCATTTCTGGATCACATTGAGACACTTCGGGCTTATTTATTTATTTATTTGCGGTACGTGGGCCTCTCACTCTTGTGGCCTCTCCCGTTGCAGAGCACAGGCTCCAGACGCGCAGGCCCAGCGGCCATGGCTCACAGGCCCAGCTGCTCCGCGGCATGTGGGATCCTCCCGGACCGGGGCACGAACCCGTGTCCCCTGCATCAGCAGGCAGACTCTCAACCACTGCGCCACCAGGGGAGCACCGGGCTTTTTTAAAAGTTCCCATTTTGCTTTTCAGATAGCTGAAGTTGATTTTTGCTGATTGAAACAGAAAAGTCATTTAAGTACAACCTCTCTGATTTTTAAACTGGACATTTCTTATTCTTTCCTTGCATTATTTTTAAAAGTCAAACTTTCTTGAGTGTCCAGTATAGGTTGGAAATTTCTCACTATCAGGAGGATTGCATCCAAAATTTTTCTTTTCACAGTCCTAAGTTACCTCCTTGGTGTTAAAGTCCACTGGAAAGATTCAGACTATTTTAGTTGACATCTCTATAGTATTTGACACTGTTAGCTATTCCTGCCTTTTGTTTCCAAATAGAAAATTATTTTATTCTGATACCACTGCCATTAATCCAGTAATAGGAAACAGAGCACAGGTCAACTCTGGATACTCAGTTTCACTCTAACAAAAGATGGGAAAGTTTTTAAAGAGCTGGCGTGGATGGATCTTAGGCCATCTGATTTTTGATTGGCTTGTGCTTGCTCCTATCCTAAACTTTCCCCTATCTCCATGACAGGAGGTAGTTGTATAGCTTGGAGCACCAAAGTTAGGTGCCTACCTTCCCAGAGAAACTGGGATATCGGGGCACTATCTTCCTTGATGATTATATTTCAAAGGGATTGCGCCCAGGTCCTTGAGAAAGTACTGGCAAAAGACTTGCAAAAAGACTTATATCTTAAAGAAACAGGGAAAGAATTTATAATTACACATTTTGTAAAGTAAATGCTATAAGAAAAGGGAAGTCAGAGGCCTGGAGTCAGGAAGAAGCCTGTCTAACGTTTGATCAAGCTGAGGGGAATGTTAAGGCCATCCTGACTATAGACTTCACTAGAGTTTCTGTCTCTCCTCCAGGGATGTAGCTTGTATTCCATCCTATTTCCTTGTTGACTTGGTGCTTTTCCACCCTAAGTGAGACAGGAAGGCTGGAGGGGCAAGAATATACTTCCTAAACTCAGGAAAAGTTCTTCCCTTGGAGAGTAAGCCTTTGCTATGGAGAAGAACCAAGGAGCTTCACAATGGTTACCCCTCCTTCTCCCCCACCCGCCTTAAGCCAGAGCCCTGAGGGAGAATCTCTCTTGCAACCTCACTGGGAGAACCTGTCGGGGCTCCTGGAGCATTCTAAGTCTGTGAATCCAGAAACTTCTCAATCTCCTGTTAGTCCATACGGAGCATCCAGTAAGTCAAATGCCATTTAAGTGTTCTCACCATTTTGTGACTTCCTACAACTTCTGTTTGGGGCATTCAAGTCTTTGTGTCTGTATCTCTTCTCCCTCAGTCTTGAGACACGTGATTCACACTCTCCTGGATTAACTCATCTTTTTATTAACTCTTACCTTTTTTTGTTCATGAAACATTCTCCCTTTCAATGTCCCTTTAATTTGCACATAATCAAGATTCCATTCTTTGTCCTTTTCTCTCAGTACATATAGTCTTTGAATGATTGCCCCTTACTTGCTTCTAAGGACCATCTTAATTTGAAAACTGAATTCTAGATCTCCATTCCAAATTGCCATCCACACCAACAGCTACAGCTACCTATTCAACATCTCTATTTGATATCTCCCAGGCACTTACAAATATAACGTCTTATGACAATTTATCCCCATCCTCAAAATCCTCCCTGTGTACTTTCTCCCTTGCACAAGCTAGAAACTTGAATATCACCCTTGAGTCCATCTTCTTTATCTACATAGCAGCCATCTAATCCTGTTCCCAACTCTTGTTCATTTTCCCTCCTTAACATCTGCCTTTCTAGGAAATTTTTCTACACAATACCATACCTTTTTTTCTTTTTAAAATAAATCACTGTCATTTTTCTTGTGATGTAGACTATAAGAAAGAGATTAAGAGTATGGGATCTGAAGAGACCAACTGGTTTTGAATCCTGGTTCTGCTTCTTTCCTACTTATTAGGGATGTGATCTTGAGCAGGTTACCTACCTCACTGAATTTTTAATTTTAAGATTATGTGAGATAATGCAAGTAAAACATTTAGAATAGAGTTAGGCTCATCATAAACATACAATAAATATTAGTTATTACCCAAATTAGCTGATGACTACAATGACCTCCCCAGCAGAACTCTTTTCTTTACTCTTAGCCATCAGTCTAAACCATTCTAACACTGCAATGGAGTACAAATGCAATTACATCATTCCTCACTCATTAAAATTTTTCAATTGTTATCAACTGTTCTCTGACCTAAAACACAGGCTTACAAGGACACTCATGTTCTTGTTACCTTTTCAGCCATATATCTTGTTAGTCTTTCTGATCCTCACAATCTGGAATCATGCATTGCCACTGAATAATTACTGTGTTTTAAGAATAACTACCAGGCATTGAGGATCCAGTGACACTCTTCTGCCCTCAAAGAAATTATGCTCTTCATGGAGCCATCCATGTTGTCTGACTTTCAGTTCTTCAAACTAGTCACACTTTTCTTGCAGTTCTGGGTCTTGGAAAATACTGCCATCTCTTCTTCTCCTGCTTTTATTCCTGATGGTGCAATTCCTCTCATGCCTTGAGTTGGAGATTAGACATGCTTTGCTTCAGGAAAGTCTTCTCTGATCACTAATACTCAGTTATTTTCCCTCATTAGGCTCCTGTGGTACATTGGAGTCAGTCCTGTAAATATTTTCTATTTCCTTCTTAGTTTCAGTCACAGACTTTAAGCTTCTACTGCACCAAGACTGTGTGTTCTCATTCATCATTGCATCTCTAGTACCTAACATCAAGCCCAATAAAAAGTGGGCCTTCAACACACATCTGCTGAATGAATGTCAGGGCATGTCCACTGGAGGGCTGTTAGGGTAGGGATCCAGGTATATGGGGGACTGTGGACCCACCTGGGAAAGATCTTGCCCCAGTGCAAAGTTGGGTTCAAAGGCAATATGCTAGCAAGGGAGAGAAGGGACCACTTTGAACACAAAGTGGAATTAATTAAAAGTCATCTGACCCAGTACCATGAATCAAAGCAAAAGAGGGAGAGGGAGAGTGACAGAGAGAGAGAGAGAAAATGCTAAAGTAAATGAGTTGTTTACTAAAATTTCTGAGGAACCTGATAGCATAAGTACTCAACAGAATTGGTGGAACCTGACAGCATAAGCACTCAACAGAACTGGTGATAGAAGTTTAGTTAACAGTCGACATTTTAGCAGGGACACAGACCATGCTGTTTTGCAGACGTCAGCTCCCTGGCTATCTGGCATCAGAAGTCTCAGTGCAAACTCCAGAAGGTATCAACAGCAATATGACAGTGCCCCTGGTGTGCACTAGCTATGGAAATAATCTTCCTCATGTTGGCAGACACAGAAGACATCTGTGCAGCAAGCTGAGCCAGAAAGGAGGAAAATGGCAGTGCTGCAAGATAACCAAGACTGATCTTACATTTGCCTTGATATATCCCAAAGGTATTTCTGGAAACATCTGGAAGGAATCTGTGCATGAAGAGCAAGAAGATGAAGAGCAGGTGGGGGCAGAAGAAAATAAATTTTTATTTTTGACTATTAATATAAATCTAATTTTACCTTCAATGTGCTTTAATCTATGATTATGTACACAATGCCAGGTCTTTTATATATTTGTCTCTTATTTGACCCTTACATGGATTTTCCTTAAATGAGTTAAAATCTCTTGTTTAGACCCCATATGTATACATGTTGTTTGAATGCTGTGTGTTAGTCAGTGTGTACAAGGTTATGCTGCAATAACAAACAACCACAAAGCTCTTTGGCTTCAGTAAAGAAGGCTTATTTCTCATTTATGTGTCTGCTCTTGGTTATCTTTGACTTTATTCTACACATTGTCTTCGTTCTAGGATCCAGACTGAAGAATAAGCCCCTTTGGGGGATTATTATTTGCACTGTCCTTGTGGTAGAGCAAAAGAAAAAGATGCAAAACCTAGCAATGCTACCTAAAACTTCTGCAATAAACTTTACCTGTTAATAATTGACTGGTATATCTGACATCTGTAGGAAGGGACATTGCCAATCTCATGGCAATATGTAGGGATGATTAATCTCACTGCATTTGCAAAAAATAACTGATAGCAGTAGTCCAATAATCTATATGCTTCCTTAGTTATACAAAAAAATCTGTTTTATTTCCCAAGCATTATTTCCCCTTTATATACATCTTAATTGAGTATGTGTATTTTAGCTCTATTATTGTCATGTTTCATTTCCTATTCAATATGACTGCTTTTCTACCTTATTTTTACAGTTGCTTAGGTATAGTGGCAGAATCGTGACCATCATAATCTTATATTAGGACACTGTGTCTTCAGTTTTTTTAATACTTTGAGAACTACACGGCCAAAAGTCTATTTTCAACTGATTTTTAAATTTTTTTAAAGGAACAAGTTTTAGTCATTTAAATATCATAGTAATAATTTTTCTTGTTATTGGAACTACTTTCTTTGGTGTGAGATTATTATGTATGCTTGAAACTGCTTCATATTCTCTGACACCTTTTTGATCATCAGTACCAACCTCCAATTACCCTCATGCCCCCAATCAATCTATTCCCATTATAGGCAGTCCCAAATGTTTATTTTTATTATTATTCTTTCATATCTTTGGCAATAAAATGTTCTCAATTTATATAAAAAGAGTCTCTTTACTTCCCTAAAATAAGGTACATATGACACCTGTGGGTCGTCTGGAGAATGATGATGACCAGTAATTTTATATCCATGAAAAATCTGTCTTACTCCATAAAAGTGTGATTTCTCAATGCTTCCATTTTAATTTCTATATCTTTAATTAAAAAAATCACCAACATTTTGTATCTTCTTTGCATAAATTGAGCATCCTATTTTACCCAAGTGAAAGAAAACTCTCATCAAAAGGGCTCATCCTTAAGCAATAAGGAAGGGTATTGACTCATATAAATGGAAGTCCTGAGGTAGGATTGGTTCAGGGTAAACACAACCAATCTGTGGTGATTTGACTTCTTCCTTCTTCTTGTTTTGCTTTATTCTCAGACTGATAGCAAAGGGAGTACAGGCTTCACATCCATACATGATAACAGCTGGAAGATGAAAGATGTTGTTTCTGAAAGTTCTTCCAGGGGAAAAAAAATTCTAGGAGGAACTTAGAGGCTCTGGGGAAACCTTTGTATTTCATTGGTACAAATCAGGTCACATGTCACTCCTTAACCAATCACTGCTAAGGATGATGCAATTATCCTTAATATAATCAGGCATCATCTGAGGATGAGAGCTAATGTCAATAGTCCGTTTGGCACATAATTTCAGTAAGAAGGTGTGGATATCAGAAGAAAATCAGAGTTCACAAAGGAAGGAAAATGGGATAAACACATGCTGGATAGTCAGCCAACAATAACAATATTCAAGTCATCCTGCTCTGAATGAGTTTACTTGTTGCCTTTTGTCATTATATCTAAAATGATGAGAAAATTGTCCATACATGTTAGCAGCTGCCAGAGAGAAAGAATGGTTTTCCTGTACATGCTTAAGTCATTTTTCTGATGTCTTGAAGGATTTTGCTCCTGGCAAACTTCTCCTAGAAGATTCATAATTCTTGGTAATTTCAATATCTATATAAACGATCCTTTAATGATGTGGCTACTTCCTTAGCTCCTTGATCTTCCTATCTTCAGTGACCTTGTCCTATATTCTCTCTTGCTCATCTTTCCCAGTGTTATAATTTAGACCTTGTTATTACCAAAACCTACACACTCTTCTTAATCTCAATTTCAAACATCATTCTTTCTCTTCTTTTACAATAGACAGTATTTTTTCTTTTTTTCTTTTTTTTTGGTCTGGCTCATTTCTTTTTGTATCCCAAATCCAGAAACCATAATGCTCACCAGGGCCTTTAATCCACTGATTCTACCACTTCATCCTTTCTCTTACCTGCCTTACATCTTCACTCCTTTCTTCAGTCTGCTTAAATTTCCTCATCAATCATTATTGTCACTCTATTGCATACGGATCCAACTTTTTGGTTCCTGTCTATTTTTTTACGCCCTTTTTTTGTCAAAGTACAAACCTAATTAAATTGAATTCTCCCCTTAATTTATGGCTGAATCTACACACCTGAACAAAGCTAGATGACTCCATAGTTATCTCACTTTAAATTCATGATTACTAATCTCAAGTGAGCCCTTCATATTGTCTGGCCATCAGACTATATATATATATTCCTAGTCCATTAACCCTTCTACTCTCTTAGATAATTATTTCATAACTTCACTTTTCTTCTTAAATGTCTAATCTATCCGCACACTCACTCTCAGCTTATGATCTTGCTTTTGCTTCCTATCTTACTGAGAATAAAGAAGTCATCAGATGAGAATTATCACTGGAACCTAACACCAAATTTACTCATATGGTCATCTTGGCCCATATACTGGGCCTCTTGTTTTTTTTTTTGTTTGTTTTGTTTTTTTGTGGTACGCAGGCCTCTCACCGTTGTGGCCTCTCCCGTTGCGGAGCACAGGCTCCGGATGCGCAGGCTCAGCGGCCATGGCTCACGGGCCCAGCCGCTCCGCGGCATGTGGGATCTTCCCAGACCGGGGCACAAACCCTTGTCCCCTGCATTGGCAGGCAGACTCTCAATCACTGCGCCACCAGGGAAGCCCTGGGCCTCTTGTTTTTTTTTAATTTTTATTTATTTATTTATTTATGGCTACGTTGGGTCTTCGTTTCTGTGCGAAGGCTTTCTCCAGTTGCGGTGAGCGGGGGCCACTCTTCATCGCGGTGCAGGGGCCTCTCACTCTCGCGGCCTCTCTTGTTGTGGAGCACAAGCTCCAGACGCACAGGCTCAGCAGTTGTGGCTCACGGGCCTAGTTGCTCCGCGGCATGTGGGATCCCCCCGGACTAGGGCTCGAACCCATGTCCCCTGAACTGGCAGGCAGATTCTCAACCACTGTGCCACCAGGGAAGCCCTGGGCCTCTTATTACTGTGAGTGAAGTTTCTCTGCTCCTGGCAAAGGTCAGCTTTTTCACTGGTGCACTTACCCATGCCCTCTTGCCTTCTGAAGATCAATATTTTAGAAAATCTTGCCTTTTTTCCCTGTATCTTCTTATTTTCTCCCCATAAGCATACGAATTGTGTTATTTTTCCTCAACTTTAAAAAATACCTTATATTGATCCTACTTACTCTGCTGGCTTTTATCCCCTTTATCTCTGCTCCTCTTTGCAGCAAAACTCTTCAAAAAGTATTCTCTATACTCACAGCCTCCAGCTTCTCTCTTTCTGTTCTCTCTTGAACTTACCTCCACCAGGCCTTCGTTCCTCTCTATTATTCTTGTCAAGATAACCAAGTGACATACTATCCTACCATCCAACACAAAGGCTCATTCTCATTCTTCACCTTGTTTGTGCTATTGGCATCATTTAGCACAGTATCCTTTACACATTCTCTTTCCTTGGCTTTAACATGCTCCTGGTTTCTTCTTACTGACTGTTCTTTCCTTGTTGCTTTTGTTGGTACCTCCTCACCTCCCTAACCTCTAAACTTTGGAATGCTCCAGAGCTCAGGCTTCAAAATTTTCTCTACACTATAAACTCTCAGAACTCCAAATCTGTATTTCAGGTTCAAATGCCTTCCCCCAATTTTAGGCACATGTAGCAGACTGCCTGCTCAGCATCTGCATGTGGGTAAGATTAAGGTTAAGGAAGAGGCTTAGTGAATTGAGCTAAGGAATAGAATGAAGATCAATGACATGTCTCCACAAAACTTGAGTAGGGCTAAAGCAAAAGGGATTTCAATAAGCGTGATGTGACTGGATATTCTCTGGAAACTGAAGGACTAGCTGTTTTAAATCAGGGTGGTTTGAGGAGAAAATAGATAACCTGAACCCTTAAGGGGTATATCTGACACCTGGGCCTTGGAGAATTTTCTGAGATACTTTATCTACGGAGCTCATCTCAAAGCCTACCAGATTAAAACGTCACTCTTAATAGAGCCTGTAGTGCCTGCTCCCCATGGCTAATGGTGCAGGCAGTAGAGACTGATTTACTAGGAGCAGTGCTGGTCTTTGGTAAAGAAACTGAAAGTCAGAGGGATGCTGTGGAAAAGTCTTTGGAACAATGTATGATTGAATAGTGAATATTTCACCTGGAGAGTCTCACATGCCCAGTGCTTTGTGAGCTTATTAGAATATATCAAAGAAACTCCTTCATGAAGTACGCAGCTGTACATTTGTGTTTAAACCAACCTTGGCATCATTTTCCAGAAAACTGGAATGCATCAAGGAAGAAGACATTGGGTGTATGGCACACATACATAGGCTAATTAAGATACCCAATCAGCTTTATTATCTGTGACTGGACTGCTGTTGAAAACTGTATCAGGGCCATTGTTCCAGCTCTTGTTAGGGAGCTTATACTACGCAGGGTCTAGAGACTTGGGTGGGGGTGGGGAGGGGAAGGGAAGGAGTCCAATGCCAGGACCTTTAGAGAAAGGTTTTGAATTGTGGTTGGAACACACCATTGAAATGTTAGTGGGGGGTGAAAACTCTGAGGTATATATGCAGCAGAGATTAATAGAAAGTGTGTAGAGTCTGGCGCTAAGAACTATACATGCTTTCAAAAGTATGGATAAACAAAAAAAATGCCTCCTTTTCTACAGCAGAATGCCTGACATCAGTTACTCAAGAATGCAGGTAGATGCTGAGACTTACATGTGAAGTTTGTGAACACACATCACTGAAAGTACCTTAACATATATGTCAAGACTTGAGGGACTTTTGCACAGAGGTGCTGTGGAGCGCAGTGTCAAGAATTATGTCCAGTTAGTGCAAGTTGCTGCAGCAGCTATTTACAATGAAGAGAACTGTAGGCTCCAGGAAATTCTATAAGGTCCTTCAATTCTCACTGCTAGTTGAATTAGAGACAACAAATGGAGAGGCAGGTCTCCTAAGGAAACAAAGCTGGAGTAGTGGGATTGTCCTGCAACTGAAGGACTAAAGGCACAGTACAGATTGAGGGAGCTGACCCTGATGTCGGTACGGTTATGCTGTCTGAGTCTAATGACAGACAGCAGAGTCTCAGGGAATGGGAGTGAGCAGGTCATCCACCCCTGGCAGGGAAGTTCCTCAAAAGATACCCACGGGCCTTGCCAGTGACTATGCCAGTAGTCTAGCTCCCAGGTAGTACAATTGGCTAACGATTAGCACAAACAGAGCAGCTGCATCCATCCACCCAGGCCTTAGCACCTTGGGGTTCCAAGTTGAATTTGAGAGTGGATTCAGAAAACATAAAGGAGTTCCTAAAATTAAGCAGAAAAGAGGAGGGTTGAAATAATAGTGGGGCTGTTGAGAGAGAGTGCACTCATAAGGACAACCCTGACTTTGCATTTTCATTGATGTATAAAAATTGTCGAGGGACTTCCCTGGCGGTCCAGTGGTTAAGACTCCATGCCTACACTACAAGGGGTGTGGGTTCCATCCCTGGTTGGGGAACTAAGATTCTGCATGCTGCGTGGCACAGCCCAAAAATAAATAAATAAGAAAAAATAAAAATAAAAATTGTCGGAAACTGAGAGATGGGCTGCAGGAAGGAGCAATTTTAGCACATGAAAGAAAACCATCTTAGTAAAACATCCTCTTTTAGAATACTGGACCCCTGGAATAGGCTGCTGAAAGAGATGGTGTATATATACAGGGATGGGTCTTTGTCCTAAGAGGGGAGGAAGTAAGGCAAACAACTCAGGCTAAAGACGTGGCTTCTTTTCTGGATGCTTATGAAGCTTCCTAGGCAAGAACCACTGGAGATAGAAGCTGACACAGGGGAAGGGCGTAGAGGCAAAGGGAACAATCTGCCTGGGTTGGGAAATGTGTCCCATGTAGAGAGAGAAAAGCTTTCATCCATTCAGGTGACTTGGGAGCCAAGGAGACATTCTTTAAACACAATTACCGAAAGGCAGAGAGAAGAGAAGAGTAGGGTGCATTCACATCTCTTAGAGGAGAGAGGACTTCTCTATAAAAGGAAGAGGCTGGA
Organism: Phocoena phocoena; assembly: GCF_963924675.1. Classification (NCBI taxonomy): domain Eukaryota; kingdom Metazoa; phylum Chordata; class Mammalia; order Artiodactyla; family Phocoenidae; genus Phocoena; species Phocoena phocoena. Next base: position 44,620,526 of record NC_089229.1, on the reverse strand, counting down.
GGTAAACTTTTAAAGAATATGTCATACAGAGTGAAGTAAGTCAGAAAGAGAAAAACAAATACTGTATGCTAACACATATATATGGAACCTAAAAAAAAAAAAAGGTCATAAAGAACCTAGGGGCAAGACGGGAATAAAGCCACAGACCTACTAGAGAATGGACTTGAGGACACGGGGAGGGGCAAGGGTAAGCTGTGACAAAGCAAGAGAGTGGCATGGACATATATACACTACCAAATGTAAACCAGATGGCTAGTGGGAAGCAGCCCCACAGCACAGGGAGATCAGCTTTGTGACCACTTACAGGGGTGGGATAGGGAGGGTGGGAGGGAGGGAGACACAAGAGGGAGGGGATATATATGTATAACTGATTCACTTTGTTATAAAGCAGAAACTAACACACCATTGTAAAGCAATTATACTCCAGTAAAGATGCTAAAACAAAAAACAACAACAACAAAAAAAACAAACATACTTTGCCAGTCAGCTGTGGAATAGAAGGCAACTCATGCTGGAGCTGGGCTTTCCTGTGGAGGAAGGTAGGAGAGGGGAGAGGACAGGAGCCGAGTCCCCTTCTCTAGCAGAAAAGGCCAAGGGGGAGATGTGATGTGATGATGGGCTGGAAGGAAAGGCTGGGCATCCACAGCAGCCTCGTGATTGTGACATGTTATGCACAAGCATAGTGACCCATCACACAATCCAAGCCATATTCAGTAAGCTACACACTTTGTGTTTGGCTTTTATCAAAAACCTGGTGTTAGGGTTGGGTATTTGGGTCAAGTTTGGAGTCAAGTAGACACAGATAGGTTACATGTAAGTGGGGGATGTCTAATAGCTGAGCTATACACATCATTTCCATTAATGTATAAAAGTGTTTTTTATCTCTAGAGCTTTCTTTAAAAATTCATATAGTTCTATATCTAGTGTATCTTGAGAAACACATATACAGAAACTTGGTGATAACTTAGTGATGAAACATCTCACATAAATATTCAAAATGTTTTTGTATAGATAAGTGAAAAGTAAAAGATAAGTAAAAGTGAGAGTGAAATGAAATAAAAATTATCAGGCATTTAGTGGCTTATTAATTAACCAATTTAATAGCTTCATTGGAAGCAACATTTAGCAGTTAACATTCTCATATTTATATAAAGAACAATCAATAAGCTAAATCCTATGTTTTTATTGCCAGGGAATGTATCAGTGCATTCACAGAGTACATTCTCACTTCTTAAGCCAAATATTCCTTCATCAAAGAAACAAAAACAGGATTAAAGAACTAAAATTTTAAATTAATTTAAAATTTAAATTTTTGATATTTTACTTCATCAATTTGATATTTTGCTCAATACAATTTTTGTGTCAGCTTAGCTTTTAAAATACATTGCACTTGATATAATTTATCTTGATTACTGAGTTATTTGGGACCTTCTAAAATTTTGTGCCTAAGTACCAGAGACTCTGTCTTTTCATCCTGGTCCCCACTCTGGGTGGCAGCAACATTGCCTATTTGTGCTGGTTGCGGAGATGAGCAGCAGTTGCAGAAAATCTGCAGCATTGGTGCCCAGAGTTGGAGGAATTGTTTATGATATTCTGGAAATTTCCTTAATTTTTTGAGATAAGCTCCCCTTTTAGACGTGACCAGTTCTAGTGAAAATTAGTAACCCCCAGGGTAAGGCCTAATGTACATCTGAAAAAGAGACATCTTTCAAGTATTGCTAGATTGCACATTTCTTTGAAAGTGTATCAGGAGATTCATTTAGCAAGTTTAGAAAGTAAACTCCTGGCCTGAGTGCAGTAAACAATGGAGAAGAGATATGGTATACAGGTATACAATTTTAAAAACTCCTGTTGGGGCTTCCCTGGTGGCACAGTGGTTGAGAGTCTGCCTGCCGATGCTGGGGACACGGGTTCGTGCCCCGGTCTGGGAAGATCCCACATACCGCGGAGCGGCTGAGCCTGCGCGTCCGGAGCCTGTGCTCCGCAACAGTGAGAGGCCCGCGTACCGCGAAAAAAAAAAACAAAAAAAAAACTCCTGTTGGAGTGAGACAGATGGTGAGGGTTTCAGTTTTGCATAGGAGGAAAAACGTCAGAAGCCTTTGGGAATTCACATTTTTCCCTTTAAACTCTTTACTCCTTTCATCTTTTAGAATTAAGCTTCCTTGAACTCCACCCAGCCAACACTGTTCTATTTCAAACCTTTATTATGTTTTTATGTCCTCCCATTTTCCTACACGGCTCCATGTAGACACACGTAACTTTTTTTTTGAATTTTATTTATTTTTTATACAGCAGGTTCTTATTAGTTACCTATTTTATACATATTAGTGTATATATGACACACATAACTTTTGAGTCAACCACAGAAGCAGCAAGAAACACAATCAGCTTCTCCTTAACTCTCTTGCCCCCTCCACTTAATCTGATTGGCTTTGGATCAAGTCATTGTCCTGAATTTGAAATTCTAGAGCCACCTGTTTTCTGTGTATCTTATTGACCTGTGTTTCTATAGTTGCCAAAAAAAACAGTGGGCCAAGTGTGTCAGATTTAAGGCCCAGATGCTCAATGGTCACTAAGTGCAGCACCACTATGGTCCCAATTATAAGTTCAGAGGACTGATGCTTTCCTTACTTTAAACAGATTCATTCTATTTCATCAATTGCTGCCTCTAGGATCAAAGTTTCAACATAAACTACATCTCTCACTTAAGGCTTACGTCCTGTCCTGTTTTTGATCTTGTTCTTACTGGTTTTTCTGGGTCTTGATCCTGCCACATCTCTCAAGTATCGACAGTTTCTCAGACATATACTCAGACCTCTAGGAGTGACAACTGTCATATCTTTGTCTTCTTGCGTCCCCCAAATTGGATGACTATCTGGCTTCCCAAGTTGGTTGGCTGCCTTGGAACTTATTGCTAAGGGAATAACCCAGCTTGTGTTATGGGCCTCAGACAAAAGTGGTTTTCTTACAGGTCAAGAAAACCAAGCATAAAAATATAAGTATCTGTTGAATGAATAAAGGTGAGTCATACTGCCTCAGCTGGTTTTCCTGTGATAGGGAGGATGTAAATAAAAACTAAAGTTGACTGAGCGATACATTTAGCTAGCTTATTTTCAGAAAAAAAATAGATGGTTTTGTAAATTCATAATGCGCTTTGCTTGCAGGATTTGTAAACAGACTCTGGAGGCAATGCTAAAGAAACAGATCCAAACCTGTTCTGACATGGCACCAAATTGCTATTAGGGTTTAGCTTTGTAAGCTGACAATCTAGAAGGACAATGCTCATTTTTAAGTACTACTATGTTAATTTAAAAAATATTTTCAGTGCTTTACAATCACACTTCAGTGCTTTGTATTAAAGGATCAAATTCAATAAAAGTTAGTGTTTATATTCTGAAAATGAAAAATGAAGCAGGGATGATCAGGTCACTGATAGGCACCAACATCTGCATTAGAAGCCTTCATTTGTAAAGGTACTTACTGAGATTTTCAAAAGCTACAAAAAACGTATTTAGCTATGCCAATAATGAATCAACACTTTATTAGCCAGTTATAAAATTCAAATTACATTAAACCTCTAGTGACCCTTGACTCTTCTTTTTCTCTAATACCCTGTATTAATCTATATTAATTTTTTACTGCTGTTGAAACATATCACTACAAACTTGCTTAAGCAACACAAATTTGTTATCTTACAAAGTTCTATAAGTTTAAAGCCTGACGTGGGTCTCACTGGGTGTAGATTCTTCAAGATTAGACAAGACTGCATTCTTTTCTGGAGGCTCTAGAGGAAAATATGTTTCCTTGTCCTCTCCAGCTTCTAGAGGCTTCCCCTTACCTTGGCATATGGTGCCCTTCCTCTATCTTTAAAGCCAGCAACACTGTATCTCTCTGTTTCTTTCTTCAGTAGTCACATCTTCCTCTGACTCTCTCTTCTACCTCTCTCTTTCACTTTTAAGGACATTTATGATTACCTTGGGCCCACCTGGATAGTCCAGGATCATCTCCTTATTTTAAGGTCAGCTATTAGCAACCTTAATTCCATCTGCAACCATAATTCCTCTCGGCCACATAATCTAACATATTCACAGATTAGACATGGATGCTTTGGGAAGCCATTATTCTACCTTTCAAATAGCAAATTGCTACCAGTAGCAAAGCTTGTTTTCTTTCCAAATATATCGGACCCCCACCACTTCTCATACCACCACTGCTACCCCTGTGGCCCAGCAGCATCACCTCTTGTCTGGATTATTGCATCAGCTTCCTAACTGGTCACTGCTTTATTCTTGCCCTCTATAGACTATTCTCCACACAGCAGCCTGGTTCATCTCTTAAACTATAAGTCAGATTTATATCACTTTTGGACTCAATTCCCCTCCCCCAGTGCTTTCCGACTCAGAGTAAAAGCACGAGTCATTAGAGTGATTTCAGGCCCTCCACAGTCTGACAGAGTTACCTCCTTGACCTCATCTATGCTGTTCTCTTCTTTAATCACACTACTCCAACATGGTCCTCTTGATGTAGTGCCAGTAGGGTCAAGCTTACTCCCTCTCAGGGCCTTTGCACTTGCTATTCCCTTTACTTAGAATGTTTTTCTCCAGATTTCTCTAATGGTTCATTCCTTCAAAGTACCACCTAATGAGAGAGTTTTTCTGTGGACGTCTATATCTAAAATAGCACCCTTGGGACTTCCCTGGTGGGAATCTGCCTGCCAGTTCAGGGGACATGGGTTCGAGCCCTAGTCCGGGGGGATCCCACATGCCGCGGAGCAACTAGGCCCGTGAGCCACAACTGCTGAGCCTGTGCGTCTCGAGCTTGTGCTCCACAACAAGAGAGGCCGCGAGAATGAGAGGCCCGTGCACCGCGATGAAGAGTGGCCCCCGCTCACCGCAGCTGGAGAAAGCCCTCGCACAGAGACGACCCAACACAGCCAAAAATAAATAAATAAGTAAATTTAAAAAAATAAAAAATAAAATAAAATAGCACCCTTGCCCAGTCCCAGTCTCATCTTACTTTGATTTTTTTCTTCTCAGTACTTATCACCATCTGGCGTGTAACACCTTGCCTGTCTCCTTCCAGCAGAATATAAGCTCCACGAAGACAGGGAACATTGTTCATCACTATATCCTTAGCACTGGGAAGAGTGCCTGGCACAGATCACGTGTTCAATAAATAATTGTAGGATGAATTGTGTTATTGCAAGAAAGAAATCCATCATATAGAAATTTCTCTCTGTGGTTCATCTTGAAGGTTTTAAAAGAAGTTCTGACTAGATGTTTTCAGATACATATTTGCTCTTGCATTTTTGGAAAACTTTTTTTATCCTTCCATTAATACTTTGTCTAGTCACCAAGGAATAGGTCTAACATCTTGATCTTTTTATCTAGGTCATGGGTGCCACAGTTCACATTCTTCTTTTATTGATGGAAAAAACTGTTCACTAATAAATATGAATTAATGTACAGAAATGGTTTATTGTATTTGCATTACACTATAGTCTAACTAATCATGACACATTTACCATCGTTGACATGAATTGCTGAGCTAAGTTAAGATTGTTTTCTTGATTACAAAGGCATATATTTTTTGCCTTTGGTATGAAATCATTTTGGTTGATCTAATTTGAGATTAATAATGGAAAACATGCATTTGTATATGCAAATCATCATTTAGAAATGAATGATTTAAAAAAATTCTCCCACAATTAAAATAATACATTTGAAAGAAAATTTAGGATCAGAATTCCAATTTGTTTTTTTTAAACACATCTAGTATGCTAAACATTCTGAGAGCCATTAATAATCTATAAGGCAGTTATACATATTTTATACTAAAGGATGTCTATACCTTAATAGGTAATAAGCTACTTACAAAAACACTTTCATGAATTTTTAATTTTTATTTGGAACAACAAAAATCTGTCATTTTAGAAGGTCAGGTACGACAAGCAACTATAATAAAATAGTATTTGGTCTTGAATCGGATAGCTATTTAACTTGCAGTTGAAAAGGTAGTTAGCTGTTGTAATTTAACCAAGACTTCTCTATTCAGATGATTAATTAAATGACTAAAGGAAAAAAAAATACTTTCAAAAAGGATCTCTCCCTAAAGAAAGACAATGTGGAATAGTGACAGGCCACTGAATTCAGTGTGTAGTTTGCTAAACATCTTGGATGAATGAGGTGAGAAAACTTATTTATATTCTTTGAACCTCAGCTTCTTCATTTGTCAAATGTGGCAATTGGACCAAATCATCTATGAAGTTCTTTCTACATCTAGAATTTCTCAATTTGTCTTATTTTTGTTACTATTTCACAAAAGACATATTTTCATTCTTTATACCATGTGTTTCTCAGGCACCCCTACGAAAGGTAACGATGAAAAACAATTAATAGTAATAACACAATGTAGATAAAATCTCAAGACACTTCAAGAAATAATTACTTTCCTAAAACTTAATCAAATTATTCAAAAACAGAGAATAACATATAAAATAATTTAAAATAAGCCCTCAGGGCTTAATGAAAGAATAATGCATTTTACTGTTTATCTTTGTTTTTTAATCGAAGTATAGTTCACTTATAATATTATACTAGTTTCAGGTATACAACATAGTGATTTGATGTTTTTATATCACACCAGAGTTATTATAATATTATTGACTATATTCTCTGTGCTGTACATTACGTCTCCGTGGCTTATATATTTTATAATTGTTAGCTTGTCCCTCTTCGTCCCCTTGTTTTGCCCATCTCCCCCACTGCTATCCCCTCGGTCAAGCACTAGTTAATTCTCTGTGAGTCTGCTTTTGTTTTGTTATATTTGTTTGCTTTGTTTTTTAAAGTCCACATGTAAGTGAAAATATACAGGATTTATCCTTCTCTGTCTTATTTCACTTAGTATAATACCCTCCAGCTCCATTTATGTTGTCGCCAATAGCAAAATTTCATTCTTTTTTATGGCTGAGAATTATTCTATTGTATACATAAACTACTTCTTTATCCATTAGTCTATCTTTTGATATGAAATATCTGAAGGCTGTTGGTTGTCACAGGGAAAATATGGTTGCCTTAGTTTAGATTATTGCAAACAGGTTTGAAGTTAACAACTTCATATGTTCTGTTTGTAGTGGAGGGATGGGGAGGAGCCCTATTAAAGAAGAAATGACGGGCTTCCCTGGTGGCACAGCGGTTGAGAGTCCGCCTGCCAATGCAGGGCACGTGGGTTCGTGCCCCGGTCCAGGAAGATCCCACATGCCGCGGAGCGGCTGGGCCCGTGAGCCATGGCCGCTGAGCCTGCTAGTCTGGAGCCTGTGCTCCACAACGGGAGGGGCCACAGCAGTGAGAGGCTCGCGTACCGCAAAAAAATAAAAATAAAAATAAAGAAGAAATGACAAGCAAAGGACGACCTCTGTACAGCAATAACAAAGCTCATGAAAGACTTTTCGTCTCTGCCTTTATCTGCCCAGAGCCCTAAAATCACATCTTTTTTGTTGGGATTTTATCAGGTTAATTAACATTTTGAGTTTTTGTGATGACTATTACATGTTGTCAACATTGGCTCAACCTGTATTTTAACAGAGGTGAAAGTTCTAGTCTTGTGACTGAGTTAAACTTGGCCACAGATGAAGTTACAGAAGCTGGTGAAGTGGCAGTTTTGAAGGTGTCATACTGATGTCTCTCAAATCATTTTATTTTACCAAAAAAAGGTGTAAGAGCCTTTCTGGCCACCAAAGTGGTTTTATGAGTTTGACTCACAGTACCAGTTTTTATGTTATTCACACATATTCTTTCTCTTCTGTTAGGATTCACAGACTACTCCAGAGATATTTTGCAGAGATTTCCTCCTGTTTCTCCCTTCAGTGCTCTATTGTAGTGGTACAGAGCTACATGCATGAAAGTACTTTGAATTTTTTTCTGAGAAAATGGGAAACCAATTACAAAATGTATTAAATATTGGTGTTGTTAAGAGCCCTATTTGTTAGTCATAGTGACATGAAACATTTTTTAAATTACTTGAGGATGAAATACTCTTAAGAAAGAACCTTAGAGCTCCAGGCCACTAATAATTTCTTAAGTAGATCTGAACAAACAGTGCAATACTGTGACATTCTTATTAAGAACAGTTTGCCTGTTACTATAGTTTATGCTATCAAACTTAGTGGTGATTTCCATGGTTGAGTAAATGTTACAAAACAACAAAAAACAAAAAACAACTCTCCAGAATTCTTCAGGTTATTAAATAAATTTGTATAATATTATTTTAAGTAATGGGGAAGGACAAGCTTATAAGCCTCACAGTTGTGTAATATAGGTCTCTATTCTTTCCAGAAATTAGAATACTTATTTCAATTTGCATATTGTTAGTGCTCTCTATTCATGTTTGTTTGTATCACTCTGCATTTTTTTTTTTTTTTTTTTGCAGTACGCGGGCCTCTCACTGTTATGGCCTCTCCCATTGCAGAGCACAGGCTCCGGACGCGCAGGCTCAGCGGCCATGGCTCACGAGCCCAGCCGCTCCATGGCATGTGGGATCTTCCTGGACCGGGGCACGAACCCGCGTGCCCTGCATCAGCAGGTGGACACCCAACCACTGCGCCACCAGGGAAGCCCGTAATTTTTGATTTGAGAGAAATAGTGAACAATGTTTCCTATAGCTTCCCCTTGTTATCATCACAGGGGGAGGAAATTACTAGAAAATGTATCTCACTATTTATTCCCATCTAGAGCACTGCTCCTTCTCATTTAATCCTTTATCTATTCCAAATTCTCTTTTCTACTTAATCTGATAATGCTGCCTTATTCTTTGATGCATAAATTCCAGACACAGAACTCTGAAGAAGATACTCAGTAGTATCTACAAACTAAAATAAATGATGTAGCATGAGCTTGGAAGTTAGCTTGAACTCATGTCCCAGCTCTACCTCATTTTAGCTTCTTCATGCAACCAAAAGCAACATCCATAGAACTCAAGTCCATTATTAGTTTCTTGAATTCCATGAGAGAAAACATATAATCGCCCAGCACTATTCTTACCATTTTTCCCTTCAGTTCCTTGCCTTTACATACAGGACCTCTCCTCAAGCTATTTCCTCAGTGAAATTTCCTTGCCCACCTGCATAAAAAAGTTCCTCTTAGCCCTTAAATTTAAGGCATTTGTGTTGTCCCCCCTTTTTTTTCCTCCTGAGTTCTATGACAAACACCTCTACTGGCAGACACCAAGTAATGTCCTTCAAGGGTCAGAAGATCAGAAAACTGAAACACGCAAGCTGAAAACATCAAACTCCTCTTAATAACTACCTTAGGACTATGTATTATAATGATTAAATGAGGTAATAGCTTTGAAAATAAATGGTAAATAAGTAAGGTCTTTATAATGGGTGTCTTAGTTCCTGCTGCTATAACAGAATGCTATAGACTGGATGGCTACGTACAACAAACACTATTCCTTATAGTTCTGGAGGCTGAAAGGTTCAAGATCAAGGTCCAGCAGAATTTGTGTCTAGTGAGTGTCTTCTTCCTGGTTTGCAGACAGCTGCTCTCACATTTATGTCTGTATTTATGCACACACACACAGAGGGAGGGAGGGTGGGAGAGAGAGAGAGGGAGAGGGAGAGAGAAAGAGAGAGAGGGAAAGAGAGAGAGGGAGAGAGAAAGAGAGAGAGGGAGAGAGAGAGGAAGAGAGAGAGAAACTCCTCCTCTTCTTATAAGGATATTTATCCCATCCTGAAAGCTCTACCCTCATGATTTAATCTAGCTCTAATCAGTTCCCAAAGGCCCTTATCTCCACATACAATCACATGAGGGGTTAGGGCTTCAATATATGAATTTTGGGGGAACGCAAACATTCAGTCTATAACAAAGCGTAGCTATTATTATTTTTTAGTTCTGGTTGCCTGTGTTTCTTTTCTTTTTTTTTAATTAGGTTATAGTTGCTTTACAATGTTGTGTTAGTTTGTGCTGTACAACAAAGTGAGTCAGCTGTATGTATACATATATCCCCTCCCTCCTGGACCTCCCTCCCACCCACTCCATCCCACCCATCTAGGTCACCGCAGAGCAGAGCACCGAGCTGAGCTCCCTGCACTATACAGCAGGTTCCCACTAGCTATCTGTTTTACACATGGTAGTGTATATATGCCAATCCCAGTCTCCTAATTCATCCCAGCCCCCCTTCCCCCATGCGTGTCCACACATTCATTCTCTATGTCTGCATCTCTATTCATGCCCTGCAAATAGGGTCATCTATACCATTTTTCTAGATTCCAAATATACGTGTTAATATACAATACTTGTTTTTCTCCTTCTGACTTACTTCACTCTGTATGACAGACTCTAGGTCCATCCACGTTTGTGAAACTAAGTTTACTGCATGTGTTAACTCAATGGGGTGCAAACAGAAAATAATATTTTCCAAATGCTGTCTTCTAACAGGTTAGGTCAGTCCACTTTGCTCATCCCTGTGAGGCAGATAGCATAGTTTTTCCATGCATGTTGGGATGTTAGAAGAAACAGAGAAAATTGCAATCAAATATAAAACTACACCTTCAATCTGTTGTCTAATTCAAAGCCTGAATTCAAGCTCTGCATATTTAGAACAGGTAAAAAGGTCTGCTTTTCCACTCTTCTTGATACACCTCTTTTCCACCAGTTTTGCTCCTTCTGGCATCTGGAAGGCTGTACACTGTATGTTGAATTTGATTGATTATGGACATATAATAACTTTGTAGAGCACAGACTGAATTAGATTTCAGGATGCATATCATGCAAGAAGAATAAATTTTATTTTGTGAAATTTTGAGTCTCTCCTCTCTCCCTCTCTCTCAAGGTAGACAGGACTCTGTGTGTGTGTGTATGCATGTGTGTGTGTGTGTGTGTGTGTGTGTGTGTGTGTATGGAATTTCCATGTAAAGTGTATTTCATACCATGGGTTATGATCAAAAAGGTTTTCAAATCACTGGACCATTGGTGCTACCAATTAATACCTTCTGTTCTTGGAACATCAAGCTTGTTTTCTCCTGGGGTATTTTTGGTCTCTTCAGAGACCTCTCATGGAATACTCCTCATTTTTTCTTTGGATGATGCACTCTCCTGTCAACCTCTTATCACATCCTAGCTCCTGCCTTCCAGGAGTGCACCTCTGGTTTCTTCATCAAAACAGGCAGTCCTCTCTAGCGGGGTTCTTTCCAGTTGCACTAGGCCAATGGGACATACCCATCCTTGCCCAGGCAGCAATGGTAATGCAGGCTGCTTCTACTGCAGTCCTTTTCATCCAGCCTTCTACCCTCAGACTTCTCTGGATGAAAACCAGGTTCCAGTCTCTTTGATGCCCAAACTTCAGAGACTCAAGTTAGGCTCTTGGAATAATTCTGTCACACTCTTATCCCAGCACTGGGAGAGCTTATGAGGTTCAAAAACTCAGTAATTATCCAGTTGGAGAGTGAGGTCACAGTCTCTCCTGCTGATTGTCAAACCCTATCTCTATGATGGTTCTTATGGGTACCTACTGACTTGGCTGCTGAGCCAGGGAAGCAGTGGAAGAGAGGGAAATCCCATAGCTTTTATTAAAACTAATAATTTTCTTCTAAGGATCTTCTGAGTCTTTTTAAGTTCAACAAATGTTTAGGAACTCTTGTATAGATTGAGGGTAGAATTGGCTGGAATCACAGGATTGGATTTGGCTACTTATTCACAAGTTCTGTGGAGATGTATCTAGTACCTCCAAGACGATGGTGAATGAATTATTGATTATCAGTGGTTCCAAGTTTGGGGGCCTCAGTGAAACTATGAGACAATAAGAAAAGTACCCTTTACTGTTTTATTGAATTTAATATTGTACTTCTGAATTACCATCTTTTTATTGAATCTTCTTTCTAGGACTTCTCTACTGTGCTGATGACCAAGATCCTCTCAGTGAGCACTCTGTGATTCTGGATATATATATATTCCTCTTAGCTCTCTTTAAATAATAGGAAAATATATCCGTAGTGTGACTTGATTGGTCCAAGTGTGAGCACTTAATTTACGTTGTATCAGTGATTCCATTTTCTGGGATTTTTATTTAAAACATGAATTTAGAAAATGTGCCTCTGAATCACCTTCCCTCCAATGAGTGTGTACGACTTTTATAAAAACAGGACTTGTTCGTGGTTATTGCTGGGTAATGGCTTCACCATTGTACCCTGATGACCTTCACATGTTTGTACAACCTTGTAGTCAAATGAATACTTGACCTACAGTTAATCTGAGCTTGGCATATTCCTTGTAATCCTCCTAGGATAGGAGAGCCTGGGAGGCCTGTAAAGAGCTGCTTCTAGGCCATCTCCCTCTGCCTCTCTCTTCTTCCTGGGAGGCTGTCATGAGACAGTATCTCATCCTCTCCCCATGTCCTATGAGGTATGGGACTTTCTTCCTCACTCCTGGAATAGGGCAGCAGGATGTAGAAACACTTAATTGTAGTTTAGAATTAAACATCCAGCAGGATGTGGAGTCCTAGATTCCAACTCAGGACAAATGAATCAATTCACAGGGAATGGTGTAAGGACAAATAAAAATTAAAAACAAGAGGCCTAATTCTCCCCACTGCAATAAAGGAAAAGATTGCCTTTAACTCCCTTTTCTTAGGGCATTTACTTTAGAAAACTTGTAAGTTCTTGCTCCCTTTCTTAGAAATATATGTACATTTTTTAATAGCTAAGTAAGACTTTTGCCCATTTTACAGCCCTGGAATGTCTTTCTCCAGGACCTGGAACCATCTCTTTGAAATGTAAACATCCAGGGAGATAGTGTCACTCTCTTCCGGTCTCTGGGAGGGTAAAACATGGGCTTCCATGGGCTCCTAGTTCCAAAGTGCAAAATTACTTTCTGTTATAAAGACAGGAGAAATTTTTTTTTTTTTTTTTTTTTTTGGTATAGAGCCAGTTAACTAACACAGTCACCCTAATTACCAGGTAAAATTTAGGATGAACTATGTGTGACAAATGGTGCTACCAAGTCCTCTTACTTGAAGAGTAGTTATTTATCTGAAGAACATGTACGTAATGAGTTGTATCTGCTCAGCTATATGAATGAATGACATTTCTTTCTGTCTTTGCAGTCCCTTAGAGGATTGTATGAGATGCCTGTTATATTCTGGTTTAAAGCTTATTCAATAACAAATTCGTTTTCTTTCTCTATTCTTTACCATGTTTGTGCAGAGCCTTTCTGAGTTAGAAGAGGATTTTCTTTATAATTATATTTTTCCAACAATGGTGTCTAAGCAGTTATTTTTTAAAACCTCGCAGGTATGTTTTTATGCACCTCTGATGAAAAATGATGCTCACGTGTCTTATACAGGAATGGATGAGGCTCCATAACTTCTAGGACCTGGCAGCAACCATTGGTCTAAATACAACTTGTCAGGCATCAGTACAGTCCTCATCACACAGCAGAGCTGAGGCTCTTGTACCTGATATGATCTGAGGACAATATTTAAAAAGGATAAGAAAATTGACCTTTATCAAACGCTCACTGTCTAACCTACCCCAAATCTCAGAAGGTAGTATAGTAAGAGAAGTAACGGCATAGGCTCCAGTGAATCAGTCTGAGCAGGGTTCTCTTTCTACTTTTTCCCACTTACTGTGTGACCTTGGGTATTCCACTTAACCACACTCATCCTCAGTTTCTTCAGTTAGAAAATTGGCTTTAATAGTACCTATCTCATAGTCATACTATGACGATGAAATGTCAAAATAAATATAAAGTGTTCAGTTCAGAGCCTGGTGCATACTTAGTATCTAACATATAATTGTTATAATTACTTTTGTACTTAAGGGTTTCTAGCTTCTTTCTAATTACACAATTAGAACTTCAATCTTTTTTGTCTTAAAGACCGCTTAATCACTAAGCACCATTCATTAATAAGATGCAAAGGCCCCGTGGGTAAGGTTACCTCTTTAAACTAATTTTAACACCTTGTAAGTAGTAGTTTCTAATGGACCCGCTCTCTAAAAGTGAAATGTCTTCATCAAAAAGACCAAGGGAAGGGCTGTATGCCTTGGTTGGTGTAACAATTGTGAATGCCAGAGGAGATCTAAGGGGGATGTGAATTGGAAAGATGGGGCCAATCTCTATAATTTTACCAAGCTAAACAGTATAATAACCCCCAAAGAACAGGCCATTTGATAGCATTCATGAAGATAATATACCAGTCTACATATTTTTAACGTATCTGTTCACTGATTTCTCACAACAGCCTTGCAGTGTATATAATTTTGCCTCTATTATATATGAGAAAACTCAGACTCCGTGCATTAGGACAATTAATGAAGGCTGCTGTATCTAAACTACCTCCAAAACTTAGTAGTCTACACATTAATCATAAGAGTTTATTTCTCAGTTTCTTTAAGTCTGAAGTATATCAGGAGTCTGTCCTGGGAATATTTTTTTCCAAGGAGAGACTCCTGCCATTGTGAGGCTGGGCCTGTTCAGTCTTCATTTCCTGAGAAGAGAGAGGAAGCTGGATGCCCTTGGAAGTTGAAGATGTACCTGATGTACACTCATGATTCATTGGCATCTTGACCCTAACCTAACAGCAAAAGTGGTTGGGAAATAAAATCTGTGTAGCCAGGATGAGGAAATGGCATTCGTGAGGATCTAACCTGGTTTTGCCACCCCCAGGAAAGTAAGAATATTGGTTGGAACCTCTATTAAGGCAATAGGAATGTTGTAATATTCATGAAAACAGGACTCAGTACAGAATGTTGTAGGAAAGATTCAAGAGGAAAAAACAAAACAAAACTTTTGTTAATGATGAAAAGAACAGTAAGGTTTTTGTAGAGATTCTGCCAGTTGTTAGATTTACTTTTTCCCAGACTTGTTTATTTCCTAAGCTTGGGTAAAGCCCATGAAAGCAGCAATGAACTATGGTTCTGAGTGATTCATCTCGCCAGTAGCAAATAATCTCCTTTATCTAGGAAAATAATTGTTCTTTATGTTGCTGTAGATGTCACTCTGCAATTTGTCAGTACTCTGTAAACATAACTCTTGAGTACATTACGGGAGTGTGAGAGAGGCAGGATTAGATAACAGACTGGGTCAATGTGTATCTTAGACCAGAGAGAAACAAAGATCACACACAAGCTGCATTCTCCCTGAGGGGAATAGAGAAAGACTGGATTTCTTTACCTAGTGCTCTAGTATCAATCAGCCTGAGCCCATGCTCCTCCAGTAATTGTAGATTTGCTTTGATTCTGAAAATAAAAGGTATCTATTAGGACATCTGAGGCAAATCCTTAATGACTGTCATTTGTGAACCTTGGAGACATGGCTTTAAAACAGCTGGTAGCGAAACTCCCACCTCATCTTGTTCTGAGTCACTGGTGGTAAGTTTGCAGTGAGGTCAATTTCTGGAGAGCTTAGTATGGGAGTCAGGAACAGACAGTAGATAACTAATAACAGATAACAGATAACTGAGATTAGAGCATATACATTTCCCTCATCTCTGTGGTTTAATTTAGTCTTTTTACCTCAGATCAAAAGTGTTGTCAAAGAACAGTTTGTCATTTTGAAATGAAGGCCATGGTGTTTTGATTGGGTGAAAGGATGAATGTAACAGAGTGTACTGATCACAGTGGTCTTTCAGTAATAATATCAGATAAAGTGATGTTGTTTAATATTAACTTTTTTCTTATTTTAAAATAATACAAGTTCATTGTAAAAATTTAACAAATAAACAAAAGTGATATAAACATATCACTTTTGGATGGATTACACATAATTCCATCCCAGATATAACCAACTTTTTTATTGAGGTATAACTGACATATAGAACTGTGTAAGTTTAAGATATACAATGTGTTGATTTGATACATTTATATAGCACAGTATGATTACTATGTTAGCATTAGTGAACACCTCTATTATGTTACATAATTATCATTTCTCTTTTTTAGTGAGAACAATTAAAGCTAGTCTCTTAGCAAATGTGAAGTTTATAATACAGTATCGTTGACTGTAATGCTATGCTGTGCATTAGCTCTCCTGCACTTATTTACTAGTTGCAAATTTGTACCCTAAAAAACATCTTCCCAATTCCCCCCCTCCCTGAGAGCCTGGTAACCATCATTCTACTTTCTGTTTCTATGAGTTTGGCTTTTCTAGAGGCCACATGTAAGTGATACCATATGGTATTTGTCTTTCTCCAACTTTTCTCACTTAGCGTAATGCCCTCAAGGTCCATCCATGTTGTTGCAAATGGCAGAATTTCCTTCTTTCTCATGACTGAATAATATAATAATATTCCTTCTCATGACTGAATAATATTCCATATTCCATTCCATATGTATATATATATGGAATATATACATACCAATGGAATATTTTATATACATATATCTATCTCACATCTTCTTTATTTTATCTATTCATCCATTGATGGAAACTTAGGTCGTTTCCATATCTTGGCTGTGTGAACAAACACGGGAGTGCAAATATCTTTTTGATATCTCTTTTCATTTATTTTGGATATATACCCAGAAGTGGAATTACTGAATTATATATAGTTCTATTTTTAATTTTTTGAAGAAACTCCATACTATTTTTCATAGTGAAACAATTTATATTCCCACCAACAGTACACAAGTGTTCCCTTTTCTCCACATCCCCACCAACATGTGTTATCTCTAGTTGTCTTAATAATAGCCATTCTAACAAGTGTGAGGTGATATCTCATTGTACTTTTGACTTGCATTTCCCTGATGAAAAGTGATGCTGAGACCTTTTCATGTACCTCTTAGCCATTTGGATGCCTTCTTTGGAAAAATGTCTACTCAGTTCCTCTGTCCATTTTTAAATTAGATTTTTTTGGTCGTTGAGTTGTATTTTATACAGTTTGGATATTAACCCCTTATATGACATACGATTTGCAAATATTTTCTCACATCCAGTAGGTTTTTTCATTTTGTTAATTTTTTTTTTTACCATGTAGATGCTTTTTAGTTTGATGTAGTCCCAGTTAAAGCAGCATTTGTCTATTCTCTTAAGTATTTTTTTTCTGTATGCCTTTCTCTACAGAAATGCATCATATTACACACATTTTGATTTTTGAAACATGATTTTAAACTTAAAATTTTATTTTGAACATTTTTCTTTGGTTAGTCTTCTATGATCTCTTTAACAACTGAAGTACGGATAATGATATCATTATTTCCTCTGCCTAAAATTCTCTTTTTCCTGTTTTTTTTTCTTAGCTATCTCAAAATGTTATCAATTTCTCAGCAAATGTCAACATGCTGAGACTCTGACTATCCAATCTAAAGTAGCCATCCAGTCATTCTTTGGCATATCATTCTCTGAATTTTCTGTACGCTACTTTATCATAGTCTCATGTCTTCCCTCCTTCCTTCCTTCTTTCCTTCTTTCTCCTCTTGTTACTTCATTCTTTCCTTCTTTGTTTATTGTCTATTTCCCCTTTCCCTCAATTTAAATACAAGGTCCTTTCTTCTTACCAAAATGGCTTCCTGTAATTTGCTTTAAAATTCATGTCACTATGGTTTTCTGCTTCTTCTTTGTTATTTGGTTTCTGGAAATTTCCCTTACATTTTCACAAACATATTTGTGTATTTAAGAAAAATATTAGTTATAACCACAATTTTTAGATGTCTTATATCAGTAAGGATTTGGGGAGAGGAAGGAGAGTTTGTGATCTATCATATTATCAGAAGTTGAAAATTATCCCTGCTTGTTCTCTAAATGCTATTGAATACCTATAGGCAAATTCCTGTTATAATCCAGAATAAAATACTTAGGTTTTACTAAGTTTTACAGACTTATGTTCTATTATAATATAATTTAGAGAGCATGCTTTGTAAGACTCTGTTCCATTTTTACATTACTGCCTGAGATAGAGTTAATTTCCCATGGTTTTCTACAGATTGTATTTGAAAAGTTAAATAGAAGTTAAGAAAATATACACACACTTCAGAAATTGCTGGTAGGTTGTCTAATGCTTTGTGATAGATTCAATTTCTCTGAGTCATTAAATGAAACTTATTTAATATAGGCAAGATATGAGGTTCTTTTTAAACCTGAATATTTAATGTTTCTTTACCATGTTACTGAAGAATAACAAGCTTTTTGTTTTTGTTGGGAAAACAATTGTGGAATTAGGCAATGAGAAGTGTAATCAAGAAATTTTGATTTTAGTGATGAATAATTTAATATCTGGCCAGTTTATTTTGGAGAAGCAACTTAACCTTTCTGGGTTTTAGCCTCTCATTTGAAAAATGATGAAAATGAACAAGATATTCATCAACATGTTTTACAAATCAAAGTGACTATGTTTTCTGTGATCAAATGTATTCGGGACATCTTGTGGCTTCATCATGACCTAACTCTGATGGGTCCGGTGTGCGTTATCTATTATATAACATTTCTGTACCCTTGAAAAGCCATATAAGTTTTAACTATTAGTCATTATTATTAGTTTCTGCTGGTTTCTACAGATTTCCTCATCTCACAGTTCTCTTGATTAAACAATGTGTTTGAAAATATTTCTGGAGAAACCTTGTTTTCATGAGAACTGAAAAAAATAAGACTAAAATGTAAGTTTCTAAACTTATTTTGGCTAATGTTCTAAAAGACAACCTTACAGGAAGGAGGTACTTATCCCCCTCCCCTTGTGCTTAGTCAAGTAATTATTTGCTAAATGACTAGAGAATGTATTGATATATTAGGAAAAAGTCAGCAAGAAAGCTCTTTATCTAAAATTCAGGACTCCAGATTTTTACACATATTCATAGTTCAAAATAAACATATTTTTGGCTGTTCTTTAAGGACAAAAAAATTCAGAGGAAACCTTTGGTAAAGTAGATGCTACCTAAACAGAAAGTTAATATTGCTATTTTTTATTTGTTTAGCTGAGTTGAGCAAGATAAAAACACATGAATACCCCTTGTCAATTATTTAGCCAGCGTGTTCCTTCTTTGCCATCATAAAAATGAGGTGCAAGTACTAGGGACTGAGGAGGGGAGCACAGTCTCCCCAACTATGTTCTCCATCAGTTCACTCAAAAAGCAATCCAAGAAATCATTTCATCTAAAGCAAATCGGTATACCTGTCATGTAAGTGCATCTTCAAAACAATCTCCAGGCCTATTCTATCCTCCCCCACCTTCCTCTTTCCAACAACTTCCTATCCCTAAACTACTATTGTAAGGAAATCTTGGAACCTGGAATTGATTATAAGATTTTAAATCAAGCTCAACAGTTGGCAAATAATCTTGTCGGTTTATATGATTAACATGTACGTATCAACCTGACAGTGATCACTGTTAAGCTATCAATTTTTACAGTGAGGAGGATCAATGGGGACAAATAGAAACTAAAAGACTGAAATATATATAGGTCAAAAGCTACAATGAATAATCTTGCTGACATAATAATATGGGTGTGCTGTGTGTTTATACATTTACTAATGTCAATTAGAAAAACCTAATGCTTATCTATTAATGTGGCAAGTATTCCAGAATCTTTATTTAGCATCTAAGAGTAGGATATATTATTTCTATGATATTTTTATTTTCCTAACTCATTGTTTTATATTCACTGTTTTGATTATGTTAGGGTGCAGGCTATAATTACAATTGGAACAGATATAAATAATGTCAATAGCCCTTGGAAAATCAGTCTTTTAAATCTCTATGAAGAACCATGCTATTAAATTTTATAAATTAAAAGATACAGAAATGTTGCCGTAAGCTATGATAGCGTCTCTGTGGAAATTAGTATAGTGAGAAATTAGTCTATCTGACCAGGAGACTTTGAAGAAACTATTGCTCTGAGTGAACTTTCTCTGAACTTACAACATCCTTCTCATGATTTACTGAGATCTGAACACTGACTTTCTGGTCTCTGAAGAGGGCATAAAGAATTTGTTTTAGTTATGATGTTTTCTGTCTCTTTTCAATCAATCAGTTAACAAATATTTGTTCCTTCACTAATGGTGCGCAAAGCATTCAGTTGGGTGCTCAGGGAATACAAAGTAGTAAAAGCCTGGAGTTCAGCAATAAAAGAAATTATTCTGGATGGCTTATGATTAATTACCCTATCATTTGGTGGAGGTTCAAACTGTACTGAGTCAGAGGTGGGTGAGTTTCTCTCTTTGGAGGTATTAGGCAGGCCTCTTGGATGTGAAGGCTCTTGGAGGGACTTTGAAGATGGGGAAGAAGGCTATGCCTTCTTAGATGTAAGCCACTAGCTCTGTAGCAGATGGAATTGACAGGGGCTTGTTAAGATTGCATAAATTTATCCTGTAGGAAAATGAAAATCTATCAGTTTCACTTCCTAGGTCTTATAATCTGTGCTAATAATAATAATAATGGTGAGAAAAACAAGAAGCACTATTGCTGGAGGATTTACTGTGTCCCAGACACTGTGGTAAGCAGTGTATATATAATCTCAGTGGAGCCACATATTAGGTTAGTATGAGGAGAAGGATGACTAAAGCAATAAGGCTTTAAGCATATACTTTGGTAGCAAATAGACTTAAGTTTTACTTATATCTCTTCCATTTAATGCCTATATGACTTTGGGAAAGTTACTTAATTCTCTTAATTTTCTGTTTCCTCACCTCTAAAACAAGAATAATATTAACACCTACCTCGTGGCATTAATTTTAAGTGAGATAATGCATATGAAAGCACTTAGCCCAGTGTTAAGTGCCATTACTGTCCTTATTTAATATTAGCTATTGACATTTTTATAACCATCCTTAGAAGGGATGAGGAAAATAAGAGAAAAAAATTCCCCAGGATTATACAACTAGCAAGGGAAGAATTAGAATTTGAAATTCAGTGTATCTGATTCTAGAGCTTATTCTCTCAAACACTACATTATTCTATGTGCATTTTTATTAATTTATTTAATAAAAATGTTTTGTACTGCTTATGTGCCATGTTCAGGGCTTTGAAAATGCAATGATGAGAAAATTAAAATTCTCTCCATTCTAATGGAGGCTACTAATAAAAGGTCAAATTGTTAATAGATTTTTTTTTTTTTTTTTTTTTGCGGTACACGGGCCTCTCACTGTTGTGGCCTCTCCCGTTGTGGAGCACAGGCTCCGGACACGCAGGCTCAGCGGCCTGGCCATGGCTCACAGGCCCAGCCGCTCCGCGGCATGTGGGATCTTCCCGGACCGGGGCACGAACCCGCGTCCCCTGCATTGGCAGGCGGACTCTCAACCACTGTGCCACCAGGGAAGCCCGTTAATAGATATTTATTTAAAAACTGAGGTAAGTACTCAGAAGGAAGGAAATATAATTCAATAGGAGATAAAATAAACCAACTTCACTTAGATTGTGAGATTTAAAAGTATTTCCCTGGGAAAGGAAGATCAAAAGGGTAAGACTAAAGATGATGACAAGAACCAGACCATACAGGGCTTGTAGGCAATATGAAGAAACTTGGTCTTAGTCCTAAGGGCAGTCCAAAGTCATTGAAGAGTTTTAAGAAGAAAGTGACCTGATCTAATTTGTTATTGGAAAAGTCACTGTTTAG
Organism: Phocoena phocoena; assembly: GCF_963924675.1. NCBI lineage: Eukaryota > Metazoa > Chordata > Mammalia > Artiodactyla > Phocoenidae > Phocoena > Phocoena phocoena. The sequence goes on along the minus strand of NC_089229.1, from coordinate 44,598,991 downwards.
AGAATGGTGGGAGGAGACCTAATACAGATAAAAGAAAAGCAGTTTGTAGGTTAAATAATAATTATATATTGTAATTTATTATAAGTATTGTCCAGGAAAGAAATGAGAATAGCTAATAGCTTGGATAAGTACTGATTACAGAGGAGATAATGATAAGAGTAGAGGTTTGAAATATATTTGGATGATTGACTTAAAGGATTTAATGATCAATTAAGTATGGGAAGATAAGAGAAGGGAAATAATAAGAATGACTACTAGGTTTCTGGCTTATGCCTCTAGAGTATGACAGTGTTGTACTCTTAACAGTGGGAGAGAACCAAGGTTTTGAAGGAGGATAATGTGCTCAATCACAGATAGAAGGAGCTTGAAATGCTTTTGATATCCAAGTAAAGATGTTGAGAAGGTAGTTGGATATATGACCCAGAAGAGAGGTCTATCTGGAACTACAAAGATGAAAAGATTGGAGTCATCAACACATGGATGGTAATTAGAGCCATAGATCTGAAGTTTTAGAGAGAGAGTTAGAGAGAAGGAAAGATATCTGAGTCTTGAGAAATTGTGACATTAAATAGGCAGGACTAGAAGAATGAACATAAATGAGATTAAAAAGAGAAGAGAAATATATAGTTGGGAAACCAAGAGAGGGTGATGTCACAGAAACCAAGAAAAGAGAAGGAAAATATCAGAGACAATAGAAATAATGGAGTTGTCTACATTGTCAAATGCTATGGTAACAGCAAATAAGAAGAGGACAGAAAAATATCCATTGAATTCCACGACATGAAGGTCAGTGGTGAGATCAGTGAATTTTCATTGTAGAAAAGACAAAGAAAGCCAGTTTGGAATAGACTGAGGAGTGATGAACCAAAGAAAAGGAGATAAAACTATGAACAGTTCTTTCTAGAAGTTAGATTAAAGGTAAAGAAGAGTATGGTGATAAGCTGGAGGCAAATATGTGGTTGAAGGATGATTTTGTGTAATTGTATGTTAGAGGGATCTAGTCGAGAGGGACTGGTTCCATAAACAGGGATTAGAAGCAATCATTAATAATATAAGCATCCTCAGAATACAAAAGTAAGTAGATCTCAAAGCACAGATGAAAGAGCTGTGCTTAAAGAGAGATGGCCTCGCTTCTAATGTAACAGGAGGGAAGAAAATGTCATATGCCTGCATGAGTAGGCTTGTAAATTTCCTGTTTTGTAGGAGCAAACTGAGGGAGTTCCTGTTAGACAATTTAAATTTTATCTATTTACTACTGTTTCCCTAAAAGTCAGCTTGTCTGCCTTTTAAGATTTACAATAAAGTTATTATTATTATTTTTGGTTACCATATGTGCCTATAAATGACTAAAGCTTTGTCTGTGGAATTAAACTATGTTAATGATTGAACAATTTACTTAGGCAGAGTTATCCTGAAGCCTTAGGGTAAAAGGTTGTATGCTAAAGTCAATAATAAAGGCTAGATCTAGGTCTGGTTTAATGGAAAGGATCGATACTTTGCAAAAGAGCTTTTGAAAGTAGAATTTTTACACTGGAAAAGAGAAGTTTATTTTTAGCAAAAAAAAAAAATCTTCCCTCCCACCAGACTCTGCAAACCTAATATATGTACTCCCCATGATCTGTCCTAAACACAATTATATGTAGTCTTCCATATTTTCTCCTTTTTTTCTGTAGCTATAGGAAAAATTATAAATAGAGATTTCTATCGTGATAATTCATTTATTTTAGAAACATGTACTTTTTGATGAATTTAAAAGTTTTCCTCAACTATACCTTATGGAAATCTCTCCAAATCAATTGGAATAGTTCTCATTTATTCTTTTCAATATTTCAGAGTGAGCTTTGTACCATAAATTATTCAGTTATTCCTCTATTGATGGTGATTTAAATTTTTACTGAGTTTTGTTTTCTTTTTTGCTTCTATGAACCAATACTGCTAGGATATCCTTGTTATGAAACATTTTATACTAGTGTCATTTTATATGTATATAATGATTCTCAGGAAAGGAGTCTCTAAAGTGTGTAATTTTTATTTTAATGGATTTTGTCAGGTTGCAAACCAACAGGGTTGTAACAATTAACATTTTTACCAGCAATACATGAGAGTCCTTTTAACCTTGCATCCCCACCAAATCAAGATGCAAATTTCCAAAGGAAATATTAAGAAAGGTTATCATCCCTAAGGTTGACTATTCAAAATATTTCAAAGAATGAAGATTGATAGGGGACTTAGGAAAAGTATTTCTTTGTATAAAGTTGAACTGAGAGATTCATCCCCAAAGTCAATGGTTGGGGGAGTCCCCTCCTCACTTCAGGTCAAGAGAGTGACATCAACAGAGCTACTAGGGAGTAGAATTTCTAGATAAAATACTAAACATGGAAGCTAAAGTTCAATTGCTATTGCAGATAAACAACAAATGATCTTTTAGTAAAATGTATGTCCAAAATATTGTAGGGAACATACTTCTACTAAAAATATCTGTTGATTATCTTCAATTCAAATTTAACTGGATGCCTGTGCTTTAATTTGTTAAATCTGACATCCCAAACTAGGAGAGCTTGATATTCCTGAATTAAGGCAACATAATGATCAGTGTCTCACACATGCCTGAGAAATCTAGCAGGTGAGAGATGTGCCAGTGGTCTGCTTAGGCTGGGATTAGCCTGCATTCTTCATTCGTCTGATCAAAGAATGAATGTTTCCCCCTCATTTCCCAGATGTAGGAGATGCGCAAGGAAGACTAGTGTGTGTCCTATGCAGGCTTGCTCCTAGATGGGTGAACTGGACACAGCAAAGGAGAAGCTAGAGGTAGATCTCCAATTTATAAACACTGAAAAGGGAGTGAGCTAACACCAACATATAGTGCATTTGTGTGTGGGTCAAGAAAACTTCAGGTAAGAGGATAATGAGCAAGATTTCCAAAGAATCTGCAAAAGTAGCAAGGAGTGAGAAAGTTAGCATTAAATCCACCTGACTGAAAGAGTGGGAGACCTCCTCCCAAGAGTGAGTTAGATATTTCCTGTCCCTCTCATCTATGCTCTATTTTGACATGGGCAGGTTCAGAAACTGTGGTTGCCAAAATCAAAGAGGGGGAATTAGAGAATGAAGTGTAGAAGGAGAAAAGAAAAATTATACCCCACTCCTTCTGCCTACATTCTGCTTTCAGTGATTCCCGAGGTGGTATGTGAGGAAGAAGACTCAATTTGATTCAGGTTTAGAATGTTGATTCCCATTTGGAATTGGATATTTTTATTAATACAAAAGGCATTTAGTTATTTAAAGTGATTATGGGATTTTTTTTACTACCTAAGGATAAAAAGGAAAGCATGGAATCATCACACTTTTCATTCAGACACATGAAAAAAATCTTCTTTTCCCAAACAGGTACCATTTGAATGAAAAGTGGGAGAGATATGTTTATTCAACATAAAGGTTATAGATGTTATTAGTCTTTTAAGGTTTATTAATTCAAAGAGGTTTAAATATAAGTTCTTAGGGTAGTTTTTAAAACAATTTAATTTGGGGGAGAAGAATGACAAATAAGGTGATAAAATCCCAGGGGCTGGAGTAAGAGCCACAACCTTAAATGTGTCCAACTTCTGAATTCTAAGAACTCTGTATAATCTTGTATTGTGATTTGCTTTTTAAATATCTTTCCAAATTGTCTGTAAGCCTCTCAAAGGCAGCAGCTATCATATCTTTTCTTTGAATTCCTACCACCAAACATAGTGCCACCTGCACAGTAGGTTAGATATAGATTTCAACTGATTGGTGTCTTCTACTGTTTCTTGAAGAATGAGATATAGTAGAGGGTCTAGAGGCTTGGAACATATAAGAACACTATGAATTCAGAAGAGAGGCTGAGCCCCTAGGACAGTTGAAGATCTTATGAAAAGGGCAGGCCATGATGTAGGCTTTGAATCAAAAATACTTTTCAGGCAGAGTATGGACTGAGCAAAATGGAGGTGTGACTACGTGTTTTGTATTCAGGAAATAACGATGGATGGAGCTTAAATAACAAAATGTCTAAGAAGACTGAAATTTATATGTTAACTTTTTTTTTTTTTTTTTTTTGCGGTACGCGGGCCTCTCGCTGTTGTGGCCTCTCCCGTTGCGGAGCACAGGCTCCGGACACGCAGTCTCAGCGGCCATGGCTCATGGGCCCAGCCGCTCCGTGGCATGCGGGATCCTCCCGGACCGGGGCACGAACCCGTGTCCCCTGCATCGGCAGGCGGACTCTCAACCACTGCGCCACCAGGGAAGCCCTACATGTTAACTTTTGAAAGTATCTGATGAAGGGAATGATTTGCACAATGAAGATATAAAAAAAATTTTTTCTCCATAAGTTTTGAACTGGTAGAATAAAAAGACAAGGTGTTAGAGGCAGCTGGAGTAATGGCCACTTAGAGAGTTTTATAAGAACCCTGGAAGAAGTGGGTAATGATTTGGATACAGCAGTGACATAAAAGAGAAAGAATTCATATGGGAGGCTCTACAACAAAGGAAGAAGAGACTAATAGGATGGCAGAAGAGGGAAGAAGGAAGGCTCGCAAGATGGTTTGGAGCCAGAGAAAATGATGAGCTCATTCACAGAAACAGGACAATTCACATAGTGCATTTAGTTGAATAAAAACATAAATAAAATGTGTAGACTTAGAAGATCCTTGCTTACTTCATCCAAAATATTTTGCAAATAAATCTGATATTATGTCTATGAAAATTTTAAACTCTTCCAAATTCATTTTTCAAAAAATAAAGAATATTTACTTTTCTAAAGTTAAATACAGCTGTCTTTTCCTTCTGCTTTTTGTAATAATTCTGTTGTTTTTACTTCTCACTCATCAGGCAAAGCAAGATCCTCAGTTATATAGGTATTCTATCAGAGGTTAGATTTTGTTGGAAAAAAACCTCACAATTGTTTATATTAAGTTCTATATTAGTTAAATATTGATTCAAAGACCAACTAGCAGTGACTTAAACATGACAGAAGATTTATGTCTCTGCTGCATAAAATTCTAAGATTGCAACATATTGGGATTTGGAAGAGTTGCTTTTCCATCATCAGCATAGATTCCATCCCTGGATCCAAGGTGACTGTTCCAGTTGTTGATACTTCCTAGGTGAAAAGAACAAGTGAAAGGCAAGTAGCTTCCTTTTAAGAATGTGACCTGAAAGCTGCTCACATCCCATTGGCTAACACTTGTAAACATGGTTTGGGAAATGTTATATTTAGATGGGCATCCCAATGACAATTTGGAGGAGGAGGGATTTGGTTGTAAAATGAATAAGGGGAAGCTTTGCACAGTGACAGTATTGTAGCCAATGAGGTTTATCCAAGGCACAATTATTGCTAATTATAATGAATAAGGGTAGTGCTATGCAGGAAAACCCAAGTCTGCTTATATTTCATGTAGCACACCCTGTCCTCCTGATGTATACTTATTATTAGGCTTTCCTTTTTCATTGTTTCATTATTTCTTTATTAGTTATAGGTTTTCTTTAACGTTTCAATTTATTATTATGTATAACAATATTAAGAGATAAACTTTATGAGTCATATTAAAAATTTTAAGGGTTTATTTGGGCAAAAATGAATTCCAATCAGTTAGTATTGAAACTAGCAGATAGAAAGGAGCTCTGAGGACCTGTATGAAATGAAAAACTTTTATATACAGAAGGGAGCAGGAACAAGGAAGTTATACTAGGCAAAGAAGTGGGTTGATTATGACCAAGTTACTTTCTTTTAGGAGATGACAGGGGTCTGACAGGCAGATTACTTAACTAGTGCTGATCAGACAATTCCTGATTGACTGGTTTAAGATTCCATTTCTGGGAAAGCAGAAACTGTAATTAAGTGAAGTCTTGGTGGTGGTATGAGGTTTAGCATAAGCAACTCCATTTCGGGTCTGTTGCCTTGTTTTTAATAGCAGAAAGATTCCAAGACACTCGAGGATAATATTCTCTATGATAATTATTTGAATAGAAGTAGTATGAAGCAATACCACTTGTCAAAATAAGAGGGCCTTTAGGTTTATTCAAAATGATTATTTTCTATTTAGTATCCTAGATATAATATGTTAATTGTAAGAGATAATTTCTGCTGATCTGAAGTACCCCTTACCCCAAGTGTTATTTACATGAATTACTAGTATGCATGAGAGAGTTTCATTTTTTTGTTGTTGAATTGGGTGTATGGTGCACAACAGTTCTTTGGGGGTTGATATTCTTAGGAAGATAAAAGAGAGTAACTATGAGCACAATAGAGATGAGAAAAAGTTCTCTCTCATCCCTTCATCATTGCCTACATTTGGTCAATAGACTGATCTCGAGCCATTTAAAAAGTGTTGCTCAAAGGAATAGCTGTGTACGTATATGAATGTGTTTGATTCTGGGCATAAGCAGTGCTGCTTAGAGGCCCAGATAGTCAGTTGTAATGCGATTTCCAGAGAAGTCCATTCTTCACCCATTTCCTCAGCTGTGTTACAGATAATAGGACATATTTGTTATTCTGTGGTCTAGCAGACACAGGAAAGAGAGGTCACTGTGCCTGGAGAAAGACAGCGGGGAGAGTAAACAGAGGTGTATTAAAGTTGAAGGAAGACGGTTATCCTTATCACATTCCTACATAGGGTCCCAGAAATGACTGGGTAGTGGTGGTGATAGGCAATTTGGGGGGAAGGCTTTCTAAATGGATAGGTATAGGCTTGGAGCAGGGGACAGCCATGGGTTACTTCCGATGAGACTTCATGTGTGCTCAAAGACAAAGGAGTTTAAGACAGGGCTTCTCAAACTTTAAGTACAGATGAATTGCCAAGAGACCTTATTACAAGGCAAATTCTGGTTCAGTATCTTGGGTGGGGCTGAGATTGTACATTTCTATTAAATTCTTAAGTGATGCTGCTGTTACACAGGTAAGGCAACTTCCAGTACCAAGGATTTTGCAACATTGAATTAATCAAGCATTCATCCTACCCATTTCCCAATTCACATCCTGAAGTCAGAAATGCCTGGATTTCAAAACTGGCTATGCCACTAACAAGTGTCATTGAGTGGTTGTTTGACCTCCCTGGGGCTTAATTTCATTACTAAAATGGACTTTTATGAGCCTTGTGGTGTTTGCTATTTCTATCCAGCAAATATTTCTATTTTTTTTTCTTATGTACATGGTTGGATTGCATGCCTCTGTTCTTGTGGAGTTAGGTGTGCCATATGTCTACTTTGGCCAATAGAATATAGGCATAATTGTTATATGTTACCTGCATGATTTTCGACCTTTTATTTCTCTCTGCCTTGATTACTGGCAATGTTGTAGTAGGTATTTCATCATGAGGATCACACAGAGCAAAAACCTCAGCAAACCCTTAGCAGACAGGTAACACGAGGATAAACTTTTATAGTTTTAAGCCACTGAGACTGTGGCAGAGTTTGTTATATTGGTAAAGCTGGCTTACATTGACTGGTACGAGCATTAAATGGAAAAAGTCAGATATTTGGCTATTGCACAGATATTCAGATGTTTCCCTTTCTTTTCTCTTCCCAACTCCTGTGATTTAGCTTTTTTTATTCCTCTGTATATATACTTATAAAAGCAATAGGTCATTTTAAAAATGGTGAAAACTATATTTATCCTTTTTTAAAAACGCTTTTAGTCCTTACAAAGTTTTGATTCAAAAATTCAGAACTTACAAATGAATGAAGCTTGGGAGCTGTCCAGAAGCTTCTTTCTCCTCATTATCATGACTAATTTCAAGTTAGCTAGAATTGTTCCACTGAAATCTAATCTGTTGGGTGATATTTAACACTATAACTGACTGGGAAACACAATAACTGATAAAGCAGGACCACAAAATGAACACCTAGTCACACTGATGGCTGTTTTCTATTTGTATTGTTAAGCTTTATTTTTGAATTTTTTTGCTTGCTAAAAGAAGGGCATTTTTATTATTCCTCTGGGCACCCATTTGACTTTGGCCCTTACATGGCAAAGGCTCTTCTTTCTGTTTTTGAGCTTTTAGTTCTTTTCATATTTCATCTACCCTAAGAAATAAAGTGTTAACTAGCATTTCTTTGACCTTTTTACTGGGTTATAATTTAAGCGTCTGGTATTTCTTTTTTTCCCTCACCTCTCTTCCAGCTCCGTGATCCATGTGTCAGAACAAGAATCACCAGCTAATCAAAATAGAGGTAATTTACAAGGAATGTTTAAACCAGTCTTTCTTTGAACTTTCCTTGTAATTATTCTCCATCATTTCTCCAGTTCTTTTTTTTCCCCCCATTTATACCCTAATTCTATCTTCTAAGGAAAGGATATTTTTCCTTATCTCTTATCAGACTTACGCTGCTTTAAAAAAATGTATCATTCAAATCTTAAATATTAATTTATAAGAATTTCTCTTTTCATGAGTCTCCTTACTATATATATGAGATCTTTGATATTCAGGTACAATACCTGAGTGTGGGGATGTCTGTGTGTGTATATATATTTCTGTGTATATGTATATATAATATACATCTAGTATATAGAAAGCTCTATGTAAGTGTCAGCTATTGCTGTTAATGCTTAGTTTTTCTACATGCTTATATCCACAAGCCCTTTGCATTAGCCAGGTTTCTCCAAACAGAACTTGTAGTATGGAGATTTATTATGAGGATTTGGCTCATGTGAGTGTGGAAGCTAAGAAGTCCCACTATCTGTTGTCTGCAAGCTGGACACCCAGGAAAGGTGGTGTAATTTCCCCTCATGGAAACAGCATGAATAAAATAGTTGTCAGAATGCGTCTAAAAACATCCTATTCTGAGGGCTGGAAATGTTAAGATGAGATGTTCCAAGTCAACTAGGCAGGTAGGAAGCAAAAAAAGGGTGAATTCTTCCTTTTTCTGGTTTTTGTTCTATTCAGGCCCTCAATGGATTGGATGATGCCCACCCCACACTGGGGAGGGAAATCTACTTGACTGAGATCACGGACTCAGTTGCTGATCTCATCTGGAAACACCCTCAAAAACACATCCAGAAATAATATTTAATCTGGGTGCCCCATGGCACCCAGATTAAATATTATGCAGGGGCCACAGGTTCGTGCCCCCTGCATTAAATACTATGCAGGGGACACGGGTTCGTGCCCCGGTCCGGGAAGATCTCACATGCCATGGAGTGGCTGGGCCCGTGAGCCATGGCCGCTGAGCCTGAGCGTCCGGAGCCTGTGCTCCGCAACGGGAGACGCCACAGCAGTGAGAGGTCCGTGTACCGCAAAAAAAAAAAAAAAAATTAATCATTACATCCTTGAAGGCAAGGATCATTCCTTTTTAAAAAAATATGTCTTTATCCCTTAACACAGTGTCCTGTTAAGTACTTAACAGATGTTTGCGAATGAATAATAGCTGAGCAAGCAATTATATACACTAACATTCATATTCTCTAAGTTTCACATACCCTATTCCCTATATAACTAAAATTATACTTGTTATATTGTAATTTAATTGTTATTTTTCAATATTGAAGACAAAATAGTCTTATTTCTTTTTCAACTGCAGTGAGTTTTGGTGATGATGTGTTTCAATTTTCTGTCTTGCCCATTGCCAGTGAGAGTATAATTTGGGGAAAAGATGGCATTATCCTATACAACCGACTATTCACATACTTTCCCAGCAGTTCCCCTCTTAGTTATATCTTGAAGGATTTTTTGCACCAAGAACAGTACACATATATAGAAACATTCCTAATAACTGTATTCATAACAACAAATCCCAGAAACCATCTAAATATCTGTAAACAGGATAATGGATAAGTAAATTGTGGGATATATGGAATAAAATTGAAGGGTCTGGTACTTTTTAGCAGTAATGGTCCCTAATTTTGTTTATTCCTCCTTAGACTCGTCCTTGTTTAGTACCTTTGCATGTTGACTCTGGAGCACGTGCTTTGGCCAATAAGATGATAGCAAATGTGATGCAAGCAGAAACTTAAAAAGTGCTTTTCACAGAAAACTTGCAACTGCCACTGTGTGTTTAAGCCCAGGCTAATCTACTGGAGACACGTGTTCCAGTTAACTCTATCACCCCGAGCTGACAGCCATCACCTACTAACCGCCAGTACTATCATCAAACAAGTAGAGAATGCCACTAGAACAACCACACTCCAAATAAAACTATGAGCTGATTGCAGCTGCTTGTGTGTGTGTGTGTGTGTGTGTGTGCACTGTGCAACCAGCATAGGTACTGCCTGTTGGAACTCAACCTAAGTTGTTGACCCAAAGAACAGTGAGCTAGTATGTGATTGCTCTTTGAAGCCAATACGTTTTGGGATGGTTGTTATATAGCAAAAACCAACTGGTATGAGCAATAAAAAGAGATGAACTATAATCACACACAACAATGTGATTAAATCATATTACCATTGTTATTTTTTTAAAAAAACAAGTCCCAGAGAGCTACATAAAGTTTGGAAAATTATTTGTAAAGAATACTAAGTAAATGTAAATCATTATTGCCTAACCATTATATATACGTTAATAATAAGCATTAACTGCAATTTCAGAATATAAATATAACCCTTAACATTTTAATATTTCCTACTAGCATTTTTCCATGCATATAGATGTATGTAATGAAAAACATAATTGAATACACATGCACATTTTTATACATTGTTTTTCTTACTTGACATGTCCTTAAGTTCTCCAAAAACATAATTAAAGACTAATTATCCATCACATTAGAAAATATATTTCATCGGTTTCCTACTTTTGATATTTTCATTATTTATACATTTTATTATTATTATCACCTTTAGGACACTCTCATCATAGAATAACTTCTTAAAAGTGGATTTAATCAAAATATTATAAATATATTTAAAAGTTATACATACTAACTGCATTCCGGAATAGACAAAACTTTACATGCCACCAGAAATGCATGAGATAAATTTTCTTGTTGAACATTTGCAGACATTTGGTATTACTCTATTCATAATCTTTGACAATTTGATAGGTAAAAATGACATCTCACTATTATTTTAATTAAGTTACTAGCTGAACTTGAAACTTTATTCATTAGTCATTTGTATTTTCACTTCTTTAAATTATCTTTTCATGTATTTTACTCTAGATATTTGCTTTCTTTTGATAGTTTATAATAGAGTTGATTGGGTTCAACCTTTCTTAATTACAATCATATTCTAGTACTGACTGTAGGAGATTATACCCTCATCACCTTGATTATACTTCAGTGCTTTTGTAGTTCTCAGACACCTCTTTAAAGATGATTAACCTCTTCTTTTATGAGTATCTGATAATTCATGTATTTGTATAGTGAGTTTTAATTTATCCCTTCAAAATCCCAAAATCCAAGACCAATTTTAGGTGGCTCATTTTGACTTCATTTTTTTTTTTTTTTTTTTTGGCCACACCGTGGCTTGCAGGATATTAGTTTCCCCACCACGGACTAAACCCGGGCCCTCCACAGTGAAAGTGTAGAGTCCTAACCACTGGACTGCAAGAGAATTCCCTTGAATTCATTCTTCATAATTATATAAGGCATCATTATTTCCTCAATCAAAGTGTACCTTACAGTATTTGTTGCTGTATATTATGTTTATGTCCTACACAAGTATACAAATCTGACAAGACAACTTAGAAGAAATAGTTTTGGAAAGAAAGTTGTATATATTTTTTCCTATATTGATTCTATCACTTGACCTCAGGATTTGAAAATTGTGGAATCAAATCAGAGTAATCACAGAAGATACACTACTTAAAACTTTAAGTGAATGACCTGTGGTTTCAAGATGGTAGATTAATCACAAAATCAAGCTAAAAAGGTATTGATAAACTATATTGATAGCTGATCTCATATACAGTGTCATTCATTTTGCAATTTAAAGAAACGGACAAGTGTGAAATAGCAAAATAGCAAGTAGTTCAAATGAAAGACCTTTCATTGGATCATTTGTCCCATTTTCTTTTCCACCAAGCCTTGTTAAATTTTGTGATTGTTTGGGGAAAAAAGGGTAGTTTTCCATGACAGGCTAAGCCATAAAAAGAAACAAAATTGAGTATTTTGTAGTCAGGTAGATGGACCTAGAGTCTGTCATACAGAGTGAAGTAAGTCAGAAAGAGAAAAACAAATACCATATGCTAACACATATATATGGAATCTAAAGAAAAAAAAATGGTTATGAAGAACATAGGGGCAGGACAGGAATAGAGACGCAGATGTAGAGAACAGACCGGAGGACACGGGGAGGGCGAAGGGTAAGCTGGGATGAAGTGAGAGAGTGGCATGGACCTATATACACTACCAAATGTAAAACAGATAGCTAGTGGGAAGCAGCTGCATAGCCCAGGGAGATCAGCTCGGTGCTTTGTGACCATCTAGAGGGGTGGGATAGGCAGGGTGGGAGGGAGATGCAAGAGGGAAGAGATATGGGGATATATGTATATGTATAGCTGATTCACTTTGTTATAAAGCAGAAACTAACACACCATTGTAAAGCAATTATACTCCAATAAAGATGTTTAAAAAAAATCAAATCAAATTTTAAAAAGATATATTTAGTCAGACATATCAGATGGATTAAAAAAAGGAACTAATAAAAAAACGAAAAGAGCACCAAAAGGTGAAAATTCAAGAAAATTATATTTTGAGGCTACTGACTACAAAGACATAGAATGCAACTAGGCCAAAAATTTCCAGTAAACTATTAGCTGTGTGCCATGTAGCAATAATTTTTCAACTGAATTTATTTTGAAATCTAAGTTTTAAAAATCACTTTCATTTTCTCTTCTAGGTCAAACTTTTTAAATGCATTCATGTTTTTCTCCGTTAACATTGTAAAGGTACAGTGAGCACACATGATGAAATATATATACACATGTTCAGGTTAGGGGCCTCAAGCTCTTGGCTACAGCAAGCCATTCATTAGGTTGGGAATGCCATAACAAACATACTTGAAACAGCACATTTTTCATAATATGTATGCGTTTCCTTTACAAAACCGAGTTTAAACCTGTAGGCAATTGCGTGCATGAAAACAAAAATATTTTCATTCTTAGAAAGGCCATCAAATTAATGCTAGAAGAGTACCCCTCCCTATAAGCATACATGTTCTAAAACGTTATCCCTAAAGATTTTATTTAGGACAATATTTTGACTTCCTAGACTACCATTATGTCATTATTCCCAGAGTGCTAAGATGTAGAAATAATATTATAATGTATGTAGCTAATCAGGAAATAGACTCTACACGTTAGAATAGTGCTTAAAGATTTTAAGGATATTAACTTGACGTGTGAAAAACCGTTCTAAGAACACTGAGCAGTAGCATAATTAAACACAATTTAGATTTGTCCTGAATCTGCCTATCAGAACTATTTGTCTGAAAATCAGATCCTTTATGTCTCTCTGAATATGCAGCAAGTTCCTTTCAATCAGTAATACAATAGATGATTATTGTACTACTCACAGAAACCTTTAGTATTCATTAGGATTTCATTATAGAGTTAAGGAGGAAATGAAGAAAAAGAATTGCTTTCTGTCAAAAGAATTTACCATGTAGTTTGCTTCAGGAGACTGATTGCTACAGAGAAAGGGGAAGATAATGTGATTTGTTAACGATAACCGAACAATACTGTGGACAACCTCATCATTAGCATCTTTCATTAGATTGTCATTATTCAATGTGAAGAATACTTTGCATTTCCATTTTTACTCACATTCTCAGAGAGTCGGACACTTCATTCCTACAGCCCTTCCTCCGCCTTTCAGTTGAATCACCATTTGTTGGGAATAAGCAGCTGCAATTAAAGTAGCCACAGATAAATATTTGCTTACACACCAGACACACACACACACACACACACACACACATTCTCCCTCTGAAAACCTGTAGTGTTCTGAGACAGCTGTTTGGTAATTGCCAGTTTGATCTGAGAGGTGAGTGTGGAAATCAACATCAGTCATCATTTTCCATTATGAAAGATTTATAATTTGTATGTTATTGTTTTCATTGGCAAAGGCTTACTCATGAATCTATGGGTATCATTTAGATAGCAAATGGAGTTGGCTCAAAGAAATGCTTTGTAAAATATCTGTGATTTTTTTTAGTTTGTTTAGAGGTTGAGCCTAGAACAGTAGCCTCTAAAGCTCTGTGATCTTAAGAGTTATCTGGAGAGATTGAAACATACAGATGTTAATATGAGATAGAGTCTAAGATACGGATATTAATGAGACCAAATAATTGTGCATTCTTGTCCATTACCATGTGACTAGCAGTGCTTCTGCTGGGGATGCATTCGTCCCCTCTCCATTAAAGGTGGCTTTATCCAGGTGCCTTGTATTATACAATGACATGGGAGCAAAACTGAGCACATTTATGAACCACAGCATACCTTTCCCAGAGTGTTGATACCACCTTCCCTACTGTTTTCCTTTATCATGAGATCAACATGATCCAAATAGGGCTGCTCTTTCTGCTTGGTTCCTAGATATCATGAAACAGAGACAAGCTGTTTCCACAGTGCCTTACCTAAATTTCTGACCAACAGTTGCTGTTTTACACCATTAAGTTTTGGAATGGGTTGTTACTCAGCAATAGATAGCAGAATATTATTTTACTTATATGTGACCCTGAGCACATATTTTCAATGTGAAATATAGTTTTTCTTCTGAGAATTATGTTTGAAAATAGTCAAGTAGCCACAAACACAGCAAAAGTTACCAGTATAATCTCCAGTCAGTCAGCTCAGACTATAATGCAAGGCTTAAGATACCAATTATTTTTAATAGCAAAAAAAATCCAAAAAATAAATGCAAAGTAAAAGGCAAGCACACAGAACCAAAAGAAAAGAAACAATATCTATACAAATGACAAGGTATTGGCAACTTCGATTACTTTGCACCTAGTTAAGATATCCATTGTCTTTATCTTAGTATTATATTTCTTCAATAATTTAGTTTTCCAAAAATTTGCATTTAATATAATGCTTCTAATCTGGATACGATTTACATAAAATCTTCTGGGTTGAAAAAGTGTTCAAAAAGTCAAACATTTAAACTGTTCAAGTCAACTAAAACAGTTTCAGAAAAAGAAGTTCTCAGGAAGAAGATGTATAATTTAACTTCAATTTTAAAATGGTGAGTTTTGTAAGTTAATATAATGAAATTCTTTTGGCTTTGATTATGTGTGAGGTATGTATTGTGTGTGTGTTTGTGTGTGTATATGTAAGATGGGGAAAAGAACTGTAAGTAATGACTTAGGTTGTTTATTCTGTAGCTTATCAAATGCCAATGAGCAACATGTGGTCATATTCTGTCTCTATCATTTATCATTTCATAGCTACATTAATATTTATTCTGAACATTAAGCTAGGTTTTGAATATCAATTTGGCTGAATGCCATCTCTAGAAGGAGGTACACTTGGATGGGCACTTTATTTAGTGGCACAAGAATATATTATAATATTAGTTTCTTGGTAGGCATTTAACCTTTTTAAAAAAAAATCTGCTCTTTTTCTTTGCTCTAAGTATTTGGAAGAATGCTACCACAAAGTAAACCACTGTGCTTAGTATACAGTGAAAATACATTCAGATAACATCCTTAAAATATCATAATAGCTCTAATTAACAACACATTGCTCAAACTGTATTATTAAATTTATATTGAATTTATTTGGAAAAAAGGGAATTATATTCTGTATTTTTATATTATAAAATTCTAAAATACTACAAATAGTAGCTGAAGGAAAGAGATCATTCCCAAAGCTACAGATTTATTTTTAATCTTGTCTAACAGAAGGTGTATTCTTTACAGAACCTATTCTAAATTCTTATCTATAAGTTTGGCTCTTTTGTCAAAACATAGCTGTGAAATTTAGAAGTTTTTTTTGTAAAATATATTGTCTATAGCTAAAATTCTGCAGGTTCAAGAAGATTTCAGAAGACGATAAGTATAATTAGTTACTATTACAATAATTATGCTATAAATAAGTTTACTGATATTTTAAACACTGAGTAGAATTTATTCAACTGATATGAACACAAAATATTATAAATAAAATATTTTAACCAATGTGACTTAAACATGCCTGTAACTTATGATCTTTTTAAGAAAACTAAAATAATAGCGCAAAAATACTTATAAAAATAAATGCAGGTATGTTATGTGTTTGAAAATACTGAAAAGCTGAATGCCTCTATCATTGTATATTTTGATATGAATATTTCATAATGCAATATGAAACTCTGAAATCAAAGTACCAAATAATATCCATAATTTCATTACTATGTCATTTTTGTATGTTTCCATTTAAGTGTATATTACACTTAGAGTATTATTCAAGTAATTCCAGCTCTTAAGTTGGAATTGTACTATATGTTTAACTTTTTGGTTCTTTTTTTATTCCACTGAGCATTATATCTTAAGCACTTTTCTACGTAACAGCAGAGCCTTTATAACCTTCACTTTTAAAGACTGGGCTTGAAGTTAGGTTTTGGTTTCTGATTCTTACCACTCATTTTGCTGCCGCTTCAGCATCCCCTATCAAGCCAGCAAATACAGAAAGACCATTTTATTTATTTATTTTTAATTAATTTGTATTGGCATATAGTTGATAAAAAGACCATCTTAAAAATGTGAAACAGAGTACTGATGATATTAAGAGAAAGCCAGTACCAACTGTAAGGCACTGGATAAAGTTGAAGACTGAGTTTTTAGCTTAAGAAACATGAGAGTGCTCCTACCTATAATTCTTTCTTTTTTCTTACTTTTTATTGGACTATAGTTGCTTTACAATGTTGTGTTAGTTTCTGTTGTACAGCAAAGTGAATCAGTTATACATATACATATATCTAGTCTTTTTTATGTTCCCTTCCCATTTAGGTCACCAGAACACTGAGTAGATTTCCTGGTGCTATACAGTAGGTTCTCATTAGTTATCCATTTTATATAAGGTAGTATACATATGTCAATCACAATCTTCCAATTCATCCCACTCCCCCTTCGCCCCTGGGTAACCATAAATTTGTTTTCTACATCTGTGACTCTATTTCTGCTTTGCAAATAAGTTCATCTATACCATTTTTCTAGATTCCACGTATAAGCAATATTATACAATATGTCTTTCTTTTTCTGACTTCACTTCCTGTATGACAATCTCTAGGTCCACCCATTCACTTCAAATGGCATTATTTCATTCCTTTTTATGGCTGAGTTATATTCCATTGTATATATGTACCACATCTTCTTTATCCATTAAATAGACAGCTACATGTAAAAGAATGAAATTAGACCCAAGCTTGTTCCTGTGTTCTGCCTGCTGTCTGCCAAACACTGTTGCTCCAGGACTTTAGCTTCTGACTTTGCTCACCAGAGAGGTGATGGTGGGCAAGAGTGGTCTTCAGAACTGCAAGGTACCTCACTGACTCCTGCAGACCCACCAACCCAACTGCCTGGAAACTGCCACTGTCATAGATAATCTCCCACTTTGGGCCCCCAATTTTAGTCTCCGAACAACGCAGGATTTGGCCTCCAACCGATCCAGTGATTGCATCCAGTTCTTGGAGCAGCATGGAGTCCACAGCCCTTTCTGCCGTGCCTGTATCAACATGGCACCAGATTATCTACCCAGTCTGAGAATTTAATGCTGCAACTTCATTCTTATCTGTGGCTACAACCAACTTTTTGGATCCAGGGAAAATTCCAAGACGGCAAGCTTGAGTTTCCTCAAAATACCGCTGTCTCCAAACTTGCCCATTTGGTCTCTGTAGATAGCAGCCACAGGGATATGCAGGGAAGCCCAGAGCCAGAAACCGAAAGCCTATGGGTGCAGCCATATGGGAGCCTAGGCCCCACCTGCTGCCAGCCCAGCACACACCACGTTGCAGGCTCAGACTCCATGGAACCAGAGAGTTGGCACCGCAGGCAACACCTTTGACTAGAGCCGGAGAGATTCTCCTTTTGGCTGTGAAGAAGCAAACAGCCATACTGTGAACTGTCTGTGGAGAGCACTACATGGCAGGAAGGCTTCTGAGACCTGAGAGCCTCCTTCAGTCATAATACTGCAAGGACATACGTTCTCCAAAAGCCTTGAATGAGTCTGGAAGCAGAATACTTCTCTAGTTGAGGTTCCAGATGAGAAAACAGCTAAATCATGCCAGTACTCATGACCCATGGAAACTGTGTGATAATAAATGTGCGTGTTTTAAGTTGTTAAGTTTGCGGTAAGCTGTTACTTAGAAAAAGAAAATTAACACAGTTGAATCTGTTCTAATCCCAGAATGCTATCAGTAAAATATTGTAATTTTACCTTGCACTGCAATATATGTACATTCATTTATAAATTGTATATACTACTGCTATTATAAAACCATGTATTATCACTGAAAAAAAGAATGAAAACACTCCCTAACACCATACACAAAAATAAACTCAAAATGGGTTAAAGACCTAAATGTAAGGCTGGATACTATAAAACTCTTAGAGGAAAACATAGGCAGAACACTCTTTGACATAAATTGCAGCAAGATCTTTTTTGATCCACCACCTAATGAAAATAAAAACACAAATGAAAAAATGGGACCTAACTAAAAAGCTTTTGCACAGCAAAGGAAACCATAAACAAAATGAAAAGACAACACTCAGGATGGGAGAAAATATTTGGAAAAGAAGCAACTGACGAGGGGTTAATCTCCAAAATATACAAACAGCCCATGCTGCTCAATATCAAAAAAAAAAAAAAAAAACACAATCAAAAAACAGAGGAAGATCTAAATAGACATTTCTCCAAAGAAGACATACAGATGGCTAAAAAGCACATGAAAAAATGCTCAACATTACTAATTATTAGAGAAATGCAAATCAAAACCAAAATGAGGTATCACCTAACACTGGTCAGAATGGCCATCATCAAAAAATCTAGAAACAATAAATGCTAGAGAGAGTGTGGAGAAAAAGGAACCCTCCTTCACTGTTGGTGGGAATGTAAATTGGTACAGCCACTATGGAGAACAGTATGGAGGTTCCTTAAAAAACTAAAAATAGGGCTACCATATGACCCAGCAATCCCACTCCTGGGCATATATCCAGAGAACACTATAATTCGAAAGGATGCATGCATCCCGATGTTCACTGCAGCACTATTTACAATAGCCAGGCCATGAAGCAACCTAAATGCCCATCTAATTCTTTATCAGTCAAATTTCAGAAAGGAAAAGAGAGAGCATGTCAGATAATTGAATAGGTGAAATTTAATATGGGGAACTGGTCCTAAAATGTTAAGATGTTAAAGATGTCCTAAAATGTTAAGATGTTAAAGATGTCCTAAAATGTTAAAAGCCTAACAGTAAATAGTGTGTCAATTTGGAGATTAGCAATTCATAGTAGGAAATCACCATAATCTTTTGGGTAAAGGAACAAAGTTTATCACTAGAATTCAAGAACAGAAACTGCATCTACAGCAAATACTGCTCAGTGGGAGCTGGCCTTCTTGAAGGAGACACAACAACTTGTAGAGAAACACCAGAAGCAGAGAGGTCTGGAAGACATTTCATGGCTTCTTCCTTCTTCCCACCACTCATTCTTCGTTAGGAACTCCCAATTTGTAATGTATTCAAAAATCAATTTTGATGGGAAAGACAGTGCTCTTAACCTGGAAGTGGGATCTTGAAGTTCAAAGTCTTTAGTAGTCCTGAGTTTCTGTAGTCTTCCGTTAAGTTTTCCCAGTGGATTGGAAGTAGTAGAGGTGCTCTAATAAATACCTTGGGGTTGAGATATAATCCTTCTTGTCCCATTGTGTAGTAGCAGCCTTATTTCTCCTTGGTAATAGAATTATTCACAGGATTACTCTAGCCTTACAACATAATAGTTCATTCTTTTTATCCAGCTGGTTCTACAAGGGAAGTGCAAAATGGCAGTCTCAATTTCCAATTCAATGGAAACATTGTTGTGACCCTTGGTGAAAGCTTTCTTCCCTTGAGGACTAACAGCTCAAGGTTACAGGGATGAGTACCTAGAACACTTCAAGTGGGTTAATAGGTACAGCTGTGAAAAGAGATACTTCCAACCCTTGGTTCCCAGACCTTTGTGCCCTGCCTATGGAAGGAACAGCACCACACATTTCTCGATGATTCAAAGTATATATTGTATCCAATCAGACAGCACTCCAACTTTACAGTTTTTTCTCTTAGCTGGCACTGTAACAATTTTCAGAACTTTATTCCATTATTCTATCAGGGTCCTGGACAATGAGATATTTGGTAAGCTAAATAAATGTTATGGACTTAAACCCTTTGCCACATTTCTTGTGCAGAAACAATATTTGTGTAGTGCCCTGTGATGATAAATAAAGCATTCTATAAGTCTGTGAGTGATGATGCTGGCAGGAAAATGGAAGGCAGTGAAGACAATCTGTACCCAGAATAGGTGTTTTTCCAAAAGGACATATCACCACTCCCCAGAAAATGAGGTTCCAAAGTCAGCAAGCTGCCATCAGGTAGTTGGCTGGTCTTCCTACGAAATAATGTTATTTTGGGGTGGGCCAGGTAATGACCTCTGCTTTTGGCAGACTGCATACTCAACAGTGGTAGAAGAAAAACCAGCTTGAGTGAGTAGCTCATGCTGTGGATCCCATTCATAGTATCTTTTCTGCTGAGTATTATTTTGTATATTGTCCACTGAGCAACTACCAGGGTAACTGGGAATGAGGTTGACTCATGGGATATTCCTTATTGAGAACCCACTCAGCAATGGATATTGCTTTTTTTCTTTTCCCACTAAAAATTTTTTTCCAATTTTACTGAGAAATAATCGACATACATCACTGTGTAAGTTTAAGGTGTACAGCATGATGGATTGATTTACATATATTGTGAAATGATTACCACAATAGGTTTAGTTAACATCCATTATCTCATTTAGATACAATAAGAAGAAAAGAAAAAAATTTCCCCTTGTGATGTGAACTCTTAGGATCTATTCTCTTAACCACTTTGCTATATATAATGCATCAGTGTTAACTACAGTGGTCACATTGTACATTACATCCATAGTACTTACTTATTTTCTACTTGGAAGTTTGTACCTTTTCACCACCATCCTCCAATTCCCCCTCCCCACAACCCTCTTTTTTGTTTTATGGTAACCACAAATCAGATGTCTTTTTCCATGAGTTATTTTTGTATTAGATTCCACGTGTAAGTGAAATCGTACAGTATTTGTCCTTTTCTGCTGACTTATTTCACTTAGCATAATGTCTTCAGGGTCCATCAATGTTGTCACAAATTGTAGGATTTTCTCATTTTTATGGCTGAATAATATTCCATTGTGTGTGTGTGTGTACATATGTGTGTGTGTGTGTATATATATATATATATATATATAACAATTTCTTTATCCATTCATCCATTGAAGGGCACTTAGCTATTATAAGTAATGCTGCTATGAACATGGGGGTGTATATATCTTTTCCAGTTAGTGTTTTTTTTTTTTTCCTTTGGATATATTCCCAGAAGTGGAATTGCTGGATCATATGATAGTTCTATTTTTAATTTTTTCTGGACCTCCATACTATTTTTGTAACGGATGCACCAATTTATAATTCCTTCCAACAGTGCACAAAGTCTCCCTTTAGTCTACATCTATGCCAGCATTGGTTATCTCTTATCTTTTTGATGTCTTTTTTGGTTATCTCTTGTCTTTTTGAGGATGGCCATTCTAACAGGCATAAGGTGATAACTCATTATGGTTCTAATTTGCATTTCCCTAATGACTAGTGAATTTGAGCATCTTTTCATGAACCTGTTGGTACAGTGAAAAATTATTTTAAAATAATTTTTGAATAAGTAATGAATCTAAGAACAATGTGATATATTCTGTTAGGCTAGCAAGTGCAATATTCTGCCTATTTTATATGGTTGTATAGAATTGGAGAATCATCACTGAGTTAGATAAGGTGACCTCTAAGTTTCTTTCCAACTATAATATCCTAGATTGATATAAAGTACATTTCCCTGCCACAAAAAACAGTTTCACACTCACGTTGCAAAATTGTAAACTGGGACTCAGATCACGCTACATTTGCAAATTGTTGGAAGATCACCAGTCCTGGGCTTCACTCCTAGTAGTTAGGGGTCATTCTTTCATGTTTAATTTCACCCTTGTGACTTTCAGAACTTTGTGAAAACAAGGCTGAGGGCAATAGGAGGCAATTAGCTCACAAGAATGGAGGGTTCCTTTCAATGACATTTCTTTGTTTTCAGCTTTAATCTTTATATTGCTGTAAAACATGCACACATTTACTCTTTTAATTGGTCGGTGATCTGATTATCATAATTAAGTATTAGGTGTTCTGTTCCTTTTAACTTTTAAAATATGTTGTTCACAACTTTCTAATTAAAAGTACCAATTCACGTGGGATGTGAAGGACAAGAACCACTATAATGATCCATGAATTTTTTACTCCTATTTGTGCAGCTAATTTATTTCATGGAAATCATGGATTTTTCAGTTCACTGTCCATTTACACTCAGGGTAAAAGCGTAAAGGTCAGTAAAGAATACTTAATGACCAGAAAAGCTGCTAACTAAGGGAATACAGAAAGTGTGAAATTGTACATTTTCATCTTTTCATTCTGCCTGGGAACATCTACATTTTGTTAAGTCTGATATTTAAAAAACATATCAAAATTTGGCAAAATGTTCAAATTTCCCAATATGTGAAATGTGACAGGCTCTCAAATAGATTTTTGCCTAGCACCTTTTTTTAGGTATAAGGAAACACATAATTCCCGAGAATCAGCCAAGACAATACAATGTTGGATGATAGAGAGTTGAATATATAAAGTTCAGCATTTTCCCAAGTGGGTTTAAACAGGCTTCCCTTAGGAACAGTTTCTGCCATGGAGTATTTATTACCTTGAATAATGTGACAGAAAGAAATGGAATAAGGAAATGATTTTTACTAAATAAAAGCAGCCATCAACTCTCAAA
Source organism: Phocoena phocoena (assembly GCF_963924675.1). NCBI lineage: Eukaryota > Metazoa > Chordata > Mammalia > Artiodactyla > Phocoenidae > Phocoena > Phocoena phocoena. The sequence continues at coordinate 44,576,011 of NC_089229.1, read as the reverse complement.
AGATAAACTATCCATATTTTAAGAAGAATACAGTTCACTAGAAAATCTTGGTGTCCTTTTTTTTTTTTTTTTTGCGGTATGCGGGCCTCTCACTGTTGTGGCCTCTCCCGTTGCGGAGCACAGGCTCCGGACGCGCAGGCTCAGCGGCCATGACTCATGGGCCCAGCCGCTCCGCGGCATATGGGATCTTTCCCGGACTGGGGCACAAACCTGTGTCCCCTGCATCGGCAGGTAGACTCTCAACCACTGTGCCACCAGGGAAGCCCATTGGTGTCTTAATGACAATTTGGAGAAGCAGTTTTTATTTGCATTGTGCAAAGCAAGCACGCACAGTTTTACAGCTCAAGTATCCACATCTAGATGTCTAAAAATTGTCAAGATCTTCAAAATGGTCTTCCTTTTGTTAGTTCTGCCCAAACTAGAAGGGAGGCCAAACGCCCCAAGCACAGGTTCAAAGTGCAGACAGGAATAGTAAATAAGAGTGGCTCTTAGAGAAACCAAGGCAGAAATGAAAGCTCTCTGAGACCCAGGGAACCTGTAGGAGCTGTCATGATTCACTGTGCTCTTATAAAACAGGAAGTCTAAATCACCGTTGTTGAGCTTCCAGAAAAATCAGCTGCTGGCTTTTTTCTTGGGAGGGGGCATTGGCTTTATCCTAACGCTTAAATCTGTAAGTAGGTGAAGATTACTATTCCATAGAGGCACATAACAAAGGAGCTATTTTTTTAGAAGCTAAAGTAGAAAAGGAGAATCCTTGCTGAAAATTGTTTCCCTGTCTCTAACCCAATTTTTTTTTTTTCCTAATGGAAATTATGGTCTCTTTTTGGGCCCAAAGTAGAGTTATTAGATTTGTTTCTCAGTGAAAAATTGAAATCTTGTTGGAGGAGGTAGAAAGCAAATATAGATGCAAAATAAAATTAAGGAAATGAATACCAATATATTTAAGTGCTTCTCTCTGAAAATCATTTGCTTGTTTAAAATGTCAAATATTTATGCCCTAAATTCATTCTTAGGATATTAAAGTCTCTTTTACTTTAAGACAACTGTTTTCTTATTGTTAAAAAAATAAATAATAATAAGAATTACCACCGAGTTAGATTAGGTGACCTTTAAGGTTCTTTCCAACTGTAAAATCCCAAGTTGATGTATAGCATGTCTTTTATATAATATTATATATGTATTAGAAATAATGTTAAATATGTATTAGGTAAACAATATTATATAAACTGTGTTATCACTTGGCAAACTCACGTAGTTTACTTTCATTATCAAATTGCTCACTTGTACTAAGCATCAAGAGAACTGTAATTTGTGATCTAGAATCTCTGTGGTTGATTTTGAAGGCATACAGCCTTGATTGTAAAATCAATGTTTAAGGAGGGGGGCTCTGTACTATATAGCTGTCACTGCTTTTATGGCCTCTGAGTGTATTCTATTGCTTGTATAAATGGAATGTTTGAAGGCAACAAGAGATAATGTATTAGAAGCCATGTAAATCAGCATATAAGTATCAATTTCCAATGTGATTTCAGAGTATTGCTGTGAAATTCTATGTGATATCTCATAAGAGGTGTTTGTGGAAGTCAACATTCACATAATAAATAATTCAGGAATGCTAAAAATTATTATGCAATTAGACAAATAACCTGTAAAATTCCCAACACCAGAGAAAGCAATAGTAATCAATGTCACTTATGACGTCATCTCCCTCACGAAGATATTCACTGCTTCACGGTTCACTGAATAAACTCTTTGGGGTTTAGCTTCATTAACATAAGTTGTCATAAGAACACTTAACTCAACCTAAATTGGAAAAATGGAAATGCTCAAATTAAACTCATATTTAACATATTAAACTTCTAGACGACACTCCCTTGACAGTGAATATAATTCACATGTATTATATTTTTTATGTTTAGTAGCTCTTTCAGCTATCTGTTCCAAACAATTGAAAATGAATCGTTTACTTTTGCTCCTGCAATTTAAATAATGCAGTGAAGAGTAAACCTTATGTTTTTCTGAGAGTCTCAGTAAAATGCAATTTCATTTATTGGTCAAGAGGCTCATAAGAATGCTCCATCCAAAAAGCTTCATTTTACTGAGAAAGAAAAATAGATTAGATAACTTAACATTAATTTTTCAAATTTGTCTATTTTCACAAGGTAAATGATCCAAAACACATCTCCCTATTTTGAAAAGCACAATTTTAATTTCAACCGTGTGTGATTCTGACTCTGTGAGCTTCAGCCTTCATCTACTACTTTGAGTCTTGGGCACGAGTCACCTGCTGTTTAGGGTAGCACTGTCTCCCAGGAGCATGAGCTCCTGATACTACGGCAGCCTTCTTCATATTTGCCATTTTTACTTCATACTTTTTCCTTATTTTTTGATTCAGCTTGCATCACCCTCTTTGGCAGAGTCAGTAGGAAATTCCTTTGATTCCAGGTACAGTGTTAGTCACTAAAGGAACTATTTTCAAAGGGAAACTCCTTATCTCCATGGGGCTATAACAGACACCCTGAGCAAATTTTTTCTTAGATCAATAAACCTGTACATCCCATCATCTTTAGGTCCCTATACAGTTATGGCTAGGACAGTGAAAACCATGAGAAAAAAATTGAAACCTATATAGTTTAAGTAATCTCTCTGTTGTTATACACATAACAGAGAGATTATATGTTATAATAGTAACAGTGTGTTACTATAATAACAGTGTGTTATACACTGTCTTTCTATATATAATAGCCATGGTCCATACCTATATGTCTAGGGTATAAATTTCCTAATAGCACGATGCTGTCATTTCAGTAGATAGTCCTCATGATGCTATTTTTGTGAAATAGATACAGTGAGATATTATTTGTATCTCTTATATTAAAAAAATTCACTCCATATAGTCCCATCTTTATTATTAATAGCTTATGACAATGATATATTTATCAAAAAATGTTAATATTAAAGATTAGAGAACAAGAAAATAACCCTTTCATTTGGTTTATTAAAGGATAACAATATTCTTGAGTCATAAGATATTAGGACAATAAAACATCAATGCTAAATGTCAAATTATTAATGTGTCCAAATTAGGAAAGAATAATAAGAATGTACATGAATGATGATTCTATTCATGCTTTTGTTATTGGTTTTCATTAAAATGCACCAGTTTGATCAAGGTCATTATTAGCTCTAAAAATGAAAAAGCATTTGATCTATACGGGTGTTTTAGAATTTCATAGCCTTGCATTTCACAGAAGAAATCTTCTTTAGTCACTACTTCCATACCCTGACCTCTGTAATGAACACAGAAGTTATATTCTCGCAAAGATTTTTCTTTAAAAACAGACATGTAGGGCTTCCCTGGTGGCGCACTGGTTGAGAGTCCGCCTGCCAATGCAGGGGACACAGGTTCGTGCCCCGGTCCAGGAGGATCCCGCGTGCCGCGGAGCGGCTGGGCCCGTGAGCCATGGCCGCTGAGCCTGCGCGTCCGGAGCCTGTGCTCCGCAATGGGAGAGGCCACAACAGTGAGAGGCCCGCGTACCATTAAAAAAAAAAAAAAGACATGTAGATTGAATCCTGACTAATAAATGTACTAATTGTTTTACCCTAGTGCAGCTATTAGTCAAGATTAAGTATTTAGCAGCTCCATCTTTTTAAGACACTTAATGCTTCTATAGGGACATCAGTGATGTCATGAGTTGCTCTTGGTAAGGAAGGGACTCACTGAGTCACCCAGGGTTCCATTATATGACATTAGGATGTGCAGGTGGTTAGGCTAAAACATTAACACTTTCATAGAGGAAAGCGTGGAGAGCAAAATGTTTACTCTCTTAGGGAAAATATCACAAGTTCAAAAGGAGTTAGTTATTGGAGTATGAGTACATTAAATAAACACATTTCTGTATGTTTTCCTGAAATAAATGGTTTTTATATAGTAAACTGTCTCACTTCCTCTATTGGCAAGATTATCGAACATTGCAGATGACATGCTTTTATATGAAGCCCACTCCTTTTATTGAAGCCCACTCCTGGAAAATGCTCCTCCCACACACAAAAAAGTATATTATATTTATTAATGTTTTTAAAAGAACTGGGTAAAAATGTAAAGTTCATATGGATATTATAATACTGTAGAGTCACTTAAAATATCTGATGTCTGACTCATGCAAGCTCTTTTCTAGTAGCAGAGCCAAGGTTTACAAGGGCCTTTACCTGTTTTGTTTTGAGAAAAATGTTTTCCTTGCTATTCAAGAAGAAAAGAAAAATATTTCATTTTTCTGCCAAATGACAAAATTGGGAATATGCCACTTTTCTTCTCTGAGAAGTGAGAATATTTTCATGTGGTACATGCTTCCTCTAGAGATGAATCAAAACACTAACATAGGGCTTCCCTGGTGGCGCAGTGGTTGAGAGTCCGCCTGCTGATGCAGGGAACACGGGTTCGTGCCCCGGTCCGGGAAGATCCCGCATGCCTCCCGCATGCCGCGGAGCGGCTGGGCCCGTGAGCCATGGCCGCTGAGCCTGCGCGTCTGGAGCCTGTGCTCCGCAACGGGAGAAGCCACAACAGTGAGAGGCCCGCGTACCGAAAAAAAAAAAAAAACCCACTAACATAACTAACACAATTTGAAAGCGTTTCTTAATGCACCAACCTACAGTTTTAATTCATATTCACTGGTTACATAGAGTACTATAATGACATAAGGTTAAAAACAGTCTGTGTAGGTTATTTCAATAATGTGCATTTTTCCAGGGAAAAATTTAGGCAAACTGGCTAATTCATTTGTGTTATTTTGTGTGTATCATGTTGTCCTCTATTCTGCATCTTTAAATGGGTGATTGATAAACAAAGAGCAAGCTCAGTCACAACTGCAACAGAGGTAAGCTTTATGAATTCACATCATACTTGTGAGCTGGAAGCCTTAAAGCCCTTTCACCCCTCTTACAGACCGTTGAGAATAAAGTAATCATTCCTGGAATTTGGGAGGCTATTGATTGAAAGCTCTGTGGTATCTCCCCAGGTACACAGAGGCTGAAAAGACACAGAGAATGGGCTTGGGCTTTATTTATTTGCTTTGCAAAGTGACTCAGACAAAAGGATTGGGGGAGGGGCTATTGTTTCCCTCATTTAGGCTGATAGAGATTTTTAATTTTTACTATTTTAATTTTTAGATTTTCAAGAAATGAGGTTTTAGAGAGTATTGATCTCTATAAAGGTAAAATGGGGTTATTTTCTTATGGGTATTGAAACAACCTGCTAATTCAAGTACATGTGATATGGTTATCCCTCTTTGATTTAAAAAAAAAATCTTCCTTACCCCCAAACAGAATAGTTGATTCATTATTTGATGCAATCCTTTGATGCTGTCTCAAAAACCATTTAGAGTGAAAATCAGTGAACAGCTATGGTTTCAAATATGGAGACTCCGAAGTGTTTCTTATAAGTTGTTATCATATTTTTTTAAATAAATTTGTATTTTTTAAAAATAAATTTTAATAAATGGACTAATTTCCTTTGAT